>NC_090904.1:10755258-11393045 GCF_040956055.1 Brachionichthys hirsutus | reverse complement strand
TAAGAACGGCCCCCCGACTGTTTCCTCTTTAAACGTCTGCTCGTACTTTGTTTTGAGACAGAAATTGATACCCGATTCTGGAAATGTCATTTGGAAACAGGTGGGAGTAAAGTCTGCGTCTGGAGACTCGTAAAGCAAAGCAAATGTTTTACGATAGGATATTACGCCGTAATGGAAGTTGCATTTCAATGGCTGCTGCGCTGACCCGTGAGGCGGCGTGAGTCTGTATGGCACTAAGGTTTCAGGATGCTTGAAGCAAACTAGGTTGTGCAAAGTCATGGGGGGGGGGTAGAAGAGTACATCCGCAAAAGCTGAATCCTGAATCTTTAATCACCTCTGCAGACCTGGCAGACCGCTGACAGCTGAAGCGTGGTCGTCAGATGATCAGACAGCCTCTCGACATTTATCACCCCGATGTACGACCTCGTCCCTTGTGAAAACCGAACCTGATTGTGCTCTAAACTGAATTGTGTCACACACCTTCCAAGAGATCAAAGTCTCTCCTCTCAGCTTTGGGTTTTCAGTTCCTGAGTCGGTCACGTGCCGTGCGGACCAGCTAAAGATCAGTTACAGGAGAGACTCGGCCGGGGGGGGGGGGGGCGGGGGGTTCAAAGGTCGACAGCCTACTCGTGTACAGGTAAATGGATCTGCCCTGCGAGTGCGAGCTGGCTATCTGATAGCGCCCCCTCCTCTTTAAACGTAGAATCACCCGGCTCACAGCCAGGCTGCAGATTTCATTCATTATCAGTGCTTGCCTGATCTGACGCCGCCGCTTTACACGCCATTGTCAAACCAACATGTGTGTTCCATTGATGTCAGGAAACTCCAATCAGCTGCCTGTCATGTTCCGGCAGAGCCCGCTGTAAACTTAATAACGCTTCATTTGGCCTCTTGTTAGCGTGCTTGATGGAATGTTTCATTTAGCTGCAGATCTGATTTAATAAGAAGCATTAAAAGTCGAATGAAAGTACGAGCAGCGAGCGGTAGGAGCACTTTACTGGCAGTGGGTTTTCTTTCTCCTCCTGCTGTGGCTCCATTTCATTAGCTCCTCTGCTGATGCTGCGTGTCAGCTGGGAGGCACGGCGCTCCTCCACGCACAGACGTAATCTACGCCTCCTCAGTGCCAGAGAGCAGCGATAGCATCCCAGCAGGCTGCCAATCTGATACGACGACGGGATCAGCGTAGCGACACATGGCGGGTATCTGCTTTCATGGGGGAGGGCGGGGGAGGAATATGGTCGGGGATCAACTTGTGATGTCCGTAGCGGTGAGAAAGAGTGAACGGCTGACACAGCAGCAGAGAGATCTGGAGATAGAGAGGATTTTATCCGGGTGGGGGTGAAGAGAGAAGTAAGTGGATAAGGTGTGGGAAGTCTTTTTGATTCCTAGATTGCAGCGATGGAGAGAATTCTCCAGGGCAAAGAACGGCATAAAGACACTCCAAAGAGGCTTTTTCAATTGTCCAGGTTGTGGGTCCCAAATACAAAGACATCAAAACGTCAGAACCTTGCTCGATTGGACCGCTTAGAAATAATGAAAGAGCCACTCAGCTCCATGAAAGCTGCCGGGACAGGGGAAGCCGTGGACCGATCAGCCTTAACAGCAGAACCGTCGGATTCTCGAGCAACAAACGACTCGTCAAAGACTCCGGAGGGACCTCCGAAGGTGTCTTGCACCGAAATATTAGTGACTGATCCTGCAAGGCCTGTAAGTGATTTCAGTCATTTCTGCAACGCTAGCTGTTTGACACATCAGTTAGCCTTGGGGGGGGGGGGGGGGTCCCGGTTGACGGGTCGTCCTTGCTGAGACCACTATCCGCCGCTGACTGGGAACATCCGACAAGGCCGGGCAGTTTTGGAGACGTTCCGCCCCAGACGTCTGGCCGTCCCGATGTTATTCGTATAGATTTTATTTTCAAAGGTTATTCACCTCCTGTGAGAGGCTTTGGCTTTACGGCTCATCACCGTGTAGCAGAGAGCAGAGAGCAGAGAGCAACAGTATGTCTCCAACTCCCCATCATGCTTGCAGGTTCCCCTCCAGCACAGCCTCTCGCTGAAATGTAAATAGTGTTTGACAGCTGTTTTGGCTGTGAAAACAAACAGGAGATTTGGAGTTTCTCTGGAAAGCGGCGAGACGCACGCCGAAGCGCCGGCTGGCTCAGATAGGGAACGACTGGCTGCGGAAAAAAAAGGAGAGCCGGCGCAACGTGGAAGCAGCCTAATTAGAAATGAGCTGCTGCTCGCTGTCGAGTTTTAGTCCATTTAGAAATCAGGCCAGAGTCCGGAGGAGTCGAACCTTGTCTTTGCCATTCCAGGTGGAGTTTCCTCGCTGAAACTCTCGCACCGCTTTATCATTGAGCGCCTGTCCGCCGAGAGTTAGGGAGTCATTTAACGGACATTGCTTGCACCAATTAAAGAGAATCATCCGGGCAATGCTACAGACAGGTGGATGCCGACGCTGTCAACACACTGCTGAATGGAGGGGGGGCACGCGTCTCCAGGAGAGATGTGGGTATAAATGGGTGGACTTGAAAATAGCCACTTCAGATAATCCCTCCCTGTCAGCACTGTCAACCTGAGACACTCCGACACATCCCATGCATTGATTCCCCCCCCTCCATTACCATACGGGAGTCGTTCCCAAAAGGAATCGACGACAAAAGCCGGAGAATGAGCTGAAGGGAGCGACCAGCTGGCTCTCTTCTTCCTGCAAGCGCCGGAGCTACTCCTCATCCCTCTTCCCGGGCCAAGCCCGGAGCGACACGACGCAGCGTGATGGCCAGAAAAAAAAGAGGAGACACAGACGCAGGACAAAGACGATGCACAAAAAGGATCTCTGGAGAGCGGCTGATTCATTTCGACTTGAGGGCTTTTAATCTTTTCAAGCACCAGAATCACTTTGCCTCTCAGGAAAGGGAAAGGAGATTGAGTTTTCTATTGCAATCGACCAGAGGCCGAGGTGTCAAGGAGAAGGGCCGGGGGCGACAGCGTCCCTTTCCCGTTTGAAAACAAACACAAAGGAGAGGACGGAGTTATCGCATCCGTGGGATCATTTTTAGCCTTCTGTTTAAAACAGTGTCCCTGTAATTGCTCTGTTGTGGAGCTCATTTATTTAAGAGGGCAGGTGGGATCGAAAGTTCCCAGCTGCTGCTTTGCCTTGTTGGGGGGGGGGGGCAGCTCATTAAATATGAAGCCACAGGCAGAAACGGGAAGCCTGTTACCGCAGCAGCTCGTTTTAAGTGTAAATGATGTTTCATAGATCTGCTTTTACAGGATGTTTAACTGTTCTTGCATAAAACAAGCAAACTTTCGCCGTGGTTTGGTCTCTCGTTTACCACAGCATTCCCAGAGGCCGGATAAAAAATGCACGTCTTTGACAGCGTGGTCCAGAAAACCATCCTTTAATGCAGCGGTTAGTGTCGCCATGCCAACTATCAAAAACCCCCAATTTAGTCTGTGAGCCATGTGCGTCCAGAACATCTGGTAACATTCTGAGGTGTTGATTATGAAAATCCACGCGGCGAGCTACTGGTCTGGCGTTTCCAGCCACTGTGTGGAATCACAAGAATGCAGAACCTTTTAATAATATTTCAATATTTCAAGAAAAAAAATGTGCAACATCATCCAGCAGTTTGACTGCAAAAACATTTACAGCCTTTGGTGGGCTTGGTCACGCTAATGCTAATAGGCTAATTACCGCAGTGGCCCTCGTGAACCTTTAACGCATTACTCCACTGCCTCAGGACCGTGAGGGTCAAAGGTCGCGCTTACAACCAGAGTAAGGGGCTGATACATCAAAACTGAGTCAAAAAATAGAGCATTAATTACTGCTTGTATAATTGATCAGGTACCTTTATTAAAGAGGGCTCTTGAAAAATGTCCTATCGGCGGAGGGGATTAATTGTAGGACCGACCGGAGTGCGGAGCTCGGCTGAGCCCCCCCCTACCTCCCAGCCCCCCAGCCAGGCCTCAAGACGGCTGCCCTAATGGAGGAATATGGAGGCCACTTTAAAATGAAAAACGGCCTCAGAGCCCAGTGTCATTTAATCAATGTGAAACCCCAGTGGGTGGAGCGAACCACTGCCCGCGGGGGGGGGGGGGGGGGGGGGCACGCGTCTCCGGGAGAGATGTGGGTATAAATGGGTCGACTTTCACGGCGTAACTCATCTCAGCCCGCTCCCAACAGGGGTGTTGCAGCGAGATCGTCTCGTCTCGGGAGGCGCTTAACGCCATCTGTCTTTGTAACACAACAGTGCGAGACGCCGCCGCGCCGAGGAGCCATCATCGCCGGCGGCTCCCGGGGTACCGTCATCCACGCCGGATGAGATTCACCTCGACAAAAGCCCAGAGGCAACGCCGTGGTCGCTCGTGACCTTTGATGACAAAACAACAAATTCTTGTTTGTGTATTTTCTGTAGCTCGTCTTTCTCTTCCCACTCAAGGGGCACAAATCGAATCGTATTATATGAAGGGGGGGGGGGCGCTTCTGTTCCGTCTCCGGCGTGCGGGTTCGTCTCTGCCGGCTCCCTACGCCTTCATCAGGCGGCTGCCTCGGGCCCCCTGGTGCTCTTATCCCCCCCCCCCCCCCCCCCCCGCCTCATCTATCTGCCTGACATGTGCTTCCTTGTTTGTTTTCTCTCGCCTGCTAGACGGGGCCGATGATATTGAGCCGTGTTGACGGCGCTCCTCCATTCATGCCAGATGAATCAATCACTCCCGCGAGCGCCGCGGCTCCGTTTAGCGCCGGCTGGAGCGTTTTCCACTTCAATCAATGCCGGGTCTTTAGGAAGAGTTCGGAAGCAAGTCCCTGGAAGTTGTTCTGCTCTGGAACGACCTTCCTGTTTTGTAAATACAGAACTTGTTCATGTAAATATGGAATTAGTAGAAGTTCTACATTATGAAGATATCAGTGAGTGAGAAATAGAATTCTCCTCCAAAAACCTTGTTGAATTTTTCTCAGATAAATATGAACTCGAATAATTCATATATAAAAATAAAAAATCACACTTTGCACGTTCAGAGATTAAAAGTCTATTTGTGGGGCGGATCAGCAGAGAAGAGCTGCGTTGAATTCTTACAAACCTCGATATGAAGTAAAGGATTTATTGAGTCTTGATTTGGACACGACAAACAAAAGTAGCAGAAACGGAATAACGCTAGATACAAATATTAAAAAGGTTTCTCCTCACATCACTTACGTGGGAGGTAAGGGTTCAAAAAGTGTCCGTTCGCATTCCACAACAGATCAAAGTCAGCCTCATGAAAGGTCTTCCTGGGATTGGACGAGGAGCGGAGGGTTTAGTCGAGGACTCCCGCCGCTGCTTCCTCCAGATGTTCCTCCAGATGTTCCTCCAGTTGTTCCCGCAGCGCTGCTGGGTTGTGAACGGCTTCTCTCCGCGTTGTCGCCGGAGTCTTCGGAGACTTTCAGCTCCTCTGCCATCCGTTCCCCGAGCTCCTGGATCAGCTGTTTGGAGCCTTCCGAGGCGGAGGGGAGGGTGTTTGTGGGCTTCTGGGGGATGGGAGATGCAGCAGAGCTTGGTTGGGGCTGTAGGGGGCTGTCCTTAGACATCCCTCCTCCTCCTCCTCCTCCTCCTCCTCCTCCTCCTCCCTCGTTGGAGCTGGTGCAGCCTTGCCCTTCAGTCTCGGATTCATCGCTTTCATCCGACGAGGCGCCGCTGCCGTCACTGGAAGCGCTGCTACCATCAGTGCGGGATGCCAAACCGCTTTTCGACGCTCCCTGCTCCTCTTCCTCCTCCGCCACCATTCTCGCCGCCTCCTCCAGCTCCTCCAGCTCCAGCTCCAAGTCGTTTTTCAGAAGGGAAGCTTTTTGTAATGTCGCAGCCAAGGCCGTCATCTTCCTCGTCCTGCAAAGTCAGGAGAGCAAAAAACTTGTTTCACTTCCCTTCGCAAATCTCGGGGAGGATTATGCCAAGAGTAAAATAAAAGCGACGGCTTCATCAGTGATGAAGAGGAGGACCGAGCCCCCCCCCCAAATCTCTCCCGCGAGAGGTGACAAGAGACCGAGAGGGATTACGGAGGGAGGCTGACCCCTCCTCGTCAAAACACACACACACTTTCACTTCGTCATTCTGAGAGGCTGAAGCCGCGAACGGCGAGGAAGCAGAGATTGATGAGATGAAGGTGAAGACGAGGATGAGCGCAGGCAGGAGAAACTCCTACACGTTCTTTTCTACTGTAAAGAATAGAAGGATCAGAATAGCTCTGCTCTCTGCCTTCTGCCGTTTTAATGCGACAATCGGGGCGCGGAGGGAACCGATGGAATGAAACCGAGCACATCGTCAGGCTATCCTGCCGGATAGAGAAACCCGGACGACCCCGCAGAAAGGTGCTTCATTACGGACGAATATCCCCCAACGAGGCCCGATTTGTGTCAAGCCATCGGATTGTTGGGAGCCCCCCACCCCCACCCCCCCTGTGTGCACATTATTCACACTGGGAATGCCCGCCATGCTGCCCAAAACATAAGTGGTAGCTATTTGTCCCCCGGTGCGGTTGGGGCCGCCCCCATTGCCATGGTGATTACAAGGTGACCTCTACGGGTCACTGCGATTCAGACTCCCTCCATGCAGCATGGGATAAAGTGTGTGTGTGTGTGGGGGGGGGGAGGGGCTACTACGCTGCCATTCACCTTTTCACACTTGGCTCCCGGTGCCCTCTCTGGCCCAATTAACCCACTGCTGAGCAGTGGCCCCTCATTACCGTACCCTCCTAATGAACCTCCCATTGTGGGGAGCGGCGTGTTTATGGAAGCAGCGTGGAGGAAGCGGGTTCATTCAGGACCTCAGGAGGGACTGTGTAAACAGATCGGATCGTATCCCCCCCCCCTCCTGTATGCTGAGGAAGTGAAATGCTGGTGGAGCGAAGGTACTTCTACAGATTCCAGCAATACTTGAAGCAGATATCTAAAAAAGATTCCACCTCAGAGGGTTAAAGATGTCCATCTTCCCGGGGGGGGGGGGGGGGGGGGGGGATGGGCTTTGGTCTGAGAACCACGAACGGTGTGAGGAATTAATTATTGCCAGTCCCAATTACGAGTTCGGCTCTGCTTAAAGATTGCATGAGGAAGCTTCCTGCAGCCATGCTGGGCCGGAGGAGCCTCTTGCAGCACAGCCACTTCAAAGGCTGGTCTGTGTTCTCCCCCCCCCCGTGGGAAGTCATTATTGAGTTAGCATTGGGGAGTCACGTTTGTTTTCTCTCCCCTCCCTTGCTCTGTGGTGGGAGAAGCTCAGCCTGCGGTGAATACAAAGGCTCTTTCCAAGAGGGGGGGGGGATAATGTAGACAATCCAGTCATTACTACACCGCTGTTGTGGCTTGCCTTCATTAAACTGAGGAGGGGGGGATTTTTCAAGGTTGGAAAACCTCTGGCGATACAAAGATGCTTCCCTCTGCCGAAGCCCCTCAATGGGAAACGGGAAGATAGAACACGTGTGCGTTCAAAGAAACGAGAGCGGCAGATGTCTGAACAGCGACCCACGGATGTTGGCTGTTCGATTATGCGAGGAAAACGCTAAGATCAAACATATTAGCGTTTGTCGTGTAACTGAGCCGTTGGTCGGCTGCTCCTTCATGTCAAACGGAGGCAGTTGAGGCGCTTCAGGAATTTGATGAGGATGCCTCCGGGGCTCCTCCCCTTGGCCATTTTCCAAGCAGTCCCACTGGGGAAAAAAAAGACCCTGGGATAGACCCAGAACTCCCCGGAGGGATTACACATCTCATTTGGCATGGCAACGCCTCGGGATCCCACTGGATGAGCTGGAAAATGTTACTGGGAAAATGCATAAATGGAAAAATGAGATTTAATTTTTTTAATCAACATACTGTATCGTCAACCAGGCTTTGGGTTGAGACAGATTATTTTTTTCTTAGAGGTAAAGCATTGTCCGGTCTCTTTTTTTTTTTATCTGGTCCTCAGATATAAAATATTTTTATTTTTATTCTGTCTCCACCCTATTCAGCAGTTTATCTTGTGCTTCATCAGGATCTTGCTTTACACTCAGAGCTCTGAAGCTGCAGCAACAGATAAATAACTGTTTGTAATAAGATGAGCCTCTGTACTCAAGCGGCCTCATGCCGAGAGGAAATCTGTACTACTTATCCGTGTTGAGGGGGCCTCAAGGATCTCCCTCGGCGCCGAGGCTAACATCAGACAGGCTAGCGCCGTGACCGCTTGATGATGCTGCCTGGTTTCCTTGTGAGATTCCCTCCCAGCATGCATCTGGTTGTTACATCAGCGGAATGGTAGAGATGGGACAACAGGAAGCTGCCATATTTCCAGCTTTCTTCCAAAGAAAGACGAGCTCTCTACAGAAAGACTTTTCTACCAATCGCTGTGGTTTTGGTCTTTCCGTTCAGCATTTCGGCTTTGAAGCGTAGTTCCTCCAGAAACCCTTTGTCTTTGTCAGATTTCAATTAGACAAATCACAAATTGCTCCAGAGAAGCCAAAAAAATTAAAAAGCAACAATGAACCAGATTTTCTTCTGCACCAATGGAAACATGAATCTCGCCTTACTTCTCCTCTTCCCAGACGAACCCTGGAGGAATATTTTTTTTTTATGCAGACCCCCCCCCCCCCTTCAAGAATCTAATTGACCCAATTAATAAGGGTGGGCTGGTTGCAGCATGCGAAACGGCGCCGAGAAGAAGTTTTATCCCGTCTGATTTCTCTGAGCTAATTCAACACAATACCAGGCTTACGAGCTTTGTCCACGCCGGCTGCCCTGAACTGGCCTCGCTCCAGACTTAAAAGGAGAGACGGCAGAGAGAAAGTGAAGCAACTTGCTTTTTATTTGCAGTCCAGCGTCTCTGCGGGGGGGGAGAGGGGGCGTTGGCATCCGAAGACCTTCATAAATGCAGCCTGGAACCAATGAACTGCAGTAGCCGCTGCTCCATTTGAACTAATATGCTCTGCTAACAGCTCTGAGGTAATTAGCGTTGGAGGGGTACGAGGTTTAAACACCACAAAGGAGCTGCGTGTGAGATTCTAGAACAGCGACCACGGCGGCGACACGTCACATCGTTGAGGCGATGTGAAGAGCAATTAGCTTTTAAGGTTGCACTCTTGATTTCAGCGCACAAAGTTCTGCTCTCAATCCGTGAGAGAGAGAGAGAGAGAGAGAGAGAGAGCGAGCGAGGTGGAATGCACGCCCCGGGGCTTAATCACAGCGACGTCTTTACAGGGTTGTAAATCCAGGACCGCCGTCTCGGCGGCGAGACGAACGCCGGGAGTCAAAAGCGGGACAGCAAAGAGATTGAATTAACCAACCCTCCAGGTAGCAAAATGTAAATGAATCATCGTCTCCATGACGATCACTGATCGCTTTTGACTCGTTAGGCTGACAGCATACGGAGGCGGCACTGGGGAAGAGATTGCATCCGGATCCAAACGAGTCACTTAGTGGAAGGTGACGAATCCGGAGCGGGGAATAACTCGCACGGAACGAAACGATGCGTCCGCCATCCGTCATCAGACCCGTCCCACAAGGACACAACAGGCAACGCACGGCAAACTGCGTGCAGGACAGGACAGGACAGAGCGGTCGGCCGGAGCCTGACAGAACAGGACGGGACCCGGCGCCTCTTCCCATCTGGGTCTCATCACGAGGACACAAGTCCAGAAAACCACAGGCGAAGAATTTCCGGAGCTTCTCGAGTGTGAGCCAGAAGACCCGCGACGAAAACGCGGTGCGTGGTCGCGCCTCGCTTCGATATCTTTATTTTACGACATGTCCGTTTTTATTAGAAGATAAAAGACCACATTTGACTAATTTTACTGGAAGACAGATGAAAAAGGTAAATGTAACGATCCGAGCACAGGCCAGGGCTCCGAGAGCGTGGCCTTCTCCCGTTTAACGATCGATGCAGGGCGCAGCGGGAGCCAGCATGCACTGGATGGGCTTAACGGAGATACGGGGAAGGCAGGAAGTGCTCCGACAACCCTCCGCTGATAAGAGACCGATTCAATTTTCCAGCGCGCTGAGAGCGCTTCAGGAGCCGAGGGCTGGTGCGCCTTTATTCCGCTCCGCCGTTCTGCTTAAACGCAGCGTTACTGTAACAGGAATCGGTTTCGTTCCACCTCGGCGGCGGTGGGGGGGGGGAGGCGGCGAGGCGGAACGGCAGGATCAAGGTGGCGAAGCTTTGGCCACATTTTATGCATGCGTGTGGCCCAAAACAGAGAATTCAAAATGTATAGCAGCTAAGAGGAAGAGGAAAACGTCTTCAAACTGAAGGTTTGGAAGCTCGTCGTCATCCGATGAGAGGATATCGGCCCCAGCAAGACTAAAATCGCCTTCCTTCTTCTTCTATGGTACCACAGAAAGAGCTCGCTAACCCTAAACGGAGGTTTTGATTTTCGCTCCCCCCCCCCCCCCCCTGGGATCCCAGCATCTGAAGCATTTTTTAAAGATCATGAATTCAAGACTTCTGGAAAACTGCAGAAATGAGAAACGAGGGTGGTGGTGGGGAGGGGGGGGGGCACTAAATCCCCTGCAGACCTTTTATCGTGTCTGCATCTGGGCACCGAGCCTACAACATCAGGCACACATTTCTCAACTGGGCTTTTTCCAGATGAGCACACCACTTGGCTGAACCCTGGCCAAGAGTAAAACAGAGCTCATTACTGAGTAATGCGCTCGTCGGCTCACATTTGAAATGTGTTAAGTAATTGTAAATTATCGCACAGGGCGGACGGAGTCGTCAAACTTCTATCGCTCGGAGGGAAAAAGTGCAGCTTTTGCAAGTTCCGTTGGAGGTTACGCCCACGGATGACGCGATGTGCCCGAGGACATGACATGTGCTCTGCTTAAAGGTTCCTGCAGAGCGAATCCGTCGAGTGCAGCTCGCTCACCGACGGAAGCTAAAAGCAAAAGTGCACCTCTTTCCTGGTTCGACCCTGCCGTGACAAATGACACATTCGGTGCCCTCTCCTCTAAAGCGCTGACGCATCCCGGGCGCTGAGTGGTTAGATGAGGGCCTCTCGACGCGTGTGCGTGGCTTTAGAAGTGTGTGTGTGTGTGTGTGTGTGTGATTGAACTAACTTGACACTCTGGATCCAGACGCAGTAGTCTGAGATGTACAGATCATTCAGGATGTAGGCCGGGTCGTTCCCTCTGAAGACTTTGTGAATGTCCAGCAGGCATTTGAGGACGCAGGTTTTCCCTGGGCATGGGGGAGGGGGGGGGGCAGTGTTACTCGCTTACGGAATAAAAGAAACGACAACGCTCTCCAGCTGCCGGCTGGAACATGCATGCATCTCATTGTCTCGTACATAAAAGCCAAACTACAGGATCGGAGGATAATGGCAACGAGCTGTACGGTAATTCGATCCATACGGCTTCAGAAGAGTTCCTGATTGAGAAGCGGCTCATCCGAGACTAAAAGAGATGAGGACGGGAGCTATTTTTAGCATTTGTTCCGTCGATTTTTGAGAGTGGCTTTGTTCAGGCTTTCCGTCAGAAATGTGTTTGCCTTGATCTGTAAAAATAGCACAGAATATTTTAGATGCTTTTCCACTCGACGGCTATTCAAGCGCGCCCATTCAGCTGCAGCGCAGCAGCATTCTAGTCCGAATCGGAATCTGTGTTGCCTTTAGAGCTGTAAAAACACCAAGCACTGATTTTTATTTACATTTTTCCTGACATCGGTGATTCAGTCGAGGGAGGGGATGAACCGGAGAGGTTTCTGCACCAAACACAGAGCGCCGAAATGACCATCAGAACAAAGAAGCTTCAAGAAATGACTTTCCAAAAAGGTCCAGCCGGCTCTTCTTTCTTTGTGAATGCCGATATTCCTGCTCTTGATTTCGGCTCATGATTTCGACTCCCGCTGGCGACTCGACGTTGTAAGGGCAACGAAACACAGAACCGAGCGGTAACTCCGTCGTGTTGCAGTCACCCCTGTGTGAAATTGCGTTCTGCTCTTCACACCCTAAACAAAATTCAATTCGATTCCTCCTGATGGAAATGTGACGCCGAGGGTAGAAGTGGAAGGTGGGGCGTCTGAAAACCGCGCCTCGGCGAGCCGCTGCGCTCCGCACAGATATAGAAATATGTAAAATATGCAAATAGGGTTCCCAGGGTTTCGTGCAATTATGTCAGTGTTTTTTTTTTTTCCTACCTTGGCCAATGTAAAAACAATCTGAAGGATATAATTATACTGTAAGAGGAGCGGGGAGTGTGAGGTTGAGCAAGCGAATGGAGCGAGAACGGAGCAGGAGAAAAACAAGCCGAGGGAAAGCGGAGCGGTAAATCGTCCATCTGGCAGTAAATGTACAGTGTAGGCTGCAGCGTGGCACTTAGGAAACCCAGCATCGTCTCTCGACCAAGAAAAGGCTCGTCTGTCCCCCCCCCCCCCCCCCCCCAACTGGTGGAAAGCAAAGTCGGAAAGGCTTCACGTCAGATCTGGTGCGATCGGATCAGAAAGCTTTGTAATCCAGGATGGTGCTTTGGAATAGATCCAAGATTAATAAAGCAGCATTGAATGTTTGCTTGGACACTTTTTGTTCCATTTTCGGGGGGGAAACCTGTTCCTGAGTCTCATTTATGCTCCATTCCTGCGGATCTATCCACATCCATCCATCCGTCAACACTGGTTTATCCACAAGCCCCATGTCTTAAGATTTGACAACAACAAAGTGGTGATTACAGATGAAATAGTGATTATGCACGTAGTAAACGATTCACTTTGGAGGTGGCCTTATGAACTCGTTAAATACATTTCAACAGTGGACCAATCAGAGGCTGCGTTCCTCCCTGGGGAATTCATCAGAACTCGAGGCGCAGTATAAGTAAGGGAAAAAACAAAACATCCTACTCATTTATATTATTCAAATCATCATCTGCAAGCCAAAGTGTGGAACTATAGGGCATATTCATCCACTAAATTGCTTATGACAGCGCATAAGATGCAGGTTTATGGCTGACACGATGCTTTGACATCATTCTAGCCAGCATATGGCAGCTTTCAGGATTATTCTGACACTTTAACTTTAATTCAATTACAGTCAACACTTCCCCACTCCGATCGGAATACACATGAGATTACAATGCAGCCGAGGGAAAATGTTCCCTTCCACCGCTACGGAGCTGGTAGGCATTGTCCTGAGATGTTCCTACCCAAAGCAAATAAACAGCGATGGAAACCTTACACAAACATGTGGTTCTCATTTAATCACGGGGGGTGCACGCAGGGAACTTTGCCATTCAAATGAAGGACTCGGATCACGTAAGGCAAAACAATTAAATACGCTTGCTTCGCGGACCCGACTTCCATTTTCCACAGGAAAGTTTAGTTCTATGATGGAGAATCAGAGGAAAGGTTGCCGTCTTCTGCAGTTCAACACTGATACTCTTATCTCCTGCGAGACGCGAGTGAAACTAGCGAGTCGAGTCTCACTGGAAAACAGTCGTTCTTTCAGGACTGCCGAATGAGCAGATTTGCATTTGGGACTGCTGCAGCATCGACAAATATAGAAGTATGTCATCTGCAAAACTGAGATGCAAAGAGCATCTTGCTGTATATTCTATGTAGTTTAATGACTACAGACTACCTTATTACTTGCTAACTTGCAGCGTTTCCAGGCTCTTCCTAATTTTACTTGTGGAAATGTGAGAACTCGGATGAATAACAGATTATTATCTCATCCATTCTCGCTAAGAAGTACTTTCAGACAGCAGAAGTAAGAGGAAGACTAGCGCCTGCTTGTCCTCCTCCACTCCGTCTAACCCAGAACCCCCTGCACTGCTCTTCCTTACCTGCCGAGGTAAGGAAGAAGCAAGTCACATCCACTTAGGAGACAGGTGGAGGCGCTCCTTGAGAATAATCAGCATGCTGTCAGAGGCCTATTCAAATATTTACCCCTGAATAACATTCCTTCAGAGCCCTTAACCTACGCACTGCTATTAATGAGTTTGTTTTACTAGTTCCTACGACTGTTTGCTTTCACAGCCACTGAAATGAAGTGCGTCGCACAGCGAGAGTGTATTTCCATTTGCTTTATGCTGACAAATTAATCAATGCCGGGAGGAAACACACACCGGACCAAATTACTGCACTGTTACAGTTCATTAAGGCAAAGCACCATTGATCACACTTCCTTAATGTAACTAATAAAGGCTACGAGTCCAGAGTGAAGAATTCGTTTTTGCCTTAATACAACGAAACAAGCCACACCCCTATTTGTGAGCCAATAGAACCAAAGTGTGACGTAAGCGCTGGAATGATTCCCAGGCTCGGGAAGAACATGAGAAATCTCATCATGGCAGAACAAGCGAGTACGAGAAATGAGGTGATCAGAATGAGCGACTCCCCGGCTCGCCCAGTCGACTCGTCTTCCGCTTATCGAGGCGTAGATATACTAATCTGGACCTTAAAAGCCTTCATTTGTTGTCATTTAATGGCGTTAAAATCATCACAAGCAGGATAATCGTTGCCTTTCACATCCAGAGTGTGTTTACACAGCCTCTGCCTGCAGGGGGATTACCCCCCCCCCCCCTCATGAACAACTTTTGTCAAACCATCCATCGAGATTCCGCTTCTGCTGGAGAAATGCAACCTAAAATCTGCTTTAGCGATACTTATAATGACCCTCTTCATGCAAACACTCCAAAATACTGCTTTAATGAAGACTCAACACGAGGTCATCTTTCTTTTAGAAACTAAATCCAATAGTTGCATAGAGCCAAGCGTTTGGGACTTTTTTAGACGGCATTCCGACATTCCAGGAGCAAAAGGATGTAACACAACCCAACTCTATTGCGGCTGAGATAAATTGCAGCGTAGCAGGGAAGGTAAAGGCCTATCTTTAGGTTCCTTCGTTGATCGAGAAGCGTTCTCTGACGCGTCACACTACATGCAGCTTGTGGAACGGAATGTTGGAACGGTCTCTAAAGTGTGAACAAGGAGGAGCTAACGGTGAGATGGAAACTCACCTGACTGCAAAATCTTCGTTGTGTCGCGAACAGCTGCGGAGACCAAGGCGAAGTGTCTGTAGAGCGGGTAGCACAAAACCCTCCGTCCGAAAGACACCAGGACATCCTGCAAGCGGCCGTATGTCTGCAAAAACATCACGTGCAAGAAAATCAGAACGCCATCTCGAGAAAGCACGATTTTATTCAGTCAGAGACGGAAATGGAAGCCGGCACCTTTTCAACTCGGCTATTTTTCTTTTTTTTTCCCCCCCCCAGACTGAAATGTGGCTCCTATTGGTGCGATTTGCAGTCGCTCAAGTGCTAATTACTCCTAACAAGTTCCTCGTTTATAGAGCTGGCTAAAAAAGGGCTCACAACTTTTAAACACCTCTGCAGTCCTGGTTTGATAATTGCTGCTTCTCTTTAAAAGCCGCCTTAGACCTCAAATTTCCTCGGCGCTAATGAACACACGACCAGGAGACAAAGGCTAATACTTTACATTTCTCATTTCTCTCTCCTATTTTCCGAGGCTGGTTAAGGTGCATGTCATCAGAGATCATGCTCTCCCCTGGGGCTTGTTTAGTAGGAGTGTAAATAAGGTTTTCTGCTGCAGGCTGGGGGGGTACTCGACTGAGGACAAGTAAACATACAGCAGATGGAGGAAGGAGGAGGGACACAGGAAGGCAGTGGGATAAGGTGGTGTTGGAGGGGGGGGGATGTTCTGCATACTGCATAAACGAGGTGAGCGAGATAGACAGCGACAAAAGGGAGGGAGAATGGAGGGAGAATGGAGGGAGGAAGCATCGCTGCGACGCAGACGGGCAGAAAGGGAATCTACTGCGACGCACGAGGTGAGAGGAAGTGGAGGAATGGGGAGACGGAGGTTGAGGGAGTCGGCCTGTCAATGGGAGCTGGAGGCTTCGCTGACTGATGAGCTGTGAAAACTGCTCTTTACTCCAACATCGCCGCAGCTGGGAAAATAGCGTGGTCTTCAATTCGGCAGCCAAGCGCCTCGTTGGCTCGCTTATAATTAGCGAAGAAATGCACGTGCGGCCGTTCTGTTAAAAGTGTACGACCAATACCGAATAAAAGAAGAACACCGATCATCGATGAGGGATCTATTCAACAGCGTCGCCTGCCCAGGTTGATGTACTCTTCATCAACTGCTGCGCAGGACGGCAGGCCCGATGCCGCCATTTAAAAAAACACGCCGACGCGTTTGGGCTGCCTGCACGGCGGAGATAGGTTTGTTCAGCAGGAAGAGCGACTTCCAGGCGGGGCGGGAATCTCAGGATAAAAGCTGAAGCACATGAGATTAACAGCGGTTAGAAATTACCCGTTTCTGTTTGAAGGGCTCAAAGGTACATGCCCGTGTGCCTTCAGCGCCAACCTGTTCATTCTTAACTCATTCAGTGCCAGCCATATGCCGAGTGCCAGACTCACAGAATATTATGTACTATGACTATGCAAGCACCGAACCTACCAAAATGAAAGATTCAAGGTCTCTTCTTTCATCAGGACAGAACAGTGCTTTCCTTCCGTTTGACCGTTTTGGTCGTTGATGAGAGGCAGAATTCAATTTCAAACCCAATTTAGACATCAATTGGCAATGCAGTTTTGGATTTAGATTGGCTCTATCTCACCACCGAGTTTCATCCGGATCGGATCCAGAATGGAGTCAGTAAAAAATATTACATTTTAACATCTAAAACTCCATTTATAGATTCAAAAATCAGTTAAAAACACACATCAACTCTGATTCACTTTTACTTTTCAAGGTTGGTGTATAAAGATAAGAACAATTTAGGAACCTATTGATAGCAAATATCTCTATTTAATGTGCGGCGTGTGTGTGTGTGTGTGTGTATGTGAGAATGTAGTTTGCTGATTCCGTCACACATGTTAGCCGAACCGCCAGCTCGTTTCAATCAGGTCTTAAAACACGACCGTTTACCGCAGCTCCCCCCCGTGAATCCAAAGTGCTCCTCATCTACTTTTATTCCCCTCTCCTAATCTAAAATCTATTTATTTCGGCATTCTGTTTTTATCGCCGTCCATTTGCAATTTTACTGTATTCTAATGCCTCGTTTTCTCTCAGGCGCTTCTACTTCTTTCATTCCATGAAGCCGTAAAACGCTGAGAACCGCCTCGTGTCTGAGGTGCTATGAAAATAAAAGCGCCTTTGCTTTCTCGCTGTTGAACGACACCCTGTGGCCCACAGGACTCGCGATCCAGACCACGATACTGCTCTGGCTCTGGCCTCAGCGCCGAACAGGGGACCCAATAAAACATTTATGTCAACAATAATACGATTTAGACGTCTCCTCCTCGGACGGGATGGATCCAACAGGCTGCCGCCGGTTTACTGGAATCAGCGGTGATCAGACACGCGATCCGTCGGTGCAACTGGAGAGGCTGAACGCTTTTACCAGCTACGCGTCTTTACATAGCGATAAATGTGCATTCGTTTTCACCAAACTTCGCTTTGTATTCCCTGATAACTAAACCGCTGAACACGTACGTTAGATAAATCGTATTCCTCCGTGCGACATCGGACTCACCTCCAGCCAGCAGAGAGTCCCGCTGAGTTTCCTGATCGTCCACGATGACTCGACCTGCAGGGAAGAAGGGGATCATTGTCCTACACGGAAATCAAAATGAACACGTAAGGGACTTTGGTTTTCCTCGCTGGGCTTTGAAGCTACATTCTGCCAGATCAGTATCTCTAGTATTTCATTCACACATTCTAGGAACGGCTCACCTTGGCTTTCTACAGCTACCTTAGCAGGAGTGACACAAAGAGGCCTGGAATGAGCTCTCAGATCTGCTGGTAATCTTTTAAGGCCCTGAATGAAATGGAAGGGGGCGGGGGGGGGGGGTCTAAAGGATTTAAGGATAGAGGGCTTTGTCACCCGAGGCTAAGTGCCGCTCAGAGGAGCTGCCTCATCACACGTGCGCTCGCTCCACTCACGTTGTGCTCTCCCTCAGTAGAGCGGACGCCGTAGGAGTACGCCAGCAGGACGTCCACGAGGCCGAGCAGCGCGTGGCGACGACGCGTCTTGTCGAGCAGATAGGAGCGGCTGGTGAACTTCCTCAGCTGCTCCTTCTCGTCCTCGGTGAAGGAAAACGCTGCGAAGGAACACGGAAATTCACTGATAGTTGCATTAGAAAATGAACCTCTGCTTCACTCGGACCTGTTGCCAGGTAACGAGGCTGCTCGCCGAATCCCTCGGTATTTAGAGGCACGCCGAACTTCTGCAGGAACACGCCATAACGCACGCACGCATGCACACACACACAATATATCCAAGCACACGCTTGCAGCGCTTCTAAATGACCTCCCTGGCTGCGGTGGGAGCTCGGCTCCGCCGCGGAGGAGATTCCTGTCGGATTACGTTCCGGTTTAAGCTCCCTGCAGACGCTACCCGAGGCCCACGCCGGGACGGACGCGCAGACACGTGTGAGATTGTGTGTCCACGTCTGTGAACACTCGCCTTCAAACACAGAAGCGGGGAGAAGGCGCGAAGTCAGCTCGTGCAGTCACACGCAATAGCAACACACACACACACACACACACACACACGAATGAAAACATTTGAACAAAAGACATATCAAGCGTACACAACATGTGACTGTTAAAGTACGACCACCGTCACGGGAGGCGAGAGCCATCTGCTGTGAAGACAGATGCTGGACGACACACCGTGGCGCTGCAATTAAAAACCGGCGTTCACAATCGCTAAATGGAAACTCCAAATATTAACACGGCCGCCAGACGCCCGGCAGCGCCGCGACGCCGATGGGTTTTCTATCAGTTCCGCAGCCAAAGCGGCGAGGCGAGGCGAGCAGAGCCGATTGATTCAGCCCAACAACTCCATTCATTCGTCCCCGTGATGGAGTCGATCGCTTCTAATGGGCATTAGCACGCGGCGTTTGAGGGCTTCCGCTGATTGCAAATTAATTTCTAACCCAATTCCTCCAGTTGGAACACCGGCCCGGCTCGTCGCTGCTCTCTACGGGGCCAGATGGCCCGATGGCCATCGGGCGTGGACTGAATGCGTTCTCTGGGAAAACCCCACGGAGAGGCTGAGGAACGATTCTGGAACGGTTGACATGTGACCTTGGAGGGGGGAATATGACACTGCGATCATGTAAAAAAAATTGGAAATCAATGATAGTCTGCTCAAATTTGCAAACTTGGGTTGCGCATTAGTTCCGCCCGACTTGGACAAAGGTCAGATTTCTGAACCGAGCCATAATAAAGTGCGACAGGTAGAAAGAGAGCGAGCTGTCAGGACCACTTAGCTGGAGCGCTACGACAACACGGGCCTCCAGCGGACAGCTGTGGCCTGTCAGAGTGCTGGCCCCGACCCCGGAGAGCATCGGGGGGGGGGGGGGGCGGCTTCTGCTTCATTAGCACTTGTGTCCACACGGATCTGTCAGGTGGGAAGCGGGAAGAAAGCTCAATCCTCACACGGAGGTTTGAGCTCCGACTTTAAAATCATGGCCGCCCTCTCAAGGTTTGACGGCGCGCCGCTTAAACCTCGTGACTGGCCGCCGTTCTTCAATGCTACCCGAGGCGAATGCTATTCAAGCTGTCAATCAAGCCATTAAGTTTCATTTGGCTCATTTATCTCTGCCGGGGCTCCAAGACTGAGCCAGTTCTAGTCTCAAAATGCAGAGCGAGGCCGAGGGGCTCCAGGGAAACGCAACGCTCTTAGGAGGCTAAACTAACGGCCGCTGCTTTCCTGACTGATGGCTGCTCAATCAGCGACCGGGCCGGTGCAAACGCGACAGGCGGAACTCCCTCCTGCGATAATGCTATCGGTTTAATACGCGCGAGCCACAGGCCCGCTTAAACCGTGGAAGCGCTGGAATTAGAAGGCTTTTAGAGGAGCTGCGTGGCAGAATTAAATAGACTCTTGCAGTGCCGAGGCTTCAAAAGCCATCAATCCTGCGCGATGGAAGGAGAAATGAACCTGGGAGGATCCGCCCGACATGCAGCCGGTCTCGGAGGAAGTAAATGAGCCGTCGATTCGAAACGGATGGCAGCGGATTCCGTAAACAAAACGCCGGAATTTGGGAGAAGAAAATGAAACAGAAATAAAAAGGTTGAGGCGACGGAGGTTTGTCGTTTAGGTTCACCGGAGATGTCCCAATTAGGGAGGGTCCCAGTTCGACCTCCCAATAATGGCAAGTGTCCGTCCTGCCGAGGAGCCCCGAGGCACTCCGGCAGGGAGGGCCGCTCTGCCGCCGACCTTCCTCTGTAAGGGGGACTTGGGGATTAACATATCGGCGTCCTTCCCACCCGATCCTGCTTGAATCGGCACATTCCTGAATAGTACGACTGTGGAGCAACTGGAATTTCATTTGTTCCATATGCTAAACAGGAATATATTATCATTTTTGAAAGTGTGCGCCACCTCCTGGTAGCCTCCGGTTACTACTTGGTTACATTTCGGTGCGAAACGTTCCTGTGAAAAAGGATGCAACAAGTCTTTTTGGTTAATGAAATTAGAACGGACGGACGCGCTGATTTGTTATCAAGTCATCCAGATAAGCATCTTCTTTTGATAATAAGACGAATTCCAGCAAAAATAACTCAGATAAAGACTACAAAGGGAGGACGATCCCAATTCTTTTTAACCTTACGCCTCATTTTCAAATTTGCCCCTCGAAAGAACGCTTTTATCCAGGCGATGGACGCCACTCGTCAGCAGATCAGCTACGTTACGGATGAGATGATCGTCACAGACATTTCTACACTGATAAACGAATACAACAGCCATTTTGACCGAACGGTCCTTCTCCTGCTGGAACTTAAACTCACCAGATTCTCCCTCCTGCTCTGCAGATGGAGTCGGTTCATCCCACCATGGAGTAAACTTCAGCAGCCCCTCTATCGCATCGTCCTCAAACAAATCGGCCCTGCGATGACACAGACGCCATCGGAAAACGAACGCCACGGACGGTGCGGGAGCCATGCTTTGCGGAGGCAGAGGGTTCGACCTACAGGTAATGGTCGGGAGAAAAGGCTTCCGCTTCTGCTTCCAGTCGCGTCAGTCTCCTCTCCGCCGCCGCCGTTCCCTCTGGGTTCCTGACATCCGTCACGTCGCTCAGCTCCTCCTGTCGGGACAGCCCAAAGGGCCCGAGGAGGCGCCGTTCTTCAGCTCGGTCTGTTTCCCAGGTGAGGGAACAATCCCAGACCAGCAGCCTCACCTGTAACCTGGCGAACACTCCAGACCTCCGATTGCCAAAGCCGTACATCTGCACGGCTCGGAGCGCCGCCTCGGAGCCCTCTTCGTACGCTTCCTGCTCGACCTGCCAATCGAAGTCTTCCTCGTCTTCCTCGTCATCATCTCCTGTGCTTGCACTGCATCCTTCTGAAACATTACGATGTGAGCTGGAGTCTGCCGTTTACCCGATTGGTTCCAGCTCTACAGGCGTGCATCCGACGCAGAGGTCCGTCCCACCTGCGTTTAGCTCCTCCACTAACGGCTTGGCCGACCGGGAGCCCTTCGGGGCGAGCAGACTCGTCAGCATCTGAAGTCCTTCAAAGTGCTCGCCGGCCGTTTCTTTGGCGACCCGAAGGGTGAAGAGGCCTGCGGCGAGAAAACACAGATTTTTGTTTTGCCCATTGTGGCCAGTTAAATGCGTGAAACACTTCAAACCAAAGAGCTCCTTCAAATGTGCGGGTAAAAAAAAAAAAAAAGGTTCTACTGACTGATGAATCCGACCGATTTGGCCACACAACAGATCAAATTTGAGTGTTAAAGCTTCGATGCGCTTTACAAGAGGAGACGACTTTCTGCTCGGGTGCAGAAAGGGAGAGCTCGGAAGAGGACTCTTAATGATCGCCCGTTATATGTCTAAACTAGGGCAGCCATTAGCGGCGCTTTATTAGCAGATGTTGGGGGCTTATTTGGACGCAGCGCATTTACCGGGGGGGCCGCGCTGGCAGGCGGGGAATGAAGTGTCAGAGACCATAAGGCAGACGCCTCCATTAGAGACGATTATGTGCAACAGGAAGTCAAACCGATGGCCGTGGCAGGAAGGAGCGTGCGTATACGCACACCCTGGCGAACGCCACCCAAATAGCCATGAGAACATTTCATTTGGTCGGCGTGTATTTAAAGGAAGTCTCACACGAGTTCCCCCGCCACCGCGGAACAGAGGCCTTTCTGGCAGGCTGCAATCATTACGACGTTAAAGACGGGTCCACCAGCCCGTTGAACAGGATGAGACCTGCAGGATGGTTTGCTCCAGCTGATCGACGCCCCGAGGATCAGCCGGCTGACTGCGACTAGAATGGTGTCAGTGACTCGTTCACGGATAGATGGCGTGCGAAGCGACCACGGTTTTACGCCACGAGGGACGTGGCGATGGAGAAGGATGCATGTCTTGACGCGTGTGGAGCTTCTCACGCGGACGGACGGATGTAGAACCCTTCACCGCCAGCTGTGCTCCACGTACAACGCAGGAAGCTCAATTCTCATTTGCACGAAGGTGAGAAAAAAAAAAAAAAAAAAAGCTTTCCCTGATGCACGTGTGAAACCCCCACACCAAACCCCCACGCAACTGCGTCACGCATCATAAGAGCAGGAGCACGAGAAACATCCCACGCTCGAGTGGCTGGGGGGGGGGGGCAATATTAGCCCAGCACTAATGCATTTAATGAAGTCGCGTAATGTACAGTCCTGTAATTTGGTTTGCAGGTTGCAAAGAGCCTCTTTATGCCCCCCCCCCCCCCCATCCCCATTAAGACTCTTTACGTGAACGAGCACTAGTGCTTGATGGGTCGCCCTCTCCTGGAGTATTCCTGCTTCTCTCCATTCACCGTTGGCGTCTTGTTAATATTATTCTGGAATTATAAACGGTGCCCATTTAAAACGCAGCATCGCCTCTGAGTTTCCGTTTTGTGCTGTAAAACAGTTTTTCTCTTGTTTCAGAGAAAGGTCGATAATATTCTCACAAAAGCAGCAGAGGACAAAAACACTTTTAGAACTTTGAAACCGTTTTTTTTTTTATCGTTTCCGAGTCCTGGTGTTTTCAGAATGACAGTAGAAATAGCTCCTCAAAGCAGCGAGTGGTTTTATTTTTAAACCTCACATGCGTTTGACCTTAAATGAAGACAACGGCAGAAATGACAGCGTAAGTTTATGAAATGCATTTATTCCTCCGGGAGGAGCGCGAGCAAAAACGTACGCTGCCGTTCAAATGTCGCATGGCGCATTCATTCGTCTGCGTTTTCATCGTCGACGCACAACCAAGACAAAAAAGAAAGAATCCGCCCTACCTTTATCGAGGTCGAACGCGGCCCTCTCTCTGCCATCCTCCACTATTCTTCCAGGAAGACACAATCTGAGAGGAACACAAGCAGGTCCGCACGGCAACAGCTACTAATCACAAGGACGAATAAATTACATTTTCATACCGATACAACGAACCACAGCGAGGATAGATGGTGGGAACTAAAAGGATCAGACACCTCAGCAGCTTCTTGCCCCCCCACATAAATATCCAACTCGTAGCATTTACTAAGCCATACATCTCCTCTGCTCTACACACACACAAATACAAATACTCATAAATGTACATTATAGCTGAAAGCGAAAGAGTTATCGCTGCTTTCTGGATGAATTTCAACACAGCATCAGCTCTCCATTTCTTTTCAACAATTTAAATGCGTACACACAAATATCTCCACGCCCCCCCAGGTAACTCACCTGAGAAAGTAGGGCTTGGCGAAGAACTTGAAATCCGTTCCATCGATGTAAAGGTCGAACTCCGATGTCCTGGTGTAAGGAACGCGGAGGTTCAGGATCAGGTAGTCGGGATCTTGGCTCAAGTCGAAGGCAGGAGTTATCATTCTGGACACTGTAATCCACACCTGCAGCATCAAAGGCAGGGAGCATCGATCACTGACAGGATGGCAGGAAGGCCTCGCTTATTACAGCACGCCCCCTTGTGGTTGACTCAATTAAATAGTGTTTTCGTCGCCCACGCTTCCACGTGTCACACTGACAACTGTCAACAAAAGCTTTGGCACAACAATGGGACATAAAATCATAATAATAATTTTTTTTTTTAGTTTAACTCCTTTCTTCTCATCTCCTTTCAAATTACCGTTTAAAAATCCGTGTCTACGTTTGCACGATTTAACAAACTGTAATGATCCATAATCACGTTCGGGATCTGTCAAGATGCATTACAAATATACGCTAATGCTAATATAGAAGCTTAAGGAAGATGAGGGCTTCACGTGGAGGGGAGAAATACTTCCGGTTTGCATTTTCCGCGTAATTTAGTTATTTTATTATTCCGAAACCCTTCCCGAATTTAGCCAAAGACTCTATAAACTATAAATCCTCAAACTGTGACCGATAATAATGCGGCGAATCTCGACGCGCGGCTTGTTAAACTGACTTCAAGGGTTTTTCAAAGGGAGCTTCGTTTTAGCGTTAACGCGTTACTAGCTCGTAAAGCTAGCGCATGCCTGCGGGTCCTCGTGCTCCGGTTAACGCGGCGCAGCACAGCGGCAGCTGAAAGAAAGCGCAACCGCAACATAGAACGACGCTGATTCCAACAGATGCGGTGAAAATGTGTCATTTAAATCACTTTAAACACACTCACCGAAGGAACACGCTTTCACGAGCAGACACGGGAGGCGGCGGCCATGTTTTACCGTAATGGACAGTGTAAGGGTGAAGTAAGAAAAGTGATCACGCTGCACTTTCTATTTCTGATAGAACACCCTGGACGCGTCGCCAGCGCAATGCGGGGAACACAGCTGCCATACACGAAGGATAATTAAAATAAAATTACAAATCACGTTTCAGTGCAATTTTATCAGTAATCACGTTGACAAAGACTCGGTCCACAATTCTCTAAAACGTTCTCAAATATTTGTTTCTATTTCTCAATAATAAATTATTATTAAAAACTTTACATATAAGAAAGCTACAAACCATAAACATTAGCGCGTCGACGAAGGGGGCGGGGGGGGTGCGTTCTGCGGCGATACCGCCTTTATTACGGTAATGTCGGAGAGGCCACGCCTCCGCTCGTTTGATCCTCCACGGATGATGAGGAGCTCTTCTCCACTCATCATCATCATCATCATCTGCAGAAAAGTGCGAGCGGAGAGCGGTGACAAAATGCCCGCACGGGCCGCTCTCCACCCCGCGCCGACATGAGCCGCGTCCCGCCGGGCTCTCCCACCAGCAGCGCGCCGCTCGTCTCACCATGCGGGTCCGCGGCAGAGTAGCCGCGATCGCCGCCTGCTTCGGAGTTTTTCTACTTTTGTACTTTTGGGGGGGCAACGCCGCGGACGATCCGCCGCTGAAAGGAGTTGAGGAGGACGAGGAGGAAGACGGCAACTCTTCTTCTTCTTCTTCTTCCTCCTCCCCGTCGCGCACGGAGCTCAAACGGGATGTTGCCGCGAAGTTTGCGCGGAAGCCACCGGCTGGAGTCGGCGTGCGCACGGAGGAGCTGCTCCGGAGAGGGAGGGGGGGGAAAGCGGCCAGGAGAGGAGAGAGAGCGAGGTTAGTTAGTTTGGTTTCTCCTCTGGCGATCCATTTAGCATCCTTGATCCTCCATGCTTCTTTAAAAAATAAAATAATAATCTTTAATTACCCGGAGTTGCAGAATCCCGTGTTTCCTTTGGACAGGAAGTTAAAAGGAGTCAGCTTTGAATCAGCCCCCCCTTGCCCCCCCCTAAAACGGCTTACGTGGTGCTGAAGGACGCTGGATCCTTAGAATAAAATAAAACCAAACCTTACCTGTCAAGAGAGACCTTGAGCATCCCTAAGCGCATCTGCTCTCTCTCTCTCTCTCTCTCTCTCTCTCTCTCTCTCTCTCTCTCTCTCTCTCTCTCTCTCTCTCTCTCTCTCTCTCTCTCTCTCTCTCTCTCTCTCTCTCTCTCTCTCTCTCTCTCTCTCTCTCTCTCTCTCTCTCTCTCTCTCTCTCTTTTCATTTTACTCAAATATCTGACTCTAATGTGATTATGTAGATTATACGTCAAACGACGCGATGATAAATCACCGCTTGGCCTTTTTATTGAGGTATTTTTTTTAGCCCTTTACTTCGACTCTAATCTGATTTAAAATGATTTAAGGTCACCTTGAAAGAATGTTAATCATCAATCATGAGTGTAAATGAGCGCTGGATGGTTTGCCTGTTAAATAGCTGCGCTGCAAAGATGGTGCGATGTCCCTGGAAATTAAAAGGGGGGGGGGGGGGGGAATGGAAACTCTGAGTCTGCCAAAGCATCCATGTGTCAATGAAAAGCCTGTCAGGTGTGATTTCCTCCCAGGCGGATGAGAGAAGCTGCATCCGGACACACGATCTGATGAAGTCACCCCAACCCTCAGATTAAAGGGGCAGTTCGTCAGTTTGCTGTTCCTGTTGGGGCCACGTTTTTATTGTGTCTTCCAGATTTCTAATTCCAGCCTCGCGCATCCCTTGTGTGTTTCCTCCCGGACTGAACGCCAGCCACTGCCACAATGGTCACGACGCCCCCCCCCCCCCCTCCAGTAATATGTATTCTGCTCCAAATCCAGACTGGAGGGAGACACTGTTGTGTAGATAAAAACCCGTCAAGGCGTTACGCTGAGAAAGGACCTTTGCGTTCGCCCTCCTCCAAGTGTGCTTGCTGCTGATAAGGACGATGGGGTGGAAGGGTCACTGGGGGGGGGGGGGGGGGGGCTGTAAGAAAGCCAAAAAAAAACCATGAACAGTTTGGAAAATACTCAAGACCGGCTGTTACGGTTCGAAGGAAAGCCGCCGAGCATCTGGGACGATGACGTTGGTTTGTAAAAGTCACCTTGAATGAGGTGACGCGTGATTCGGATTCCGACCTCTGATAATGTGACTTGAATCTCAGCAGGGGACCGATTCCCTGCGCCGCGTGCCCAACGGATAAACATCCCTGCTTTTCCTAATCAGATCATTTCCTTCTGACACATCACACGACTTCCTGTGGCCAAAAATAGAGAGAGGGGAGGTCCCCCCCCCCCCTGGAGGTTAATGCTTCATGTTGAAATGCATCGACTTAGTGAAGGAGTCCGCCTCGCCGCATCATGCTTAGCCGTAGAACCACCGTCTGGCACGACTGAGCAGCCCCGCTGCGCCATAAAATGGAACAAGTCCTGTAATAGTTAATGATTTCTTGACTGGGAAAACCAAACTCCAATTCATATGATGCAACAGGAAGCACAAATCTCTACAGTTTAGTGATCGTCTTCCATCTCTGTTACTTCCTGTTTCTGCAGTCTACACTTCACACCTTGCACTTTGCGCCGGACTGGTTTTTAAGCGCTTACGACGCTGCAGCAGAATGGGATTTGTGGGGAACGTGTTCATTTTGCACAGCTTTGATGCGAACCGGGGACGAAACGAAGACCACGTTGCATTCAAGTCCACTAAATGGCTCCGTTATCTGCTGCTTAAGGTGCGCCGTTCCCCGTCTCCTTTGGTTTCGCTCTTCTCTCTGCACGCCAACATTCTTCTGCCACTTTATCTTTGCGAGTCCTGCTTTTCTCTCTTATGTGATTTAAAAGCGTTGTCAGAGGGGGGGCCCCCTCTTACGCTCACTCTGCAGCCAGCAATTAATTCCGTCCTTTTGTACCTCTTCTGTGCTTTCTGACTGCTTCCAGATGTGGGAGGGGGGGGGGGGGGGGGACGGTGCCATGACACCAAACCTCATGTGCGCAAGCCCGTGCTTTTATGCAACAAAGGAATTTCTCTCCTTTTTTTTTTTTTTATTGTATTTTTGTTTTTTCTTCGCTCAGAAATCATTTCAAGGGCACTTTTACATCGCACGACTAAAAGGAAACATTAATCGCACTCGTGCAGGAGACACGGAGAAAATGGCGATGGGGTGTTCAACAACCCTGACGGATCATCGGGCCTTTGAAGCGGGGCAGACAGATTTATCCTAATCTTGAGGTTCATCATTATAACCTCATCCATCCAGAACACAAAGTGTCACGCTCCGAGACCTGCCTACAAAACCGCCTGTCCAAATTCCCCGTCTTCCTCTCGTCCCGTCCGTTTCACGGTGGACTCTTTGCTTCCTTCGGGTGCTTTTAGTTCCTTTCATCGCTCCCTCAAATAATGCAACGCGCCGTGCAGCTGGATCCGTGTTCTTTCCGTGTGCCACTTTTCATTTCCCGTGGCTACGACAAAACACGCGCATGTCGAGCGTGTCTTTATTACAACCGACCCCGTGCAGAGTGAGGTAGACGGTGAGAGGATGTCAGCCTTCAGGCTGCCTCTTTTGCTGCTGACTGTGTTTAAAGTCTGCAGCAGCATTACCCTGCAGAGAGCGAGCGTTGTTAATGTCAGATAAAGTTAACCCGTTGCCTTTTGAGCATTTAAGAAAAAGGAATAAACGGCTGCGCTGTGCACGGAATCCGACTTGTACAAAGGGCACAGAGGTCATGTCTTTAGAATGACAACATGGAGGTAGAGCTCGATTTCTCTGTCTTGATTCTCGTAATGTCCAAAATGAATTCCCGCCGTATCAAGGAGTTAATGTTTCAGCCGGCGCCGGGTTTGTTGCACAACGTCTCGGCAGTGGAGGAACCCAATGACATCCTTTTACCGTTTATAAGAAGATAAAGCCCCCATAGTCCTTTTTCCATTGATTAGTCATAAACTATCGGGCGAAGTCTGACAAAACTTCCTGGAAGTATTTTGGGCATACAAGGAATAAACATAAATCTAGTGAGGATCTGGGGTGGGGGGGGAGAGAGGGCAGAGTCTGGGCTTCTTTTCTTTTTTTCATGGGCTTTTTGAAAACACCTTTTTGCAGATTAGATGTAATCTACTTTGTGGTTTGCCATTAAACTGGGTGGGAGGAATGTGACATGTGCCAGGGAAGAAATTGTGGAATTTGAGATTAATCCAAATCGGGGACGGATGGATTTTGTGCTTTCCTTCCACTTCCTTTAAAGTTCCAGTTCCGGATCCAGCCTTGAACAGAACCTTGATGGCAGCCTTCCAGTGGTAGACATCTTGTGGGAATTTGGATTGAGATTTGACTCGTTGAAAAGTGCCTGTTGGGGTGAACCTTTCAGGTTCCATGGAGCTGCTGTGGAAAGCTTCTCACCCTGAATTCATTCTAATGCAGAAACACAGATTTTAAGAGATGTTGTAGGGGTTATTCCCCGACACACTGTGTAAGAAATAATTAAACGCACACAAAATGAATCAGGCAGACAAACTTCGATACTTTACCGGTAAGGAGGGACCCTGCTCGCCCAGCGGCTGCGACCAAAAGACCTCTCCCCCGAGACCTCGCGGCCTTTTTATTCACACGGTGAAAGTAGGTTGTCCCAGGTATTTTTGCATAGATCCCTACCCCCTAGAGACAAAGGGATCTCTACCTAGAGAAACACTCGTGGTCACCTCCATCTTAAAAAACTCTACAATGAAACAATGAAAATACAACAATAACTCTAACAGATGTGAACTTCTTCTCTGCTTCCAAATGACACCATTTTTATTCATAAGAAACAAAAATGCCGTCGTTCATTCCGGTACAATCTGACTCCACACCTTTCCTCCTCTGCATCGGCTCATTTAAATGTGAAAACTTTGTACGGTAAAGAAAAACTGCTCATCTTGCACGCTATTTGCT
The DNA here is from genome assembly GCF_040956055.1 of Brachionichthys hirsutus. Taxonomy (NCBI): domain Eukaryota; kingdom Metazoa; phylum Chordata; class Actinopteri; order Lophiiformes; family Brachionichthyidae; genus Brachionichthys; species Brachionichthys hirsutus. The sequence goes on along the minus strand of NC_090904.1, from coordinate 11,363,476 downwards.
CGAACACCTTTCATCCGTCATTTATGCATGTTTTTTTCTTTTTTTTTTCAGTATTTTGGCTCGAAATCTGAATAAGCGCTCACGGCCGGGGGGGGCCATGGACCTGGCGGTGGTGGCCTGTGGGAATCGACTGGAGGAGACTCTCACCATGGTTAAATCAGCCCTCCTGTTCAGCTTCAAGAAGATCAAGTTACACATTTTTTCCGAGGACCATTTGGCTCCACAGTTTGTAGAAAGGGTAAGAATCCTCCGGCTGGGCCGATGCCGGTTTTTGCTGAAAGCCACAGAGACCTTCTCCTACACTCTTTTTGTTCTATTTTCTCAGGGAGTCCTCTGGCTTCTAATTTAATCCCGAGCGTGTTACACATTCCTACGCTCTCGGTGATGCATGATATCAAGATCGGAGCCGTTTTAACGCCGCCTCTTTTCTAGTACACGGACACATAACCCCTTTATCTCGAGGCTGGGGCGTAATATATGACCGAGCCGTTCTGCTTTTGCTGTAGCGCCACGTATCGCTTCAAAGTCACCTTGAATGAGGTGACGCATGATCCGGATTACGTCCTCTGATAATGTGACTGAGAGGCCATTTACTGCGCACGACAGCAGCTTTACTGAAATGAAAAGGTTTTCCTTTGTGCGTTCACACGGCAATGTAAATGCCTCTTCAAAAAGATTAATAATAAAACAAGCGGAAATGCTGCAGTGTGCATGCCAGGCCACTAGTTGGCAGCACGACAGAATAAGATTAGATCAGCGGTGCAGTAGTTCTACGTTTCAGGAGCGTTAATGAGCTCAGCAGCTTGCAGTGCAAGCAGTCCGACATGTCGATTATTTAGCTATGAATACGTCTCCATGGCGACAGTACAGTGAGATAAATATATTTTGCTTTGCAGCCTGGCTTCAAAAGTTTGCAATTTCCGGCTCCCAAAATCGCCATTGTTTTGTAAAGATGAGACAAAAGTTTTGTTGTTGTTTTTGTTTTAAATCCATTGCCTCGTGGGGCGGTCCCTAACTTCACTTCAACCAATCGTCTTTCAGCGTCGCCTAAAGCGCATTAAAAGGGCTTGAAATCTGTGAGCGTCGTCTTCACATGCAGGATGGATCATTACCATGTGTTGAAAATCCCCAACTGCTAGTCACATGTTGGGTTCACATAGCCGGCGTGTGACGTCCGCCCGCAGCTTTAAGACGTGGCGTGTGAGTGTGTGTGTGAGTGTGTGTGAGTGTGTGCGAGTGTGTGTGTGCGTGGACGCACCGTCTCTGCTTCGGCTTCTCGTCCTCGATAGCAGAATCCCGCCGGTCGCTCGCAGCACTCTCGCCGTTTTCAGGGCCAAACTGTTGGAACATGTCAGCCGATGATGACAGAGACTCGACGTGTCGGATCACGGCTTTTATTTAAAGCCAGCCGTGCTGCTGAGATGCGACCTCGTTGTTTTTGCAACACGTTTTTCGGGTTTATCCGTCTGTGCTGAGAGGAGGATTAGCTTTCGGGCTGATGGTTGTTTCTAGTCTCCTCCAGGATCTTGTGTGACCGGTGCCTGTCTTTGCTTCCAGCTGAACCAGTGGCCCCGGTCCGTCTCGTCCAAGTTCCGGTACAGCATCTATCCCATCACCTTCTCTGTGGGGAACGCCGACGAGTGGAAGAAGCTCTTCAAGCCGTGCGCCGCTCAGAGGCTCTTCCTCCCCGTAAGGCGGCAGCACTTATCTCCTCTCGCATCCTCGCCGCGCCGGGGTGAAGATGCTTTAAGCCATGAATTTCTTTGTCTTTTAACCCGTGACTCTTATTAATTACCAGATTGATTATTGATGATGTCACCCCCCCCCCCGGAGACTGACGTCGGTGATCTCATCGAGTGAACGCTGCGCTTGTCTATTGATCTCCCCCCTTTCTGCCGGTGTTCATTGAAATAATAGTCCACTCACTCACCATGTAATGAACATGCCACAGGTCAGACATCAATACTTTCCCACTCTGGTCAATCCTTCACCAGAGAACCTCGCAGAGCTCTTTCTGACTCTACGATGATCGGATTTGTGCAGGGCTCTTTCCTCGTATCGATGTTAAAGCAGTTAAAAATGAAAATCCACTCCACCTCCTTCTTAAAGAGGTTTGTTTTACACCGGTCTATCAGCCTCAGCCCGACTTGCTTCCATTCTGTTCGTGCAAGACTCCGCTACTATGGCAACAGAGCAACCCCCCCACCAATGTCATTTACCCTTGTCCCGCCTTGCTTAATCACCATCTTCAACACTTCTGAGCTTCCTCCATCAATGTCCTTTTTGGTTGAGGTGTTCGATTTCGGGGTTTGTTTTGCTCGTCCAGCAGGGCGACAAAACAATTTCCTGTCGGCTAAAGTTACGCGGAGATGGATTATTTGGAGAGCTTCTTTGCAAAGGGGGGAAAAGGCCAACTGAGGAGGAAGAATTGGATCCGGCGACCTCCAAGAAAAGCGACCGCTTCGACACGCAGAGACCGAGAACCCCGGATTCAAAGACAAGAGCTTGGAATAAAAAAACGTGAACCGAAGCAATTATTCAGTTATTGAGGCTACAGCTTCAACAAATGTGCGTGTTGGCGTGAGCAGATATTGGTTGAATAGTTATTACAAACGCATAATATAAGGTTTAGGGGTTACATTTGCACACATACAAGTTGCCCGGCATGAAACGGAGCGCATTCATTCAGTGGATGAGGATGCTGAGCCGTTATAGCGCATCTATAGAGGGTGAGGAGTATAGAGATGCGCTATAATAATGAGAATAACTGCTTTCTTTAATACACGCCGGCCTCTTTCGTTCTTTATTAGCCAACCCAGCGCGAGTTAAGAGCGTTCTTAGAGCGCTTGTTTCTGCTGCAGGTAGACCCAGAAAGTAATACGCGATGCACTTCGGCCTCCTTTTGTCCTTGGAAGTCAATTAAACTCTCAAAGTCTCTCAGCTCTGAAGTCTGGTCGAAACTTATCTCGGCAGAACTCGCCCCGGTAATTCTCCTGCCTGAGCGCTGACGGCACAATTCATCAGCGGATGCAGGAGGTAATCATCTCATCTTTAACTCCTCTCATTATTCCCAGCAGACAGCGGAAGTCTGCATTTTCTTTTCCCACAGGAGCCCGTAGCTTCCATGTTTTGAAGATATGGGAATTCTGAGGGGCTCCTCGATCCTGAATTTTATTTCCACGTCATTGCAAACAATAAATCTTCCGTAGGTTATCAACGCTATCAAAGATTCTAGTTCGGTGGGACGGACCGTGACGCTTCAGGAAGACAAAGGTGTGATTAGGAAAAATAAATATGTATTTTATTATGATGCAAAGCCTTCATTAGTCTTAGGATAAATCTATGATGCTCATTAACTGTAAACCTGCTCATAGCATTTGGAATCGTGGTTTTATCATCGAGAGTTCATGAGTAACTCTGAATCTGTATGATCTCGGCTAAATGAATTAATGAATTTCAATCCCCCTGACGACAGTGACTTTTCCTCAAGCACCACTGCATGAACTAAGGGTCGCCTGTACATCTGACACAGACGGCCATCATCAGGTCAACCTTTGACCTAATTAGCACGGTGTTTGCTAATTATACGACCCAAGCGTCTCTGCAAAACTAATGGCGTTCCTGTCAGCCTCCCTTGTATCTGCGATTAGAGCTAATTATCCCGTGTCATCCCGATAAGAGGCTGAACGAATAAAGCGAAGGCGTCGCACATTACTCTCGCTGTCTCTGTGAGCACGGTGGCGTTCTGTAGGAACATCGGTTTTTGCTTCACAGAGATTCTTGTCTGATTACCCTCGCCGAAGGGGAGGCGAGGGTATTGCAATTGGGTCCGTTTGTTTGTATGTTTGTCTGTTTGCTTGTCTGTCCGAGCGCATAACTCAAAAACTAGTAACCCAATCGACTTGAAAATTTTACACAAGCAAGGTTCTGTCCGTGGCTCGGTCCTCCCCGAGAATGGCGTTGATCCGGATCTGGATCCAGATTCTAGAATTATTTTTACATCTGGAATTGTGCCTCTGCTGTAAACTGCCACTTTAAGAGGGAGGGACACAAATGGCATGATGGGAAAAAGAGTCCAGAAGGTGTCTTGTAGTACGTTCCGGAGCAGCAAGCTAGAGCAGGTTTGGTCCCTCTGATCCGGAAGCCCTGTTTACTGTCTCACAAGATCCAATAGTCTATTGGAGGCGAGGGTCTGCAATCTCTGATTGTCTTTCTAGTTAAATACTCTAAAACCGCTGGGTTTATTTGATGTTGAATCTTCCTTTTTCTTTTCCTTTTCTCCTTCCCAGGTCATCCTTAAAGACGTGGACTCGCTCCTCTACGTGGACACCGACGTTCTGTTTTTGCGGCCCGTTGATGACATCTGGCGTCTCCTCAAGTCCTTCAACAGCACCCAGCTGGCAGCGATGGCGCCGGAGCACGAGGTGCCCAAGATCGGCTGGTACAGCCGCTTCGCACGCCATCCCTTCTACGGAGTCACGGGGGTCAACTCCGGCGTCATGCTGATGAATCTCACGAGGATCCGCGGGACCATGTTCAAAGTGAGGCCGCGCTGTGAAGCTAAACTCTGAAGCTAGGTGGAGTTGGTTGTGGGTTTTCCTTTGAGTGTTTTTTACTCGCACGCTGAGAGCTCCGAGTGTTTCGGGATTGAAGCTTTGTGATTGCCACGCTGGCATCACAGGCTTCTGCCCTCCAGAACTCAATTCAGCAGCAATCCCAAGTTTTCATGCAAACAGATTGCATATGGAAATGTAAAATGTAAATGTGCCCCGCTCCTTTGATGATGTGTTGTTTTTTTTTGCTCTCGAGCTGTTTAAAGTAAACTGCTGCTGGTATTTCAGAACAGCATGATCCCCAGCAGTCTGTCCTGGGAGGATCTTCTGCATCCGCTCTATCAGAAGTACAAGAACCACATCACCTGGGGAGACCAGGACCTCCTCAACATCATATTCCACTACAACCCAGGTATTGGTCATCTGCTGTGAGCGTGACATTAAGCGGATAATGGAATAGTTATCCCCAGCAGGAAGAGACTTGTTTTGAACGTATATTAAAGTGTAACGTAAATGCATTTTGGGAAAATATGTCGGGACACTGTCAACACAGCTATTTCCTGTCTTATTCCAGTCTTGATAAACAAATGCATTAGGAATCCAGCTCTGTAAACACACGAGACGGTGGCTGCAGGCAACGGTAGGATGAGCTCCAGCTGCAGCGACCAGATGTGGGCATCGAGTTCTTGGACGCGATGGGCAAAGTGGCTCAAATAGTCATTTAAAAACTTTGCTGCATGGAAAAATAGTCAAGCTACAAAAGCACTCGGAGAGAGCCCAGACCTCCACCAAGCAGCTCGTTCCCCTCAGAATTGGATTTACACCGTCCACATGGCGATCTGGATCATCATCAAAAGGTTCTAAATTGTTCTTGGTATCTTTATACACCAACCATGAAAAGTTAAAGTTAACTGATTTTTAAAATTTAATATTTCTTCCTGACCTCATTCTGGAAAGAACATTTTATCAAAAATCAATGATTTATTATTGAATAATGTGTATCTCCCCCTACTGGCAGTGACAGTAATTACACGAACCTGTTGACGTGCTCATTGGTTCTCCTATACTTTATTCGATCCCGTCTTTGATGGTTGAAATGAAATGCATCGTCAGCCATGCTGTTTATGCTGGAAGTCCAGCAAACACAAAATCTGGTACAAGAGGGTCTGAACTCTGAATGCTTCGTCTCTGCAGGCGAAAGTTACTTTGTCACGCCCACTGAGCGGCGGCGTTCATGTTCACCTTGAACAAACACACACACACACACACACAGAGACAAATGCATCTAAAATGGGAAACAGCTGTTGTGTGACTGACTGCACAAATAGCTTCGAAAAGAATTCAGACCAAACAGCTGAAAGCTAAAGAAAGGAGAAGCAGCCACGCTGCAGGATATTTTGCTCCCCCCCCCCCCCCCCCCCTCTGGGAAAGTGACATCATTGCATAAGCTCGATCCTGAAGCGCAGATTTATCCGGCTGGTGATGCGCTTGAATCGGCATTGTGTGAAATTAGGAGGGATTTGTATTACTGTACAGTATTTCAAGTTCTCCACCCATCATATTATATATATATATATATATACGTGAGAAACGCCGTTTGGTATGCTATGCAGAAATCTTCTGTCTGTGCCCCCCCCCCCCCCCCCCACAGAGTGTCTCTTCATCTTTCCTTGCCAGTGGAACTACAGGCCGGATCACTGTATGTATGGCAGCAACTGTAAAGGAGCTGAAGATGAGGGCGTGTCCATTCTGCATGGCAACCGTGGCGTGTATCACGACGACAAGCAGCCGGCATTCAGAGCGGTCTATGATGCCATACATGATGTAAGTGTCCTGTGGGATGTTTAAGAACGCAGGTGCGTCCGCTCAGATCAACGACGGCTGGAAAGCCGAGGCGGTTTCAGACTTTTAAGCCCAGAACAAGTGATTTTTGTCCCTCTTTCTGTCTCAGTCTGTCTGTCCTTGTGTCCGTGGTGCCGCAGAGGTCTGTCTGTCCCTGCTCCTGTAAAGTGCCTTGAGATAACTTTCTGTTCTGATCTGGTGCTATAGAAATAAAAAAAATATTTAAATATTTAATTGAATATTCTCTCTCTCTTACACTTTCCAACCTGGGTCAGTTTTAAATTTAGAATTTGTTTTCTCCAGCAGTACCCCCCCCCCTTCCCCTCTGCTCTGGTGAGATAAGCTTCTGATGATAACCACAACCCCCCCCCCACACAATTTTAAATGTTGTTTACTCTGTCATAAGTTCTATTAAAAGAGTGATCAAACTGGACTAGCTTTTGCGATTAAAACCGACGCCGGAAACTGTTTCTGTCCTTGCAGTTTCGCTTTGAGGACAGCTTGTTCCAGTCGCTGTTCTACCCCATCCAAACCAAGTTCCTGGACACGGTCAACACCCTGTGTGGTCGGATCCCTCAAGTCTTCCTCAAGCAGATAGAAAAGACCATGAGGAAGATGTTTGAGGAGAACGTGGTGCTACACGTCAATCCACACTAAAGACTGGGGGGGGGGGGGCACAGAGGACCATTTTGCTGTTGGCCTTATGTTCTGAGGTCATGACGATCACCTACTGATGGGATGGGGGGTAAGAATGCCCCGGCCGTGTACGGGAATGTCGGGAAGGTACGGTGCAAAAAAAGTACAAAAAGTTATTTTTCTGTTGAGAAGAAAGTCGTAAATTCCTCATCTCAAGTGTAAAATGAAGTTGTTGTTTTTTGTGTGCCAACGGAGCCTTTAACGAAAGTGCGTGCTTTTGTTCCCCACCATCCATCAAGATGGTTTACACTGAAAAAAACATTTCAACTGTGGACTTTGGACAGCTTGGACTTGGATGTCGTCGTCGAATCATAAACCACTCCTCGAAACTCGTGTGAATGCTCTGCCAGCAAAAGACTTGAATGTGAATCTGTTCTGCTATTGCCAAAATGTGTCTGACAGTATTAAATACAGAACCGGGGGGTGGGGGGGGGGGGTGATACATAACAAATGTTAAAATGCACTTTCATAATGATGTGAGTTCTGGATGGCTGTTTGTACAGAGCATGGCGGCATTTTAAAGCATTTACTGTTTCAAGAGTGTTTTCTCAGTAATGTGAAAATTGGGAGGGGGGGGGGGTCATGTTTTAGCAGCATTACCGTCCATGTGGTGTAATGATCTAAATACACATTCAAACTGGAAACTAAAAACGGCTGTGCAGCCCCCTAAATAAAACATTGGAATGTACTGATTCTCAATGCATTAAACACGGTGCCTACCAAAAGCGGCACAAATGAAATGCATTCTTCTCAAACGCGTACGGTATATTAATGATGCAGTGACGATGGGATAGGCTTTAGGTGCGGCATGGTCATCCCGATGCTGTGGAAAATTTAAATAAATGATTGCAGACATTTGTAAATTTATTTTTCTCTGAAATATTTCCGAGCAGGTGTCCCTAAGCATTCCGCAGGTTTCCATCTCTGCCAAGAAGGTCGTGTTTTTTGGCAGCACTGGTTTATTTGTCTGGCTGACTGTTACACAAAAATGGGATTATGGATTTTCCTGTAATCTTCTTGTGCATCAATTTGCTACTTGGCTCAACAGCCAATCAGATTGATTCATGCCAGAGATAAATTTGTTTTTGGTACGAAACATTCCCCCCCACCCCCACACACACAATTTATATATTTCATTAAATACATAATAGATTAAATTCACAGTAATATTCAACTTTCAAATGGCTCTAATTTTGCAAGATTATAAAAAATGTACGTTCATAATTTGTGTCACATGCTATAAATTGACGCTTGTTAGAAATCTCTTATCTCTAATATTACCTGCACAGTTTAATATGCATGAAATAATTTTATATTTGTAGTTTATTATATAACGCTATTTATTCCACGTCTTTTATATTTAAGGTAATCACGCTGGCACTGTGTCTGGATCTGCCGCTCTTCCCGAGTGACCTCACTCACGCGCCATATTAAAATGCTCCCTCCTCTTTGCCTCGGCGATAGCAGCTTAGCAGCAGCTAGCCGCCAGTCTGCTTTCTACATCTACGAGGCTGACGGAGGGCGACGACGTGATGGAAATTGACTCGCTGCAAGGGGCGCTCAGAGGTCTCTCCAGTTTAATTCGATAGTTTTCCCCGTTCGTAGAGACCGTGTGCTTCGTGCGTGTTTCCCTATTTGTTATATAATAAAATTATAATGGGTTACACATTACATGCTAATGTCGCTAGCTAGCTCGCTAGCTAACTAGCTGCTACGCAGGTCTCGCTAACGCTCGCTACAAGCGGTTTCACGGAAATGGTTAGCTGTCTCTTGAGTTGCCAGTCAAGAACAGTCACTAAAACGTGATGTCTGAGTTCGTTTGTATGTCCGCATCAACGTTTATTTCCCCCGATAATATGAGAACTTGTCGACGGGCCAATGTCACCGGTTGTTTATTGGTAGACGACTATTTGCTGGCTACGGTCTTTTGGCTAATTTAGCATGCTATCCGGACCGCTAAACTAAATTGGCTATGGCCAAGAAGCGACCTAGCTGTGTAGCTAGCATACGAGCTAGCACAACGTTATGTAATGTAAATACGGTAAACAGCGGTAATGACACAAGTGCGATCGGGGACCAGATAACGATTCTAATTTAGTTGGCTACAGTTGTCAATCACTGCAAGTAATTAAACATCCATGCTAAATAATGCTCAACAAAACTAGCTTCTGCTAGGCTAGGTGAAACGACAGCCTGTACATCTCCCAGACGATCAGTGTGAATTTTCTTTGTTGTATTTTGTCTCCTTAGATTTTGATAAGAAAGCAAAGAAGGAGGCATGTCCTCTGTTGGAACAATTTCTATGCCACATCGCGACGACTGGAGAGACCATGTAAGTGAAGATTGTAGGCTGGGTTAATCACCCTTTAATTTCTTCTTACAATACACATTTTAGCATTTCGGTAAAGAATCATATTTTAAACTTAAATTGTGTACACAGTACAAACATATAGGTTATAAAAGCAAAGATGACATCATAGCCTGTGTAGCATCAAACGATTTTATGCTTTTTGAACAACTTTACCTCCTCCGTTGTCTCTTCTGTTCTAATGTATCATGCCAAACGTGTTGAGCCTTATTATACTTATATTCGTCTCTAGGGTCCAGTGGTCTCAATTCAAGAACTACTTCCTGTTTAAATTGGAAAAAGTAATGGATGACTTTCAAGCCTCGGCACCGGAACAAAGAGGTTCTGCGAATCCAAATGTAGAGTCGATTCCCTTTGACGATATGAAGGAGAGAATCTTGAAGATTGTGAATGGATACAACGGGTACGTGCTCGGGATCGAATGGTGGCTTTAGCTGCAAGATGACTAAATGGATTCATCGTCCAGATTCAGTTTGGCTGGCGTCTCGCTCTTTGTGTCCACAATGTAAAATGCGATGCACCATAGGATTACATATCTGAGCTGACTATGAAGTACTCTCGGGGGGGGGCTGCTGTCTTTCATTCACACAAATGGGAACTGACTTTTAATTTGACCTGTGTTTTTTCTCTCTCTGAAAATGTTCTTAGCTTATTTATTCACTTACCTGCCCACCCCGCATTCTAAATGGGATTTGATCAGACTCAGTTCAAAGTAGAGGTGGCCAAAATGTGTTTGACTTTTCCTGCAGATGAGCGTACAGAAATGTAAATTCAAGATATTTATCGGTGTATACGACTATCCCTATCCTTTCGTAATATTATTTAAATGCGTCTTAATTCTGATCCTGTTTGTGACGTTCTCTTTTCGGACCAGTTTAATCTACACACAACGCTTTTCTCTTTACAACATGCACAATGTTGCAGCGGCCGAACTCTTGGCACTCTGAGATTGTGAGTTCATGCGGTAACTACTTCCTCTTTTAGAATTCCATTTACGATTCAGCGCTTGTGTGAGCTGCTCACAGAGCCCAAGAGGAACTACACGGGAACGGAGAAGTTTCTTCGGGGAGTGGAGAAGGTACATCCTAAGAAGTATCACTGGTATTCCATAACTTGATCTGCTCATGCTTTTCCACTTATTTTGGATTTTTTGCTTCCCTCCAGAATGTAATGGTCGTAAGCTGTCATCATCCAACCTCAGAGTAAGTGTTGATAGGGACTTTTTTAGTAATTGTATTATCCACTGAATTAAGCGTTTTGATTTCTCTGAACTTGATTGTGCAGGAAAAATGGATGCAGTTCCATCAATCGAATGAACGGAGTGATGCTTCCAGGGAACACGGCTGCTTTTACAGAGAGGTTGTGTCGACAACCAATTACATCCACAGATTATACAAGTTAATATTAGAATTATTGTTTTTTTTAAAGCTGTTTTTTCATTCTCTTTTTGGCTTTTTATTAGGAAAGTTAATGGTCCCGGAACTCCTCGGCCGCTGAATCGACCAAAGACGTCTCTGGCCACCTCACTAGCCGCTAACGGCCTGCCAGAGTTCTCAGACAACAAAGACCTCAACATAGAGCACGGTGACGACAAAGACGCCAGGTATGTAAAAACATAAAAAAGTATTTCTCCCAGTGCAAACTTCAAACCCAAAGGAATCACGTCAGATCTCCCGTTTCTTCCGTCAGCGAGGTTTCGGCGTCGGAAGATTCCCCGGGGAGCTCGGTGAAGAACAAACACCCAGACGCCGAAGAAGACATGGAAGCCGAACACCAGGAGGTGAAGAGACTCAAGTTCAGCAAGGACGACGAGGAAGACGAAGATGAGGAGGAAGAAGAGGAGGAGCAGGAGTTGGACCCAATGAGGTCTTCACGTACCACTTGCCTGTCCAAAGAGGCTGAAGCCATGGTCCAGGAGGAAGAGGAGGAGAAGGTCGGGTACAGCAAGGAGAATGAAGCCGCCGCTGCTGCATCTACCGATGAAGACCAAGGTGGTGTCATTTATTATGTTAATTTGTAGTCTGTTCATGTGAGACTTTATTTTGGGCTGCTCAGACGACATTCTCTTCTTTTTTTACTCTGCTTTACAAAGGTGGGCCTGAATTATTTTATTTCTGTGCCCTCAGGAGAATCATTTATGTTCAGCTTGTATTAACCTTTAAGAGGAGCCTTTTGTCACTTCCCTTGAACATCCATCAGTTACAACAGGAGGTGCAGATGGATGTTTTCTGTGATTAATTCGTGGCACATTCAACAATGATGTTGATGTCAAACTGAAATACAAAAGAGTCCAAATAACTCTATGTAAGAATTCTGTTTTAGATATTTGAGGTGATAAAATGTTTATGAAATTCAGAATTCCAGCCTGATCAGCTAGCCGGTTCGGCATAATGGTGTCGCAGGTGCCGTTCAATGACAAAACGGTTTGAAGGCTGACTTTCCCTCTTTCCCACCACAGAACCCACGAGCAGCACCCAGCCCGATAGTGTCGAGTCGAGCCCGGAGGCCGAGAGGGAGGTGCCGTGCGGCTCCCAGGAGGAGGGCGTCGACATGGATCAGACGGAGCAGCAGGCCCCCGCGGTCGTCCTGGAGAGCCCCGAGTCCAGCGGGGACGGAGAGGAGAGCAGCAGCGACCCAGTCAGCAGCAGTAGCAGCTGTAGCATAGAGGAAGCCAAGGAAGCGACCGGGGAGGACGTAGCGCTCGCTCCTTCTAGCAGTACAGCCGATCCTCCTACAGAGGGCGCCATGGATAGTGCCACTTCGAACACTGGGACCGCTGAGGAGCCCATGGAACAGGACTAGACTGAAGGCCCGACCCGCAGCCACGTGTGACCATAAACCAGCTTGACTCTGGGAAGGAGGATAACTGAAACTCGTACACAAAGATGAACGCCTCTTCCCCTTTTGTTTTTGGACACTCATCCAAAAGGCTACCTGGCATTGTTGTGGGTATACATACGCATTTTGGTTTGAAGTTTTTTTTTTTTCTCTCTCTTTTTAACTGGAATATTTTATTGATCTTCTTATCCTCTGTTTTTTAAGTTTCCCTTCCAAAGGCCTAATTTCAGCTGCATTGAGTTTCTTGGCTGTATTTGTTTGCCCTCTTCTTTTTGGCGCTGGGTTTGTTCGGTTGCTGACGAGGTCCGGTTCTACTCTTCTGGCGCTCGCTCTAACCATTTGGACATTTTAACACGATTGGTAGTCTACATTTTGTACCTTTTTTATACCAGAACAGAGCCACACCAGCCCCTCTTCATGGAATGATACGAGCTGCCGCCACCGTTTCTGTTTCTGACTGAAGCTCATGTAGAAATGTTCTTTTTGAACCGTCAGCATAAAAGATCCTCCTTGAGGATGTTAGTTTCCCCCCCAATGTTTCCTTGTATTCCTTTAACCAGATGCTTTGCGCCGATGCACTACCAAGCCCACTGAATAATACTACCACACGCTACCTTGTCGAGGAGTCTTCTGTACACTGTTATATTTGGGATTCATAAAACCTACATAATTTATGATCATTTCAATTAAATGAATTGTGTTTTATTTTTTATGTTTGTTGGTTTCCTTTGCCAGTTGTAGTTTCCAAAACCAGCTGTAACTACAAAAATGGCTTCCGCTTTCTTTGTATTGTGATGTCACCGATGTCTCTGGTCCTCGTTCCTGGTTCCAGTTCTTACACCTGTTTCTGCAGCTGTACCTTTTTGATATTTAGAATTTTAAATTTCTGTAAAGTAGATTTTTGTAGATTGTAATACAGTATGTGTTCACTGCCTTCGTGAAACCATATATTATTGTATCATTTCTGTGTATACTCTGAATGCTTTCGCTTTCAGTGCGGTATTCAGAAACAGCAATAAATGTTAACATTTCTATGCCGGCTGGTTTTGTTTTTTTGTGAATTGAAGTTGTTCCTGGGCCTTTGAGGAATGGGCTAAGATTCCTCGGGAACACTGCCGGAAGCTGTTCGGGTTTGGATAAAGGTTCGACGACAAAGTGCTACTGGGAACATGCGGGGTACACCCCGAATGCGTCGCCAGCACATCATGGGGCCACACAGACAGACAACCATTCGCTCACACACACCCTACGGACAATTTGGAGTAATCAATAATTCCTCCCACCTACAAATACATTCATGCAAACTGCACGGATAGGATTCGGACCGGGTACCTCCCTGCTGTGAGGCAACGGCACGGCAAGCAGCGCCACTGCCGTCTCCCGAAGGAGCAAAACACCAGCCTGCGCTGCATGAGCCGAGTCAAGTGGTGCAATCTATGTGTGCGCCGATAGAGGGCGCTGTTTAGTTTCCAAGCCAGCCCATAAACGTGCTCGCCCCCCCCCCCCCCCCCCCCTGGAATCAGGATGCAGACTGTGACAGTCCTCAGACTGAAAGATGCTCACACAGACATCATGACCGCCATTAATGAAAGTGTGAATAACTTCTACACTAATAACGACATCAACGTGAATCCAATTTCTAACGGTTTGCTTTCATAGTTAAGAAATATAAAGAAAATATAAACTAGATGTAGAAGAATAATATTTGGTGTAAATCACAGGTCTGCTCTCTGAGCGCTTTTTCTCGTTTGGCATGCGGACGGGTCAAAATTTCCGAGCTGCCCTGACAAGATGGCAAACGCCGCCAGTGGGTGGGATGGAGCTCAGAAAGGAACATTTACTCAGACCCACTTCAACGATCCTAAACGGGCCTAAAAATGGAATCAAGCGGGAGGCTCCACCGCAGAGAGCCTCCAGACAGACTTCACAAACATTGCTCTGTAAAGTGGGTACGGTGAGAAATAGTTTTCTTCCACTGAGATAGACAGCAGGGGGGGGGATCCAGGCTCCAGTGGGTTTGAGGAATGGATTTTTATGTATCTCAGTGTGTATGTGTGTGCGCGTGGGGGGGGGGGGCAGCAGCACACTCAGCAGGCAGCAGCCTCAAGTGGCTGCTATTTGAATTATCAACTTGTCTGTCAAGAACGGCATCATCCCACAGAAACAGAGACGCTCAGTGGAAAAAGGGGCTTTGATTCAGCCGGGCTATCTGCGTCGGTGCCCATCAGATCCCCTTTTTCCAGATCGCTTCAAGTCCTTTTCTAAAACGGCATGAAATACATAAAGTGGTGACATTTACTGGGAATAAACTGTCGGCTGCGAGGGCGGCCGGGGAAGTCACATGTCAAAAGGGAACGTCTTCTCAGTCGACTGAGGTGAGGCGGGCTCATTAGTGTATTTAATTTCTATTATAATTTTAACCTGAATTAAATTTTAAGCGGAAATTCATCCTGTTGGGTATTTCAATCAGGAGAGACTATACTGAGTGAAGTGAAATGGGTCAAAGGGGTGGTGGCGGCGGCTGATGAACCTGATGAAACGGACAAACTATGAAATTAAATGTATCCGAATATTCAAACTTTCGTAATATTTTCTACATTTCTGATGATTAAGTTGTGACAAAATTGAAATTCCACGGTAAATGATCCATCTAAAATCAGAAACATTTCCAGTATTCATCATGTTATGGTCTTTCTGCGGGTTTACTACACTCTAATGAAGTACGCTAATTGACTTTGCGCACCATGTTGGCAGCACCGCCCCCCCCTCGCCCCCCCAGCCACTCCGTCTAATGGCACTCAAAGGGGCCTGTTTATAGCAGCTCCATGCTTTTAGAGGCCATTTCCAGAGATGCGATCTGCTCTTTGCTCCAGGTTGTAAAAAGTGTGAATGGGGGACTAATAAAGGTGCAATTACAGCAATTGTGTGTGTGTGTGTGTGTGTGTGTGTGTGTGTGTGCGATACCTTGTTGAGAGGGTTGTATATGTGCACATCCTGCAGCTGAGGAGGTGGCTTGTTTGGATGCTTTATGATGATGATAATGGATTGTTGGGCCACATCAGGAAGGCCCAGGGGAGCGTTTCTGTCGGAGCTGCCGCTACCTGTCGGAGCAAACGTTGACATATTGTAATTCTTCAGGTCTGCGGTTCGAGTGCGTCTGGCAGCAAAGACATAAATAAACAAGAAACCCAGCGGGGCCGACGACTTGAACTCTCTACACCACATGCATGGAGTGCTTATTTATCTGAGTACCGCAAAAAACCAACTTAATGAAATAGACTCCTTTGCGATGGACACTTAAGTCGTATTGATTTGACTTTCAGCGGGAGGAACATAGAGTTGAATTGTAGCCGGCGAGTAACACGCCACTCCACGCCACGCCACGCCACGGGGCGCTGCTGGGAGAGGCCCCGAAAATTCTGTCTGTTCCCCGCGACAATACAGCCTCTGTCAAGTTTAGAGCTGCTTGTTGGATTGTAAATCAAGACTGCGAGAAATAAGAGTCGCCCACAGAGCCCGTCAGGTCCGGAGAGCAGTGCTTCATGGGAATTACCGCTAACATGTTGTGGCACATACATTATAAATGAACAATCACGGTAGTGAAGGTATTAAAAAGTTGACATTTAAACTTTAGCCTTACCTCATACTCACCAGGGATTTTATTCAATTGTAACGCTCAAAAAGAAGTCTACACCAAACTCATTTACTGGGACCACGAATACCCACAATGCCTTTGGGTCACACAGAGCTCACCATTCGTGGACTGCAGCAGAGGCCTTGCTTAATGCTTTCATTACCTCGGCCGAGGCGGAGGTAATGAAATCACCGGCGTTGGTTTGTTTGCCTGTTAGCAAACTCAAAAAGTTACAGAAGGATCTTGATTAAAGTTTCAGGAAATGTTGGGAATGTTACCAGGAACAGATGAATACATTTTGCTGATGATCCAGAAGAGATCCTGGATCACTTTTAAATAACTTTTTTTAACATTGCAGTCGATGGAGCGTCCAAATTTGCTCCTCAATATCTCGGTCGATTATTGACTGATGTTTATGGAATTTGTCACAGTCATGTAGGGTGGGAATCTTTATCCTACCACTGAATTTCATCTGGATCGGATCCGGATTGCGGATATTATCGTTGCGTTTAGCAGGATTATGGAGAAACTGCCGGATGGATCTTGATGAGAAAAAACAACAACTGAAGATGAGTCTCGGTCTAACTTAGATCCCATTACATTTTGAGAGTGATCCAGATTCCCGTCTGGATACAAAAACCTCTGGATTTTCCCATTTGCTTATAATGGAGGCTCACAACACGTTGTGTAGAACACCTTGTGCAATACCTTTGGGCATTTAATTCTAATATATGAGGCAATTAAGGCTTGAATTACATCACCAGCAATCTCCAGCAAAAATGTAGCAGACTGCCAATTTAAATTTGACGTTCCCAAATACTGCATTCTGACGGGAATCCTCTCTCTGTCGGCTACCCCTTTTCTAAAACAAAATTTCCAAAGGGCCTCGGATGATTTCAGCGTGAATACACGCCTCATTCTGCAGCGTGTATCTGAACACGGTCTCGGATGCTCGGTGCACAAGGTCGAGGTAAATCCCTCGGATGCAGTGGGAGGATGTGACAGAACGACAGCTTGTCTTTCTCTTGCTTTCACTCATTCTCTCCTTTCTGGCTCCGTCGCCGCCGTCCTGCTGACTGAAGCCTATAATTTGGAATGTGCATAATGGATAAATTAGGTGTCAGTCAATAAATCTGCAGGAAGGGAGCCTGAGAGATCCGTGCGAGCTGACCCAGGAAGCTACGCTGTGAATGGTTGAGCACAGAGGGATGAGTTGTGGGAGGACGGACCGCCGTGAGTTACGGCTCCGCCGGGCCATAAACACAACACGAGTAAAGGGGGGCCTTCAGAAGCCAACAAAACCACACAGGGGCCAAATACCAAGTTAGAGACATTCAGCATGTTGCGTTTTACAATTCAAATAGTGGAGAAACGGAAGAAGAGACAAAAACAACATGATATATATATTTAAGGCAAAAATATTTCCTGCCAAAATGTGTCAATCCGCTTTTTTGATCCATTTATTACCACTAATGTCCCATGTGGACGATAAAGATCTTTATAGGTTGCAGAGTCTCCTTTGACTATATGATAAATCAATGGATGATTGATCCGCGGAGGCTTAACCCAATCCAGACATGTTTTTCCGGTATCATCAACACGGTGAGATAAACCTGAGGAAGACTCTTGGTTGAGAGATGAAAAGTCAAAGCGCACTATTTCTAGTCAAAGTGCAAAGACATGAGTCCAAGACATGAGCTTCAGGAGTCCAAGTTCCCGATTATTGATCATCACGGCACCGCCACACACTTGTTTCAGAGGTAAAGAGGATTGGATCTTTAACTCTAACCGTGTTTTGCGTTTCTCTCAAGTCACTGAATGTCATCTGATACTTTTTCCCCATCTGGTTTTGCATCTTATCGTCTTAAATATTTCCGTGTCGTTCCATCTTATAAAAGGCCATTATGCTAATCAACCATTCACTTCACTGTTTTATTTTTATTCAGATGATGAAAAAAAAGATTTAATTTTTTTTTTTAACAAGGAGTTGCTACAAACGGTTCTCTAAATTGAGCCCCAGCTGTCGTCTGCCAAAATGTGAATTTGTGAATATGATGGCGCGCTTGTACATGCGGCCAAGTGAGGGACGATAATGGCTAATGTGAGCAGGTACACGCTATTCGGTGCATCTCTGTCTCGGTGGAGCATCATAATCAGCAGCGCTCCCATGCAGCAGAGGAGCCGCCTCCCTATCAGCTAACGGGGGCACACTGGAATGTGGACCTGTTCTCCACAGTGACATTTAAACTGATGAGTCCGGCCCTTCAGAACAAACATAGGACTGTTAAAGATGTGTGTGTGTGTGTGTGTGTGGTGGGGGGGCAAACAGTTTCATCTCAAAGATAATAGAAGTGCACATGGCAAGGAGAGCCAAATATGTGATCGACTAATCTCCCAACATTTGCACCGGAGGGAAACATGCCAGAGTTGATTGCTGGAGCTTTCTGTTTGTCTTGCATGCCCATATTGTTATCTCCCATTATAAGAGCGCATACAAAGACTTGTACCCGAGACATAAATCACAGGACTTGGGTTGGTGAGGCGTAATCAATTAAACCCCAGCAGACAGAGGAAGAGGCTGAGATTGCACCCCGGGCTCCTCTCATTATCATAATCATCCCTGTTAAGTGACGCAGAGTCAAGCAGACAAGGGATGAATGCACGGAAGCACTCGGGGAAAGAATTACAGCCCTTTGGTGGAAAAGAGATTTGGCTTCAATAAGTTTAGTTTTTTTTTTTACTTCACACAAGCTACTAAATGTAATTTATCGCATATAAAACAAGTATGGATAACATCCCTATTTATGCATTCAGCAGCGAAACAAAACATTCATCTGGATGTTTTTAAATGCTCCACTGGCTGGTTAAAACCGGTCGTTTAACGCGGGGGGGCTAAAGGCCGCTAAAGGTAGCAGCTTCCTGTAAGGCGTTGGAAACATATTGATTAGTGTTCGCTTTAAGCGGAACTACACCTTCATGGAAGAAAGACATTTTGCGCTGCATATTAATGCAACGCCGGTTGTTGTTAGGAAACGCACAACCGGGAAGGTAAATGCGTCAGCGGCGGGATCTGAACCGCCTCCTCAGTAATGAGGCATCGTGCTGCTAGTTGGAGAATCGCATGGGAGTAAGGATGCAAGGTTCTCCTTAACAAATATCGCCTTCAATCATGTGAGGGCTCGAGCATCATGCTAACAAGCATGCGTAGGGCCTCCTTTACCCCCACTGTCACATCTGGACGGAATGGATTTCTGCCGATCGGACCGTTTCATGTTCGCGCTAGCCTGACATGCGGTTGCCCTGCTGGGGCTCTGGCGTGAAACAGCTTTTAGTTTTATTGCAGCTTTTCAGGAAAGAAGCAGTTAAACCTTAACCATTCTAATCTGCTGATGATTCCACGCAAGCCACATGTACCTGAACTCAGTCAGTAAAAAAACAGGAAGGCATGTAAAAACCTGCAGCGCTGACTATTTACGGGCGCACGGGACACAAATAATGTCCTTTGTGCATAATTGTTTTTATGATCAATCTTGAAGCATTTAACATGACAGGGTGCAGGATCAGCCTCAAAGCTCGGCACCGTTTGCGACTCGTTGACCTCCAAATACAAACGACAAGTTTCACCCACATTTAAAAGCTCATCATATATAAAACAATAATTTATTATCTCTCTCATTATACAAGACATCAAATTGTGTGTGGCTAGCTAAGGATTTAAGATTCAGTACAAGGAACCCTAAGAAAGCAAAAATCGACTACAAGGTGTGCAGGACATTTAAATTGTGACGTGAGAAACAACTTTCTGATGTTTTCGTGTAACAAAGGGCACCATTAGAGAGAAACTTCAACTAATGAAGTGGATTTGTTACGAAATATTTCTTTATTTAATTTACAAAAATTATTATGCGTTCTACCTTGCAGGAAAAATAGGAACGTTTCCATAAAAGCATTAAGTATGCATAGAAGTAAAATACTGATAGGGGAGATATATATATATATATATATATATATATATATTACATACAAAATAAAGTAAAATAGTGTAAATGCTGGCTGTTTATGTATGGCACACGGTTTTACAAACTTTCTAAACCTTCCAAAAAAGTCAAATATCATGTTTTTATTTCCAAAAAAATATATATAAAAAAGCAAAACACAAAGGTAGAAAGTGAATTGAAGAAAGTTTCCAAAATCCTGTCCGATTGGTGTCAAGTCCTCTAAATTGACTTTCTCCTCATCACAGTGGTGGAAAAATGTTTGTCCAGAAAAGGCTTTCGCTGTTTCCTATGTACAAGAAAGAAATAGCCACATTGAACAAGGCAGGAATCTCTACCAAGTGTCCTATATACAGCCCATCACACCCCAGTCCGTCCTCCTCTCTCTGGCCCGCCGCCGCCGCCTGAACTCGGCTTAGACCGTGGTCACGGACAGCAGTGAGTTGTAAACCCTGGTGCCGTCCGGTGACTTGGCACCATGGGTCAGAAGTTCTTGGATAGTCATCCAGTTGTCAAATATTTTCTTATTCCTCTTCTTCATCATCTTTTTGTGGCCGAGCTCAATGATGTTGGGCTCCTTTTTATCCTCTGCGCTGGACAGTTGCTCCTTCAGACAATCGGCCCGGCTCTGCTTCATGAACTCGCGGCGCTGCCTCTGCTCTTTGGCGCGAACGGCGTGCTGCTTCCTCTCCTCTTTGCTCCAGTAGCGGCCCATCTTCAGCTCGCTTAAAGCGTCGTCGTCTGTGGTCATACCGCTGCGCTCCTCGTGAATGCGCAGGGCCCGCTCCCTCAGCAACTTGTCCCGGACGGGCCGCTTGGTGATGTAACGGGTGCCGTCGCTGCGGATCTTGACCTTCCACTCCATCTTCGGGTCCAAGTCGTTGGGGGAGATGGGGTCCCGGCACATGCTGACCAGACTCATCTGGCTCTGGGCGTACTCCACGGCGGATTTCTGCTGGATCAGCTGCATGTAGCTCTGGTAGTGCTGGGCGTGAGCGGGGATGTGGGCATGCTTGTAAGGCGAATGTGGCTGGGAACAGCTCCGTCCAGACTTGCTGGACTCTCCCAGCTTCCTCTCCTTGCTCTCCACCGGCAGGGCTCCAGACAGATCTTTGGAGGAGCCTCTGCTATGATTGGCACTGCAGCCGTCCTGAACAGGGGACAGCAGAGGTTTGAGCGTCTTGCCATTAGAACCGGTGGAACCGGCGGAACCAGCGGAACCAGCCGCTGCAGTCGGACCCTGACTTTCCGCTCCACGACGGAGGGAGTTGTCTGGAGACAGCTCCAAGGTCAGAGGGGTGCTGCGGCAGCTCTCGCCAGTGTTGTAGGCACTGGAGCTGTCTTTGTCTGACTTCTCCGGCAGCTCCGTGATGTCTGGCAGCTCGTGGCGACGCGCATCAATGCTGGTGTTGTAATTGCGGAAGCCACTGTTGTGCAGCATCCAGGACTCGCGGCACTGCTCCCTCAGGAGCTGCATCTTGTGAGCGCGGACAATGTTCAGGCACTCCAGCTCAATGGTGCGCAGCTCCTCATTAAGCAGCTCTAACTCTTTGTCCACCCCATCTTGGTCCTGACCTTCTGCACCCCCACCCTGGCAGTACAGACTCTGGGCTCCACCGTTTCTCATTTGACACTTGAGCTCCAGGAGTTCTCGGAATCGCTCGCACTCATCGGCCGTAATGCCCAGGAAGTCGGTGTCTGCATAGTCTGCAGAGACGAATGACTCGCCGCTGAAGGGCAGGTCGGTGCTGCCCAGGGTGTCCTGGCTGTAGGTCAGCTTCCTGCAGCTGCCAAGAGTGTTGGAGGCGGTGGTCTGGTCATCGCCAAGGTTCTCTTGCTCCGAGCTCTCGTCGTTTCGCGTGCTCTCATCTGTGCGACCGACTCCACTGTCCTTTTCATGATGGTTGGAGAGCAGCGTGGCAGTGTCTGTGGTGCCTCCGTCCTCCTCGTGCTTCTTCTGAAAAAAAAGACAATACATATTTCATAAAACAGCCAAGCCTGTATTTTCCATCCTGAAATCAACTAAACAGCTGTTACCTCAGGCAAAATAATCTACAGATGAACACGTGTGTTGGTGCAGATTGATTATGCTATTTTGCCTCCTGACAGTGCGGGTACCTGCTGCAGCATGCTGGCAGTGAACTGCATGGCCTGATGGTGCTGCTGTTCCAGCATGTCCATGTGAAGGTCATCCAGGAAGTCGTTCCTGTCATCATCCATCCAGCCCTCATCCAGCTGAGACACAGTCGGGGGGGGGGGGGGGGGGGTTTAGTTTGTTTTTGTTGCAAGAACATTTCAATGGTTACACGTGTAGTTCCAGACATTTCCACATAACACTTTTTTATCATCCAGCTTTGAGCTCACACCACATTATTACCTGGATCTCTGGTCTGGCTACGAGCAGAGAGATATTCTGGTTCCCCTCACTGGTCAGCAATGCCACAGCATCTTCCCGGTTCTGGATCTCAATACCATTTATCTTGAGGGACAGGGGGGGGGGGGGGGTTATTAAAATACCTTAGAATAATGATGCTAATATAATATACCTACAATACTTTTTTTAAATCTTACCTGAATGATTTTGTCTCCTTCTCTAATTCTGCCATCCTTTGAAGCGATGCTGTTTGGATCAATCTGAGGAAAGGAGAATGAAATCAAAACAGAGAGATAAAGTGGCCATCGTCACGGCTACAGTCTTAGCATCAACTGCTGAAACAGATTTGAGAGCTACCCTTCGCCACATACCTCACTAATGTAGATCCCAGCCTCATCCTCATCATCCGTCCGGTAACAGATTGTCAGGCCAAGCTTGTCTTGGATGTTGGCCCGGTACAAATCAACTTCCTGGTGAGACACATCCACAAATTAATATCCCATACATCTATTAATGTTCTTTAAGACTGAGTAAATAATGTGCATTTGCTCATTTTCCCTTCACAGACTGATTATAGTGACTATAAACTGGGATCAGGGTGCAGGAGTGACCCATCCATCACTGTAATGACTCTCAGCTGGACACAGGGAAGCTGCTGGTTTTCATAGAGGACCAATGACAGAATGAGAGATGGTGCGATAGACGGCAGATGGGCCGAGTCCCGTTTTTCACATGTCAACACCTGTAATCTCACAGATAGAGATATGGCTATGTGCATTGTTGTGCTTTGAGGGCAAGGGTTAATCCCTTAAAAGTAAAGCTGCAACTAACGCAAAAAAAAAAGCTCTTAAAGGGATGGTGCTAGAACGCCTTGGGAAAAACGTTGAGTCCTTCTCCCGGGGATATGAGCCAGGCCGTTTCTTGGCTGGTTACGGTGGCTTCTTATTTCGTTGTGCCAGGTCTTTCAGCCATGTGTGTTCGGAATGCACCAAATCTCAACACATTTCTACGAGTATAAATTTCAATTTTACATTCTCTCTCTCTCTTTTTTTTTTTTTTTTTTACATCTGCTTCATATTTATTGATTTATATTCATGGGGTTCGGAATGTGTGGGGAATATCTAATCACGAAAGCGAGCTTGCATTAACAATTACATAGTTTAATAAACATTAGCTTTGTCAGCTAACGCTCATAATATGATCCATTCGGCCTCACAGCATTTGGAAAGTCTAGCAGATATAATCTTTTTACTCTAATTTAAGATAGCTAGAACTAGAGGGATAGAAAGGACTTTAGCTGTTCTGCAATTAAATGGATGTTTTATTTTCCATGTAGACCATATGTGCAAGACCATGGGTAATTATTTATTAAATTAAAAAACCATTTTATGTTGTTGGTGCCACTGAACGGCTTCCTTACGAAAGAGCGGATGCTCTACCCAGTTTCTCCTAAATTAACTTTAGCTACAACTAACCTCACTGAGTTGGGTTCTCAGGGTCACTGAATGCAACAGAGGCTGGATCATGGTTTCATCATGGCGTCTTCCAAGCATTGTTAGTGTGCATCTTCAGATTCATCACTACAGACCTATCAACCGTTCTATCTAATTATCCCCCGGGTCTCATCTCCACTGCGTAGGAGCCAAGGAAGACTTATTAGGCCTTGTCACTAATAAGTAATGATGTCACCATTGTGCATCTGCTGGAACAAGCCAGCAACTCGATTCCCGTCTGGCTTCCAAGTCAAGAGTCTGTACGTAGGGAGAGTGCTCCATCAATAACTTTGATATATAAGGATTAGAGGTTGCTAGCAGGGCCATTGGACTGGAGACTCAAAGGCGACCTCGGGTCTGCTTGTGTAGAGATAATGCATTGCTGTCTGAATGTAGATCTTCATTGAAAGGAAAAGAAGTGGGTTAGCTCATGTTTACCTCATATTCCATCTCCTCACGCTCTAGGTCTTGTTGGATGCCCTCCAGGAAGTCGTTGGGGTCAAAGTATGCATGACCAGGAGCATGTCTGAGAAAACACAAAGAGTAGAATGTAAATTTACCCCACACAGACCAGTCAATCTGGATTACATTTTACCCCAGATTCAGAGAATTAAATTAGACGTAAAAATAACTATGTAGAAATCAGATACACTGAAGCTACGCCCGCAGGCTAATTCCAAATTCACATGCTGTGTGTTTAATTGATTCGTAAACCAATTAAAGAAATCAAAATTATTCATTAAAAGGGCAACTGCTGCCTTCGTAAAGATGCAGCCAGACTCAGAGCTCCGGGGTCCATCTCACTCACACATACATAATAAATGGCAATTGGGAATGTGCAAATCCAAATGAACTGAGCAAATATATTTAATGCGTCTGCCCCGGCGGAGAATGCACACATGCAGTCAGGCTCCCTTCAAACTGTATGATCATGGCAGCGTGGTCTGGAGAAGGTACGGCCTTTAGGGTTAAAGGAATGGTTACGCCTGAGAGTGAAGTGACGTCTCAGACACTAAACAAATTCCTGCATCCTCTAAGTTAAAGAGCTCTTCATGGAAACGTTAGAAGCTTTTGTTACCACTACACCCACAAAGTGCTTCTTTCAGATCTCAGGGAAATCCATTCCTTGACTTCTCCTGCCTTGATTTCTCAAGTCACTGATTTTAAGGGTATATATACGATGGGTGGGAGTCTAGAATTTGGTTCAGTTCCACTTTAAAACCATTTGCTACGGGGTCAAGCACTAAACGGGCATTGAGAGCAAAGACATGGTGGTAGGCGTTTTTCTTCAGATACCGACTCTCGCTCAAGGTCTTTCTCTTGAATTCATTGTGAAATGAGCTGGTACTTACTCCTCTGGGAGTAGATACTCTTCAAGCGCTGTCATGGGATGTGGAGAAGGAGGCAGATTTTCAAGAGCCATGATGTCCCGGAGGGTGATGTCCGTCTGGGTGCTGATGTCGGTGACCTGGGAGTCGGCAGCCGGGCTGACTAGTTTGGGATGCGGAGTTCGGCGCAGGACCTGGACCATGATGGGCTCCTTGGCAGTACGGAAGGCCTCGACTGCCTGGTCATGCGTCGCCTTAGAGAGGTCCTTGCCATTGACCTGGAAGCAGAGAGATTTTGGAAAAGCACATGCCATTTAAGGATTCCAGGTGGGTTTTCAGTGGCCGGTTGATAAAAAACTCGGGAGGACGCAGCAGCAGCTGCACGCTTTTTATATTCACTGAATATTGAATAGGATAGTCACTACATCAAAGGGATTTAATTATCGCCTCTGATAATGAAGGCATTGCGTGAAGCATCGTGTCCATAAAAACTTAAAAAGGACATTCTGTTTGACAAATGACTCATTACTGCCTCGGCTCGTTATGCAGGGTCATAGTTGGAACAAGTGGAATACGACCTTAATTAGGAAGAGCCTCTCGTTAATTAATCAAGGCCATTGGCTGAGGCGGCACGGAGGAGCCCTCATTTAGCTAAGTAAGTCCTCAGCAGAGGATAAATTTGACCTGCCGTCAAAGAAGGCGGAGTGGGTGCCACGCATTAACCTGAGAAGATTGATTTGAACAAAAGGATGGAGCGTGTCAAAGAGAAGAGGCTAATTAAGTTTGGTCGAGCCACTTAGGGCCTCTGTTCCCTGATGAATGATGAGCGCTGATCCTGCCTTGGAGGGAATGTCACCGGATCCAATCAGAAACCAAGTTGAACTTGATAAGCACTCAGAGCGCAGACCTCCGCCGAGCACCCCGGCCTCCCGATATTGTGATTTACACCACTAATTATGGCCCTACATTTATTTTATCTATGTTTTTAGATTCCTTAACCATGAAAATAAACCTTTAGCAATTGAATTTACGCTGATGTCATTATTAGTTTCGACGTTATTTACAAAACGCACACTTTCAGTAATGGCGGTTTATTCTGGATCTATTCTAGACCCAGAGATTTTGAAGATACAACAAATCAGTTTGTCCTCTGCTAATTCCACAGCGTTTTGGTAAAGAGCAGCAGAAACAGAACCTCCTTTGTGGAGATAAGAGAGATATTATTGAAAGGGTCCAAAAACAAAATGATTTTGTTATACCCCAATTTCAACTGGGTCTGCTTCCTCAGGTATTAAAGAGAACAAATCCGATGACCTGCTCCGATGTGGAATCGACTCGGCTATAAGACAACGCTTGTTAGAAATTTCCACCTTCAATCACTACATCATTTGTAGCAATTTGTTGGTGTATATGATTCAAGGATGTGCCGAAAGCTTTGAAGGCATCACAGTTGGTGGTTTCGCTCGTTACACGCCGTCTCCTCCCGCCTCTGAAATGCAGGCAGGCCTGCTCAAAATCTGGGTGCTAGAACGCGTCAGTCAGAAGCGTACCGTGCTGAAGGTCATTCGGCTCGACATAAATCTTTAGCATCCCTTCTCACTCCTCCTGACATCTAACATGCCTGTAAGTCTGTGTTTGAAGATTAATTTCCTGATAAACACACGCCTGGTTTGTACGCCCGCCTCGGGCCACAGCTATCTCATTCAAATTCATGGCATAGTTTGCAGACTTAACTCACTTGTGCTGCACACGAGTAGCAGAAATATTAAATTTCCTCCAGGGAATGAACTATTCACACAGATTATATATATCTATCTATATATATATATAAATCTGACTATGACCTAGACAATGTAAATGCTGAGTATATATTTCCATAAAGGAGTACATATAAAATCAAAAGGCAATGGACTTTTATGTTCTTAGAGCCGGACGGAAAAGTGCAGAACTTAATGCGGAACTTAGAAGCTCTGTGCCTACTAATAACCGCAAAAGATTCATGCTAATCCCAAGCCTGAAGGATAATTGGATCATCGCTGCAAATTTAAAACTTCTACTTCTTCGACACCAAAAATTAATAGCTCATCTATTTGCAGTGTGCGCTGAATAATTTGACATTCGCAAAAGCAAGTCGTATCAGAGAATATTAATGTAAAAAGTCAGACACAAAAAAAAAAGCACACACAGAATGAAGATCACGACCGACTTCATGCAAAGGACAAACCGGCTGTGAGCTGAAAGTTGACTAAAACAATGGCGATGACGTGACATCTGTGATACCATTTGTTATTGCCGCTGGAGCTGGTAGCCTTTCTGAAATTGCGCAAGACGTGATGTCCTCAGGAGCCTTTGCTTCCCAGAGCGAGTTATGATGTTGTACATCAGCTGAGGAATACAAGCGCCTTTGTGCTGTCCTTTTCGCCACATGCAGGCGAGGACAGTCAAACCGGGAATCCCAGGGATACTTGAAGGCAGTGAACCCGAGACAAAGCCTTTTAGTCCCCATCTAGTTGAGCCCGGAGCATTCTGCCTCAGTGCGCTCAATGATGGGGCGGGGGGGGGGGCTCCTCCCAGCAGCCATTGGGGGGAGTCCCATGACCTTCATTCACCGTGTTCACCTCTGACTCAGTGTCCCCTCTGGGGGGGGGGGGGGGGGGGGGGGGCACACACAACACTCCCCTGACACAAAACGCAACGCTTGGCCACCACCGAGCTCTCCGGTTAGGCTCGGCTCACTCTGTGCTTTAACACAGCTGCAGGAAACCCAAATTCACATGAAGCCAATCCGGCAAGGAACCAACCGCAATGTGAATCTACAGATGTCTTTGGGCCCTTGGAGCCAGGCCTTGTTGACAATGATGAAATGTTCCACCTCTGGTGAATCCTCCCAGATGAGTCTCCGTTAAATATCCTTTCAAATGGCAAGAGGACAGCAAGGAACTAAAGGGAATACTAATTCAGTCTAACTCACAAATCTGCGGTGTCTGTGCTTGGTGAGGGATTTACACAGCTGGTTAAATAAAAAAATCATTTAGGAGCTCTTCAACCTCAAGCTGCCTCCCCTTTAAGCTAACTGTTAACTGCTACTAGCTGCTACTGCTGGTTTTTCCATCTCACTGTTGCAGGTAACATAATAAATACATGGTCGATAAACCAGACAAAATTAAAATAAATCGCCAAAATTACCGCGGCGAGCGAGCTTTCAGAGGATTACAGAACAAAGCCAAATTCATACGTCTGAGAAAGACACCACCGTTTCCTTGCACTTAATCCGATTTGAGCGTACGACGACGTATCGATCACTTCCAGCCAGCATCCGGCAACCTCTCACCGATCCAAGCTGAAGGTGCGACCTTAGATCTCTAAGCCATTTAACCTTTACCCGCTTCATCCATTGTGTTTTAACATACACTTTGTAAATATTATACAATCAAGGCTTTATTGTTTTTATGCAGGATTTATGAACAGCCCACCGGCAAGAACGTTCACGCCGAGTATAGAACAGTCACTCAGATTTGGTGCTAAACTGCACAAATTTGTAATCAAATAAAAATTCCTTGAGTGTTTTAACTTATTTTAAGAGACTATTTAAACTGTCCAATAACTCGTATGAATATATAATAACAACTCAGGATAGGCATTAAAACAAAGTAAAACTAGAAGCGGAGTTCAGGACGATAACTTCATCCTGTGTCGTGCTTCATTAGCACGTCTCCAGCAGCTCACACAAACACACAAACACACTCATTCCCTTTTAGTGCCGACGGCACAATGAACCGCCACGGCCGGATCCGTTTGTTCAAGTCGACAAAGTAAAGTTTGCTCCGGCGGTGATCAAACAGAACTGTACTCCCGCTGGAAGAAAGGGAAAGCATCATAAAATAAACACGCAAACTTTACAAATTCTACAGCGAGTCTCCTCCACGAAGGAGGAGCAGCTCCTTCCGAGCCAGCGGCCTCCACGGGGCTCCGTTCCGTCACCTGATAATAACTGTTAATCACGCTCCTTCAAATGTGCCCCGCGAGATGGAGCTGCTCACGGGCCACATGGGCTACGCATGTTTTATTCATGATGCGTCTCACACACACACACACACACACACACATGCAAATGAGGCACTATTATGGTGCACATATGCTAATTTCATAATGAGAAAGCTCTTAATCATGCACCTACTATGGCAATCATCTTATGTCCCGCTGCTCTTGTAGAAACACGGCTAATTGATTCAAATTAAGCGCAGCACACTGTAAAAGGAGCAGACGGACTCATCTTTGCACCACAAATTAACATCTTTAACTCCAGGGTGGATTGAGATTGTTGTCGCTGAGGTTTAAACTGTTTTTTTTTTTCATATTGCGATATATTTTCTTGTCTCAACTCGGAATTTAAAGCAGCTCATTAGCAGCTGTTGGAAAAACTGTTTGTATTAGGATTACCTTCCACTGTAACCTCGCCCTGAATGCGAACTCAAGTCAGATTAGCACAGGTTGGGAATGAATTTCAAAAGACCTCCTCACACACAAAAATAAATAACATGTCGTTTATAAGATGTCTTACTTAAACTAACCTCGGAATAGGCAGACATGTTGCCATGGCAGCGCACTGAAAAAAATAATAATTAGAAAGCCCACTCCACACTTGAAGTAGCTCAAATTGAAACATAAAAATATTGAAAACTCCACACAAAAAGCTTCTCTTTTATAAATTTACGTGTGATACAATGAAAAAAAAAAAAAAAAAATCAATCAGGCCCCGGATAAAAGGATGGCCGGATCCACCTGCGTTATAATCCGAGGGATAACGCACGAAGCTAAAATAAATAGCATCTCATCTTAATTAGCAGGCTCCCTTATGTGCCAAGCTGCCTCCTGAAAGGCTAACATTTCTATGTTGCCTTTCGATAAGCTCCTTAAGCTCGCCCCACTTGTGTCGTGCTTGCGTTGTCAGGATGCCGTTCCGTCTCCGCTGGAGCATCGAGCCCTCGTTGCTATTCTCTTTGGACTGACGGTAAGTACATGGGCTCCCGCTAGCGTTCCCCCGTGGTAGCCCGCCGCCACCTGCTCCAGTGTTTAACAGATGTGGCGACGCATCCGGCCTGATCTCAGCCGTTATTAGAAACACACACAGTGTCAGGCTCCGGCGGCTGCGCTTTCTGAGCTGGTGATCCCTGCTTTGTCTCCGTACGCCGCCTGTGTCAGGGCTCATTACAGGAATGGGAACCGGTGCCGAACGGGGCCCATTTTCGCTGGCTTCACCTTTCTGTCGGCTGCTTTGATATCGGGGGGGGGGGGGGGGCCCTCAGAGAGTTGAAAAAGGGGTGGGCAGGGGATGGAAAAGATGAGGGACTGTCTCGTGAGAACATTCCCATCTCATTTTTCTATCTGTCTGGTCTGGAAGATGTCACACTGAGACCATCTGGCACCGTGACAACTCGGCTTCTCGGGCTGACACCGTCGCCACCTTCAATCAGAAAATATGGCTAATTAGGCGTCGGAACTCCAGCAGGCTCATTTGTAAACTTCAATTGCTCAGCAGATCAACCGGTTCGTGTTTTAAAGCGCTTTTCCTCCACAGGACAGAGGGATACAGATAAAAAAAGAGACCTAATAAAGCGAAGGACTTAGTGGACAAACAGTAGTGCAGATCGGTTCAGAGAGAATCAGAGCCTCAATAGCCGACTTGTGCCGAAGCTCTAATTAAGATGCTGAGATTTAGAGCTGCAGGACTGTCAAACAGAGTTTCCAAGCCCTCCAGCTTGAAGTCCCTGACAAAAGCAGCCGAGCTTACGACTCCACGTGGCGCTTACCGTCAGCTTTGAAGAAAGGACCGAAAGGCTTTGGCTGCCTTCAGGAGGGTCAAGTTTAAAAGGTTGGGCCGAGCTCAGGCCATTAATGATCAGGAGAAGCGAAAATGCTGGTTCAAAAATGCCATGTTTGCTAATAGACCTCAATGTCTGACCTGCAGTTCAGAAAATGAAGGCCGCCCTTCACCTCCACCTACTCCACCCAGTAATGGCGCTGATGTGACCGCAGCCAGAGGATATACTTATACACAAATCCTGATTGATGGCAAAGCCATCTTGGTCAGAACAAGTTGCAAAATCCTCAAATAGAAGCAACTTTACAGAAAACGGCTGTGATCGTGCTACGATGGTTGACATGTCTTTAAAAAGTATCTGCTGAGACCTATTGCTTTAAATGCAGCGTGTAAAATCAAAAGAAAGTAGAAAAGGCCAGGCGGCCGCCCCGTCAGCCTGAACTCAGCCATCATTAACCAACGGCAAGTCGCTGCAGGTTACGAATTCACCTTCTTATGTAATCATTACAGGTCAGAGGGCTGTACCGTGTGCAGTCAGATTGATCACTATGGTAACCGCCCCTGTCATTTAAAAAAAAGATACAAAAAACACACATAAAATTAAGCACATAGACAAGTTGCAGACCTTTAAAAAAAGAAAAAGAAGCTCTCTCAAAGTTTTCAAAGGAAGCGTTCCCGGTAAGAATTTGGCAGAATCGGAAATGTCTTCCATGAGCATCACCGTTTTTTAACCTGGTGAAGCAGAAGGTTTGGTCCCACGAAACCGGATCCAATAGCCCTACTGTCGCACGGGACAGCTGATTGGCTGCTGCCAGGCTAACAGCAGAAGGCTAACGCCCTGCCAATCCGGAATAGCCGACAGGCTGGATGACTCTGCGACCCAAGAGAGAGAAGAACAAAAGTCCACACACGCCATGTTTTTGATATTAATGGTGGAAGCGGAGGACTGGAGGGTTTTCTGACCACATCGGTTCCCATAATCCATTCATTAAGCCACAACACAACACCAGCCAAAGATACTTTTTTTTTTTTTTCTTTACCCACCATGAACAGATCTGATCAAAGCCAAACCATCTCCCTCTGACGGGAGGAGTTATTTAAAAAAGGAAAAGAGAAATAATGAGCACGATCCCCGGAGAGTTTGATCATTATATTCATTGAAACCAGCCACCGGCCACCCGGCGCCCCTGTGCTGTAAACGGAGATGTCATTTGGTGCGATAGGAGGATAGCACCTGGTTGGGGTCCATTATGGATGAAAAGAAGGTGCAACAAAAAAAAAAGAAGAGGAAGATCTGAGTCTCAAAGAAACGTGAAACCGTCTGAACTGGCTGTTGGACCGAGAAAACCACAGAGGAGTAAAATGTTGTCTCAACCAAAGAATCGACGCCGGTTCCACCGTGACGGCACCAGAGCTAATGAAGTAACACCAGTGGGTTCTACAGGGGAAATACGTGATATTCAAACGTCCTAAAATTCAAAATGAAATATCCAGTCAGAGATCAAATGTTTGACAACAGCTGGAAGAGTTTGGATTTCATGAGTTCATCTGAGGGCAGAGAAGGTAGAAGACGATTCGGTGCTCTGACATTAATTCATAAGCTTAAAGCTGGCTGGTTTTCTACATCCAAAATAATGCAGACATCCAAATCTCACGTTAAAGATTGGTGTAACTTTTTCCTAGTTAAAAAACAGGAAATAAATAAATAAAAAGAAGTCAGCAAGAAATCAGAAATAGGTTTAGCTCCCACTGGGGTCGCACGCAAACGCTTTTTATAAGTCACAAAAAAAACGGAAAAAAGTGATAGAAGCCCCCCTTAGAGTTAATGCTGCACTGACAACACGCCTGCTCTGTTTTCTTTGGTGGAAAGAAAACGTGCAAAACAAGCACCGGCGTGTTAAATATAAACTTTAGTGAAAGTCAAACGGGGGGGGGGGGGGTGAGAGGCGAAAAGCTCAGAGTCAGCATTCAGTCGACAATAAAGAGCTGGGCAGCAACCGGCAGCACACATTGAGGAAGCTGTCGCCTCTTCATCACCCCCCCCCCCCCCCCCCCCTCCTTTAAGAACAGCGCGCCACCTCTCGCTGACCCCTCGCGACCGGAGTTCAGGCTGCTCAGCTTGCAGGGGCTCCCAGCCGGCGGCGGCGGCAGCTCCTCTCCTTCCTCCTCCCACTGGAGTCGGAGTCCCAGGAGACACGAGAGTCAGAAGACTCCATGAATACACACACAAAGAAACAGCACAAAAGTACAGGAAGAAGAATCTGAAAAGCTCTGGATACCTGGCAGACTTGGTAGAGTAGTTGATAACGCTCCTCGGGCTTCTGCAGGGTACAGAGGCTGCATCCCATGGTGGAGGAGATCACACCATCCAGGATCTCCCTCAGACAGGAGGAGCAGCAGATATCTTCCTCTCCGTCTCAAATGACTCCCTCCGTCCGCTCCCTGCCCTTCTTTTTTTCTCTCTTCCACAGCCACACAATGACTTTGGCTGACAGGAGTGACTCCCCTCCAGCTCGTGGCTCTATCTTTCGGCACAACCTCCTCCCTCCTTCTTTCTCTCACACTCACATTCCCCTCCTCGCCTCCCACGCTGCCTCTCCTCTCCGGCACTCTTGCAGCGTGCTGCCGAGCTTCACGAAAGGCCGGCTCCTGATCCCGGCTATATACCCCCCCCCCCCTTCCCACACACACACACCCTCCTTATGTTTATTAAGCAGCCACTAGCCGATTATTCATGAGGAGGGGCCAACACCAGCTGATGTGCTAGGCAAAGTCTGAAAATCATCAGAGGAAGCTTTTAGTTTGGTGAAAAGACCAAGACGTTTTTTTCTTACGGTGTTTCCAAGACGCTAATTTGTTCCGGACTTTTATTTTAGCCCAAAACGTGAGAAGTTTCCCCAAACTTCTGGTAAGCCAACTCCGCAAAGAAGGGATGCCGAGTGTGCATTTCTTTTCAAATTCAAGGCGGGCAAAGCAAATACCCCCGATCAACTTTTAGGCCACCTTTCAAACTTTACCCAGCAGCATTTTAGATGGACGGTCCAAATCTGAATTTCTCCCAGTGAAAATTTGATCCCACTCTCACCGTGAAATTGAACGGATTGTTTCAATTAAGCCCACAGCGGAGAGGCACATAGCCGGATAGATTTCACGGCAGGATTTGGGGGGGGGTGGCAGTCCTGTGGGAGAAACCCCTGACTGCTGGTGTTAGCGGTATTTCCTCTTTCCAGACAGTGTCCACTGATCCCCATCTATCAGCACTTCCACAGACCAGCGCTTTTCCTGCAACAGCCACATGATTAATGAGGCTCACAGGTTTCCAAATGTCAAGCAAATTTTATGTAAAGTTGATCAAATGCCACAAAAACAAAAAGTGAAGCCCGAAGGAGGAATAAAAGTCCACCAGGAAAAACAAGCAAAGTGAAAGCAGCACTATTAACGTGGAGAGCTCATTGTAAATTTACGTGACAGTGTATGAAGGACTTTCTGAAAGATTTTCCAAGTTTAATTTTTTTTTTATGTCAAGTTTAATGACAGAATTTATGTATTTGAAACAAACACTCACCTGAAGAAAAGCTGTTTTACCCAAAAAATAATAATAAAAAGGAAAAATCTGACTTTCCATTTCTATTTAGCTTCACTGATTTCTAATTTACATAAAAACCCTTGGATAGGAATATGGCTGAGAGAGATTTCCCATTTAATCTGCGTCTTTGTATTCTTATCCAAGAACATTGAACCAAGAGGCTTACTTCAAAGAAATTCTCACCAACGTTACCTGTACAGAAAAGGAGAGAATAAAAAAACCAACTAATAACATAATAATATAGCTTGTAAATGTGGATCCTTAAGTCCGGATGTGACAGGAAGTCGCCTCGGGCTGATATCAGGGCGAACCGAACAATCACTCACGATTACCGCAGGCTTTGCTTGTCTGGGCGCTCGGCTCAAAGTTACATTCAGCGTAGCATGAAAAATAATCCTACGCTCACATTCGGTGCGCCATTGTGCCCGGGGCGGGGGATCAGTGGAGAGTTTATTCTGGTGTCTCTTGGCTCAACTAATCTTTCTTTCACAACCAAGAT
Organism: Brachionichthys hirsutus; assembly: GCF_040956055.1. NCBI lineage: Eukaryota > Metazoa > Chordata > Actinopteri > Lophiiformes > Brachionichthyidae > Brachionichthys > Brachionichthys hirsutus. The sequence continues at coordinate 11,328,449 of NC_090904.1, read as the reverse complement.
TATCCCATTCACAAAATCAAAACAGAGACGGAGCTGTGATGTAAACGGGCTTGCAGCGCCAAACGCCACGACGTCGGTGCAACGCCAAGCGGAGAGGAGCTGCTAAACCGCGAGCAGAGGACGGATGTCTGTCGCAGGTTTAATCTCGTTTTTTTTGCTGATTACATTTCGTGCCCTCTGGAATAAAAACCTCTCTTTTCACGGTGTGGTGTGGACAGACACCCTTCTAAGCTTTATTCAAGGTCTAGCCGGTGACACGTGGTCACAGGTTCCTATCTCAGCAGGAGCCAGACCGAGTGCTAATCACTTCATGTGGCCTGCTATGATAAAAACCAGCATGAGGGCTGGAGGTCGCTGCATCTCCTCCCAATTAGCGATGTGGCGCTTGCGTCCTTTTTTGTTTGATCTATGCTCGGTTGGCTTGTTCGTTTTCAGAAAGGCTGAAGAGCAAGCTTCATTTCTGGGTCCCATCGTCTGCCCTTCCAGAAAGGTTGTCTCCCATTACTAACAAAAATCGCTTTAAAAATATATAAAAAATACAGCTCATACATATAAATATTAGGCTGCAAGTTACTGAAGATTTCACTCTTTGGTTGATCAGATTAAAAAAGAAAAAGACTAAAAAGACTAATAAGTGCCTACTTCTAGTTTCGTCAACAGCTCTGACAAAAAACCTGCAAATCCTAACTTTTGGGTATCTCCAGCTGCTGTTGGAAATCTAAAACTGATAAATAAAACCAATCTGAACCCGGAGCCAGGATCCAGTTATCTTATATATATATATATATTCAACCTGAGCCGTGGAGAAACACCATGAATCCCTACAATCACCAGAATCCACAAGTCAGCGCTCAGAGGGAAGAACTGATGGTTTAAAAGAAAGAAAGACAAAAGCAACAACCTATAGCTTTAGCAGGGTGTGAGGTGAAACGGTGGAAACGGGACGAAACGGGACACCGATGGCTCATGGCGATCACATAAGGAAAAAGAACTACGTCCCGTTTTCCTCACCTGACTAATGCGCCGTCCAGACAGCAGGAAGAGGGGACGGAAGATGAGGAACGATAGGGCGGCGGGGAAACTGAACGGGCCTCATATTGTAAATCCAGAACGTCTCAGGTTGGATTAATATTGCTTCACATCATTAACTTGAGGTCAAACGGAAAAAAATGACGTCTTTCCTCCCAGGTTTGGGAGCATGCAGGTAACTATCGTATAGAATTTACATCCCTGGAATCATTTTGGTTGGGAAGCACAAGTGGGCGACAATCTGCTTAAAGGGCCCCTCATTCATTTTATACACGATTAACTGCCTTTCCTGGGACATATAGGGTGTGTTTTTATTTTTTGGGGGACGTTGGATCCACTGGGAAAATACTTTTATCCATCCTGAACTCTGCAGCTTTGATTTATTTAAATGTCCCTTAACATTCCACAAATACAAACCATAAATCTGTGGAGAACTTGTTTCATTATCGAGCAAATAACTGGAGAGGTGTCCCGCTGGAGTCAGATAAAACCAGTAACACTCCGGGGGGGGGGGGGGGGGGGGGGCTTTGACAAATAAATGTCTTACAAGAAATATATAAATAACGCGCAGGAGCTTTATAAAGCATTAGTGATCATAACTACAAAGGCCATCTGGCGCTACTTCTACAACGGGGGGGAACAAACTTCTCAAGCGTTTACCAGCAGCTGACAAAAGGGTTCATCCCATCATAGCAAAGGACTAGAAGGCCCTCCACCCTGTTAATTTTGGGTACAGCTCAGACCCCTAAAATATCCTCCTCTCGCATCAGCAAAGGGATGCGAGAGGAGAAGGTCGTCCTGATCAAAAGGGCGAGCTGCGTTCTGGGAGGTGCGAGGAATGATGAAGGAGGCGTGAAGATGACAGACGCAAATGCAGAACCCAAGGAGGAGCGAAACGGGTGGAGGAGTTTAACGAGTCCTCCAGTTCCTCCTCCAGTGTGCGCCTGTGAGCATCCGCCTTTGAAACACTGGGCCTGTGCATAATTCATCAGACAGCTGTCAGCTTTGTACTCCTATTTACTCTTTGGGCCCGATTCAGTGCCAACAGGGAGCCAAGCCAACAGGAACGACTGCCACCGAAAACAGTTTAGTTTGAGACTCAAACAACTAATAATGCCATTAGCATCACTTCAGCGCGATTGTATACGAGCTACGAGGCAAGGCTAACCAGAGCGTCGTGCTAAAACGCTATGATAGTGCTCCATTCCTACAAATACCTTGATGAAAGTCATATTTGCAATTCAGCCTGAAGCAGTTTAATTTCATCAACAAGCTTCCTCACATGCACATAAATGTTGCTCTGGGATGAATAAAATCATCTTGAATTTTGGGGGCCCTGCAAATAAAAAAAAGCAACAACTTCAGCCGTCTGTTGTGGTGCAACACGATGAAACAAAAAAGACAGTCACCATTTCTGTATGCGGAACCTGAAGTGTGCCGACTTTAAGAAAGAAGAAAAACCCGAAGAGTTATTTAAGTAAAAGCAAACAGCATTCACAAGTTTAAGTGGGGACGAACCCGAGTCGAACTCGTGACCCCGAGGAGCAGGGGATTAAATAATCATTTCTCCACATTAATTCCTCATGTGGGACGTTCTCAGTTAACCCGATTGCTAAAGCACCGTCCGGCTGTTTCCAGTTACGTCTAAAGGATCACGGTCACCGAGAGGCGAGTGACCGACATGCTGGTTGACATCGCTCAAATGTTCCCAACAGTCTCTGATAACTGGGCTGAACTGGCCACGTCCAGCCGTGATAAAGGAGCCCACAACCCTGCAGGCGGATTATTCCTTCTGCACACATTCACGTCTTTAGCACTCCACTAGAATTTTATGAAATTGCCTTCGATACTAACTAGATGTCTTGAGCAGGCAGTAAATCTCTCTGGAACGCCCCCCCGGCCATTACTCAGGACGAGGCGATGACCTCAGAGGTCTTACGGGCGAGTGGGAACCGACTCGGAGCCCCCCCTTTGGTTTTTGTTTTTTTTGCTGAACCAGTTGGAGATTTCAAAGCGAGACGTCTGCTCTTCTTCAGGCTGCAAGGTTATGCCAAACCTCACTTTGTCAGATTGTTACCACGACAACACATGGCCAAGCTTCTGCATCTAGTCTGGTTATAACCAAGAAACCTCTGAAATGAAATGAGGTTATCTGGCCTTCCCTCTATATCCTTTATCTGATCCGTACAGCCCAGCGGTTAGAGTTCAAAGGTAGCATGTTTGTGTTCAATTCCCATAATGCATTTTGCTCCTTTGTAAACCTTTATAAAATTCGATAAACATCACTGAATGTAACATCCTCTTCAAATGATTTTTTATTTCATTTTAAACGTGCATCCCTGCGACACTTAAAATGTTGCAGGATCACCGATCGTGGAATCGGTAATGAATTGGATTTCACTGATTAACTCCACTTACCTGCAACACATCTGCTCATGACAATACAAATCAGGTTTGCCCAAAATAAATTTAATTAGCACCTCCCAGGGAATCCAAGCATGTACAACGGGGGGCCCCTCATCCTCCGCTACTTTGCAAACAATTACCCAAAAGAGTGGGGCTTTTAACAAAGGAGATGCTAATCCCATTAGCCCAAATGGCAACGCGCATTTATGACACATGTCAATAGATGTAGAGAAACATTTGTGCCAATAGGAATATTTAAAGTGCTAATGTCTTATTCAGCAAGCGGCAAAATGACATGCAAAAGCCTGAGGAGAGTCGTGGAATAAAATTGAAGGATGAATGGCAGCTAGAAAAAAAGATGTTTATACCAGAATTTTCCTGTTTATCTTCAAACTGCATAAAAACCTCTTTCACTAAATATCTCCGGGGATCATAAAAGAACCTCTCTCTCTTTTTAGCAAAATGAAAGACATGATGATTACGGTGACACACTTAGCAACCACGACCAAAAAAAAAAGAACACGCCGATGCCAATGTGAGGGCGCTGGTTGAAAGTTTCCTCCCTCACTACGTCCATGTATCTTCTCCTGGGTTGACCTCTAGCCCTGTTCCCTGGCAGTTCCATCCTCAGCATCCTTCTACCGATATAGTCCCCGTCTCTCCTGTGGACATGTCCAAACCATCAAAGTCTGTCCTCTCTGACCTTCACTGTCCCTCTTATTGTCTCATTTCTAATCCTATCCCAACCTGGTCACTCCGAAGGAGAACCTCAGCATCTTCATCTCTGCCACTTCTAGCTCCGCCTCCCGTCTTAACAGCAATGTCCCCACCAAATGAAATTTGGAGGAAGAATAAAAGCATGCGTTTAGGGAATTCTCGCCTGTAATTTTCATCTCTCTCTGCAATCTGCATTTTCAAAAGGAAGTAACCCTGCAAAATATACCCCAACAGAGAATAATGGTCCCTCCGGTGACGCTTGAGGAACCAGGTGCAAACACAGATGGAGAAGCACCTCCCTTCCTTCTCCTCGGAGAAGCCGAGAAGATGAGGGGAAAGAGACAAAAACACATGTGGATGGAAGGAACATGGATCGACAGTATAAAAGAAGCGATAGGGAGGGAGTTTAATGAGGAGACGGTGGTTTTCGGAGCAAGCCGGGGGGGGGGGGTGACCTTTGACTTTTCAGATCCCGCGGTGCGTGACAGGGTCTGGGTTCAGATGGAGGATTAAGGTAATCAAGGGTAGTAATGAGAACAGAGCAGGCATTCATAAGGGCAAAAAACCCAATTACCCACCTTGGTCTGCTTTCTCCTGGTGCATATATATACTGAGGCATCATCTTTAGCTGCTCGTTTATTTTATGACAGACGTGTAAAATAATGATGGCAGATATCCCCCCCCCCCCCATCAATGAGTTACCGCCCCTTAGCCCCATTAGAGAGAATACATAGAACAACTTTTATGACAGACGAAACTTCAGCTTCTGATGCAGCGGTTGTTGCTAATAGCACATTAAATACAGTTCATCAGTTGATTGGCCAAACCCAGCAATTTCACGCCGCTAATTTGATTGTCAATGGAACGTTGAATTACAGAGAGCTACAAAATAATCACGAGAATAATTATCATTGCGGCAATGAGATAAACATTTAGTTGTAGCATTAGAATGATTTTCATGATTTTCATGTTTTCTAAATAAAAACATTGATTGTTTACGCTTTTGCGAAACAAGTAATTGAAATAAAGTTTTTTAAATATCCTGGATTAGGAAAATGTTTCGACATTTAAAAGAAAAATTGTAAATAAGGATTTGCAAGTTGTGAACCGTCACGGGATAAACGGATAAAGAAGGTCGTCGAATGGATAAAATGTGGTAAAAAACATTTTGCGTCTGCGGCAGACTGCATGGAACACAATTTAATTTTAAGGTTGGCTCAACAGCTTCAATCGTTTCTAAAATCCAAAAGCTTACAAAGGGGACCTTCTCGTCCTGACACTGAGGACGTCTCACACCGATATCCTGTTTCAGGGTCTCTTATCTTACTGGAGCTTCAGCGATGCGCATCCCTGACGTTTTCTTTTAATCACCTGTTTTCAATTACTCTGGGACCGAATTGTGCGCCGATTCAATAAGGAGACAAAGAAGAAGGTCAAGTGGGTGAGACAGTCGGGCATTGTCGTGGGATAGCTGAGTGACGGGGGGGGGCAGGTGACTCTAGTTGTCCTCCGCCAAGCAGCTCATCCCCTTGTAATTGGATTGACACCACCCACATGGCGATCTGGATCATCACCAAAAGGGAATAAGTCCCCCCCCCCCCCCCCCCCCCCCCCCCATCCAGGAACACTGGCAAACCTGAAAGTCAACTCAGACCAGCCTCGTTTCCCAAATGCCCTTGATGTAGCAGCTGGATGTCAGCTCCATTATGCTTTTGGAAATGAAATGCAACTGAGGAGGGCGACTGTTGCTCAGGTCGCATCTATTTATAAAATGTTCCTCCCGACGCTAGAAGATTTCATTTCCACTGAAGCTCCCACTCGTGGGGATTTTTCAGCCCATCTGTCTCTGTCAGAGCTTCTCACCATCCGAATCCTTCTTCCATCCACCGCCGACTGCTTCCTTATCTCCTGCTCTCAGCGAACACGCCATCACTCAGACCGTTTCTGAGCCAGTGAACGCTCCTCAGCCAAAGGAAAAGAAGATAGATTTTTATTTTTTATTTTTTTTGCAGTTGAGCTGTCGAGGTAAGGAGGCGTGTTCTCTGCCAGTCGCGGTCACGGATGGTCGGATGGTGGCTCGCACAGACAGAGACCACTGAATAACACGGAAAAAACCCAGAGGTCAAAGCTGAATACGAAGACAAAGCCCATTGGACGAGAATACCGGTACGATTATTCAGTACAATTTAAGACTTAAAAAAAAACGTATTTCCTTGTTGGGTGAAATCAAGAGATTGCCAGCCTGGCAGTAAACACAGGACCCCATGTCGCAGAGGCAAAAAAAATTGGTTTCCGATGGTTGTCATGGCAACCTGCATCTAATAAAAAAAAAGGGTTGTTGTTGCTCATCGAGGGGAGATGGTCCCATTGTTAAAGATTTCTCTTGTGAAAATAAGCCACTACACAAAAGGGAAGGACGAGTGAGACACTGTGGACACTCGAGGTCGTGCTGTCCTCTCACGTCATTCAGATACTGTTCAAAGTCTTTATGCCTAAAATGAGACAGAGGACAGACTTTCATTGGGCGGACAATGGGCTCGGGCCGTGAGCCCCCCCCCCCCCCGGTGCTGGTGGCCGTTCAGACAGTCGCGTTGTGCAACCTGAGGCAACGTGATTTCCTCCCTGTCCGTCCAACATAACATGCATAAATGAGCACGAGGTTCGTTCTTGCTCGTGTGATCGCTTTGGTAATTAGATTATTGGTTCAGATGGGAGTCGAAAGGGCTGGAGGATGGCAGAGCTGCAGATATATGGTTGTATTTGTGTGTGTGTGTGTGTGTGTGTTTGGCAGGTACAGTTTGCATGCACGCCTGAATTACCTGCCCTCTGGGGCTGATCAGCAAGCAACAGGGCAGAGATTAGCTCCCGATTACATCACAAATCTGCCCCGAGCTGCCGTCCTCTGCCAATACATGCAGCACAGAGATTTGCATTGTAGAATATCTGACACACACACACACACACGCACGCGCGCGCGCCGTCTGGCACGCATATTCCCTCATCAAAGGGAAAACAACAAATAGCTCTACCCCTGCTAAAAAATACATAACAACTGAAACCCATTGCAGAGAGAGAGAGAGAGAGGAAGGAAAGGTTTCAGCTGCACATCCAGACTGAACAACTTGCAGAGAGTTGTGAGTACTGGATCTTCTCTCCTCCGACAGAGAGGTCATGCGAGCTGAGGAGGACGGGAAGGAGGCGGTGTCCCACCTCAGAGGTTGTGTCCACAAGGTCAGCGCAAGATCAGAAAGGAGTAATGGGCATCCCGCCCGGGGGAGTCGGTATTCTTTCATAACCCGCCACATGGCTAATCATCCGGTCTCTAGTGAAAATCCATGGCAGCCCTCACGAGGATCTCATCAGATGCCTCCAAGTCCAGCGAGGTCACTTTATATTTATCTGAGCAAGCGATCCAAACGCCAAATTTCTCCACAAACACAGCTGGCCTCGTCTTTTTCAGCCATTTGATGAGTGGGCAAGCCATTTTCATTTCTCATCCTCTCTGCTAAAGCTTCAGGGGTTGCATGCAATCCCCTCTCACATACATATTCATCCGAGCTCATTAGAAGCAGACAAGCAGTCCAGAAGGAAAAACAAAAATCAAGGATTTCAGAATGTCTGAGATCCTCTGCTTCTTTATTAACCCCATGAAACATTGTCTTGCTGAAGGGGTGTGGGATCAAATAACAAAAAAGAGGGGCACTTGCTGATTTGAAAAGGAGCTTGCAGGGAGCTTCTGAAGAGTCATATCGCCACCTACTGGTGGATGTTCAAGAAGTCTGCGAGAGAACGCTGAAGCTGAGCAGCAAACGGAGATGAAAAATGCCCAGAGCTGCCTGTTCTGCTCCCGTTTCACTCAAACGGGAAGCAGAGAGAGCGTGCAAAGACTTCAATAGACGTTCACTCGGGAAAGGAGAGAGGTGAAGAAAATTCATGACACGAAGCGGCGGCGAGATCGGACATGTGGCTGGGAGCAGACGCTCCAACAAGAGGCTAAACCTCGGACAGTGGTGCTGTGGTCAGGGAGGGGGTTCGCACTGGCGTTTGCCTGCTAGATTCTACAGCAGCCCATCAGTCTCGGCGTGACCTCAAACCGCCCACCTCTCCTCTCCTTCATGGCGTTTCAGCGCTCCTCCGTCTCCACTTCTGTCTACCATCAAGCAGCCCTCCGACAAGCGAGCGCTGATATTTCAGGAGCCCGGCTGGTTGTGTGTCGGCAGTGGGAGGGGAGGTAGGAGGAATAAGTGAGAGAGAGGAGCTTAGGGAGCTGGAGCCATGGCTCCAGTCTAGCATGACTCAGTCTGGATGGATCTACGCCTGTGGGGAAAACGTATAACAGAGCACACCGCTCTCCCTCCTCCGCTCCCTCTGTAATTAGCATGTTCTTATTCTCACTCCGCACCCTCCCCTCCCATTAACAAGCATTTCCATGTCTCTCTCAGAGCAGAAAAAGAGCGACTGGAAAAACACGAGTCTGGGTTGAGAATCAAGAAATGCTGCTTCCTCGCTCGAGGCTCAGCTGTAGCGTGGACTGAAGAATGCGACGCCCAAGAGAGAGCACAGACTGGATGACATGAGAGAGGCCTGCGCTTTTACAGCCCCCCCCCCCCAGGATGTCCCACCTGTTCAAACAGCCAGAGCTATCCTGAGGAAATGAAAACTTCCATCTCTGCATCTCTGCAGAGCCCGCACACTAAATCCCTTTCACTTCCTCAGCGGCTCGTTCACTATCTTCTGTTTCAACAGCTGGCTTCAAGTCCATCTCTTTTTTGCTTCCTATCTAAACCCGGCACGGAACCAAAGGCAAATCCCCTTAACTGGTTCAGGTGGACATTTTGGGTCTTAAATGTTAATGTTTTCTGCAGCAGACTTTCCCTTCAGGGGTCGCCACAGCAAATCAACCTTCTCCACTTCCCCCTGTCCTTTGCATCGTCCTCCCAAACACCAGCCACTCTCATGTCCTGTTCACAAAAATGAACAACAAAGTTCATTTTAAACCTTCCAAACATTAGTCTTTATAATTTAGCAATTGCTGCTGAACTCGTTGACGAGCCTGTATCAAAATGCATTCATGCGTTTCGTTGTTAAAACTTGACTAATGGGTGGGAATAAAGTTCCTCATGCAGAACTTCACCCTGAAGCAAGCCTCTTAGTGTCAACCGCGAGTCTCCGTCTCTTCCCAGCCAGTCTCTGTCTTATCAGCCGACACAGACTCCTGGCGTCGGACGGGGCAGACAGTGGTAGCTAGAAATCAGCACCACCCATTGGCAAGGAGATCTCCTCAGGGTGGAGGCCGGTGAAATACCTGGAAATTGGCGGCAGGAGTTCTTTTTTCTTTTTCTTTTTTTTTTTTACGAGCGTCTAATGTACTGCCGCGTCCCCGTCAGGGCGTTACCCCCGTTCACACAGACTTATCTGATGACTAAGGAGGAGGAGGAGACGAAGGATCGATGTGTTGCAGGTTGAAAACCCTGACTGGCACTTTGGGTGTCAGAAGGAGACTGGCTGGTTGGGTCTCCGATGATTTGACTGCGAAAGAGACGCTTTGTTTAGTTTTTTTCCCCCCGCCGCATCCACAAGAAACCTCAAATTACACCTTTGAGAGGAGCCATAAATCAGAGCCCGTTGGTTAAATGCTTTGGTGTCAGACATAAAACATAAGCATGGCAGGTGGGGGGGAAGAATGAGTCAGCCTGTAAGATGAAGGGAATGAATTTAGCTGTGGTCCGGAGCCAAACTAAACATTCACAACAACCACCGGTGACATTATCCTTTCACTTGGACTCATCAGTTTTGACAATTGCTGCTTTTTGAAGAGACGAATGGCTCTGAAGGTGTAGGTGCACACAAACACCACCAGGGGTCGCTCTGTCCCTCTAGAGTTCAACAGACATTCGGGCAATGCCAACTGGACTGGAGTCAAGAATGGTCATCACAGAACTGAGGCTCTATTGAGGTACAAAACGCAGCCTCCGTGTTCCTCCAGCAGGCTGACCTGTGACCTTTAAACAGACACCAGCTCCAGCGACATATTAAATGCATAAATAAATGCGTTGCAGACCCGGACAGACGGCACTAAAACGGGTAAATCCCTTCTTATTTGCTAAAACATCTGCCAAATATAATGTTTTGTCTCTGGATTATTAATGCAGGGCAACTCCAGCTCCTTCTGGCAAACAATGTGAGACAGAAATATATTTTATATATACATAAATAAAACAGCTGGACGTTTAGAGTCCTCTTACTGGACCCATTTTACTGGGCATTTTGCAGGCGCAACAGCAGCACAAGGCTCATGGTTGATCTGGGTCATCATGGGCACATTCGTACGTTTCCAGGAGGCAGACAGGAAGCACCTGGGTTGAAAGGGCCAGGGAATTGTGTGTGTGGGGGGGGGGCCTGACTCCGGGCTCCGCCCCACGCAATGCATCATAGGCTGGAGTCTGTGCAGACGCTTTTGCTGCAAACAGCACTCTTTGGCTGCCTGCACGTAAACAAACGTACCTCCTCGGTTTGGGCAGTGGCACTGGGGAATTTGTGCTTTCATTCTGCTTCAGCCCTCCGGCCCAGAAACGCAGAGAAAACCAGCAGCATGTGTAAAAACCGTCAGATCAGAGACCTGCTTCTTTACACTGCTGAATCGTTTTCCCTCAGCTGAGCTGAAAATCCGAAGTGACGCGAGCCACCACCAGAAATCAGAGAGGAAAAAGGACGGTTGTATGATGAACATGACAGATGGAGCTAAATGTTTTGGGGCGGAGCACGCCTGACTGGGTGGGGAGCCTGAAACGAGCCGAGCCTTTTTTGTGACTGCTAGACCCAAGGGGGGGGGGGGGAGTGGGGGGGAAGCAGCCAGAGGGAAGTGGCCCAATGTAAACAGCTCATTCTGGTGGCGAGACTGAGGAGCTGCCGTAATTACCGCTAGTCGTGAGAAGATGAACAGAGATTTAAAGAGAGAGAAGGAGAAGAAAGAGATGAGGAGGAGGAGGAGGAAGAGGAGAACTGCAGCAAGAGGTTGGAGCAGGGAGGGGAGGGGGGCACAATTCCAGCCCTCACATCGATCTTTATCTATCAGAGATTCCAAGAGAGGGAATTATACAGAGAACAGGCCCAGGGCAGGGATGGCAGTTCACACCAGTGGTGCACTCTGAATCCAAACACTTCTCGTTACAGCCTCTGTTCCAGAGGCCCTCGGCAAATCAACTCTAATGCTGGTGAGAGCCAGAGCAGCGAAGATTATGTTAGTGAGAATTCACTTCAATGTTAGGTTGAGCCTACTGGAAAAAAATAAATAGCCAAGTTTTATCTCCTGCTCTTGTACGCCTGTGACCCAATGTGCCTTCAAGAAAGATCCACGGGGGGAGGGGGGGGGGGGCTTATAGCTGAAATATACTCAAGTTCTCCTCCAGCTAAATAAAAAAAGAAAACATCCCTTGAAGGAAATAAGGATGTTACTGTGTGCAGCATATTTTCCAGCAACACCTAAAAAGTGCACCGACTTTTCGCACTCTCGCCGTTCGCGCTGATGTTTTTCTGCTCACATAACAAAGCCCCCCCCCCCCCCTAACAAACCCCACAACGCTATCCAATTAGCGCCACCTTTTTTTTTTGCAGCATACAAACCATGATCTGAGGGGGAGGGGGGGTATCACTGTTTGACGGAGCTCCTATAGCACCTGATTGCGGATTACTCTTTAACTTTTGAGTTACAAGTTGCAACTTCTGTGTAAATGATAAAGGAGCTCTTTTGTCGAACATTTCTCTGAAACCTGAGTGTTGTAAAAGTCTTGTCCATTGTTAGGGGGGAAAAAAAAAAGGCCCACAAGGTTCTCCTGTTGAGGCCGCCACTAAGAACTACTTAACGAATCAATGAACTGCTTCGTCTTTGGAGATGACGATGATGATTTCTTGAGCACACGGGGAAGTTTCACTTGTCCAACAGCCCAAAACGTTTAAAAAAATCTCACAGGTGAGCGTAGCATTATCGTTAATCCTCGACTAAGTGTGCTGCCATATGTCAGACGTGCCCCCGATGCTGAGGTGAGGAGGTTGCGACGAACGACTGCTCCAACTCAGGACTGTGATCCTCGCCAGTCCTTTATGCAAAACCCGGCTATGATTCACAAATTAACGAGCTCGGAAAATTCACCCAGGCTTCAAGGTGGCGCTGGCGTAGGAGCACACGACCCGACAGTGGAAGATTAAGCCTCTTTTATGCACAGATCACAGAGCATTTATCCCTTCTCAGTGGGAGGAAAAGATGGGAAGGGTCTGGGTTTGTGTGATCCGGTGAGGAAAGGGGCTTCAGGTGCGCCCTTTGCAGATTAACGCAAAGCCCCTGGTAATGAAAGAAAGGCTGACTGCCACTCCCAGCGCTGTCTTTGAAGTCTGATCAGAAAGGAGAATAAATTAAATTCCCTCCTCCAAAAAAAAGGAGCCCCAGGAGGCCTCCTAGAGGGTCAGCACTGATAAGGAGGATCTGGATTAGACTCATCCGGCCTCCAGTCAACCCCCCCTGTACCTCTTTCTCACCTGTCACCCCCCCCCCCCCCCATAAAGCCTTCTTGGCCTTGCAACGATTTAATATTGGTTTTATTTTTATTTGTATTGTGAAAATTGTATTGTTAAATGTCGATGATTTATGTACTAAGGACTTTCAACGGAAACAAGACTGCAAGGGCTTTTTTGAAATGCTCCTCTTAGACAGGATGTTTGACTTTGTTTGTACTGTAATACATGCTACTGTGTGACTGTACTTGTACTCTAACATTCTATCTAATAAATATATTCATCATCATCACACGCCAATTGAAATAAATCCAGGTTGGAACAAAAGCCTTGCCAAAAAGGTGATGAGGAAAGTCTTCTTAACACATTGCACACATTCAATCGGGACTTCTATAAAAGTGCAGAGACTCTGCGGAATCCAGAGATGCTTTATAATCGCGTCTACTTTCAAATAGTTAATAAAAGTGGGGGTGGAGAAGGGATAGTTGGATGAAAAATGAGGGGTGAGGAGGTAAACAGTGAGAGAGAGAGAGAGTTGAAATATGCTTCCCAGCTGCAGCTTGGGAATCACCTGTGGAGCTGGGAGGGATGATACTGATGGACAAGCCCGACATTGTACTAACAAGCAGCCCATAGATTGTGCAGCACACACACACGTAAACACACCGAACATGCTTTGCAGCAAACAGACACACTATTGTAATTTCAGATTTGCGCAAACTCTCCGTTAAACGCAAACACATTCTTCAAACCCGGCTCGCCAAACCTCAAGCGAGAGCTAAATGGAAGATTCCCAAATCTTTAAGATATTCAAGTTCACGAAAAACCCCAAATCAAATCATAACGAGCGCAAGTTTTCAAGAGTAACTTTTATTTCTTATTCTGCCGGCAACTTTTAAAGAAAGACTGGGGTAAAGTTTGTATGCCTCTTTTTCTGCAGCAACTTTCTCTTTGTCACTACTTGTGTTCTCTCAAAGACGGCACCCCCCACCCCCTCGGAGAGCAAAACACACTCTTCTCTGGGAGTAATTCCCCATCCGAGCCAAAGCTCGATTCGAAGGCTTTTAAACACGGTGAAGGATTCTCTGACCGATCCCCGCCATGAGTAAGAGGAATGCACCCTCTGGAGAGGGGATGGTAAGAGGGCGGGTGGTTTACACCATGTACTAAAAGAGGATTTGTATCCATTGAACAGTGCCCCCCCCCCCTCCCATCCAGCTGAGCTGCAGTCCAAGGGGGTTAAATTAAAGGCAGGCTACACTGCTTGCTTTGTTGGAACGCTTGTTAGATCCAAGAACTCTTATTTACAACAGCCTGGCTCATTTTCAAGCGATCATCTCCCAGATAAACGTCAGAGAGCGCCCCCCCCCCCCCCCCCCCATTCATCTGCAAAATGATTTAACTAGAGATGCTTCACTGACTCTTGAAGCTGGATTAGGCTGTTTTGAGGGGGGGATAAAATGGCTTCTGAGCCAGAACTGTCAGCGTGTTGCCAGACGGTTACGACTTGCTGTCATTTCAAATTGATGCCCTCCAGATCCGTAGATGCCAAGGCACCCGCCATCATTCACCACAATGAGCTTTGTCCCGCTTTGCTCATCATGAGCCCGAGCTGAAATCTCTGTTCATCTGACCCCCTGTGAATGTCGCCAACCAATCAGCAAATAATCCCCCCCCCCCGACTGCGTCTTCGCTTCTCTCTGGACTGATTGAAGGGATTCGAAGGGAGAGTGAGAGAGACTGATCAAGAATACAATGCGCAGAAGTATAGTGTGTTTGATGAAGAACACGCGCTTCTTCACAGAGACGACCCAGACGAGAAAGGAAGACGGCGGTAACGTAGATGAAGCACAAACAGGGCGGCAGATGACACTGATAACAAGGAAGGTGTTGGGGGGGAGACAAGCCGGCTAGGACAACACTCATTATCACCTCTGTCTGAATCCCAGGGCACACCAACCCCCTCTAATCACCGCCCGCACATCTCCGCTCTTGGTGCATCGCTCTCCCCCAGCATGGCCTCCAGGCTTCTTTGGCGAGTGGCGTTGAGCCTCAAGCCGCAGCTTGTTACGAACACACTCCTGCTTATGCCAATTACAAGGGCAGCAATTTGCTATAATGGCACAAATAGAATAATTATAAAGTTATTCCCATCAGTTTTGCCATCTTTCATTGGATGATTCTGGGTCGGGGGGGAGGGGGGGGGGGGGGAGGGGGGGAGGAAAGGAAGAGTTTTCTCTCTCATCCGAAAATGAACTCGTACATCATAACCAAAGATTTAAGGTAAATAATAAAAATGTACTGTAACGCCTGCCAGGATCTCAGCCTATTTTTGGCAATAAACACAGGCCTGGATTTATTAGTCCTCACAGGGCGAGGCTGTGCCCGTTCCCAGCTGCCCACATGATGTTTAATGGCGACTGCTGCAGCCCTTGGTAACCTCCTTGCTCAACCCAATCCACTGTGTACTTTAATGGAAGACCAGCCAACACCAACTCATATAAACAGCACAAGTTTAGAACAACGCAGCAAATTCGGACTCCTCGACGGTCACGGTTCCGTTGACCTTCCAGCAAGATATTAATTTCAGATCGTTTCATTGCGCAAATGCGATCAGAAACTGTTTAGAAATACTGAGGGGTACCTCAAGCGCTTCTCGGTCGTAAGCCCTTAAATGCAATTGAGGGCAGTTAGCAGCCAAGTGAGGCTGAATGTGATCCCTATCTGAGGTCGTGACTGTGCGGTTTTGTGTCAAGGAGAATATGAGCAAGCCAGCAGAACTATCAACGTTTAAGGATGTGTGGTCTGGCAGAAGTGGAGCAAGGTTTTGGAAGGGAAATGAGGTTGAATGCGAGGACTGCACAACAGTTCTTGCCTCTAAATCCAACAGTTGGGTTGGCTGGCCCTCCAGAGAACCGAGTTCAAATGTTCTATTTAACCGAGGAACCAGAATACTCTATTGACGTGGTCTCTCGGTGACGCGGCTGTTTCTTCTCAAGAGAGGCAGACCTAACGGTCAAACCAGCGAAGTCGTCACAGGTAATACGAGGATAGACTTCGGTCTTGACGAAAAAGCCCCCAAGTTTGAAATGTGGTGAGATCAGCGGTGAAATGTTAAATACTTAAGACGCTCTCCACAGAGCAACTTGACCGCATTTGGAACTTGACTTTGAAAGGGAAGGCATGTTATGGTAAAGCAGTAATTTCCGTCTCTGCTCAAGGTCGGCGGCACCATCAGGATTTATCGTTGCGACCGCGATACACCGCTAACGTCACCCTTGCGTCTGGAACAACCGGGCTACTGTGCTGTGCTAAAACAGTCCGCCAAATTGGGAAAGACTCTAGCTTGAATTCTGTCCTGAGGGTATAACATTACTGCCATTTCATTCCATTGTTGGCTCCCCCCCCCCCCCCCCCAATGTTAATGATAAGGATGTCTACAACTTCCCTGCAATGTTAGAGTAAACACGCTTATCTTTTACGACCCCCTCGTCACCCACCCCTCCTCCAGTCCCTGCTGCACCCAGGATGTGGTGAGGTCTGGCGGCTAAGGCAGGTGGGTTATGTAAGCAAGAGTTATGGTTTTTACGGGGGGTAGTGTGTGAAAGTGTGCTCTGATGGAGAGGTCCTGGTGGACCACTGCAAAAAAAAGAAGAAGAAAACACACACACACACACACACACACACCGGGCACAGCTTAATTGAAAACAGCTTCCTGTCCCGTCTGGACAGATCCAGAATGCGACCAAGTTACAATGAAGACATTTAGATAACGCCTGCTTCATTTGATTTAGAGACAATAACACAACGTAAAGTAAAATTAGTCACTTTTTCCATAAGTGTGTCTACCAGCAGGCAATAAGCAATGCCATGACACAGCAACAGCAGAGGAGACGTCCTTCAGCCGATCATCTTCTCCTTTAAGTTCAGCTGCTATTTAAATCTTCAGCTTTCTGAGTTGCACCACATGCTGCTGTAACGTCACACTTCCCTGGCCTTTCCTTCAACCTCGCCAGCCGGGATGTTTTTCCACAGACGTTCTTTTCCGCAATGATAGGATCAGTAAATGTCCCTCATCTGTGCTATTAACTTGTAATAGTCACAGACTCCAGACTGGAAGTTACGCTTCAGCGCTGGTTCAAGGATTATGCAAATCAGGGAGTCAATACAGATTAAGTCTCTATTCTCACACAGCCAACACTCTCCTCCTGGTGCTAAACTGCCACCAGTAAATTGCTCTCTTTTGTGGAGTCTGCACAATAGGAGGAGGAGGCGCGATAGGATCGGCTTGTGCCTCTAATCATTGGGCAGATTTGACTGACGTGCAGCATTATTAGCATGACACAGGCTAAGAAGTGGGAGCTCCCCACGTTACAGTTTACACGCGCTCTTCTAACGCAGCGCAAGTCAAAAGTCTGTCACAACAGCAGCTAGCCTGGGGGGATATCGCACACCAACACACACACATGCATGCACAAACGCACGCATACCGAAAAGATGTCAGGAAGGAGGAGGGAACCTGAAAGCGTGACGCTTAACTTTACAAGGTAGATCACAAAGGCTTTTAAGGCACAGGAAATCTCTCTTACCTGCAGAGACAAAAGAGGAAACAGAGATGGAGAATGTAAAGCGGATTTCTTCAGCAGGGCGTTCTTGTCAGTTGTCAGCCTGTGGGATCGGGTTCACTCATCTTCCTCACAGGCCGACCGGACGGCCATTATTTGGCTACGTGGGCGCTCCCTCTGATTAATAACCAGGTCTGGCTTGGTCTCAGCTGGTTGGGCTGATATGTAGAAGTCTTTCAACCAGTTAGAATGCACAAACATCTACTTATCCTGCATTGCTAATGCTACTGCTAGAACTAATAACAAGATATTAATTCACTTCTACTAATACCACCACTGCTAAGGACCTAATTCATATTGCCGTACAGTAATACCTCAACATACGAGTCTAATTCGTCCCTTAAACTAGCTCGTATGTTAAAAATGCTCATCTGACGCTGCAATTATCCCCATAAGAATTAACATAAAACCCTTTGATTGGTTCCACCCCGCACAGAAACACAAAGGAATGTAAATAAATGATGAAAACCAACAATGCATTAGTAAATAAAAACAAAACATCATAAATAATGAAAGTAAGTGAAAATGGGGTTTTATTATGACACAAACGAGAGACAGACGACTTGCTGCCTCTCGTTTCAAATCCCAGATAGATAGCAACGGCTTCCTCACAAATGATAGACTCGCTTATGGAATCTCCAGCCATCCGTTTTCCTATTACCCACAAAAGCAGCGACTTCTTCATCTCATCATGAAGAGAACACCTTAACTTTGAGATAACAGTTATCTCTTTTAATGTGGAAAATGGTGGAGGTACCACCATCATACCGACGAGCTAGATCGCTCGCTCCAACGCCACGCGCGTGTTTTTCCAATGACTTTTTGCTCGATTTCTATCGACATAATACGCTTTATTATTTTCACTACTACCCTTATCACTTGCTCTCTTCTTCCCCAAGATGAAGATATACAAATAAAAGCACAAGTTAAGGTGAAAACAAAACATGGGAAATGCTTTGGGAACGCGCCGAACACGTGAACTGAGCGAGTAAATTAGCGGAAGCTGCGGTCGTGAGGCCCCTGCCACCTAGCGATAGCATTTGGAGGGAGGCCTCGTATCGTGGAGTTTTCGCGGCATGTTCTCAAACTTTAGCTTGTTTCTTGGAATGCTCGTATGTATTTCGAGGTATTATTGTACATGATTTCAGTGCAACAGGCCGACGCCTCATGGATGAGACAGAGAGGGGCGGGGCTTCCTCTTAATTCCCGGTCTAATTGCTCGTCCCTTTTTTTACCCCAGGTCAAAGACCCCACTCTAATCCGCCTCATTGGACCACTTCAAAGGGCCGTGATTACAGGAAGGAGAAGAGAAAAGGATGGAAAGACAGAGGGATGAAAGCATGGAATAGAAAGAAGAGGAAAAGAAGGGTGGATACGGCCAGAATTGAAACCCATCTTGTCCGTCTCAGCTGTCCCGGTGCGTGAGGTCCATTGAGCTCCCCGGTTGATGCCACTTCGTTGTCTGAGCTCCTCCCTGGGAGGCGCAAACCATGTGACGCTGCCCCATCTGCTGCTTTTGAGAGTGTGGGAACATTCATAGCCCTCCGTGCAGCAATAAAGGAGATAAATGCAAACATCTTAAGTGTCGTTCTGTGAACGTCTGCAGACGCATTTGAACTCCGTCCAATCCGGGACCGAGACGATCCAACGTCTCCCATCTATTAAGACGATTTGAGGCGCCAGAGCATTCCGACGAGAGATAAGGAAAGGATGAGCTCATCCAACATTTTCCATGAACAAGACAGCACTATCATCATCATCATCATCACCACCTCAAACAAGTACAACATTGCCTGCGTTTGAGAGAATTAGAGCCACAATACAAAACAGAGCTGCCAAATAAATATTCGCTCACGACTGAGCAATGTTGGGATCAAAATGTTAATGTGCAACATCCAGTCTGCTTTTTTTCCTGACACGTCCTTTGTCTGTTCCCGGTAATTCCTTTCAACATTCCCTGCCGTCTCATATTTCATACACTGGAATTCCAAGCAAACCGATTGCACTGCAGCTGACACCATAAAATGCATCCCTCCCATTGTGCCGGAAGGAGGTTTTTTCTTCTTCTTCTTCCAGGAAACAACCTCCCAGGTGTTCATAAAAGGGAACGCAAACTGTTTTTGAATCACCATTGTGTCATGCTGAAAGAAGCCTGATGAATCTGTCGGAAAACGATGCGGATAACTGGTTAAAACGGAGCCAAAGACCGTCTCGCGAGGATTAGATGCTAAGTGGACGCTATGGATGCATCATACAAATCACCTCAACAATGCTCTCAAGTACTCTAATATATATAGCCCCCCCCCCCACACACACACACACTTCTGGGGAGTCTGGAGGCCGCAGAGTACAATTTATAAAATATAATCTCAAAGCAGGAGTGAGGGTGAAAACAGACGAGGGTGCTAGAGGAGTAGGAGGACAGACTTAAAAGGCCCAAGCCCCCCCCCCCCCGCCTCCCTCTCTCTTTCCACGCCGTGGACAATCAGCAGCTGGAATGAGCCTGGCCCGCTGGCTAGACTCGTCTGTCCACAGGTTTAAATTTAGGCCGGAGGCAGACGCGACGCCTCGGCCCTCGCCTTCGCAGCCAGTCATCGAGCAACTTGAGGAAGCCATCGCTGACCGCATTATCATTCCTTCTAACCTCTCACGGAGGGGGGGGGGGGGGGGGGGGGGGGGGCTGCTGGCCCACCCAGTTATAAACTGGCTTAGATGCTTGTAAAAATGTTGAGACTAAAGGATGTCTTTTCAGGTGATGAGTTCAAGTGAAAGTGCTTTACTGTATAAGGCGATCCCTTAATTTGTGTTTTCGGACATTAGTGATGTTTAACTCTCGCGTCTTGCCGTGAGTAACTGTGGTTTGAGGCTGTTTGAGAGCGCACCCCCCCCCCCCCCCCACACACACACACACACAAATCAAAATCTGAGCACATTGCTGTATACATCATAACTCTCCTAGACCACCAGCTACATTTCCACTGCATATATAAACAGACGGCGGTTGGCTCGCCAATTTTTCTTTGTGTTCATGGCACAAAACTAAACTAAACAAAAAAAACTTGGAGAGGAAAGAGAAGTCATGAACGGATTACGACCAAGGACTCTGCGATGTGATTGTGCGGTGTGCAGGCGACGGTAATGATGACAGCGAGATGTCTTATCAGATATTCTGATGTGGAAACGCTGACCGGCATTCAAATGAGCAAACACAGCATAATTGTGGACGGGCTCGTGCTGGTTCTTTTTTTTTTAAGGTAGTAGGCATCATCTTTTTACCATCAAAGCAAAGGGGCTGGGGAGGATCTGTTTACAAGCCATTATTCACTTCCTATTCTTGAAAGTTTTTTTTTTTTGTCCACACTGTGCCACGTTTCTTTTTCTTCTTCCCTTTAATTGCATCTTATTATGCAGGATTGATAAGGGAACGATGAAAAAGGGATGCCGCTTCCTGTGTAAACATTTGGATGTGATTGTGGCTTGTGTTATCTGAGCCGTTCTCTCTCTCAGTCTCTAATCGAATGCCTGTTTGTGTGGGACGGGTGTGTGTGTGTGTGTGTGTGCTGGAAGTGGGAGTGGGGGTGTGTGTGTGTGAGGGGGGGGGGGGGGGGGGGCTCCAATGGGAGACAAGCCACAAACCTACTTGACAACAACCGAGGAGAACAGACAGCGCGGAGTCTCCACAGCTGTTTCTCCGTGGCTGAGAAAGGAAGCTCTTAGTTGAATGTGAAAGCAGCTACAAAGGCTTTTAATTTGGCCTGGTGTGTGTGTGTGTGTGTGTGTGTGTGTGTGAGAGACAGACCTGCCTCATTCCCACCATCACATCTTGACTCACCTAATTTAACCCCTCCTCCCTCCACGTGTCACACCTTTATAATTGAGAGGAAAGGCAGGTTAACGACAACATTTTACGACGACAACAAATTGTGATGCGCTAAGATCAAGTTGTAAAGTCCACTGGGCCCGGAATCAAATTAGAGCGGACACACATCTAAAAAATGCAGAGAGGGGGAATGAGAGAAAGAAAAAAAAGAGGGAGAGAGATCTTTGCCTAAATGAGAAGGGGGAGCGGACACGTGACGGGAGGGGGCGGGGCTAAAAGAGCATTGCGAGGTACGTCTACGTGGAACATATTCCAACAGCTGTAATTGTTTGATAACTCCATCAGCTGGCTGGGGGGGGGGGCTCCACTCCTCCCTTCCTGCACCCCCTCCCGTCTCTCCGGAGCACATC
The DNA here is from genome assembly GCF_040956055.1 of Brachionichthys hirsutus. Taxonomy (NCBI): domain Eukaryota; kingdom Metazoa; phylum Chordata; class Actinopteri; order Lophiiformes; family Brachionichthyidae; genus Brachionichthys; species Brachionichthys hirsutus. The sequence continues at coordinate 11,306,934 of NC_090904.1, read as the reverse complement.
AGCACCTCCGTGGAAAAACATTGCATAGATGGAAATCCAAGCATGAGGGCCATTTTTCGATTCACTGACTCGACATGCCCGCCTGACTGGCACATGGGTTCCATCTGAGCTCTGCTGTAGGTAAGAGGGGCAGCAAGAAGGGGGGGGGGGGGGGGAGTTGTCGGCGTGAGATAACTAAGCTTCAATCAATGGCTTCGATCCTGGATTGAACGTTCTTGCGGGAAGCGGCGCCTCCTTGGCTGACTTGCATGTGGAGCCAGCTCGGTTTGTTCTCTTCCTAAAACATGGGACTGTTTAATGGCACTGATGAGCCCAGTTTGTTGTTGTTGCAACACCCCCCCCCCCCCCCCCACCCAAAGCCTGCCCTGCAACACCGAATATGTGCTCACACACAACCGCACAAACACAAGCAGACAGGCAGAATACGTCAATGCGAGACATTGTGTACCCATCTGTGAAAAGCAGACGTAGTCCCCCCCCCCCCCGAAACAGAGCACCTTTTCAACAGACTGCACTAACTCAAGGGCTCGCAGTTAAACTCCAGCAGGCCACGGCAGCGGCCGAAGGCAAGCGAACCGCAGACGACAATGAACGGACCGACCAGCGCGCGCACGGCCGCCGTTCAAACGCACGCTATAACGCAGTTCCCGCAAACCGCAGGAAAACCGAAGCGGCGATAAAGCTGGAACACCGGAGGAAGTCAAAGAGGAATGTGGCCACGTTTGGCAAAGATGAGCCTGTTGAGAGTTTTTTTTTAAAGTGCCAAAAAAAAGAGAAAAGAGGAAGAGTGAGATTTTTTTTACGGTAATACTTATCCGAAAAAACACGATGCATTGGTCTTTTTGGGGGAGAGAAAAATATATATATATTTTAAAAAAAAAGCCTCATGAGGCATTTGTTTTAACCGTTTTTTTTTTTTCCAAATTAACATCTGGAGATGTTTAAATGTCATTAAAATATGTGCTGGCTGAACGGGCTCAAATTACAGCCCTGGAACGACTGCAGGGAAACGCACGCCTGTCCTTATCGCGGGTTTATGGAAACGGTCGCAGCGACTCTCTCGTCGTGTGTCGTTGCACTAAATCGTATGAACTCTGGAAAACTCGATGAAAGGCTCGCCATCTTGTAAAAAATGTACAAAAGCACAAAAGCAGAAGGAGTGAGTGAGTGGAAATGGTCGGGAGCCTCGGTTCTGTGTGACTGTCTGTGTTTGCTTCATGCCAAAAACAACAAGGCCTGAGCGACGATGGGATCTGATTTCAGCGTGGATGCATGGCAGGAAACCGGTTCCTCTGAGGTGGGGGGGGGGGGGGGGGGTGGGGGTGGGGGTTGCACTTTAATGTCCTTCCCTAGGATGAGAGATTTAGAGCAAGAGCAATTGCCCTTCAACACCCAATCGGTTACGGCGGTTTGATGCACGCACGTTGACCCGGGTGGCGCGTCATCGTTGCTGCTCCTGCCAGCTTTCACAGGAAACACAGGATTGGGCACGCGATCCCGATGCGGATCTTTGTGCCACACGAGGGTCACCTCAGTTCAGAGCCCATTATCCGCATCTGGATCGCAATTCCGCAGCTGCGGCTCCCTGAGGGACACCGCTTGGGACATGTGCGGAGAATTAACACCGGCTATACGACGCAGCGAGGCTTAAAACACCGCTTGTCACTCAGCCATCGTCGTGACACGCTACCGAGCGTGCGTGCGAGATCGAGTCTTGATCTCATTTGCCACCGCTTTCGTTTTCCTCGCTCCGAGGCAACTTCGGAATGACAGCGAATTCCGGCGCGCCAGCTTACAAGCTGCTGGCACTTCACTGCGGGGGGGCCTGAGCTTGACTACAAGTGGTGCGAGAAAAATGAAATGGAAAATAAAAAAACTCAGTGGGCGTAAGGTACGCTTAGACTGCTGCAGAAAGGATGAAAGCCTCGTGTGACGGAGGATAAGAGAAACCTGCGACAGAATCTCAGGAGCCAAAGTGAAGTCGTTTCCCGTTTGTGCGACTCTCGCACCGTTTCTCGGCCGTTCACCGCTCCCTCTCCTTGTCCTCGTGGAGCTGCTACGAGCTCTAATTTGTCCCGGTATCGTGATGCATTCATTTGCTTCGCTGGGTCAGGAACCATTAAAACCGAGCTTTAGAACCACGACCAAAGCTAATTGTCGGATAACTTACTTCGAGGAAACTTTTCACGATCCCACCCTCCCCTCTTCAGAGTCTTTTGCATCTACCAACAACCGTTTCAGCTTCTCACTACTTGGCAAATCTAAATCAAATCGGAAATATAGTCTAGTCTGGGCCGAACAGAAGAGACCTCCAAGTAAAGAAATGGTTGCGTTGAACAACTTTCAAGCCCCGCCTTCTGGAAGGCCTCGACTGCACCGACGCCAAAGACACCCACCAGTGGGGCCCAGCCAGCAAACACAAATAGAACCATGCTTGCTTTTAGCTAAAAGCCTTACAATCCAGGAGTAGTCGGCCCCCCGGGAGGAGCCCATTTCCAACGATGAGCCACCCCTGTCCATGGATACCATGCACCCTCCCTCCCACATCCCATCTCTGTGCTGGACAGGGATGGAATGAAGTAATGAGGCCAGACGAGACCAATCAGGCTGATAAAACGCGTGGACTGCTGTGGGCCGACACACAGCTGTGGGTGCAGCTGTGCACATGTTGTCAGGCCAGTTATCTGGCTCAGAGAGAGAGAGAGAGAGAGAGAGAGAGAAAGAGGAGGAGAAAGAAAAGAGTGAGGAGGAGGCAGAAGTAACACCACACACTCTTAAAATAATCTACTTGTACAAAAGTGTCGACATTCCCAAAACATCCATCTTCCATATTCCTGCCACATCAAACCCAGTCAAGTCTGGATCACTGTCTTTACTAAATGTTCATTTTCTACTTCTCATCCCTTTTATCTTTCCCTCTCCTCCTCTTTTCCCAGTGCCGTCTCTCTCTCTCTCTCTCTCTCTCTGACAGGGCCTGCTCAACGCATCAACACGATATCCCATTCTGACATTATTAAGAGCTGTGCTACAGCAGCGAGCTGCGGATGTGGGGAGATATAATACAGATCCATCCCTAGTGGGACCTGGGGGGGGCAAAAACAGCAACAACAACGGAAAACTGGAGGAGCCGTAAATTCAAAGGGCGCTGTGCACGACGAGCCGACCGGATTCGTATCATCTGATCTAAATCTGATTAAAGGCTGAGGCTACATTATTATTATTATTATTTTGGAATAATGCATACGTTTGCGGAACATGTGATGTGCTGTGCGATGCAACGGCGTCTCCTCGAGTTGCTTTTCTTCAGTCCCTTCCCACGGAATGCTGCTTTGAATGTCTTTTTTTTTTTTTTTTTGCGAGAGGGGACAGATAATTCCCTCATGCACAATGCAGAGTCACATAAAGAGAGGAAGTCGGATGACTCCGCTAGTATAAGGAAGAAGACTCGCTTGACTCAAAGAAAGTTCTTAAAATAAGTTTGCACAGGGAACTGTGTTTGCAGCCAGAGGATGAATTCTTCTGTTGTTTTGAGTCAATAAAACGGTGCAGGGCTTTCTCGTACTTAAAGATGGACAGGAGTGCGACCGTGCTTAGATTTATTTCCCCCTCTCCTTTGTCCATGAGAACCCCCCCGCTTCTGTTTTCTTTTCCTCGCCTCAGACTTCAGTCCTTTTATGTCCCAGTCTGACCAAAATAAGATGGAGCTTCAGCAGACTGACACGGCGGCGTGTATTTTCCAGTTTTGTGAGGCAGAGCAAAACTGATGATGAATAATGTCCCGCGTTACTTGAAACTTATGTCCCGGCTGGGAGATTCCAAATTGAATCTATCAGGATGGATAATCCTGTCGGTACTCGCTCAACTTTTGATTTACTTTCCGCTCATTAATAGCGCACATTTTATGAAGGTGTTCATCACAGTGTGAGGTTTTAAGTGTCCCAGTGTCCTAAAAAAGCACAATTATGCCGTGCATCTTCAAGGCAGCTGCAGGGATTGTCACACCGGCGCTTAAATCTGAGTTGGGTCAGTGTTAACGCAACCCGATTAAAAATATCTCACTTTCCAGTTTCCACCAGATCTTTGATGTTCCCCAGGCGTGTAAATAGATTTATTCAGATTACCGCTGGTTTTTGTTCCGACAACATGGCAAGCGGTGACAACAAACCGGGGGTGGGGGTGGGTGTCTTGTCGAAGTTAATAAAAGGGAGAGGCAAGAAAGCTTTTTGAAAATATCAAGAGAATTTTGTAGACTTCAAAACATGCACAAACCATTTTAAATGAGATGCCGTCTTAATCTAAGCAATCATGGCCGCTTCTCATTTGTCCCGAGGCTTAGTAGCAGGGACGAGTTGTGAGACGAAGAAGAGGAGTAAGAAAGGTGCTGGTGTTGGGGAGGAGGATGCGAAGGACAGGGTGAAGCGGAGAAGGTCGATTTGCTGTGGCGACCCCCCCGACGGGACAAGCTGAAAGTGCAGCAGTAGCAAAGCATCTTAACGGCTGGAAAAAAGCCCTTCAATACGAGCTCCGCAATTCAGTTTTTATACGAGCCATTCAAAATCGCCAATGCCCGACTCAGTACCGCGAGAATCCAAGCTCAGAAGGGACTAAACGTTGCGCACAGAAACTGGATTCTTGATGGACTTTTATTTTGGTACATCTCTTGCGAAGCAGCTGACGCAGCTCCAGACCGATCACACAACAGGCGCCCTGTTGTACGTTTGGCGAGCTGCGGGCCGCCACCGGGCCTCACTGGATGAATGTGGACCTTTAAGAGTAAACCGCACACACACACACTCACACACACACACATGCACACGCAGGATTTAAGTTGGGCTAAGAGGTGCACACGAAGTTGGAAAACAGCATGCCTATAAAAAATGCCAAAAAAAAGGGCCGACTTTTCATAATTAATTCCCGTGTCACGTGCAGTTTGCCAGCAGCAGCGCCACTCACAACTACCACATAAACAAGACGGGTAGAACCTGAGCTGCGATCGGCGCCGTCTTTTTTCTGCACGCAACAATTTAAAAAAGTCGTTGAAACGTTCAGACAGAGCCTCTCTCACCCTCCGCCTCCAAGGTGGAAGGATACATATAGCTGGGCGGTAGAGACAGCATGCCAAGTGTTTCAGGAGGCAAACTACCCACAATGCCTCCTGCTTGCTCTCCATGCGAACGAGCCCATCTGAAGACGCCGGCTATTAATATCGACTGTTTACGAGCCGTCACACTGCATCGTGGATATATCGGTTATATACTCATGTCTTTATGCACTCAGAGCAAGTTTACGCAAGTGGTTGTGTGCACGAATTCACGCGAGGGCATGCCTGAAGGCTGGAGATGAAGTTGCACGGCGATGCGCTCGTCGCCACCGTTAGATTCCACCAACGCTGATTGCTTTTGACACTTGGTACCATCCGAGCGTGGCAATGAAACAGATTGGTTTTCTCACGGCAAATTAAAGTACAGCTCCCCCTTCCTAGGTGGGGGCGCGTATCAATTCCGGGCCCCGCGAGCATGCAAATCAGCCGGAGACTTTGTGACGTGGGGGATTAGAAAGAGGTAACTGATAAAACCAGTGACAGGACGAGTAGCAGTGTTGCAACCTTTCTGTAACCGATGCCCGGTTCACCGACTCGTCTGCACTCGTGTTGCTGTAACACCGTGCTAGTCTGATTTTCAGGAATGTGTGGGTGCAGCTTGATCAGCTGTGATTGTTGGTGGCATTTCCCTGGCAAGCAAACCACCCGGTCAAGTGAGGCCTGCCAACTTTAAATCAGCAAGAGGCACTCAGAAAAAAAAATAAAGAAATACTACAATCTGTAAAGAGAAGCCAAAAATGTTGATTCAAAGGTTGTTTTTTTTGTGTGTGTCTGTGTGTTTTAATGTCTGAAACATCACTTCGGGGACTTAAAGCGATCTTCACTTTTGGCAGGAGACGAACGGAGTCAATCGAGGAAACAGCAGCAGCTTTAAAACCCCTTAAATCTGGTTGGTCTTTATGAGGATAATTTGAGGGGACACTTTTTTAAAACATTAAAAGTGGTTTCGGTCATTACCAGAGCCACTAAACTGGGCTCCCCTTAAACTATGACGCTGAGTTTTTTTAAACTTCAACAATGTGACCGCACAGCCCAGAGCGGCGATATTAATGACTGTAAATACACCGCTCCTGAGTCCAATCCCACACGTACACCCCCACACCCACATCCTCATCATCATCATCATCATCTGTTCCTTCGCTCAATCCTGAGTCGCACCGAGGTGATGAGTTCAGCTTCAGCTGGATGCTGAGGCAAGCTTTAAACTCCTTCAGCCTCCCAGCCTCCCAGCCTCCCAGCCTCCCAGCCCCCCCCCCCCCCCCCCCAGCTTGCACCGCCAAAGTTCAACATGGCCGCCTGCTGCGTCAGCTAAATCCGACCTGGTCCGAATCAAACACTCCTGAGAAGACAGACGGCCTCAGATAGGGCTGCGGCGGCTGCATCCGCTACGCTAATGAAGTAAGAGCGGCTCAATCTTGTGTGGACTGGAATGCCACGACAGCGCCTGGACCTTAGCGAGCGTCCCGGGTTCTGACTGGGCCGGCTTTATGCAGATTTACAGCCTCCTGCGGCGGAACAGGGGGATTTCTTGGGTCCACATCTGATCCATTCCTGAAACTATTAGGAGCTGCTTTACTGGAGCAGTCGAGCAGGAGTCTGGGGACTCCGCGGTTTACGGAAGGTCGACCAACACAGAGTTTGTGCTAAAGCCCTCTTGCATTAGCAGCAGTGTAAATCCTCTCTTGAGTTTTGTTTGGAAAGTGAGAGCTGGGTTAACTCCAACTCCTAAGACTTTCTGCTGGTAGCGAAGCAGCAACCTGGCAGATCCCTACCCCAGAGAGCTCCCAACTGCTGAGACGTTCTTGGTTTGGACAAACGTGCAGTAGTCCCAGGATAGTGAGAGTCCCGTCGCTGCATAATTCTGAATGGCAGCCAGCCTCTTCTTAGCTCCGCTGTTCCACGGAGCGGAGCGGAAAACGAGTCTCGCCTAAGGCAGATCTCGCAGGATTTAAACTATACTAGAAAAGCACAAGACAGCGCAGACCTCCACCAAGCAGCTCGCTCCCCTCGCAATTGGATTTACACTGTCCACATGGTGATCTGGATCAGCACCAAGAGGTTCTTTATACGGCAACCATGAAAAGTAAAAGTAAATCAGAGTTTTTAACTGATTTTTTAATCTGTAAATGGGGTTTTCAATGTTAAAATTAAATATTTTGATCTGATCCAGATTAAATTCAGTGGTGAGATAGACCCCCACCCTACATGATTGTTTAAAATTCCATAAACATCAGTCAATAATCAACCGAGATATTGAGGAGCAAATGTTGTAGCTCCATTGACTGCAATGTTAACAAAAATGTCAAAGTGATCCAGAATCCAGGATCTGTTCTGCCAAAATCGTATCAACTGTTCCAAGTAAGATTCCCAACATTTCCAGAAAATGTCATCAAGATCCTCCATAAGTTTTTTGAGTTAAGTTCACGCAGAGAAACACAAACCAACCAACGGCGGAGAACCTTCACCAGTCCGGCACACCAACCTTCGCTAACGCGGCAGCATGTGTTGGTAATTAGAGAGCAGTTGAGGTTGATTAGCTGGGTTATAACACCCTGTGACCTCCGCTGTAGACAAGCACATGCTGCAATTAGCCCGGTAGCGTTTGGCGACCAGGCTTTACGGGCAATAAGAGAGAGTTATGTGAAAAGTCTACGGGCGCTTCAGTTGGACGCCAACCTCCAAGAGTAAATCTGACCAGCTACCGGACTAATCCATGCAGGCAGCAAAGGACATGTGCAATATGCTCTCTTCCCCCCCATTAGGTTCACATTAGGCTACTGCTAGCCCCAAAATAACATAACGATAAGAGCATTTTTTAGATGACATACTATTGGTGGTCGTGTAAAGTAATTGAGTCATTGAGCTGCAGCTGTGGAGCGAAACAACAACAGAATAGTGCCTGAAACCGTTCCCGGTGAGCCTCAAACAGAAAAGTGGTGAATCTTACCGATTAGGAAATGAGGATTTGCAAAAAATATATATATATTTTTTCAATTTTCGAGAATTTCCCTCCAACCCATGTCTGGAAAGTTAGACACATACAGCAAATTGTCCCCAGCACAATGTCGAGGTCTGTCTTTCATAGTATATATAACATACATTTTAAATAATTAAAAGAAAAGAAAAAAGAGAAGAGCATTAGGAGACTGGAAAGCTTTGCCAAGGCTGAGAACCCCCCCCCCCCCCTCACCCCCCCAAAAGGGGGACTTTGCAACGAGATGCATTCCGATCCATATGCAACACATTCTTTCACAGTGAAAACATACATCTTGAACTCAGATCCAGACAGAACCTTTGTTGTAGAGAGAACAGCTGTTCCAGAAGAATTTCCTTTCCCACTGGGCAGATTCTTAACAAAATCTAAAGACTTGACTTGTTGCTCATCTCTAGAAAAAATAAAGAAAATTTTAATGTGATTCTCTAACTTTTTGAGTCCAATAGATGGAATAAAATCATGGAACAACTCCTTTAAGCTGATCTACTAAATATTTTTTTATATATTCATGTAATTTGTTGAGGAGTGTGACGGACAATGTAGAAAAAGCATCATCTTGTAATGATCATAAAGTGAGTAAATTCCTTAATTCAGATCCACTCCTGAAATGATTGAGTTCTTCCACATGCCCAAATTTTGCCGAAACTCTTTTAGTTTTGGTGCAATCCTGCAAATAGTCGGACAAATAAACAAACAGATCTCATTTCTGCGGAGATGGAAAAATTTATTTATTTATTTATAGCAACAACAATTAATTGCAGAGCTAATGTTTTCACTGTTCCAGCATTCATATTAAACACAATCTGGGAGAAATGTTGACCTGCCAATAATGTTGGGTGGTTAAGAGGCATCGCTGCAAAAGAGGAAATAGATAGAAAACAAATTCCAGCTCAAGTCGAACCCAAAGCCAGTCTTCCCAACTTTGACCGACAAAAATGACTCTATTATTGTGACAAGAACCATTATTCCAGCAACGGCGCTCAATGCTTTCTTGGCCGGTATCGCGGACGAGCAAACAGATTTAGTGCTGTTCTTGGATTCTTGGATCCTACGGGGCCCGAAACGACTTAATAAAGTGAAGCTGACATTTTGAGTATGAAAGTGGATGCCTGAAGTCGAGAGGCCGGAGCAGGGATGCCAAGACTGCTCCCTATCCAGTCAAGCATGTGCGCGAATGCACAGAGCCGCAGCAACCAGCAGAACCAAACTGCAGTAGTACACGCAGTAGCCGTCAGACCTCTGTCCTAGAGGGTCGGAGCCGAGCGCTGATTACTGCGGAAACAACCTTGGCAACCGCTACCATGTTTCTCAAGCTTCCTGGGAAGCCCGGAGCAACATGAAAGAGAGATAGTCCTCCACAGGAGTCCCCGTTTTTAAAATCGATGTTGCACCATGATAGGAGACTGCTTATAAAACCTCGAGAAAGATGAAATGTTTGCTTTAATAACAATCAAATTAATTCCCGATTACACGGTGAAGCTGCATGTAAATTACGCTTTAAATCCAAGGCTTGGGTCGGGAAAAAAAAAGAAAAAGAAATAGAGAATCCTGGTCGTGGGAACAAGCCAAGATGACTTCACTTAAAAAAAAATACTTCCTGAATGCACAAGGTTGAAAGTCAAAGCTAGCCCTCACTAAAGATGAAAAACCCAAGATCACATGTGGACATATGAACAAAAAGATGATTCCATGCCTCACATCTATAGAATAATCTCTGGCAGAACAATACAGAGAAACCTGTGGGGTTTCCTAGCCATGCCAACAAGCTAGACCAGTTATCTAAGTGTGTGCATGAGAATGCAACCCCAACCCCCTGCCTGTCCCACCAAAACACTCCCTCCAACGCTCAACGCTCAACGCTCTGATGGAGAGATAATTCCAAGGTCATCCTGAGAGAATAGAGGCTTTGCACAGGAATGTGCGGAATAGCATTATCTTCTTCTGTAGACAAAAAAAAGGATTAAAAAAATCAGAGACCGATATGGTGTCATGTAAGCAAGCCTGTGTCATCGCTGTGATTAATACGAGCTCGGAAATGACGGCTCGATTTGGAGACGCGTAGACGGTGAGACAGTCAGTGGCTCAGCACAGTCCCAATTATCTATAATTATTCTCTTCTGTAACGTGAACAATTGTAAAGAAAAAGAGTTGATATCAAATTGAATTTGATTAAATTGTTAGGCCGGCAAACCATCAATCTAAAAAGTGAAATTATTCCAACAACGTCGTCTTGGGTGCAGCCCTTGAGACGCTGATATGCTCCAAGAGGTGGTAAGGAAAAACAACAGTAAAGAACATTTGATGTTAAAAATGGGATGCAGTTCTGAAAAGGGATCTCTCTTAAAGTGAAATTCCTTTTTTTTTTTATCATGCCAAGGTGTTTCTTTGTTCTAGAAAGCAGAATATCATACCCTGTTCGCATGAACTTAAAATCTACTGACCTTGCATTGAAAATAAGAGCATTTATAGCTGTATCTACTTTGGACAGGCAACAGAACAAAGCATTAGTCTCTGGCTCATTACTCAAAACTATAAAGAGAAGCAACGGACACATCAAGGAATAGACAAAGTGGGAACAGGACTCTCCGCTGGTAGCGTTAGTCTTGCTCCACGCATGCAGATTAATGATGTGTTTTGTGACATGCACGCCTCCCAATCTGGTTCTGTCCAGAGCTGTGGGGGGGTTGAATGATTCAGTCTGTGACCTGTAGGAAAATGAACATGGATCCAAATCTGTCATACAGCATGAAAGTAACGCATCCAAGCTCACCGCTAACATGAAGAGCTAATAATCAGGAATAAGTACAACCGTGGGCATCATGGAAGTAAAGTCCAGAAGTCCACAGGTTCAGGGTTACACATGATATTCCATTACTTAGGCACTTCTTCCATTTATGGAGATGCAGGAATCCAGATTAAGTCTTCTTGTGTGAACCGTGGCTCAATAATGACCAGAACTGATTCAAATTGGGTTTCAGGTGTGTCAATTTACATGTTTAACTCAGGGCGTTATTCTTTGAGACATCTGATGCGAGAAACCGAACTTCATCTGGTGCAACATCCAAGCTGGTACCTTCCAGACGAGAAGCAGTCCTGCTTTGTCTCTTCGTTTTGTGGAAACCCGCCCAACAAAGCCGAATGCACAGAGAATTCCTTCCCACTGGTGCCAAGATGGCTCCTATCACCTATAGACTGTACACCATGCAAGTCATAACACTGAGCAAGATATGATTACCTGGAGTCTTGTCAAGACACAACATGTATCATCAGTACTTGTGATGACAAACCGCATTGCCATTGGGTGGGCAATACAGAAAGAATGTCTCTGATTGGCTGACAGGAACACATTTTTGCATATTTCTTAGCAACAGCTTGACTCAAGAATTACTTTTGTGCACAAAAATATTGTTTACCTCAGCTGGAAAAGTTTCATTAGTTGCTAGTCGGGTATCAATAGCGGTACTGGGTATTGGTAGGGTGGGGACCTGTAATCTCACCACCAAATTTCGTCCAGCTTTCGGATTACTGTCGCGATTTCTCGAAAATGAATGGATGAATCTTGAAGAAAAAAAGAATCTGAAGCTGGGTCTTGGTCTAACTTACATCCCATCACATTTCGAGAGCGATCCAAATCCCTGTCTAGGTACAAAAGAAATCCGGATGTTCATCCGGATTGACTTATAATGGAGGCTTAAAAAAAGACAAATAAAATAAACATATATTCTAAAATATGCATTTAATTCACTCACCAAAAATCAGTCATAAAGGGGTCTGGTATGCACCATCATGAGAAATGTCTTCTGGATCGGATCCAGAACGAGATCAGGAGACAATATTTAATTTAACATTGAAAACCCCATTCACGGATTCTAAAATCTGTTAAAAATTACACAGCAAATCTGATTCACTTTTACCTTTCATGGTTGGTGGATAAAGATAACAAGAACAATTTAGAACCTTTTGATGTTTATCCAGATCACCGTGTGGACGTTGTAAATCCAATTGGGAGGGGAACGAGCTGATCGGCGGAGGTCTGCCCAGGCCACATGAATAAATCCAAGTGTAAACGGAGTAAGTACATTTAGGTGACTGGAAAAAGAAAACCTCAGTAGATGGCTTTAAATATTCAGGATATAGATCTTATTAATGGACATGGCCCTGCTAAGCGAGGCCAGTAGACATTCCCTTCACTTTGGTGGTCCCTGTGCTGTCAGTCTGCTACCATGAGGACATCGGACCACACATCCAGCTCAAAGGAGAAAACCTCCGAGCTGAAAGAGAGTAGTGGGTCAAAAACTAGACCAGACTGGATATGCTTAGATAGGCAGAACTCGAGGGACCAGCCCCTTACAGCAACACAGCAGACGGGGGAGGTGGGGGGGGGTCCTGCAAGCCAGCCTTTGGACACCACAGCTTTAGAGTTGATCAGCAGGAAAAGGGAGATCCTGTTTTTATCCAACTCCCCTCTTTTCTTTGCCCAATAAGGTTCTGTAGCCTTCTTTTTTATATGGTCCATATGGGATCTCGGGTCTGCAGTGGAACCCATTTACAGTAAGGTATCTCACTTAATCTTCCTGCACAACATTGTTGGTAAGTTTCCCAAGACTCTGCAATGTTTGGATGGAAAGAAGCGCCATTTTTGACAAGCCCCTTTTCTCCATTTCCTGTCCGATCTGCAATCCAACCCCTGTTGAGTTTGTTACTGACAAATACCCATGATTCTTTATATTTTTATATAAACAAATATTTAAAATGATACATTTTGCAATTGCGCCAGGCCACACTATTTCCATATTTCCTTTGGGTTACGATATGGACAATGGCAGTAATTAACGTTGACAGGGAAAGGCTTTCTACTCGGCGCTGAAGCATCTTGAGCTTTTACGACGGGTTCACGGTTTACAGCTAAACGGTGCAAGTTAAATATGGAACGTGTCAGAGTGGAGAGAGAGAGAGAGAGAGAGAGATTGTGTTTTCATGAGCAAATTGCCACAATTTAGAATTTATCCGAGGAGGGCCTGACTTTTGTCTTGAACGCTCGATCACTCCAGATACTCGATATTCTATCCAATCCCGAGTTTTTTTTGTGTCCTCAAGACCTGCTTGTTTACAATTTAAACATTAGCTTCTGGAATGAAAGGCACAAATTCAAGACATTTCTGCGGAAGTACAAACAGGTCTGTTGAGTGAACAGGATAATTGACTCAAGGGAATCACGTGGCTGTGGGTGCAAGTGTCCTTTGGCTCCGAGTGGATGGTTCTTGAGTCGAGGGAAGTGCAGTTATACTTTCCGAGTTAACTTTTACTCTCTGCACAAACAGCTCAGTCGGCTGTGAAAGGCTTCCTCGGGAGATGTGACAACAAGGAAACTATGGTGACACCACAACCAGGTGGTTCGAGTTGAAGATTACCCCAAGCCCTGCTTAAGTGATGGAAATGATATGCAGCCGAGTGTTATTTCTCCCCAAATGAGCCTCTCTCTTCAGCACTGGAGCCTCTCACAAGCTAGTTGACTTTCTTTTCCCACAATATGTGAGGCGGTGGGCTTTATGGAGAGCTCGTGCGGCGTTTGCCCACAGACACATCCACACTACGCTGCACTCCATTACCAAGGTCTACTTTTTAACTTCAACGTTGCAATCCTATTTGCATAATAGGGCAAAGATAGGGACACTTTGCAAGACTGAATGTAAAATCCCAGTTAATGCTGTTCATCACGGACATTACAGAGATGACATTCACTTTCCTCCCAAGTCCAGACTTAATATTTAGCTCAAAACATTCCATATTTAGACACACTGACGAAGAAATGAAGCATCAAAACCACAGAGTTGCATTTCCCCCCGCCCGGAGAGTCATACTCGATTAATCAGAGGTTTGGGGAAAGAGAGGACAAATGTGAGCACAAGATGAGAGAACCATCTGTGAAAACATTGAAAGAGACATTGAATACAGAGAGAGAGAGAAAGAGTGAGCGTGAGGGTTTTAAAAGTTTGTGGGGGGGGGGGGGCTGCTCCTTGTCGTTTCAGCACGATGGCACAGAATTCCTCTTGGACAAGGTAAACCAGTTGAGTTATTTCACCACCTCTCACTGCTGTTGGAGTCTCCAGTCTGACCTCCTAGAGTTTCTGCATCATGCAATTTTATTCATGGAACACGCAACACAGCCAAGTGAGGCTCAAACAGGATGAAGCTGATGACCGCAGTATCCATTTATGAATGACGTTAATTTTGTGTTTTTCTTCAAGACACGCAAGCGTAAAAATATCAGAGAGACAAGTTCCAGTTCTAATGGAGAAACAGTTTAAACAGGAATGCGAATTTTTTTTGTAAGATCTGACAGTTAGTCACACCGTGCTGTTCGCCGAAAAATGAAAATCTCTGGGTATAAACTCTAATTTTAACAATTGTAAACTGTTTTTTAACCTTTTAAAATTATTAGAAAGTACTGTACTCATATATATATACACAGCACATAAATGATGATTTTTATATTTTTATACACTTTCAAAGAATAAAACACAAAACAGATCTGTAGAAAAAAAACGTATGTATTAAAAAGGAAATAATTGATTTGTGAACACTAACCTTTTAAGAAACTATAGAAGAGCTTGATGCTGACGATAGCTGTGCTGTACTGAGCTTCTGTCAGCTTCTGTCACAATGTGTCTGAGCAAAAGCGAATCGTTGGGGGCAATCGGCTACGTAAGCCACCGGTGGGGATGTAAAAGAAAAAGGGTGGACCCCCTTGTATGAAGCTTTGCGCTCAATTCAAAGACAAACACCCAGCCTGACATCCGAGTACCCGAGCCTGGTTTGACATTTCAGCGAGTCGCGTCAGAGGAAGGTCATAGATGAAAGGCACGTTTGATCACAGGTCCGCTGAACTACCTCTCGTGTATATGCTTACATAAATATTGACTACATTTCAAGGGCCATCTAAATCGTTCAGAAATAGAAAACCAGGGAGATAGCTGGAGCACGCTTGATGGAGTCCTTTCGGTTTAAACATGTTTGGAAGTGTTGACTTTCCCCACTTGATGAACCGCTCACCCTTCAATGAAGTCCCAAGACAATGAAACAATGTTTGCCCACTGGAATAGACGTGTAACGCACAGGCTGATGTCCACAGCTTTTACACGACAGCGGGTGCGATGAAAACCAATTCCACTTATTTAACACTCACAAATGGAAAGTGGTGTATGAGAAAAGCATATGTCCAGTAGACACATTTTTCTAGTCGTAAAAATTATTTTGTTCAAATAAGGATTTTTATGTTAGCTTGAAGACTCCCTGACAAATGCTAATAACTATTAGTAAGGTAGACCAGTGAGGACTAATGTTAGTGTTGCAGATTTCTATGGAGAAATGGTAGGGAAGATAGTCCCGGTGGGTAAAAAAACAACAACAACATCTTGCTGTCACTCACATTTAGCCACTCTTCAATCAAGTGTTTCAAAAAAAGGTTTCAAAGCACATCACATTTGGTTCAGATCAGTAAGGTCATGACCCAAACAGGGTTTATTTGGACCTTTACACCCAAATAATCACAAGGCTCCGACTCCGCTGTGACACGCATCAACAGTCTGGAACCACTTCCCCCGATCTAACCTCGACCTAAAATGTAACATTTGGGGCTAGTCAGCGTCATAAACATTTCCTAAATCATCGTTTGAATTCTGCAAGTTCTGGAAGTGAAAGTGTTTCTTGCAGTAGGCAAAAGCTTTTCCCGGGATAGGATAGTGTGTCTATTAAGTGCTGCGGTCTGTCTGCAGGCGTAACTTGACTATTTGGAGGCAAGGGAATGAGAGGAGGTCCAGATGAGACAGGGAACCTTTCATTTTTCTTAAAACCTATACCTGGGCCTACAGAAAGTGGACAGACATGTGGTTCCCATTTTCACTGCCTCTCAGTGCTCTAAAATATTATTGCCAACGTTAAATCTAATAGCATTAGAAAGTGCTAACATCCAAAACAATGTTGACAGAAACTCTGGTCATATATCTAGTCAAACAAAAAGGAGAAGAGTTTCAAATCCTTGCTGGTGGTCCTCGCGGGCCTTTGCCACCATTGATGCCAATGTTTCTGCTACTTTTTTAGGTAGTACCAGTAGTAGCGAACCACACGGTTCAACAACGGTGAAACAGAACCACGTGAAACTGCGAAAAGGAGCTGGTGGAGAATTTGATCGGAAAGCTGCCTCAGACTTCAGGCTCAGGAAGTGTTCTCAGAGGAAGTCAAGGATATAATAGCCGGCAACCCAAAGTGAGATGCCGTGCAATGTTCAGACTAACCTTGAGCAGCAGACCTCCTACTGCTCTATTCTTGAAGTCCATCTGGAGAGTATATATGAAGCCAATGAACATCTGGAGAGGAATCTGTAGCAGATTGCTGAAGTCATTTTGCAAAAGAAAAAGAAAAGCTGCCTGGATCATGTCCCTCCAACTCAAGCAGGAGAGAAGCTCCCTGCTTGAAGAGATTGAAATGCAGAAGAAGGAATTGAGCACCTTTAAGGCTGCTCTGAAGTTGGACAGCTAACGGATCAATGGACAGGACAGGTTTTCCCCTCTTGGAGAATAAGGGCCTGAAAAAGAGTCTTCTAGAAAATGAGCAGCGGTGTGGAAGGAGAAAACGAAGACATTCATTATGGAGAAGAAAGAGGAGCAGAAGGAGGAGACGAATAGCTTTAATTAATGCCACCATTTAAGAGAAGACGCCTCTCCTTCAGGAGACAGACGCTCTCAAAAAGACAGCTGAGAAAGGAGAAGGAGTCAGAGGGGAAGGAAAGCATTTTGACATTCCAGCTGGATGAGATGAGAGATCCGATGTTTCCCATGAGGCTCAGCTCGAGGAGCAGAGGAGGAAGACAAATAATTTTAAGGCTGGTCTGAAGCAGGAATCTGCGGACTCTTTTTATAGGGCCCTGACTTCTCCGAGATTGCACAATTACCCGGCATTGTACACCAACAATAAAAATAATAAGAGAATTCATCGTACTCAGCAAGTAGCTGGAGCAAGTGAGCTGCAGCTGTAGCATTCAGATCAGATAAAAGCCTTGTTGATGCGCCATGGAAAAGATAGGAGGACATGTTGTTGGCACCAGTTCAAGGAATTTGAATCATGGAAGTCAAAACCTGCACCCTTTTACCTGCGATGCCTTGTTTAAAGCTTAGACTCCAGGATAAGAGAGGAGCCACGCAGCAAAGCAAACAGCCTAGCTTCCTCCAGCTATTCGAGGTTTCTCGCCAGACATGAATAAACGCTTGGATTTCTTCAACTAATAAAACACAAGATAGAAACGAAAAACACGCACATCTCGGAGTAATAAGCCCAAAAATAAAGGGCCTTGTGTAAGATCTGGTGCGAGTGGACGCCAAGCCTCGGCACTCAGCATACCTTTGGCTGAGAGACAGCAGCTGTTGGCCTGATATAGCACGGTGAGCAGAGGAGCCACGCCGTCCAAAGCGGCCTTGTGTGTTTGCAGCATCTTTTTCTCTCTAAGAAAGACTGCAGGTAATCTCCTTCGACGATGCCGGGAAGGAAATAAGGAAATTCTTATCTTATGTCTTGCTACTGATGGGGAAAATATAAAGGACTTCGTTTCAAAAGGATTTCAAAGCCAAAGGGACACATTCGACTGCACGAATCCCATTTCAGGTGGATGTGTTCTTGAGCGCTCCTATTTTCCATGTTGTTGTTTTTGTTCTTTTATCACCAAGAGAGCATGTCCTGGCAGAGAATAGGGCTAAGAAGATATGAAAGCAAAAGAGAAAAAGATATCCGATTTAAATCTAGGTTATAGGAAAAGATGTTGGTGACCTTGTCTTTTGCAAAAGTAGACGGGACAGAAGTCAACAGTAACCATAAAAAACATTCAACAGATTATATTAAATTGAAGGCTCGGGCTCGGGCTTTTTCAATATTCCTGAAGACCCTGTCAGAATTCTTTTCAGCCTTTGTGGACTCTGCTCCGATGCACCAGAGCACCTCTAAACTCAACTCTACCAAACTGGGCTCACTTCGATTATTTTCCATCTTGCTTCTTGGAATTGGCAGACTACTTCCATTTATTTTCAGGATAGACTGTCACAGGAGAAGGCAGTGTGGAAACTGCAGTGACAAAAGGCTTAATTTCCTTGTATTTAAAGCCCAAGGCAACTGGGATTATGGTGCATGGAGTGTTAAAAAAAGAAAGAAAGTCTAAAATGGACTTACAAAGGCCTTTTGTCCAGTCGGGATAGGCATGACGTTGGAGACATTAGATGTTAAATTACACTTCTTTTCTTTTCCTGGCCTACTCTGACTCTCGGCTTTGAGACTCCTGTTTTCATAAGATGGGAAGGTGGGAAAATATTCTCTTTCAAGTTAGCTAGGAGCTCTTACTTTGGAGATATCTTTTACCACCTGCACGTATCAATCACGCCACGGGCTCTGCTGGAATGAAAGGGACGTAGAGAGAAATGCGAAGCAGACAAAATGACCTCCAATACGCGTCTGCAAGAGTGCCTTTCTGTTTGAGTTCAACATATTCTTGATGGGCTTCGAGTTAAAGGTATCTTAATCAGCTTTTGTACGATGTGGTACCTGCTCTTCTTTACTCGTGTTGAGGTCTTCCACTGGGTAAAATGACCTGATACCTGGATCAGTGATCCCTCCTACTTCACAGGGGCGTTACGTTCCATACCCACCTGTGAAATAGGCATTTCCTCGACGTAGAAACTGGATTTATAAAAATTTTCCGGGTGTAAGCTCTAAATTTTACACTTTAGAACACATTTAAACAAAGCCGCAAAGTAGGAGGATCACTGCACCCACTTTTTTGGCCCTCACCTGCAATGAGTTAAAAAAAAAAAAAGATCCAGAGCAAGAAAGTACAACAGGTCACCTCCAGAGAAGTACTTGATACCAGTTCTTGCATGGGTTTGACCTTCGCATAGGGATCAACGCTAAAGATACTGGACTTCTTATTCTGCTGGTTCTTTTCTCTACCTAATTACAATCGCATGTCAGAATTCGTGGGCATATTCAACCCCAGGTGCAAGATGCACCTTTTTACTAGATGACAAATGGGAGAGGCAAGTTCCTTGAAGCTCATGCTTCTGATGAAGCTATTCAATGGACGCGCAAGTTCGTGTGTACAGCATATCAAATTCTTGTCGAGTGATATGTTGAGGCATACTCAGTGATATAGGACATATATCATCATATATATGCAGTCGGAATGAGAAGACAGTAGTACATATTTTAAACGGAGAGCACCTGTATATTGTCAAAAAAAAGGGAGTACTCGTAGAGAGCATGTTTTACTCCCCACCACAGAATAAATCATCCTCTGAGTGAAGACCAAAAAAAAGAGGAATGAGCAAGGGATGTCTGAGGGAGGTGCCTGCTGAACATCTTGTATTTTACTCCTTATGCCTGATAGCTGAAGAGTTTGGCCAATGAGCTGGATCTGGACAACCCATCGGGCTGTTTGTCAAAAGAGAAGAGGAAGTCTTGGATGAGATGGAGAGGTAGTACTTGAAAGGGAACATCTCTCTCAGGGGGAAATGAGAAAGGCCAGAGCAAAGCAATGAAACCGAGATGGAGAACCACAAAGTATTTTTTCTTTTTTTTCTATTTGCACACATTTGCATGAGAAAAGGCACAACAGCGGCCACCGGTTCCGCTAGTTGGCTAGTGAATGGAGCTCAACGCCTGCTCATGGGAGGCTTGGGAGAGAATCGAAGCGCAAGGGAGTCTAAAATGGGATGTCTTCGGGATTAGTCGGCAGGGTGAAGAAAATATATCCGTAAGGGATGCCGAGCGTCCTCTTTTTATCCATGACCAGTTTCTCCCAGAGGAACCGCAATCTGTGGCGTCAACCCAAGGACTGGTGCACACTGATAGGAGTGAACAGCCTTCACTGCACATTCACGCCAAACTTAGAAACTTTTGAAACAGCAGGTAACTACATGATTTTTATTTTTTTGGGCACTGCAGGACTACTATAATATGTTGTTAAGCCATATGTGCAATATGTCTTTTAGGGAAATTTATGCTGATGAATTTCAATTTGCTTAGACATTTCTGAACAGCTGTCATGTACAGCAGGGACAATTATATAAGGTGATGTCAACCCTGTGTGTTTTGCATCTGTTATGTGCTAATGGAGCATAACAAAATGACACCCAACATCTGCTGGCAGCAGTTTGAGCCGTAGCTGCAGCGCCGCATTGTACGTATACAGACTAATTAGACTCCCTTCAGAAGATATCCAGACTCTGCTCTGAAGGTCAGACACTCTGGCATTTCAGATATAAAGGAACGCTGCCTGTTCGGAAAAGTGACGTTGCTTTTTCCTTTTGTAGACTGAAACGAATGCCAAAACTCTCCGATGTTCCATTAATGAGAATACGATGGATTGCACATTTTTAAAATATAGATTGAAATTATCCTCGGACCAGAAGAAGCATCGATCCACTCTATACAAAAAAAAGAAGATATTATAGAAATAATAAAAAAATTATATAATTAAATTATAAAATGCTGCTTACTCAGGATTGTTAATTATGTGGCTCTCATAGCCGTCACAGTCCCTCTCAAATCTGAAAAGTCAAGGAAATAGCAGCCCGTGGCTAAATCTTTATTTACTTTTGCATGGGCAATTTATTTCTGAACTTTGTGGCCCAGACTATCTGAGCTGGACTAATTTGCATTAAATTGAGACTGAATGTAATGTGCTGCTGAAAGCACTGCATAGCTCAACATGCCACATTCATCATGCGCCACGTGGCCGTCATCCCCTGCTGTACAGCGACAGCATCAACCTGAAGTACCCCCCCCTTATGTTAGAATGTAAATCACCTCGATGCACGGAAGCATTGCAGTGTTGCAGGGAAAGATTGAACCCAACTTGTCCCACAAGAGAAAGCACTTCGGCGACGGAGTCAAGGAAAATTTTCCCTTTAACAGGCAGAAACCTTGAACAGAACCTAAGATTCATGGTGGACGGCCATCTGTGTGGTTGGATTGAGGATGAGACAGAGACAGATGTAGAAAGACAGAGACAATGACAGAGAGGGAGAGAGAGAGACAAGGACAGGTAGGAGGAGAGTCAAGAACAGAGAGAGGGAGAGAGAGTGATAGAGAGACAGAGAGAACAGGTGCAGACAAAACCACAGTATTTACACTACTTCCAGTGATTCACAACATAAGCGGACGAAAGAGCTGCTATATAAAACTATAATCGCTAATGCTAGCAATAAGGATTTAGTCAATAATGATTAACGATTAATTAACAATTTAGAAGTTCAGATCAGAATATAAAATAAAATCATTATAATGTCTTAGTTTTGTTGACATTTTTTGTTTCCCTTCTAATCGTGCAAAAAAAAAAAAAAGTATATTTGTTCTATATGATTAACAACAAATTCAGAGTAAAGTAATGCAGCCCTGTGGGAAATAAAATGAAGTCCACTCCATCATGTCACTGGGAGCGACTGTAATGGCGCCGTGTGAGAGGAATACTCTGGCATTTTGATTGATGATGAAAATCTCTATGGCTCATAATATGCTGAGGGACCAATGTCGGATCGTTCAACACGGCGCAAACCTCGTCTGAATCACTGTCAGCCTGAGGCTCTTTCGGCAGAAACAAACACGATTGTCGTAATGTTTATCGGCAAAATGTGACAGATTGAATCTGTGTAATAAAACTGGAAAGAAAACTGGTCATAAAACAGATTCACCAGAATCCAGTCGCCATGCCAAAAGACTGCGGTCGCTGTCCAACTTAATTTCTAAGAATAACGAGAAAAAAATCTACAATCAAAAGCTGCTTTCACGTCATCACGTTTGGATTTATGTTACAGTCCAATGACGTGGCTTGGCCACCACTTAATTGATTTTCCTGCGTGGAGCAATCGCGCAATCACCATTCGCTCTTTGGATTTTATGTTTGCTATTGTGCATTTATCTATCTATCAGCTCTAGGTACCATTATGTATTAAGAAGACATATTTTATTTGGCAATATTACAGTGGAGAAATACTTTACTCTCTTGAGTCATTTCTACAGACTCTCTTTCTTCTTCCTTGAGGGACAAAGTTGGAAGAAAGGTCCTCGCTGAAAGTTTTACTACGTCTGAAATATAGCAGTGTTAATCCGTGATTAATACAATGGAGCATAGATCTGGTCAACACTTTCATGAAGCTGATGATTTCATGGCTGGGTCGGTTGGGATATTCTGCCGGTGATCACGTTAAGTATTGAGAGCATTGATGCCCATATTGAAACGCAGTTAAGGCTCTCAGCCTCACTTTATTCTTGGCATGTGGGCATAATGGCAGAAATATAAGAAATATATTGGGTTTTTTTTAATGCACATACAGCAAAATGGTATACTGTATTGCAAAATCACAATATAGGGGGACTGAGGTGCTTGGCTGTGGTTATAATGTTGCTCAACATACAGTATATTTAAAACATCATGCTAGACGCAGACGACACTGTCTTATATGTCATGAGCGGTGTTATCTTGCCACATGCTTGTTTGGGAAAGCAAAAGCACCTCGTTCAGAAATAGACTTCAGGAACCCAATCACATGGAAGGACGAGTGGGAGAGAGAGAGAAAAAAAAAGCGAGGATTAAGATGCTGCATTTGGGATGCATTTCCGAGCGGCCCTGAGAGGAAACGATGGGCCATTACAGCACAAATAAGGGTCTGTTAATCAGCCTATTAGGGTTTAAATGAGGGTAGTTAATTAGGAGTCATGGGCAATCTGTGTTAGAAGGTCAGGGGGCTGACTTAAGAAGGACCTGGAAGGGCAACTTGATCTGACTGTCACGGATTCATTTATACAAGGCCTGTGATTGATTGGCATAAAAATTAGCCGCAATTACACCTGTCTATTCGTGCCCGCCTTTAAACCTTTTAAGGAGCCATAAATTAACCCACTGACTCAAGTGAACGAGGAGCCGGGCGAGACCACGTTGGAGGAGAGCAAACACATTTACAGTAGGCCCAGACTGTGTGTCTCCACAGAAATCATCAGGCGCCGGCCTGCCTTTGAGGACTCCGGCCGTATAAACCGAGTGGAAAGTGCAATATTCTGTGTTTGGGGAGGGACAGAGATAAAAGCAGCTTTCGAGCTGCAGCCAGGCCTAAGCTCACCTCACACCGTTTCTACACAGAGACGATTTTAAATAAGCTTTTTTTCCCCTTTCTTTCAGCCATACAGAGCAGTGGAAAACAAAGGTATGCTTGTCCTGACTTCTTAAAGCCCAGCTCTGCGTAGGGTTGCGGCTAACACCAGAAGCTGATTATGGACTCTTTAAAGTTAGATTTGATTTAATGTCCTGTTCCTGGACCGCGGGGCACAGGAATGTGGCTCACTGCTGGGATTGGCCTGCTTAGCCTGGGGTGGATTCCTTCTGTTTAGGGCCAAACAGGACAAGCATAGCGGGGCCACATTCATCTTTCCTATCTACACTGCCTACACAAGGGCCAAATCCAATAAGAAGCTTGACAAAGGCCTGCTTCTTGGCGCAGAATGCCAACCAACATGTGATCCCCTTAGGGAAATAGCCTCCATGTCTGTCCCTCATACCCCTCTAGGTCAGAAATAATGTCTCTGGGAAATTCTGAGGATTCCATATGCTGCAACAACATATTAGTGACAGTGGAGTCTAGCCGATCACATTATTTAGTGTAACCTGCCCCCCCCCACACACACACACACACACAGTGATGCCACGCTTCACCTTCAGACATGAAACCTGCTGTCAGATTTGGCTGGAGAGGATTATATTACACACTCTCCAAAAAGCATCAATGGAATAATCAATTATTCAATTTCATTGAGAGCTCAGTTCAAATTACAGTGGAGCAGCTTTGTACATCACAAGCTTGATGTGATTATAGTCTTTCAGGGTTTTATAAAACCCGACGACAAAAAAAGGAAAAAGATTAAAAAAACCCTTATGCAGCGTATTTGCTACAGGCAGAATTTTGCTTCCAGTTTCTCCCAGAATTATTCAGATACGACGCTCCCTCTTTGCCTTGGATGGACGCCCAACATGCCGAAAAGGAGTCAAGGCTCATTGACATGCGTGCGTCAGAACGGCCTCAAACACGGCTCACGTCACACATCTGTCGGCCACTGCTTAGCGCTATCTGGCAGGGTTTCAAGTCGTCTCTGGCCTTGTGACGTGAAACTCAAGTGACTGTGGGGAGGCTGGAGGTGTTTAGTGGCTCACTGTGGGTAACCTCGCAACTCATTCAGCCAGTGACAAGTAACCGGCTGCAGATGTACCGCCTGAGGGTGTGCCGCGGTTCCATATCTAAAATATAGATGGGAAATTTGAGAGGGAAAAATCTGTCCTTCATTGATTGCTTATTTTTTTTTTTTTTTTTTTTCGCTACATGGTCAAGGCCAAGAGGTTGCAGAAAAGACTGTGCAGCTGATGTGGGTGGGCTCATTTTGACAAAATGAAACTCCCTGCAGGGCGGCATGGTGGCGTAGTGGTTAGCGCTGTCGCCTCACAGTAAGAAGGTACCGGGTTGAAAGAGTTTGCAGAGCTTGTGCGTCCTCCCCGTGTCTGCGTGAGTTTTCTCCGGGTTCCTCCCAAAACATGCAATTTAGGTGATGCGATTACTCCAAATAGTCCGTAGTAGTAGGCCGTGTGTGTGTGTGAGTGTGTGCATGAATGGTTGTCTGTCTATGTGGCCCGGCGATACACTGGCGACACATTCGGGGTGTACCCCGCCTCTTGCCCATGACAAGCTGCGATAGACTATATTAAATCCATGACATCCACAGCCTCCCCAACCTCCTTGCCTTGCTCGCCACATCGGGTCTGGCTTGTCCCAAATGCCATCTTATTTTAAGTCACTTTGTTTTCGCCCTCTGCGACCTGAGAATGTTTACAACAGCGACCCGGGAGTCTAAATTCTCTTCCCATTTTCACACTCTGGCTGGCCCACACAGAAAACACTCGTGGCTGCTCCGCGTGCTCGGGCTCGGCCATTCTGGGATCGTGACATTGCCATCGTCGTATTACACGAGCAAGGACGCTGCTGGTAAGCGGAAGGGACATTTGGCCGTGCAGACGGAGATGCTGGGAGTGCTTTTTTTTTTTAACGCAAACTTGTAAAACACCTTCAAAATAACACGCCAAGTACACAAACAAATGAAAACCCGACAGAGCAGAGCCTTTCATATCGCGCTGATCCACCGCGTCACCGACTCACCACTTATTTATGAAACCCTGGCAGCAAAAACAGGCACATCCTGACCGGCGCTGGCGAAAGCAAACACATCTCGAGCTTTTTTATGAGAAGAAATGTCTGCCTGAACAAGGAGGCATTCATGTACCGATTCCTACCAGCCTGTAGCTCAGTTAGAAGACAGCCATCTGCTATCACACTCCCCCGCTAAGAGCCTGTTATAGAAGGACGAGCCGTGGATCGTCATGTACATGCTACTGCCATGTAGCACCTCAAACACGGGAAGAGAAAACAGCTCCGTGGCCGTGGGCTTCGCCTCCGGTGGACTTGCTTTTCACTACTCGACAGAACAATTAATCTCCGCAGCGGCTGTACGCTATGCAGCGAGAACGACAGAGAATGACCACCGAAGGCTCGTTACACGTGTTAGACCAAAAAAAGGGAAGAAAAGGCTAACATTTTCCTCTGTAATTGAAAATAAGGGTGCCAATGCTACCAGTAAATCAAAGTGGTTTACGAGTTTAATCTTTAAAGCTCTGCTTAATATTTTCACATTAAAGAGGTGTCATATTAGTCTGATATATATGTAAAAGTGAAATATTGGAAAAAAACAACCAACCCATCAGCCTCAGTGGAACCATTAGTCTCTTTAAGCCTCTTGTTTTGGTTGATTTGTACCACAAGGCCTTGCCTCCTTGGCTTTTCTACTGCAGATAAACCACTAAACGCCACCGAATAAACAAATTCAAGAGAAAACTGGTTTATCAAAGTAAAGAAAGTTAAAGTAAAAACGCCAGCATTTAATCCTCCAACTTGCCAAAGAGTTCGCAGATTTGTTTTTAAAAGGAAGAACATGTCTTCAGCTCGAAGGACGTGGGAAGGCTGTGAGATGAGGTGGAATCTGAATTCAATAAAAATATTGAATGAATGATTAAAGTAATCCCAGCAGACAGCTGGAGGTCAGTCTGCAAGCCCTCAACATTTCTTTATATGGGCAACTTAAAATTGCACTTTCTCTACAAAGATCACGGACAATGAGTTTTTGTGCGATGTGAGAAGAGACTACTGCTTTCCTAATGCATTGCATCCTGCACGGCGGGTTGCTAAGTGGGACAGAGTTACGAAATGTTGTTTTCCCAACTCTCCCAGTTCAAAACAACAGCATGAAACTGCCTACGGGCACAGAGGGCTTAAATTCCTTTGATTCACCACTGGATTCAAAGTAGAAACAAATCACATCACGCTCCGAACAATATGACATTGCTTTATTTTATTTTATTTATACTGTGGATTGAAAAAAAAAAATCATGCAACTTTTTTATTTTTTGCTTTAACCAGCTAACAAAGAGGGAACGTTTGAAATTCGAACCACCTCCGCTATCAGGTTTCCCCATTCGATGAAAAGCACCAATCTGGAAGAGCGGCTCTGAACTCATTTCGTGACGGCTGAATGGTTTATTCGGTTGCTTTTCGTCCCGTCATCCCCTCGCCCGTTGAAAAGAAAAGGTCACTTAAACGGGGATCTTTACGCCACCACCTCCTTCGGCTCCTCGCCGAAGAGCTTTGCTTGACTTCACCCACAACAGCCTCAAAAGCAAGTCAAACACACACACACATGCCGCATTATCCTGAAGCAAAACATATCTTTACACACAAAAGACACTTTCTCAAGTAACCGAATACAGCAACATCTGGCCCATTAACACGATTCCCTCGCCTTCTCACGCGCCCAGACAAACGCACGCACAACAAAACCTCGTAAAAACAGACACGGCAGATGCGTGCACAGACACACGAAAGCCGAACCTCGCTCATACGGGTTAATGATGCATCATCCGAGTGCATCCCTGAGTCTACCTGCCTTTTTCCCAGGGGGGGGGGGGATCTCAATACAAATCTCAAGTTGCTCTGCGCTTTCTCTAAATCAGCTGCACTATTTAAAGGGGTTTAGCACTAAAATCTTTTTAAAAGGTCTGTCCCAGAGGACTTGAACAGTGACTGAACAGGATAGAGTGATCAACGTGAGAAATGTTCTGGTCAAAATGCGCCAATGCAACTCCGACAAGCCATATTTGTCATTTTGCGGCATGCGGCCACACACACTCGTACTCCGCGCAAGTTTCCCCGTTCAATGCGGCCTTTGTGCGAGACTCTGGTCGACAACTCGCCTATGAAGGCAACCTTTGTCGTGCCAACTTCAACGCATCCCTCACGTTGACCTCAGGGTGAGCTGCGCTTTCCACACAAGATTCCGTTTAAAAGGCGAGAAGAGGATGCCGTGCGGCCCCCGCTCCGTCATTTGGGATTTGTCATCTGGGAAGCAAAAAGCCTGCAGTGATGCTCAACTTAAAGCCTTCGCCCGAGTGTTTGATAAATAAATACACGTTGAATCCTCAGCTGCCTGAAGGATTTACTTCCACGAAATGAAATAAAGAGCCAAAACATAAATGCTCGTTCCGCGCGTCACAATTTCTGCTTCCACCCAGAGCTCAATTTGCAACCCTGAGTGATTGTTTGACGCCATCTTGCTGTAGTGATTTTTATGGGGCAGACTGCAGCTGTTGCATAATCAGTTTCCTCCGTCTACAGTATGCCCCCCCCCCCCCCCATCTCCTCTGCATTAAAACCCCACATACCTCTGTTATTCTGTCATGAATTTGAAGGCCTCCTTCATTGTCTGCAGGACCTTTCTCCACAATCTTGGACACAAAGATCCCTTCGTTTGAGGAGCTGTCGATGTCGTCCTGTGGGATAAATTCCAGTTATTGTCTGGAGATTAACACACACACACACACACACACACACACACAAAAGAAAACCCACATTGTTCAGATTGTCAAGGAGAAAGGGCCGCGTCGAGATTTCTGACAAAAATCTTTCAAACCTTGTAAAATTTATTGCTGACATCTAAACAAAAGCAGAGTTGGAAACGTTCAATAAATCGCTCAATAAAACTTGGAGAACTGCTTAAAGCCCTGGAAACACTGTGCAGACACTCATCGTTTACCCGCACCACCCAATTCAGTTTTTTCCCCCCGGCTAGGAACGCCATTGTTCTTTGGACTATCCCTCCTATGAAACATCAACTGCCACCCTAATAAAACGGAGGTTGACTGAATCCCGTTTGGTCAAAACATCAAACATTTGAGAGAAAGGCCGAGCAGGTCTTTCTACATTGAGCTCATTAGCATGAAACCAAAATGATCCAAAAGATCAGCTACCCGTGAAGACAGGGGGCGTGTGTGAAATATATGCAACATTTGGCGAAGCCCCCTTTCACCCTTGCCTGAGTGTGGACTTTAGGGGTCAGCTGCACCGTCGGACGCTTCCCTGGCCTGGAGGGTCGACGCCGGCTTACGAAAGGCCTTAAAATGTTGACACGTTTGCGGACGCGAGGCAGGATGGAGCTACAACTCCTCGCCGTGACCCCCCGCCCGCAGCCAAAGCCGGCTTTGAAAGTGTAAAAGCATCTCTGTTAGCGCCATCTTTAAAACCACAAGAAACATGTTCCACAGGCCTGCTGATCCCTGCGACACAACTAGACTTTAATGAGATGCTTAAGGGAACCTCAGACATCACCATCTAATTAATACTTTCTGGTCCGCTTCCTCTTTCGGGGGCATCGCTGCTTTACATCTGACCCCATCTTGAGATTTGTAGACAAACTAGGGCTTCTGGAGACGGCTGATTGCATTGTGTAAGCTATGCCAGAACAACAGTCACATGAAAGACACGTGCCAAAGGGCTATGGGGGGGGGGGGGGTAGCATTACAAACAAGCTATTTTCATTTTAATGCATTGTATTGCATTTTGCAATGAAAGCGAGCCATGTCACCATGGGCGGGTAAAAATAAAAGCGTCGGCTACAGAGCTGAAGACACGTTATCCAGGGAGCCGCATTTCAATGGGACATTTGCTGCAGGAAATAAACTCCATGCACTGAAAGGTGGAGGTCTGACCAGCGTCGGGATATTTCCCACCCTTCACTTAAGCTGGAGTGTGTTGCATTGCATCATTAATGATTCTCACATCAGAGCATTAAGGCGCAAAACATGGTAGCTGTGAAAAGTTCAGGCTGGGATAAGAGACCCTTTCCCTCTTCTCTGTGTTTACCTCACCGCCAAACTCCCTCAATTAGAGGCAAAACAACTGCGGGCGAAGCCATAATCCCAGATTTAACTCCCATAAAAGTAATGATAGTCTTTTGTCTTAACCTGTAATGCCAAATCCGCGAAACCAGACCAATAAACAAACACAATAAAACTCGCCGATAGATGCGGTCCATCTACCCGCAGGAAGCACAACTCCAAGTTGCGTCAATCGCCGCATAGACGGCACATGCTGCCAAAAGCTATGCGCTATTCATTCCTGGGCCGCCATATGACACTTGGATGACCACCGGGGAAGGGATGGGGGTGGGGGGCGGTGAAACCTCCTCCGGACTTTAAACCTACCGCGTATGGCTTTCCTCCTACGATGTTAAAACCAAGAGATCCGCCCTCACGAAGAAGGACGACGGTCACGCTTTTAGTCTCGCCTTCCTAAAGACAGACAGAGGAGAGACAGGCGAACAAAGAGATGGGGAGGGTGTTACTCACAGTAATCCAACGCTAACTCCAGGTGAGCGACAGAGGGATTAAGCTTGCTGCTCTAGGCAGAAAAAGAAACTGTCTACAAACAATCTGCCTCATTAGAAGCTCAAACACGCACAATCGGCACGCATTCAGAAATGTCCTGTTGCTGAACCGTTAATTGATTTCAAGTCAATTCACACTCGACACACAGAATTAGAATTCATAGCTAACAAAGGTCTGACAGCTTTGCTGCCATGTTTGTCTCAGTCCCTCGATTCTACGAGAGGTCTAAAAGGTTGGCAGGCTCCTTTAAATAAGCGCCCTAAATCATCAGATGGATAGCGTTAGCGCACCAGCCGTAGCAAATGACAGATAGGTGGTGGATAGCCCCGTCAGGAAACTCATGATTACACTTTTAAGGCGTATATTTTTGATCTTATCAAACAAAATAGCTATGAATCTCATTAGCGGCAGGTCAGCTGCTGCCTTCCAGTAGTTTATAGTCAAAGTGGTTGGTGGGAACCAAATTATTTTGTCTCATTAAACTAAATAAAGAACAAGACAAGGTTGTTTTTAGACTTCGGGATGAAACTGTCTACAAATGGCCTAGAATTTAAATTGTTTAAAAAAAATAAAATTGAATGCAAATTAACATTTTCATTCAATCTTCTCATCCCGAAACCAGCGGTCCAAAAGACCCGAGGCGCCCAGAGCCCTGCCCTCCCGTAAAACTGTTGTCCGAAGTAAATTAATACACCAGAGGACCCCCTGCTTGGCGGCAACATGACATGAAATCCTCCGGGAAACTCGCCGAGTCAGCTCTTAAAATGTTTTTTTAAGCAGGACTTAAAGGAGAGTTACGAGGTAACATAATTCGAGCTGCCACTCCGGCCTTCCTGCGACACACGGAGACTAAATATAAAGCAGCAATGATTGGCGTGTCCAGTGTCCTGATTGCCATATAGGCTAAAAAAAAAGACCCTTCAGGAATGCGCCGCGTCACTCTGGCTTCAGACGCGTCCGACTTAAAGTGCCCATGGCTGGCCGAAGAAAGCCCAGCTGAATTTGACCAATAGGAGCAAAGTATACACACTGTTCCATCAGCCCAGGTTACAATACTCCGCCAGAGGCTCTGAAACAAATTGGATGAACTCACAGCAATTAAGCGGAATTCATCCTACATCTGCTAACGCTCTAGCAACGCTGGCGTTCCACAGAATCTTAAAACGAATCTCTTCAGGAGGCAGGGGCACCGGTGCATTCTAAATCACGACGTGAGCCTGGGGCTTGGTGAGCAATGCCTCACGAGTAAAACTCCAAACACACAATTGCTCTGACATCACCTTGGAGGAACACACGGAGGAGCGCTGTCGCATAAACAAGTTTAACCTTAGTGGAAGAAGGAGTGAAGAGTTCCTCAGAGGAGAAAAAGAGAGAGCAAACAGGAAGCCAGGCCGGCGACTTGGCAAACGCTCAGCGAGCCTTCACCTCAGCGCCAGTCACACTTTCCGAGTCTGTCCTCAATCAAGCCGCTTCCCCTTCCATCTGCCTCGCAGTGCGCTGCATCCACTCGTAACGCACAAAAAAAAAAAAAAAAGAGTTCCGCCCGAGAGGCAGGAACCCGGCGCCCCGGAATCATTTGTCTTTATTCCACTTTTATTCAGCCAGGACAAGCCTCGAGGTTCGAGATCTTCAAAAACAGGCCACGCCCGCAATTGCTCCGATCGAATTCAAGGAGGGTCAATCTGTTTGACGACTGACTGGTGATTTTCGTAGATGCTCTTCATCGCAGTCAAGTGGGGCAAAAAAAATAAACCACTGTCATCTTCTACCCAACGGAAGAACTCGGAGTGGAAAGTGTGACGGTAATTCAAGCAGCCCTGAAGTCAACCAGGCCGAGCTCGTGAGCTTTCGCTTTGTTTTATTGCTCTTGCTGGCTCACTGAAGACGTTTAAATAGTGTTAGGACTATTATTGGAAGTCCAGTCAGTTATTCCACCACGCAAGGTCGCTCTGATCTCCCTCCCATCGCTGCCCGGTTATTAAAAGATGAAATTAAAATCCTCCATCTGGCTGAGGGGGAGCCTCAGACGAGGAGTAACAGAGACTCAAAAATAAACCTGAGCGGGTTATTTGTCTTTGTGGGAATATATTCCCTCTTTGTTACTCCAGGATGAAAAATGCGTCTCACCAAAGAGATTCTGAATTGTGAAATACGGTGATTAATGGACACCCCCCCCTCATTTAGTTCCGGGTCTGACTTCCCGGCTGTCTTGCATGGCGCCAACTCAGCAGAGCCATCGTGAATGTCATTAGATGGACTTCTTTAAGCCCTGAACTGTGAGACAGGCTCAAAAGGCAAGACGTCACACTAAATCTGAAGGAAATGCACCAATGGAATAAAAGAAAGGCAGTTCAGCTCAGAGTTTCACATCAAATCTGTCTTTTTGATGCCATGTTTCAAGTTGCCATGTTTGCGTTGAGGTTTTCCCTCCAAATAATCCAGTCCCCCGAGAAAAAGGACCCGATGAAAGGAAAAATAAATAATAAAAGCTTCCCACCTCAGAATGTAGGTCTTTCCCCTTCGACCTGCTCTTTTTTACACCTTTTACAAATGTTGAAAGGACTTTACTACCCCGATGAAACCGGAAATAACCGAGCGGGTAGCTCGTCTCGGGACAGAAATCCCACTGCCCCGTGACCTACGAGAACCAGCCGTGCCGAAGACCAACCGAGCTCCCGTATACCAGCAATTTCGTCGTTTCCTTGTATAGGCGGATCCGTCGCGCAATCTCCCAGCCGAGCGGAACGCCATTTGCTGGGAGTAGAACCCGCCGACAAACCGAGCGAAACCATTGAGCGACCAACAGAATGAGCGGAGGGGCGGAAGTCTTTGAGGGATGTCATCAAAAGAAGAGTTGTGACAGGACGCAGCTCGGGGCTTAAAGTTTTCACATTTCAGCTGAGTCAGAAGCTCCTGTTTTTTAACAAATCCTGATGACAATCTGACCACGCCCCCTCTGTGCGGATCCAGGAAGCAGCGCAACCAATAAGCTACAAGTCAATCCGTTAAGCCACTTAATGCAGCCTCAGCGGTAGCACGGGTAGCGTCTTTTCCTTGAGCCGGCCCCAAGCCCGGATCAACGCAGAGGGTTTCGGCAGGAACGGCACCAAGCATGCAATCGACTAGAAGGTTGCTATGGCGACCGCCTGATGGGACAAGCCCCAAAGAGCAATAAGAAGAGTCCATTAACAGACTTATGAACATCCCTCATGAGCTTAATTGATTATGGGTAATTAATTTGAATTGGCACCTTAAAGGGATCTCTTCACTTTTTAGGGGGGGGGGGTCGTCAGTGAGGACATGTGAACGCCCACAAATTTAAACACCATTATTAACCGTGTGCGGTATTCACAAAACGAACGGAACTTAAAGGCCTTCCACTCGGACGTCAGGATGCTGATACCCACCGACTAACACTCATACGACTTTGATGTCTGTAACTCGACCCCCCCCCCCATCCCCGATTCTGATTTGTTATGATTCTCTCAGGCAAAGGGCGGACATCCGATGACAGAGAGACTCAAACAGGCATGCAAGGAGGCAATTTAACTGGAACCTGGGCCCTTGTGTACGGA
Organism: Brachionichthys hirsutus; assembly: GCF_040956055.1. Classification (NCBI taxonomy): domain Eukaryota; kingdom Metazoa; phylum Chordata; class Actinopteri; order Lophiiformes; family Brachionichthyidae; genus Brachionichthys; species Brachionichthys hirsutus. Next base: position 11,273,416 of record NC_090904.1, on the reverse strand, counting down.
ACTGCAGTAAATATTTGACCCCCCCCCCCTCCAATGGACTACCAACTGGCCAGAGGCACAGCTGACATCGATGCCTCAAAGCAGGCATGGAAGAAACTTCTGAAAGCTCGTGTGGAGTCGTTTGAAAGTTTGACTTCCATTTTCGTGTGGGGGGGGGGGGTTGAAAACAGGCAACATGCATGTTTGTAAAAATGTAAAGATACGAAGACATAAATGAGTCGGAGGACATTTTGGACAGCAGGCTATCAGAGGAGGACAAAGATATCCTGAAACATTCAACCAGAAACATTTATTGAAGGTCATGTGATGCTTTCTCACACTTTGTGTTTACTGCACAGCAAACATTGGTCGTTGTTGTTGTTGTTGTTGTTTGTTTACCTTGCAGGAGAACGCCACGCTCTTGGTGAGGGACTCGATCCTCTCGCTGTACTCGGTGAATTTCTTCTGATACTTCAGCGCCGTGCTCTGCAGCTCTCCGTGCACGGCGCTGAGCTGCCCCAGCAGCGACTTCTCCCTCCTGTTGGCTTTGATGCTCTGCTTCTTGAACTCTCTGTCCAGGCCGATCAGCTGGCAGCGCAGCGCGCCGTTGTGCGCCTTCAGGGCTCTTACGCAGCAGTGGCTCTGGGACGTCTGCTCTTTGCGGGTGAGCGTCAACCCGCAGCCGCTCTCGCACGTCCCCGCGGCTCTGAAGTCGCACGTCTCCTGCATGTGCGCGTCCACGTCCTTCGCGCTGAGCACTTGGCCGCATCCTTTATTACGGCACTGCGCCGGGGAGTGGACGCACGTCTCCGCGTGCGCGGCCAGATGCTGCAGCTTCACCACCGCGTCGCAGCCCCTCGCGTGGTTGTCACATTTGATGTCCAGCTTCAGGATGAGGTTCTTGAGCGGCAGGACGTGGTTCAGCTCTTTGGCGGAGATCCGCTGACACTTGACGGGGCAGCTGCTCCGCTGGACGACCCAGGGCAACACGCAGCCGGAGCAGAAGACGTGACCGCACGGAGTCGTCAGCGGGTCCTCCAGGACTTTGTTGCACAAGTTGCATTTGAAATCCGGGTCCACGGTGCCCTTGAAGCGATCCAGCTCGAATCCCATTGTTTTTTAAAGTCCAAAGTCCAAATCCGAATTTGTCGACTCTCCCCACCCCCGCAGATCTGAGTCGGAGCAGCGGGGCGTTTTTAGCTGGTCATCGGTGGAGCGCTCACAAACTCACTACGAGAGCCTCCGCTGTCCAAACTCGACTAATTGACCGAGACTTTCGGTGCGTTCAGGTGCGTCTCGTAAACGAAAGTTGTAAAAGTTTTTTTTTTTTTAAGTTCGTGTCAGCGAAACATTTTTATGCAAGTGACGTTTTTGGGTATGAAAAACTTTTTTGTGGAATTGAAAAACGAAAGAGTCTACGTTTAAATGAAATCGCCTGATATTAAAGGTTTTGAAAACGCTTGAGCTGATCTTTATTACGATACTGCGATGTTTATATGGAAGATAAGATTCCAAAAATATAATTAACCACTAAGTATTTTGTTTTTACAAAAATATTAAACAGAGTCTCGCGTAGGGCTCTCAATGGGAAAATACATGAAAGGCAAATATCCTGAAGGCCCTGAAGGCAGCATTTCTTGGAACGAAATTGTGATGGAACTCTGTACCGTAACACCTGTAATAACTGCGCACGTGTACAACAAGAAATAGTTGTCACACGTTTTTATTTGTATTTTTAACAAATAGAACATTCTTCCGTCTGTTGTTTTCCCACTGTACTCGCTGTGTGTGTGTGTGTGTGTGTGTGTGTGTGTGGGCCCTGTGATTCGGTGAAAGTTGCTAAATCAATCTGGACAAAAATGACAACCTGCTTCTTTCTCACCACGTTACAGGTGTAAAGTGCATTTTCGTTCCCAGCAGGAGGTTCTATGGAACTGAGTGTACCTGAGCTGTGAATTAAACATCATGCGGCGGCACGCCGGATGTGCCGAGGGAAAGAAAGAAGAAGAAACCCTCCTCTTCTGAGGCACATCCTTTGTCGGCTCTGACCCTGCCTTGATTCGATTCCCTTTCCTACGAGTTGCCTCGTCGGTCGGAAATCCAGTTTTATGCAATGCCATGCTCAATAAAACCGTTCCACATGTGCATTATCCAGAACTAAAAACAAAGGCTTATGAAAGATCCAGAACTAAAAACAAAGGCTTATGAAAGACTTACTGGTTCAAAGTGTGAGAGGTTCTGAGCTCGCGGCTAATCCAACACCGATGCTATAGGCCGCCTTAGAAGGGATGGAAGGAGAAACTCCTTGAGCAGTCACGCCAAAGGGCTTTTTGCACCGTGTATGTGCTCAGCCCGTTTCATGCTCACTGTGTGATTACATGTTTTCCTTAGCGAGTTTAAGTCATGGAGTTTATAGAGAGGAAAAATGTTGACACACGGCAGATTAACACCTGCTTCGTTGGTCAGTGTTCTCAAAGTAATAAGTGTTGTGCGTCAGCCTCATACGGCTATATATAATTTCACAGTCCAGAGATTAAGGTTGCTCTCGAATCTCACACTCCGGATGAGGGTAGGACACTTTGTCCTCGAGTGTTGTGTTCAGGGCTGCAGAGTAAAAGCAACAACTTACCGGCGACAACCAGCCTCTGACCTCTGGGCCACCCGTGATTTATTATTTTAGTTGAGGAATAAACCTGTGTGCAAGGTTGTTTGCTGTGAGAGCCGGTTGTTGTTGTTGTTTTGGGGGGGGGGGGGTTGGCCTCCGCTGGAGCGAAGATAAAAAAGCAGTTGTCTTTTTATGGACTTTGTTATAGCCAGAGGAAGCATGAAGCTGTGAGAGACTGGAGATTCTGGATTTTCATGGCGCAGTAAAGGAGCTCATATGCTACCTACTCGACTGGTCTGTTTAGGAATGTTTTCAGTGTTGCCGGGTGAAGTGGGAACAGGGGCGGTTTAGACAAGTCCATGTTGGGTCTTGGCAGGCAGCATCCTAGTGAAGATAAGAGTTAATCCACGATTCCAGGAACAGTTCATGGTTCAATTTTATTCCGCAAAACAAACAATACATTTTAAAACTGCAGCCCATTGCTTTTGAATCATTTTACCTGAAAGTCGAAACACAGGAGAAAACAGCCCACATAAGTTTGTCAGTTCAACAACAGTTACCCATTATCGGCCTCTAATTGTTTAAACTCAGGCATAAGTGTAAATCCGGCGCGTTTGGATTTTTATGGGGTGGAATGACAGAATTGTCAGATCGTTATGATCCCGCATTTCCTCCCATTTTATTGTACTCGGGAGATTTATGGCATTTATGTGCCGAACTGTTCCCTGCCCAGGCTCCGTGGCCTCGAAGAGTCTTCTTAGATGGCTTTCATGCACAACTTTCAAAGAAAATGATGGTCTTCATTAGTGCCTTGTAGAGCTGCTATAGTATTAGTTTTACTTAGCATGTTCTGCCTTACATCCAGTACTTATGCTAAGCTGAGCAAACAGCCGACTGACACGTCACACATGGAAATTTGAGAAAGGCAGGCCTGCAAACCTGAAACCCATATCCCTTTCAAGAATCTGAAAAAGCCTCGTCTTTTATGCCGTTTAAAAGACGAGTTATTGCTCTTCACGATGCCTTTTCACGTTGCACTAAAACATGATGCACGTACAAAAGGAATACACCATCCATCTCACTGTGTTTCCCAATGCGCCTGAAATTCTTCTGGGACTCTGTAGCGTTGTCAAAAACCGAGTCTCCTTTCCCCAGTGATTTATGTACGGACAGCATGGTTTGTTTTTTGTGCAAACATCAGTGACTTATTGTGTCTCTCACAAGGGGAATTGCAGTTTTGCGGCTGAACAAGTAACTTTAAAGGCTGAAAGGTCCTTGGGTGACCCTACGGACACGCTGGGCTTGTGGCTGAGAGCCGACGGGGCTACAATAACTGTAGTCTGCCGCGTTACAACAGATGGCATGAACCAAATAACTGCTCCGGCCTTGTCGGTCTGTTATGACAGAGAACAGCAGTTCGACTGTCACAACATCCTTGCAGGCGTAAACATGCGAACGCACAATTGGGAATGATTGCGCAAGCCAGGTGTGGGCATCAGCGCTGGCTGAAACACGGCCCTTAATTGTGCACAGCTATAGCATGGCTGGCTTGCGAGCAGCACATTGTGGCAGTCTCAGTAAATGCAACTGGCGATCCACATACAAGTCTTCCTCTTTGGACTCGTCCCATCAGGGGTCAGGATGCCGTTCCTGCCGCAACCCTCTGCATTTATCCGGGCTTGGACCGGCTCAAGGGAGAAACAGGCAGTGCTGCGTCAGCTCCTGCGTGATGGCAATGTTTTGCTCGATTGCTTCTTTGCCTTTGTATAATACGCGAACCGAAGCGCCGTGAGGCTTGTGTGTCTGAGGAAGCGAACATGTACACATGCACGTGTAGCCCAGAGTTGACGTGCAGCGTCATGATTGGTCGACTAAGTCATGCGGGCGTGTTTCACGGAAAAAGGTCAATTGAGCACATGCCAGGAAAGAACTTTAATAATAGCAGAGACACCATCCAGACACAGGACTAAGCCGCTGGAAGAAGACGTGGGACTGTCTGAGAATGAGATTTTGCAGCTACAGAAAGCAAACTTGCACAAATCAGACAGGCACAAGAAATGGACAATGCATGCAGGCGACTGATGGACCTACTATTATTATTTGCTTTCACAGCCAGTAGCTAATTAAAATCTTAATCATTTGGCTGAACTCCCTTTCTGGACCCAAGAAAAACAATCATTATAATTATTACCAGTTTTATTGGCTTTTCCATGACGGCTGCCGCTGCTATTTTTATGATAACCATTGCAAGAATGAACATGCGCGTTCTTTATTATTACATAGGTGCTGTTCAGCCAGTAGTTATGGTCCGCAAGTGGGCGGGCGGTCACGTCCGGCTGGAGTGTAATTTACAAGCGATCAATACAGCGCTTAGTTGGCATTAGTAAGATTATGTTCCTCTCCTTTTCTAGATGTGGAAGAAAGCACTGACAAATCCAAAAGGAAATAAAGAGCGGTTTAAAAAAAAAAAGGAATCACACCAAATAGAAGAGTGCTAGTTTAAGAGGTTGTGTTTGTAATGCAAAAATTATATATACCATTTTATTTATACAATTTGTATTATAATGTGAACACTTACTTCAAGTTCTCTTGCACCAGAGCATTATCTCCTACATTACTTCATAGCAGCTTGATGCTAAAGTTAGAGCTAAAGCTAATTGTCGACTGGGAAAGCCTGAAGGAAGTCTGATTTATCAATGTCGTGTTGTACTACCATTTCTCATGAATTTGAAGATATTTTTTTTTATCTTCTTTGCTTCTTTAGCTCAAAGCTGCAAACCAAAGCCTGCATTCGAGCATATTTTTCATATTATATGCATTTTTAGCATAAATAAGACAAGATAAGGCTCCATACCGGCAGGCTATGTTGAGATAGTATTGAGTGATGTACATTTTCAAGAGGATTAACCATTGACAAACACCGTCAGTGTATCAGGAGGATGAATATTCCGTTTGTTTGCTATTTAAATGGATGTGAAAGTAAAATCCGGCCCTGCAGAGGTAAAAGAAAACCTGCCCTGCTTTTAATTTAATAGTTGCAATGAAAGATTTCACACAATTCTTTCATAAATCTACAGCATATAACAACAACATTATGTAAATCCTTATTAATATGACCTCAGGACACAATCTATACTGCTTCCAATGCACAGCAAGGGTAACGCAGTTTGCTCTGCATCAGACGCTGACATGAAGTCTAATTAACTCGCCAGATGAGCAAATGAACAAATGAATAAATCCAAATTTAATTGTAACAACTTTGCGCTCAAGATTTATCAGCATCTGCAGCTGTCGGACCGCCAGCTATTTGTGACTGTGCTTTAATTCTCCCATAAATTAAGTTGGTTTCTTGTGGTGCGAATGTTGCCATAATTGGCTCTAATTATGTTAACCCTTACTTAGTAATAAGATAAAATAGTATCTGGCCCCAGACACAATTCAAACATTTATTTATCTAGTCTTAAAAGAATTAAATGCAACAAATAAGCTGAACATGAATTCCAAATGTACTTCTACAGGTCAGCCCGGTAATAAACAACGGTGGAAAAGCTGGAACTAATTACTCGACCTGATCGACTGCATCACATTTCGTATCTTGAAGGGGAGGATAATGTTTAATGATGTGTTTTCTGGGAAAGTATCGAGCCTGATATTCTCGTATCTCGTGTCAAGGCTTTCTCCGATGGACTAGCGTAATGCATTAGTTGCAGAGGTTTCCAAGACACGTGTTATATTAGGAACAGATGACTCCTCTGTGGGAAAAAGTTTCTTTCCAAATCCTGTGAAGCCCAGCTCCTTTTCAGGAACCTCTCCTGCCAAAAGGCTCCATAAATAGCATTCCAAGTATTCTTCTTATATTGGCCAATTGAGGAGGAAAACAAAGTTCACTAATGAGACAAACCACGTCAAGTTGAAAGGTTACGGTTCCAGATCAGTAAAGATTTTTTCATTTAAACTATGATGTAAGATGGTATCTGTCCAACTCTTTGTTCCACAGCAACACATATTTAGCAGCAAATGGATTTTCATGGTTCCTGGGTTTCTATTGTATTATAGAAATGTTTTTAACCCTAAGCATGACTTTAGAACCAGCATTAGGTTGCATCACAATGTTTCCAGGTCACGTTTCTCCGCTCTCAAAGCAGCGTTTTCTGTCACAGCAGAGAGTTTTCACTCGTTAAAATCCATCCTCCGCAACAACTTCAGAACCAAATCAGCCGAGTAAGCAGCTAGCCGACAAACTAGCCAGGGGGAACATGTAGCACCAGAACCACCCACCAAAATGTGTTACTACTGGCGACCAGTGTGTGTTCGTGCTGCTTTGTGTTTTCACAGCGAACAATCTCTGCCCTGTTGGAGAAGCTGTTCTTCACACCTGAAGTGAGGCAACGGCAGAACCGACGCCGCAGATAAAAGCCGCTACGCTGAAAGCTTGTTGATAATGAGAACCAAAAAGCTTCGACTAAAAGTGTTGACAGCTCAACCAACCGGCGTAGTTCACACTTCCCTCCTCCCGGATGCTCATGCACGGCGGATGAGCATGACGGAGCACGAATCCTTTTTGCCTTGTTTAGGGTGCAGCCAGGAAAAAAATAAATACGTGGGATAAAATGAAAAGTGTGATATTTTTGCTGGGGGGTGTGTGAGGTAAAGTCTCATTTATGTAACGAGGCGACCTCTGGCATGCAATTCGAACACATCACCAACAAACGGCCAATTTATTTTTATAGTTACTGAGCACTGTCTGCATTTCTTTGCTTTTCTAACAAATGCCAGCAAGTTAAATTATATTAGAATATCATAATTGTAATGCACAAACATGTTGTTTCTGATTTTGTTGTTGGCAAACACAAATATGGCTCTCAATCCAGAAAGTGGATAGAATAAACTCGTCCTATAGGCTAATGTGGGAAAACAATGACAATTGATGAGTCTTAATTAGGGACTAGAACCTACTTGTCTGTTTTAATAAATTTGACTACACATTTACTCAATTCAAAATTAATGAGATAAAGTGATCCCACAGTCACTCATTCATGGAATAATTAAACCCATCCATTCAAATAGTATTTCATTATTTCTGAAGACCTCTTTCAGGGAGTGACTAGTCGAAATCAAAACCATACATTAGGTGAGAAATACTGGGATTAAAAGGAAGGCTAATGAATTAACAATGTCCTTACTGTGCATGTCATCAAGGACAAAAGCAAACAAGCACTGATTGGAGCAGTCATTCCAGTTATGCCGGCAGCACATCACGGCGAGAGGGGTTCGCTGAGGGATAACTCGATATACACGGAAACAAGGCACTGGTCTGTGTAAGTAACATTAGGAGCTAATCGGAAACAAGCCCCTTCTAATTAGCCATTACCAAAATAACAGACTGAGGTCATAGTTATTGCTTCGCCTCAAAGGGAACGCCGGGCTGGGTTTGAGTCAATATAAGTGGCAGCAGAAATGAAGTATTTTTAGACACTGAGTTTTAAAGGCAACCTCCATTTGAAAAGACGCCCACTTAATGAAGTGATGTTATTTTCACCAATTTTATTTACTGCCATGTGATTTAAACAGATAAAAGGACGGGCGGGGGATTTGATGTCAATTGCATTTATATTATTTCTCTCCATAGAGGCCATGTTAGCCATAATATAATATAATATATGTGATAAATGACAATGACTTATTGCATTAAATTATTATTTTCTGTTGCAAAGAAGACGTAATCAACATCACGTGATTGCAAGGCTAATCGTAGATCTCTCACCACCCTGCTTCAGATGCCTGAGAGGCAAATACCTCGGCTCCATTTGGGCCAAAGCGGCCTTTGCTGTACCTGGCTGGGTCAGATGGAGGTGGAGATAGCGTCTTTGCTTATATTCTTTGGAGGGGTGCGAAAACAAACACACAGAAACGCACACACGCACATAATAATAATAAAAAAAAGTGTATCCTGGTGCAAAATAAAGCTCCACAAAGGAACAGTGAGTGGGCTGGGCTCAGAATAACATACTGCAGCTTTGGTTTAAAAATATTTTGTGCAAAAATATGTTAATTCTTTGTACAAACAAGCGTATCCCATTTAGCATTCCATTCGCTGACCTACTTGTTACACACAAATGAGCAAGGCTGATAAAAAAAAACGTGTTTATTTTGCAGAAGAATCTGAGAAATAACCTTAAAGCTGTCTTGGTTTACAAATGTTGCATCTTGTTTGGCTGCTGCAATGATATGATATAAAATAAATGTGCTGTGTGGAGTAAATAACAAGTAAAAGACTTTTAGAAAAATTAAAACCCACAGAGAAAATGAAACTCTCATACATAGATAATAAAAAACATTAGTGTCAAATCTTTCACCTTTAAGGAAGATTAAATACACTTTGTGCTGTAATCATTATGCGTCTGGTATAAATAAGGTCTGCGGCTGCATATGATGGAGGAATGGACACAACTGGAACTGGAACAGGAGTCGGCAACCTAAGGCACGCGTGTCATGGCTGGCACGCGAGGGCATTTATGTTGGCACGCAGAGAATATTAAGAGGCGAAAAACTATTGTATTCTATCATACTTAGTAAGTGTTGGCTCTTTGGGCTTGAGTATATTTTAGAGTGGCACGCGTTATGAGAAAGGTTTCCGACCTCTGGTCGAGACCAAACGATTGTGGCGATGATGTGTGAGTGTTTCTTCTAGAAACATCATCTATTCATTAATTTTCTATAATACTAAATACTATTTATTGATTTTGTCCCTCGGAGGGCAATTTGGTTTACAGCAGCTACAGTCTAACTGTAGTCCGCTGCTGGTCGCCGTGCGCGCATGCGCCCAGAGGCAGTGTCTTGCCTAAGGACACAACGACAGTGCACACATGTGCCTGAGCTGGGAATCAAACCGCCAACCACTCTATCATAGGACGACCCTCTCAACCACTGCGCCACCATCGCCCCAATGTCTTTTCCTGTGTTGGGTGTCAGGAGGGTTGGTTGATTTGGGGCCAGAGACGGGGTCTTCAGTTCATCCCAGGACCTTAAAGAAAGACAGACGACCATTTTTGCTCGCCCTCAAACCTATGGTCAATTTAGAGTCACCAATTCACCTTTATTTCACTACGTTGGTGGTGGGAGGAAGGTGGAGAACCAGGAGGAACACGGGAAGAACACACATGCACACTCCACAAGGAAAAATCAAAGGTCCTGTGGATTTAAACTCAGCTGCTCCTTTCACTGAGTTCACATATTACTGGGGGTTACAGGAAGTACACAAATCAATTAAATATGCAACAAAAGTTAGTTTGCCGAATGCAGTAATGCTGAATATATTATATAAGTTGCACAAACAAAAGACAAACATTCAGCAACACTCAGCATGTTTATTTACCGTGAAATAAGAGAAAACTCTTATTCTTGATGAAAGATCTGATCAAATCGAGCACTCGTTAAAAAAAATAAAAAAACCCCGACAGAACCCACCAAAGCAAATCTAATATTACACATTATGTACCGCGGGTTTGAGTGTTCCACCACAGCTCCTCCAGTGTTGATGCTGTTCAGATAAACTTTCTCGCCACGATCATCATCGTCAAATGGTTTAAATAAAATGCTTTCCCTGTGTGTGTGTTAATAATAACAGATGAGCTGACCAAAATATAGAGGACACATCTGTATATGATAGAGTCAAACAAAATAAGATATCAAATGATCTCTTTGTTATTGATGCCAGAATGAAGAAAAAAAAAAAGAAAAGAAAAGAACCCTGGGATTTCAGTTTTTATTGATTCACTGCTGGAAGACTTGAGCTTCAGGACATAAATATATCATTCACAAAACACATTAAAGGATCTCATTATATGGTATTAGTTCAAGTAAAGCCTGATTTGAAGACATTTTCTTCCCCCCCAACGGCCCTAAATATACCTGTAGGATGCAAAACAGGGTGGTTTTTTTTGGATGATTTACTAGACTGAATCTTAATAAGGTCATTAGGAATATTTACACGCGCCCAGGGATACGTCATACTTTATTTATAGTAAATGTGTAAAGCGTGTCTGGACAAAAAAAAAAAAGATGTAAATTAGACAACAAATAGGTCATAAAATGTTAGAGCGTAAAATACGTTACTATCAGGAAACTAGCAGTCTCAAATCTAAATATCACCATGTCAGACCATTACATGCTAGCACGGTTATCCAGTCACATCCATTCTGGAAGCAAGCGGTGAAGAGAAGAGGAAAAGTATGACCCCATGATTCCTACCGAGTACCCCCCCCCCCACACACACACACACACACACATTTCCTTCATCCATCTCCCTGAGCACGCTAAAAACCACTTCAGCATCAAGCCGCAGAGGATGTGCACTAAAGATGTGGAGTCCCAACGGCCGGAGCCTCATCATTAACCCGCTGGAACGGCACCAGCATCAACTGAAGGCCGCCTCCGCTGTCCACTGTTGCTTAGCGATGGACAGTCAACTACACATAACAGATGCACGTATAAATAATGCCGGTTTCCTAGATTAGAGACAGTTCGTAACCAAGACGTTTTTCTCCGGATAGAGCTCGTTAAATATCTGCCGAATACATAAATCATAATGCCGGGTGCAAGAGCTGAGAAGGGAAAGCCTTTGTAGCAATTTTAGTGGAGGATGGGTGAGACAAGAGGCTGTTAGAGTTTACCCAGAAGTGATTGGTAAAACGAGGTATTTTCAGATGCTTTATAATTTGTGTTATACACACACACACACACACACACACACACACACACACACATATGTGTATGTGCTTCTCTGATCAGAGCTACCAGACTGGTGAAAGCAGCAAAACCTCCACGCCAAGAGTTTGTAAACCGTCCCGACCACGGGAGCTGTGTGGAGCTGGGCATCTGCTGCTGAAATGCTTGCCCTGTCACATGCTAATCCCCGGGGGGGGAAGGGGGGGGGGGATGAAGTGCCCGGATGAAGTCATGACATTGGTTCACGATATCACCTACAAATCCACTAGAAAAACATACAGAATAGATGAAGAGCAGCGTGTTTTTTTTTTTTTTTTGCCTCTGCTGACATTTAGCTTCTTGGTGAAGGAGTAGGCAGTGTGCAGATACGCGGGCTCCGGGGGGTGGGGGGGGGGGGGGGGGGGGGGGGGGGTCACACAGCCGAGGTTCCCTGGAACCTCGGCTGTGTGACATATGTCTTCTATTACAGCTCCATTTCAAACATTTTTTCAGGACTTGTGGCTTTGCAGTCTTTTTGAGAAGGAGGATTAGGCCCTCCTGAAATTGATTTATTTCTGCACCCTAACTGTTTATTAAATATAATTGACCATCAAGGTTGTCACAGAGAGGAGGGGGGGCTAGATGCACCCACAAAAAAGGGAGCTTTAATTTTTTTTATTTTTTATAAAAAGCTATTTATCTAAGGAATGCCCCAGAGGCTGGACTGGAAGGCAGAAAATAGGTCATATTTCAACCACTAATACTACCGCGCTTGGTGGCTGCAGGATTAATTAGAGCCCAAGCAGTAATAAATGTGCTAAGTTGTCTCAAGTTAGACATTAGGCTTATGCAGTGCTCAAAAATGGACTGCCTAAAATAACTCCCCCCTTAACGGCGAATGTGAAATATTCCTCTGGTTTCTCACAATATGGAAAGCCCAATTCATCTTTGAGCTAACGAGAACGGAATTCGGTTTTAATTCTTGTGAACATGCCATATGGTATAAAGGTCACGAAACATTAATCTGCGTGTAAGTTTAATTTAGAGGTTGTTCAATTTAATACAAAGTATCCTGAGGTGAAGCTAGAATATGATCTGACTGGGTAAAAAAAAAAAAAAGAACCCAAAAATATATATACATTTTTAAAGAATCTTTGTGGTGAGGACAGCATTTGCTTTTGCTAAACAATTTAAGATGGTCTGCAAGGAGATATGTTGAAAACATGGAGTCCATTCAAAAAGTTGCTGACAGTGACCTAAATCATGTTGCCTTCAAGAGGTGCAAAAAAAGTGAGCACCAAGCACCATCTCCAGGGGCTAATCCAAGGGCCAGACAAATTTTATGTGCACCCCTGTTCATTATGTTCCTTTCTTGTCATAAATTGTGGGGTTTGTTCATTCTGTGCGGCTGCAGGAACGCAAGAAAGCTGTTTCCTGTGTTTCCTCATCCCCCCTCCGTATCCTGTTTGTGTCTTCCTGTCTGCAGAGTGTGTTTCTGTGTCACAGGTGCACAGCTGGAAGGCTTCATCACCCGCTGGTCGCGAGAACGTCATTTCACTAGGATTGTACAAGATTCAAATCGAAGCAACCTTCTTGTCAATAATAATAAAATGTTGTACCCTATCCTCAGACTTGCGTGTTGCAAGTCCATCTTTCAGCTTGGGGTATCACCAAAAAGGCAACTGGCAATTCAATGTGAGTAATCATTTAAAAGGTGAAATCCTGCATATGAATTATCACTAAAATTATCAATCATTTTCTGCATTAAAGAAAAGCAGCATTCTCTAATTCTGTCGCACATTTCTCTTGGCTAACAGATGAGTGCCTTATAGCCCCTAGCTTCTTTATATGTGTAAAACATCCATTTCTTTATGCTAATTTTTGACTTCGGGGGTAATTAAAATGTGGAATTTCAGGTGGCGTTTCATAATTTTCATGCGGTGGACACGTTTTAATCCGGCGTGAGACTGAAGCACTGCAGTCCATTAGAAATATCGCAGGTATGCTCTCTCGAATGCTCCTGATTGATGAAAGCAACAGAAACAGTGGCTTGCTAGAAATAGCTTCGGTGACATTGATGAACTGGGTGTTATGTTATTGATGTCGTTCGTGCCGCCACTTAGATGTGGGCTCCTCACTGACAATATTGATTCTTAGTAAGGGGAGAAACTCGGCAGAGGTCTTGTGTGTGTTGTCGGAGTACCCGTGTGGCTGATCAAAAACAAAACAGGAATACAAACCGTCCTCGGCGACGTTAGCTGAAGTGTTACTGGAGTCCATGGCAGGAGAATAAAATCGCCTCTCCTTCTAACCTCGCCTTAAAACTCATGTATTGAATTGAGGTAAAGACAGGCTGCTCTCTTCAAAAGCCTTTCCCCGTTCCATTCTTCCTCCAATTTCCACCCTGTGTAACATTTGTGTTGAACTATGTTGAGTTCCCTACGGCCTCTGAAGTAACAAGAGAACAGATCTCGGCTGTCTTGGCCTTTGAGTAGCACTGCCGCCTCTTTGGTCTCAATTATCTGCATTAAAGATGCATTACCGAGTGCACAGCATGTCCTTTAGATCCTCTTTGGGCTGCTCAGACGTACGTAGTCAAAATGAGCTATCGCCCCTTTACTGAATTACCCACAAAAGTGACAGTAAGCTACGCAGGCTGGGAAGAGTGGGAGCGATTTATCCGCATCAGTCATCGTCTTCTAATTAACAATTTTTCGCCGGATTTAGGTCGACATCTGGCGAAACAGTAGCTAAACCGAAAGCGTAATGATCTGCGTCGTTGACGAAAGCTCACATGACCGAGTCGTAAGCGATGTCTCAGCGCGCCATCGCTCAATCATATCCAACATCTGGAACGACTATGCCATACATAAATAAAGCTACAGCGGGAGTTAGGGTTGGGTGCCATCATCACGGGGAATTCAAAGGAGAGTGGGGCAGCTTGAGACGGAGTTAGCCGAGTTTACAAGACGGAATGTAAACACCACCGACGGAGGGTTTCCGCAAAGCTCCTTGTTGTCCCGAGGAAGTTTGGTCAAGAACGTGGAAATGGGATCTCTGCTCCAGGGAGAGCATTCCTCTGCTCGTGCTGAGCTCTTTGCAGTGTATGAAAGTCACATCAGAGACTTCCTCTCTGTGTTTTCTTGCCCGGCGCTCTGACCTATCGCCTCACACGCCGCTGACTTTCTAGATGGAGGCACAAGTGATGTTCAAACAAAGCTTTCCCACCGCCGCAAAGTCTATTTCAAAGCTTTACCCACTTATCCATGCCAAGGGTGTAACAGCCTGGGGACTCCAGTTAAATAGCAGATGGAATAATGGAAAAGCATTTAAACCCCTTGCCAAATTGTAACTGATGGATGGGGACATGCAATGACAAATGGATGATTCAAGTGTTGTTGTCGTGCTATGAAATAGCCGTGTGGCTTCAAAGAGACTAACCAATTACAAAACATACAAAAAAATACGAACATGACGATAGATTAGATCAAATTGGACATTAAAGTGATTTTAAACAGGTGGGTTTCGAGTTCTTTCTTGAAGGTGGGGAGGTCAGAGCAGGCTCGGAGTGGTTGGTGGGTAGTGAGTTCCTGAGCGTGGGGGGGGCAGTGATGGAGATGGACCCGTCTCCCCAGGTACGCCGCTTGGTCCTACAGGGGAGGGACAGGAGGTTGGCGTCGGAGGAGCGGCGGGAACGAGACGGGGTGTGATGGCGGAGCAGATCTGTGAGGTATGGGGGGGCAGATTGAATGTGATGAGGAGGACTTTGAACTGTATGCGTTGAGGGAATCGGAGCCAGTGGATTTAATTAATTTAGTTTGTGAAAACTAGGCTGCAGTATTCTGCTAATTCTTCTTAATACTTCTTAGAACCATTTTTCCACTTTAAATCTGCGACTGAATTTGCAACCAAGCGGCCTCACATTAGTCCCTGAGTGGAAGTGGATACATATTTATATCCCGGGGTTTGTGGAGCTGTTTACCTGTGCTAAATACGAGGTCTCAATTCAAAAGCTGCCGGTAATCTCCCCCCAGATGGATTCATACGGTTACGTAAAATCAAACTCTCTGGAAGACATATTTAAACACCAAGAGTGGGTGGAAATGGATCGCTGATTAGGAATGCATTGCAGAACTTAATGTGGGTGTTTCCTCTGATTATCACATCAGGGTTTTTGAGAAACATTAACATCTGCTTGGATATCAAATGGAGTGTCTGTGTGCCGACTGTCCACACAGATGTGCAGAGACGTATGCCAGACAGTTGCGGATTATACGATACCGAAGCCTGGAAACGGCTTGTCAGGTGCAAAAGATGGAGGAAACAAGAGGCCAACGGTCAGGCCCCGACCCGTCTAATGAGACTCGAGCTCCAGATAAGTGACACTGGTATGAATAAGAAATAGTCAGAGTGTCCTGGTCTATTTAGTCAGCCTCGACATGAAATGTAAAACATGTGCAGGACGAGATTCAGATTCGCACTGGAAGGATGTCGTGTGGAATTCACTGTATGCATCAGAGGTTGTAGAAATGTGTTTCCTGCTGATTGCATTCCCTATTTAATGTAACAGCAGTACTATTATGTAGAAGAAAAACACTCTGAAGCAGAACTCACACTTTTCCAGTGTTTCAGTCAATATAAAAAAGAACAAGCAACAACTGAATGTGTTATCTGTGACACAAAACCTGGAGCTGTTCCACTCACAGCAAAAAAAAAAAACACAATAAAAAATACATCTGGGATGAGTTTGAACTTCAATCCAGCTTTGCTTTCTTGCTGTGATAACAGTTATGGAACATGATTTGTTTGCTTTCTGGGACAATTACTTTGGCTAGAATGGGCGAATCAAACGCTGGCTCTGGAGAGGGCCCTCCCCAGTTTCTGTAATTCCAACAGAGGGGGGCGTGTTCAGGTGGTTACAATCTTCTAACGGTGCAAGGATCCACAGAAATCGCTAATACATTGCACATGGATTAATCATCTCTGCTATGCTTTCCACACATGCACAGATGTGCATGCTGCGTCTTGCATAGCACATGGTCAAAAAAATAAAATAAAAGCAACATCAAAACAGATCTACAGCCCCGAACCGCTGATGACGAAAGTGAAGTCAAGTGGATCCAAGCAGACCCTTGCACCATATTGTCTGGGTAAGAGTTAAGAGTCATGCTAAAGGCTCTTTTAGGCTATGCTTAAGCTAAATTGACCTTGCTGGCATCCTAATTTTGTAAATGTGCTTTGCACATCCTGGCCACTGTATGTTAGCATGCTAATATTTACAAATCTGTTTCAAAAAATAAATCCCACAAAGGCTGACGGGAATGTTCAAAAAAGTAAATGGTGACGTTATAACAGCCTCACCAAAACGAGGAGCCGTAATCCATGCAACACAAAGGTCTATGAAGAATAACGATAACACATAAATCATCTATCGGACCATCAGTTTTTGTACCTTTCGCCAGTTTTCTATCCGAGACTTTCCCTTAACGTCCATAACACAGACAGTATGTAGCTTACATCATGAATGCCAACACTCTCCTGTGTCAGGAGGGAGGAAGTGAGGACGATGAGAAACAGATGTAGCTCCAGAGCAACGGCGGCTTTGGTTATCAGTCGACGATAGCGCTGCACTTAGACTGTGGCTCATTTATTGTGGTAATAAATAGTAAAATAAGGAAATATGGTAATCATAATGTCTTATTCTATTGCTCTTACACGACTGCATTTTATCTGTGAAGGAGACACAGTCACATTATAATGTTCATATGTGTGCAATCACAAAATCCAACCCTGGCTCTTGCTGGTATCATGCATTATGTTGTAAGGAGTAATAGAAAGGTCTAAAAACAGAGTCCATGTATCTCAAACAAAGGACAATACAATCC
The DNA here is from genome assembly GCF_040956055.1 of Brachionichthys hirsutus. Lineage (NCBI taxonomy): Eukaryota > Metazoa > Chordata > Actinopteri > Lophiiformes > Brachionichthyidae > Brachionichthys > Brachionichthys hirsutus. The sequence continues at coordinate 11,256,241 of NC_090904.1, read as the reverse complement.
GTAATGCATCATCTGTTCATTATACAGGCGTGCTATCATGTTTGCTTTCGATCACAGTCCGATTTGAAGAATGCTGCTCAGGATAAACACCCCGAAGGAGTACGGTAATTTTTAGCAGATGTTCTCTAATGCGATGTGCAAAAGTGTTTCAATGCGCATTTTTACACAACAAAAATAGGACATTGAAGTAAACTGACAACTTTAAGTCCATCCTCGCTTCCAGTGCCAAGGATGGACCCAAAGTTGCCACATATCTATGGGAAAGACTTTCAAAAGTGCTTCCCTTTGTTCGGAAAACAATCCCCCCTTTCCACTCTGCCAGGTGAAATCATTTATTTCCATATTAAATCCCATTTTCTTGCAAAATTGAGTGTTTGGAGCAAATATATGATTGTGAAAAATATCTAGGGGTTTCAGTTTCAGATTATAAATCGTATTTCATAATTCGTTTTGAGTCACGTTGCCAACAGTCAGACACACAGACAGATAAACGCAACGCAAAAAACATTCCCTACCTGGTGTTAGGCAATGATCGGCTACACGAAGACAGCAAATTGTAAATGTTAAAATTGGAATCCATATATTTCCTTTATGATGCATATTTTGTTTTCTAAAAGGTGAACTTATTTCACCCTGCAGGTGTGTGCGCTGATGAGTGCGTGACATCAACATTTCCGTTGGTCTGGACAAGAGGTGGGTTTTACTTTAGGCTGGTTTTTGCATTTGCCTTTGTTTTTCCAGGCGCTGAGGGTTTTGACACTGCCCAGGCAGGTTTATTTGTGATGATGAGGCGATTCGATCCCCAGGGGTCTAACAATGGTATGCTTTCTCTGTGAGCTCCTCAGACCTCGTGGAGCAGCATCTGTTCCTGTTTAGGATCATCGCTTCCAGACTTCCATCGGACTTCCATCGGGCCCGTTGGCTACCATAAGACTTCAAGACTCACCGTCTTTATCAATTTCTTAATTCTAGTGAAAGCATGACGTGAGGTGTCAACTGACGTTGCAAATTCTGAATTCTGAGGATCATTGAAGCTATCCTGATCACCCCAGGATAGAACGCTCCTACGCTCTTCTCAATGCTAAAGCTTTAAAGTCAAACACATTTTGCCCCATCAGCGATCAACCTGGTAAAAACACTGACGTCGACCGCTCTCTTGTTATTTTGCCCTTGTGTGCAGACATTTCAATGTCTTGCATTGTGCTGCACTTCAGACTATTTACTCACAGGGACTGCGGCAACTGAGCTGACCTGAGAGACTACACCGAAGCACTGACTGTGGCCCAGAAATGTCTCTTTGGGTTATTGTGACCCGACACACTTCATCGCAGGTCATGATGCTGATGAGTCGAAGGCAGCAGGAGCTGGAGAGAGCCTGAGGGACGTTGGATTCCGCTGTCCTTAACTGTGGGACTGTCGTTTCACTGTGTCACGCTAACTGCTCTTATGATGTAAATCACCGCGGGATGAGTGTCTCTCAGAGACTCACCTGCCTCGCTTTTTCGCTGACTTTGTGAGACTTCTGTTTTTAGCAAACAAGGAAACAGCATTCTTAGATGGATTTCAAGTAGCCGCATTTATTGTTTGTTTTTTTGACAGAGGGAGGCTTAATCGAAGATGATTTTGCTGCTGCGACTTCACTGAAGCTCGTACACGGGCATCCGGGTCATGTCGGTGTTTGAATCAATCTTCAGCCACCTCCCCTGAGAAGCTTGCATGTGAACAGAGACTGAACGGAGGAGAGACAGCTAAATTAGACCCTGCAGATAATGGCGGAGGGACTTTCCTCTCAGAATCAGCAGGGAAATGAGGAGTCAGAGAATCAGATGGAGTAGATTAGCAGTCCAGAAGCCAGCGTGGCTGGGGGAAAATGTGCTTCTGATGATAATGAGTCTAACAGGGCATCCACTACACCCTCATCTCTGCTCTGCTCCCTCACAATGTTGCAGCAAAGGTACTTACTGAGGCAGTCAGCGACCATAACTATATGCTACAGGAGTCATGTTGTCTCAAGCTCAAAGACATCTTTGTGTACCCCCCCCCCCCCGGCGTAAGGCCGACATCGACCAGACCCATCTGCGAAACTCCTATCAGATGGAGGAGGGTGAAAGGAGAAATGTAAAGTGGCTTATCAGCAAGCATGCGTTGGGATCGTGACAAAGATCCTTCCCTCCCCTCCTGGAAGGCTTTCAAAATAAACAAGTATTGACCTAAAAGCATTGCCTGCCTCCTCAGACGTCACGAGGCTCAACCCAGCCCGCAAACCACTAAATTACATACCTAATATTCCATTTGTAGGACTGTTGAATGTCACCGAGTTGTAAGTGAAAAATCAGCAAGACGTTGAGAGTCTTAGACGAGCAGGCACCAAATAATTGAACGTCACAAGTCGATTAAACGTCTAAGTTATGTTAGTGGATGTTGGCGGAGCTGAGCAGCAAACTGAACGTAAAAGGAGAAACATCTGGAACATCTGAACCCCCTTTTCCTTGTTAACATGGTTTCTCATTAGAGGCCTTGCCTTCATGTTGCTATTTACAAGTTCGTGTCAAGGTAACAACAAGTATTGCACAAGCCAGCATGGAAGTGGAAGCCCCATAATTGCCAACCCACTGGAAGAGGAAATGTAATCATATACAAAATACAAATTATGGCCCAATAAAGATTAGGTAACAGCATGAGCAAATTAAAGCGCTGTGAAAACGGAAGGATTAGCACAATTACACTCATTACATAACATCCATCTCTCCGACCCAGGTTTTGGAACAGGAATGTGGAATCCATAAAAAAAGTGGGGAAGGGAAATAGGGGAGGATTGTGAGGAATGCTGGAATCTCTTCATGCACACATCCAGGTTGAAGGCAGAAAATAGCAACATGTCTGAACAACAGTTGGTGGAATACGAAATGTGCCCAAAGACCGTAATGGCAGAGCTGCAGGGCTGCTGTAAAAGCAACAACTTATAATTCACAACAAATATCCAGAGAGGATGTAATGTTTTATGAAAGGGAACATCCGCTTAGGAAGTCAAATTAGAGTGAAGTATGATGCTCTCAGTCAAATCATCCCGGACGATGAGGAAAAAACAAAAAACCCCAAAACAGAACTCAACGACATCAAACCAGCTTTTTTGTTGTTTCCTAAAATCACCTCTGAACCTTCCCAGTCAGCGACGGAAATGAAGGAACATCGTCTACCGTTTCCTTTTTTGCTCGTCAGAATACTAAATCCTACACCTGAATTCAAGGAGCATCAATGCAATTTAAATATTTTGAATATGTCGATTTTACGTAATCGCTTGAATTCTCTTTTACATTTCTACCAAATTAAAAACGATTCTAATAACGGTCAGTTATGTTGACAAACAGAGCGGTGACGAAGGCCGTGATGATGATGGTGGTCTAATGAGGATGGTAACGATAATAGCATCTTCGTAACAATTAGCTGAAATGTCAAAGAGAGAGATCAGCTTTGTTATGACCTCACATTCAAGTCTTGGGGAGGTTTGGATTGAGGGAGTGATTCTGAAATGCCTGGGAGGCACAGCGGTTTGCCTTTTCATTGCAGTACTAGAATAAAGTGTAATTGCACCTCCAGTACAGCAGGTGGCAGTAGCACTTTCAAATCTACATAGAGTCTGCCATCATCTCTAATTATTAGTTTTCTACATTGCGCTTATTAATATTATAATTATTGAACGGTCTTGAATATATCATGAACACGGACATGATTGGCAGAACAAGAAAAGATCTGTTCGCAATTTATTTCACTTTATAAGAACTCTGGGTTATTGCCACATACAGAAAGACCTTGGCTGGTTTCTCTTTTCAGAAATCTTTTTTTTTTTGCCAAAATAAAGAATGAATCTTTCACAAGTTAATTTTCAATGTGTACTTGGGGAACATTTCACCTGTCAATGCTGCTGCCTTTGATCAATGTGACTGTTCAAAGCAAATTCCATTCCTCGCCATCTCTTTCTCATCCAAGGAGATAGTTCCAAACGGTCCAATTCCGAGCAAACAACGACCAACACAGAATAAGTCCATCTTTCCTTAGTTCCGCTCTAAACCGCTGGAACGGGAAGACGGTGAGGCAGGTTTTCTTTCCTCGGCCCTCTTTTCTATAAGAGCAGAAAGAGTGAAAGGAAATCTGAACGCAAGACCCTCTTAAAGGATACGCCTCGGCTGGCCTTTTGTATCGGCTCCGCTTGACAGACACCAGGTGCAGAAAGAAAAAGAAAAGTCTCCCGGGAAAATTTTAAAGGCTCCAAGATGGGTTTCACATTAAAGATAGAATTTAATAACATGTTTTGTTTCATGAAGACGAGCCGACATCAAATTCCACGGCTGCCAACTCTCACATCGTGAACTTAAACTCACACAATCCACACTGATCTTGGCAGCCAATAAGAAGTTAGAAACGCGTGGCTTTTCTCGTGCTAACTTTTCCTTTCTCCTTTCCCTCATGTCGTACTAGAAGCTTTGCGCCGCTTCACGGATGTGTCCGTGAACAATCGAATCATTCTAATGCACTTTCCAGTGGAGCAGCCAACGTTCAAATAGGGCTTGCAGCTAATATTTACAGATGTCGGTATACAGCACACGGTGCAGCGGGAGCCTGCCGTGAAGCTAGCGGGACATCAGAGAGCCCTACCGCCGCCGACACCCAAAACGCTTCTTAATACAGGGAACTCTCACTCTGTCGCTAAACTCTATCACCATAATCTAAATATTCAAGATATTTAACGAGTCTGGGATTGGTTGTGTGTGTGTGTGTGATAATTCCATGTGAACTGGGATCATTTATATGTTGGTTTCATTAAGAGAGTGTTATAATGTGGTATGCATTGATGACACAGATCAATCTGATTGCTTTCAACACATCCACGTCAGACAAGAGACGGGTTTACACGATTCCCCTTTTTATTCCCACCATATGTCTCTGTGCTTTCCTTTTCACAACGCTTTGAATACTTTTTTGCACTTAAGATCGCTTCCATTAGAGAACGGGTTTTGGATCTTAAGATGTGCAGGTCAGGTATTTCTAACACTCACACCACCCCGGCATTATGTGTGAGGCAATCCAAACCGAGCCACCGGTACCTGACCCGGCCCGGCAATTATTTGGGTTTTCTTTATACAGTATTTGCAAAATTGTCAGGACTGAGGACGATAACAAGGATATACAAGAGTGTCAGATTCGTTCTCGTTTCCTGCCCTCAGCAACCCGCAGAAGGAGGGAGGGGATTTGTATTATTGAATAACGTATTAAAGTTATTAATAACTTTATAATAACACAGAATGCTGCCTTGTCAAGTATTGAGTCTTGCACAAAGCAAAAGAAAGCCAAAGACTGTCTGGAGCAAAAGAGTCGCCGCGGCGTTGCAAACCACATAAAGACGATGCTGAATGCGGAGTTCAGGGAGCATTGAAGGCTCGATCTAGTCGTTCTCTGAGAGGCTTGAAAGTCTGGTCATAAAGAGAGACAGCGAGACGGGTCTCTTCTTTCAATCGAGCACAAACACGGCTCTGGCTTAAGGGAGCCGCCAGTGATCGCTTTTGAAATTGTGAGAATGGGCCTAGTTAGGACACAATGCCAAGCGAACGGCATTCAAACCTTCCCACCTTTGCGTCACCAAAGCTAACGCTGCGTGGGCTTGTTGAAAAGGAGCTGCAACGCTTATCTGTGCTGCCATCTGCGAATATGATCTGCTTCAACCAGTGTAGTGCAACACCTCCAACAATGGCAGCTCTCAGATGTCAGTCAACCGTTGCCATAGCAACGCCAACCAGATGCCTGAAGCTTAGTTCATTGAAAAAACAGCTGTGCATTACTATTACTAATAGTTATCTTTCCGTTTACATTTCCTTTCCTGACTTTGAGAGGCCGATGATGCCCTCGTGATACCACGCGCAACCCCCCCCACCCCCCCACCACCACCCACCCACTCACACATTCACACTCACAGTAGAGAAAAGAGAAGCACGTTCTAAGAGGACATAATGGATTCTGGGTCAACACCTGGTAATCCTTACATCAGAGAAGGGGAGGGCCGTGACATTTTCCAGAAAGTGCCGTACAACAAGTCTATGATAAGAAAATCAGCAACATTTGAAACAAGGGGCGGGGGGGGGCGGCTGAAACAAAGAAAGCGCACAAGCAGAATACGAAACCTTCCCATTTGAAGCAATGAAAACTCGCACATTCATCCGTTTGAAAGGGAAAGTTGGAAAGGAGGAAGGAGAAATCATGTTGATTGTTTTAATCTGTGGCTGCAGCCTCTGACGGAAACTTTGGAAGGGACTCTTTTCATTGCTACGTTGGCGATTTGAGCGTCTCACCAGACAATGTTGCTTTGGCGAAGGTGGTGAAATGTGTGTGTGTGCAACGGCATTCATTAAACAAAATGCCGTATGTAGTCAATGCCTGAAATTATTTATTTCTATTCATAGAGGATGTCATTAGGTTGAACGTAGAGGATCTGAGTTAGGATTGTGTGTTTTACGTCCAGAGACAGTCAATCTGGTTAACCTTGGAGGCAAATTGAAGATCTCAGAGTAAATCACATGCCAAGTTCCAAAAAAAATAAGAGTGGTAGAATTCTCTGTTGCTATGTAGAGTTATTTCCAGTTCCGTCCAGGTCTGATGGGCTGTGGTGCCTCGAGGCCCGAGATGATAGAGGACTCCTGTGTTCTCTCGTTGAGTCTAGCAACACAATAACGCCCCCTGCTGTCAAAGTGACACCCCCCCCCCATCCAACAACCCCCCCCACCCACACACACATCTACACGCCATCACTTCCACAACTGCTCCACTCCTCCAGCCTGCCTGCAGAGATTCTCGCCTGGCGTGGGGCGCGACCTCCGGCCCGGTCTCCATGTGGACCCATCACAATCATGAACTCCTCAACCCATCGAGCCTTCTCCTCACCACAAAGACGCTCACAAAAAGAAAAGAAGGAAAACCAAGCCGTGCATTCCTCACGGCTTGGCTTGCAGGAAAGCCTCCAAACCACATCTGGCTTTGCTTTGCTGAGATCTCTCCCCACATTCAATTGAGTTTAAAAAAATTGGTTTCATGTAATAAATGGATGGTTGTACTGCTTATTTGTACATTGCATAATGAAATTACCAGGGTTGTAATTGGTTACTTCCATAATTGCATTCAGAGTCATTCAATGTGCTGCCTTGGGGATGCCAAACGAGATAAACCAGAGTCAGCATCCATTGGTTCTTCTTCCGTGGCTCCCGACGTTCCAGCTGCAGGAACATTTGTGCAAGCGAGCTCTGATGGAATCGGTTTAGGGCGTTGGCATGCCGGAGTCGGCGTCTGTCTCTGTGGGAGCTGTGTGTGGGTGGGTGACACAGTGTCGTACCATTATTAGAGAGCCACTGGAGGGCAGTGAAAGTACTGTGTGTGGCAGGGAGGATCATCACTGTTCAGGTTCGAGCATGTAAGCCCAGTAAACAATCAGCAGGGTGTGACAGAGAGGTCACGCGTCGCTGGAGTAGGAACACAAACACGGGACGCTGCCCTCGTCTCTCCTTGGGCTCTTTCTCCCCGGGCCTTCCCGTGACCCGCTGTCAGTGAAAATTAGGGCGGCTGGTGAAGATATTAAAACTGTGTTACATACATATGAATTTGAGTTTGTGTGATACGACATGCAGAGGCTGATATAATACAGAACGAGCAAAACAAAAGGCTTCGGCGGTACAGAGAGTAATTAATGTTACGGCCGCTCCAGTACAATAATAGCATCTTGTTGCTGCCGTTTCTCCAGGGAGCGCTCCTTTTGTATGTAAATTAACTGAGACAAGGGTATAAGGAAATAATCCAGCTGTAGTAATAGCAACACGAGAACAGCACTCAGAGAGCAGACCTCCACCGAGCAGCTCATTCCCTTCCTAATTAGATTTACACCATCCACATGCTGATCTGGATCATCACCAAAAGGTTAGAAATAGTTCTTGGTATATCTTTATACACCAACTGTGAAAAAAAAAAAAAAATACACATCAACTCCGATTCACTTTTACTTAACAGATTTCTGAATCCATAAATGGGGTTTTCAATGTTAAGATTGTATATTTGTTTCCTGACCTCATTCTGGATCCGATCCAGATGGAATTCAGTTATGAGATAGAGGCCCCCACCCTACATGTCTGTCAAATTCCATAAACAACAATCAACCGAGATATTGAAGCTGCATTGACTGCAATGTTAGCGAAAATCCCAAATCGATCCAGAATCTCTTCTGTATCATCACCAAAATCATCTGTTCCTGGTGACATTCCAAACATTTTCTGAAAATGTTATCAAGATCCGTCTGTAACTTTTTGACTTATCATGCTAACAGAGAGGCAAACACACAAACGGCGGTGATTACATAACCCCCGCCTCAATGGAGGTAATAATGGAGCCATAGAAGTACAGGAAACAATTCAGCTGGTCCGTTGCATAGATGATGTGTGTATTGCGTGCGCACATTGTCAAGTGTTTGGCAGGTGCACAAAACGGGTTTCGTTAAACAGCAGTGATTTTGTTAGAAAATTGAAAAGCCAATCAACTGCCTGGAACCCTCCGTTGCAGAAACGCCTGTGCTATCATGGAGAAACATCAAGTGCATCGAATGACACTTTCAAAATGATACTAATTTTGAGGACTAAAAATAGAGCCATTTTTAAAATCAGGAAGAAGAAAAGAAACACAGATGCTTCGAGTGCCAGATCACATTTCACACAGCTGACTACTTTGCCTCCAGAGAGGACAAAAGTAGGCCAAATGTATTACAAATTCTAATCTGGCAAGGTGAAATAATCTTTTTTTGTAGAGTTTTCACTGGCCGCCACCCACTTTATTTTACCCACTTGACTTGAATGTCACACCAGGAAGGCCCTCTCACCGACTACGATTGGAGCAAATACAATTGTGGTTTCGTATTTCTTGTAGAAGAAATACGAAACGAAAATACGAAGTCTGGATTTGATAATTTATCTGGAAGCCGGTGCATGTAATTGCACTGTGTGGGATTTTTTTTTTTTTTTTACAAAAAGTCATGTTGTATTCGGTTTGAATGCAGCATTCCATCAAAAGATGAAGCCTTCCCGTTTTTGTGGTTCTTCTAAAGGAAGAGCATTTCTTTCGGTGCGAATCGCAGCGCATCGCTCAGCTGCTCGGATCATGTGTCAGCACCTGCGAAGGTCACAGCGGAAACAGCAACTTTCGCAAAGATATCACCGTGAAAGTGCAGAGTTGACACCATTTGTTCTTTCCTGCTTTCATTCACCTGACTCGTCACATTACATCAGTGAGCGCCCCCCCCCCCCCGGGACTGGATCACAACTTGACATGAGGAATCACTGTTCTCCTCCGACCTTGGCTAATCTTGTATATTCCCATATTCCCACCATGAAACAATGTTTGCATTGATTGCTTTTGAGTTGTCCCGCAAACACCAAATAGCTGCATCTGGTTTGAAAAGCCACTCCCGGCAACAGTTTCTGCTCATCGTAACTTTGCAGATGAAGCATTCAAGTCAAAGTTCCCATCGTCTTAAGTAAAATAAATGAAGCTTCGGTGGCTTTGGAGGAAATGGGGAACACGCATGGGAAAGCTTTCCGTGTATTCCTTTTGTGATAATTTAATCTTTCAAAAACAGAGTGATAATCATAAGGCTTGCTCAGATGCAACGCGACGTTACGTAAAGAGGATACCTGATGGCCAATTTGCTAAGGAAAGGTCTAACAGCAGAGCAGCTGATCTCTTCAGACGGGAGCAAAATCTAATTATCAGATTCAGATGTGTTTTTGTTTCATATTACAATCCAATTATTAGTAAACCATTATGTCATCCATCCTGCTTATGCAGGGCGGGCTTGTGACAGTGGCTGCAGGCAGGTCAGGATCTTCCAGGTATCCTTCTGTAGAGCGACATTTTACAGCTCATCCTGGAGGGTGCCTTGCCATTCCTAGTCCAAATGAGCTATGCAACCCCTCCAGCAAGTTCCAGGCCCACCGCAGGGTTTCCTGCCAGTTGAATATGCCCAGAAAACGTCCAAAGAGAGGTGCCCGCCTGAAGGCATTCTAATCAGATATCCAAACCACATCGACTGGCTCCTTTGGACACAAAAGAGCAGCAGCTCCATGTTCCCTCCGGATGTCCAAGACGTCCGAGGGGGGGGGGGGGGGGGGGACCGAGGGGGGGGACCCAGCGAATCTATGATGTAGGCTCGTTTCAGACGCTTTTATTTAATTCTCTCAGTTAATACAGACAGATTGTGATCATGTATGAGCGTTGGAGCATCAAACAATTTGAAGATCGAGAGCTCCATCTCATGGCTCTGCCCTTTCTTCACCGAGGAGAAAACCTGGCCGGCTTTGTATTGAAACGCAGTCTCCCTGTGTGAATCTAATCCTAGTCTTAATCTGAAATCACACTGACCAAAGACTCAGGATGCAGTCCCGTGCTTGTAGGCCACAGCAAAACGTACACCTCTCGTATTTAAGGAAATGCTGAAAGAGATTGAGATACAGCATTACGTTGCTAGATGGCAGCGGAACAGAGGATAACCCCATTTGAGCCAACGTCAGCTACTCTAACGGCTAACTTTTTACCGCAGCGAATCTTTCAACCCGACAGATGGTGAGCATTTTACACTCGAAAGATAAACTCAAGAGAAGCACGCTTGTGCCCTTATCTACTCTCCAACATTAGCCTGAGACCTGGATCCATAAATATGTTTACACTGGCAGCGACAGACCAGCAGAGCATAATGTGCAGCCTCCCCCTCGCCGGCTTCCATCTTTGAGATCGTCCCCAGCGTCGTCATCCCCCCGAGAATGTTGTTTGGAAACGGATGAGAACGGAGAAAACGAGCGTTGCACTAAACATTCATGTGATAAGTGTTGCGTTCAGGGGTGTATGTGGGTGAAAGCACTTTAGCTTCCACTATAAGATACACACACCTGGAGACACTGATGTCTTGACCACACAGAATCCCCCCCCCCCCCACACACAAATGGTCGTGCCAGATGATGTTGGTCTACTTATGCTCTTTGATCATGCATGCAAAAACACAGCTTAGCCACTTCTTTGAATTTTTTTACATTTAAATATATCTTCGATCGTTTTTAATTTGAGTTTGTATGTGGCTGCGTGGGCGTGTTTGGCTGCATCCACACTGCAGCCCTGCTCGGTTCTCGATCGCCGCATATATCTGATGTTCTTGGATCGCTGCTCCGGTCTATTCTGAGATGTGTCTGACATCAGTGTAAAGTGACAAATACGTGGAGAAGGTGTCACATGTACTCTATATGCTCTATATGCATTATCTTGTCTTGCTTGGCTTAAACTTTGGATGTCATTCAGACGAGAGTCTACACAAGTCATTCGGCTTCAGCGATGTAAAGCTGACATCATCGCCAGACGCCAACATGCGCAAGAAAAAGGTAGAATTAGAATAATTACATCCACCAAGGAGGTTATGTTTTTGCTGCCGTTTATCTCATGTCTATTAGCTGGTTAATGGAAAAAACTGCTGGATGGGTTTTGAGAGCCCATTCAATTTTGAGAGCGATCCAAATACCTGTCTGGATACAAAAAAAAAAGAAAGATAAAAAACTTTCCCCATTTACTTATAATGGAGGCTTTAAAAATAAAATAAAATATGCATTCAATTCACTCACCAAAAATCATAGTCATAAACGATCATGCAAAATGTCTTCTGGAATGATAGCAGGAAAAGTTCTCTTTTTTACAGTTTAACATTCAAAACTCCATTTACGGATTCAGAAATCAACTCTGATTCACGTTAACTTTTCACGGTGGGTGCAAAGATAGCAAGAACAATTTTGAACCTTTTGATGATGATCCAGATCACCATGTGGACGGTGTAAATGGGGAACGAGCTGCTTGGTGAAGGTCTGCTCTCTCACGGAGAGCTTATCTAGTTATAATCATTTTCATTTCATTTTTCAACATAAAAAAAAAAGAAAAAACGAGAGGATGAATAAGTTTAGTTTGGACATGAATGGAAATCTAATTTAATAAAAGACAATAAAAACACTTTTCTTAATGAATGAAGTAATGCAAGAGTACTTTAACTAGATCAGTGTCTTATGCATGATAAAAGGAAGCTCTTCAGGCCAGAGTGACGTTCAACCCATGGAAATGTGGGTCATGTTGGTCGCGGCACTTTGACAAGCCGAGTTAAGCACGCTTAAACCGGCTGTGCTGTGGCACAGTTATCAAGGAAATGCATGGAGAAAGCTGCTCCTGTATCTTTTGAAGCATCCAAATGATAATAGCGAAAGAAAAAAATGCCTCAAGGCCTGCTCTGATAAAGCGAGATTGAAACCTTATCGATTGTTGGGGTTATAGAAAAAGCGGATATGAGCTATCCCGAGTGGAGAGGACTTGAGGAATGCTGAGGCGCTGGATTTCTTCCTACCCTTGTCACAGCATCCTTTCGGCCCGGGGCCTATCATCGCCGCTTGCTGGGGTGCCAGCAGTTAGCGTGACAGCTGGTCTCCATGCTTGCTCCGCTCTCCATCCCAGAACACCCAGTTACCGCAGTCCTCTCATGTCCTGTGAGCCAATCCCGGCTTTCATCTTCTGACAGCTGACAGCTGATTGGCCCTCTGCAGAGGCTAGTTTAAATCATTCATCTACCTTTCTGCTGCTGAAGATGCATCCTGCACGTGGGAAGCACGGAGACATCTATCCTAACCGGTAGTAGCAGAGTTTGTGGATTAGACCTTACTTAGTTCATTACCAGACTGTGGGGTGGGGGGGGCATTTTCAAAGTGGGGCTGCTGCTTCTATCAAGCTGTAAAGCAGATATGACATCACACTTATAAGCCTGATGAAGCCTTGGCTCATAGCAAAAGGCTAAGAGGCTCAGGGCGACTGCGTGTTGCAGAGTCACGGGGTTTTGGTAGTTCCCTCTTGATTAAGCCTGACTCGCTCACTTCAATTTAAAAACTGCAAGGGGAAATGAGAAAGTCAAATCCATAGATATGATGTAATTGGCTTTGCTGAACATCTCGGAATCCAAAGGAGTTGATTAGTCCAAACTAATCACAGTTTAATTAGCGGATTTAGACTAGATGGCGCTTCCGCAGAGGATCCTTATGGAACCGCGGCTCATGGAGCGGCAACAGACAGTGATTGAGATGTCATTTATGTTTACATTTCCTCGCGCCGCCGCTCGCCATCGCCTCTCGCCTGATTTGATCCACTCGCTCAGATGCATATTCACAATCGCACGTCTGCTTCTCCTTGATTGCAAGCTGCTCCCCTAATAGAGTACAGCGTATCTCAAGCTGTTGCTGACAACCATAAAGCAGCCTTGCACTCTTATCTCGCCGGAACCCCGCCCCCCCCCTCCCGTCTTTAAATTGAGTTCGTTACACCAGCCCGCCTTTGAAGGTGTCTTTCAAGTCTTTACGGCGGCCGCTCTTTCTGATGGGTCTCGTTCCAGCTCCTCTTTTTTTGTTTGTCGTTGTTGCCGATGATCCCAGTTTGAGATTTACATGATTTTCTTGTGACTTTGCCATTCGTTTGGTTCTGGTTTTAGAAGTGCAGGCCCGTAGGTGGGGGGGGAGTGTCGCTACAGCGCCGCATCGATCCCCAGCGGTGAACAGGCAGGCAGCCAAACCACCAGCGTGCCCCCACCGCCTCCACAGCACGCAGGAGCCTGAGTCGACGCACACTCGATTCGCTCACTTTCCAGTATGTCGTAAAAACACACGTTGTAACCAGCGCGGTTGTAAAGTCGCGTAGCTCATAAGTGGACGACTACCTACGTCGTTAAGCGAGGACCACCTGCATCATCAAAATGGGTCCCTCTGAAGGCAAGTCCGGAGCTGCATTAATGCTTAATCGCACCTCATTGTGCAGACAGGAATATTTTCTGAGGGTTTCAAAGGGATTGTTTGTCAAGACATTTCTCTATTTTCATCCATTTAAAATCTGCAACTTTACATATGCTCCATGTGTCGGCCTGACTTTTATCCACAAAATGACAGCGGTAATCTTCGTCAGGGCACAGATAGATTCTTCTTCTCTCCATTCTCGCTGTTGGGATTGAACAAATGCCACCGATGGCTAATTCGCAGCCCAGTGAGGTGCGACGGGGCGCTGCAGCTGCTCAGTTAACAGGGCGATTGATTTGGAACCCCCACCCCCCCCCCCCCCCCTAAGTATGATGGCTCTTCAAACAACACACTAATTGCTATTTATTTCTTGTTTTTCGATGCAGCACGGTGACTGATCCTTACAAGAGCCATCACAATATATATAACAATAAAGGTGGGCAAAGTTTTAAGAGCGATACTATGATGCAAAATAACCCCCCAAAAATACATAGAAAAACAACAGCAGCCCCCCCCCCCCCCCTTAATCCCCGCTCATATACCAGACCACCTGGGCGTGTTTGAGGTGGAGCAACAGTAAGACAATGAATCTGCCAGTGATGTTTCTGTGGCGCGCTCTGCGAACCGAAACAAGAAGCTCCCAAACACACAGGGCAGCGATCCTTTATCTGCACGTATCTAACAAGACGTCATAAATCTCATCCTTCTAGCGGCTTCACAAGACAACACCCCGGCGGCGCAGCATCCTCCTTGGCGCTCCCATCCTTCCACCGCATTCATCTATCTGTATACACGCCCTGGGGTCATCCATTAAACGCCCCCAGTTTCTGTCTCTCCTGTTTAGTGAGGAAACTATGCTGGCGGGGCTGCGACACGGTCGAGCTCGAGCTCTCAAGAATAAATGCATCGCGTCTCGGGTCCCATCAGCCGAGGGATCACCGGAGAGACGAGCGAAGACTGACGGAGACAGGAATGAACCTTCAGGCAATTAATCCGCAGACACCCTGCTTCTTCCAGATGGTGCTGCAACAGGGGGGGGGCGTGCAGTAAAGTCTATGAACCTTGCCATGTCTGCCGTGGATCCATCGCAGCATCCCCCTGCTACACTCGCCGCCCTCTGAGATCCATTCACCCCTTGCCCCCCCGCCCCCCCCCCCTACGTGTCACCAATGCCCACGCTCTCCTTTCGGATTCACGTGTATCCCTGTGCATATTTGAAGAAAGTATTGACATTTAAATCAAGCTGGAGGATTAGCCGGAGCAGACAGCTGCTCCTTAAGATAGACACCGACATCCATATAAATCAGATGTCAGCACGCTGTTTGAAATGAAATCCACACCTCTGTGGAATATTGGCTTTACCAACCCCCACTGTGCGCCATTGCTCCACATGTGACATTTTACTTGATACCTGCGACTCTCCATATGAAGAAATGAAGGATATGTCCCGATGGAAGGTTTAATGCATTCAGATTGGAATATTGGGGCTTCTCCTCCCGGCTGCCAGCAGGAAAAGTGCATTTGTTACAGAAGAGTCCGTATTGAGACCGATGATCGTCAATGCTTTTCATGTTTAGACGAAATTGCTTTCCTCACATCTGAAACTGGAGACATATTAGCAGATGTGTGCGTCTTTAAGTGGGGCCAGACGTGACTGTGTAACGCTATAAATCATTGCTCGCGTGCAGATAAACAGCAGCAAGACATCCACACTAGTTGCCTTTCAGTGCAAACCATCTGAACAACAAGAACGCGTTAAACTTATATCAAACAGTTTAGATAGAAACACAATCCTGTCATTTTACAGAATTAAAAAGAAATACAAACGTGTTCCTCGTGAGCTTCAAATGATTTATTTATGCAAGCCAAGTACAAAAAAATCCCAAAATGAAGATCTTAGCTAGTATGTTGTGTGTATAAATAACCTCCCTGACAGGATGACATCAGTATACAGAAGCATAATGAAATGGCACTGACATTTCTTGCAGGCAACCAAAAAAAAGAGGAAATGAAGAAGAGCGAACGAGGCTCTCAAACGCAGGAGTACGCCTCTCATAAGCTGCATTCAGCCAGCCGAGATTTTCAAAGATATCGCTGCCATTTTCCAGAGAACTGATTGGTGGGTGGCCGGCGCTTTATTATTCATTTCGATCTTTGATCGCTTCTCTCCAAATATAGTTGCAGCCAGTCAGGTGTGCGTCAGTTATCACTGCAATGTACCCCAGTTAATGTGTCATTGAAATATTAAAAGGGCAGGATTAACTTTACATCGCTAAACCGCACACCCTGCTCCGTTGTACAGGCCGGTGGTCTTCAAGTGGATGCAATGCACTTGTGAAAAGACAATTACATTTCTCTCAAATTTATTTTGCAAGGAAAAACAATCTGCAACAATTAAGTGTGCAGAATTGCACCCTGATTTCCGGAGCAGCCCAGCCCTGTTAGCGAGAGAAGCCCACAGATTGATTCCTGCTCTTTGAAAATAAATGCTCATATGGAGCCCGGTCTTCCAGATTCTCCCAAAATGCATTTTGTGGCTTTCCACCATCCCACTGACTCACTGGCTAATTCCACAATTTTAATATTTTGTTGGTTATTGTGTGCCTTGGGAAAGGGAAAACCCCCCCCCCAAAAACGCAGGTGTGATTAAGCTGATACGAACATCAGTGGGAGCGGGGGGGAAACAACACATCTGTCGTGGGTCACAGTGCTGTCAAGCAGACAGACCATCTGGGCTGCTTCCGTTCAGCACCAGTCGCATCTCAGCACTACTAATCTGACAGGAGCGACCCCTCCAGAGAGGCCGTGGGCTATGCTTTAATGAACATTGTGCGTTATTAAACTCATTAAGCCCGCAATTCTCCTTGCCAGTAAGTCTCCTTAGCTATCGTTTTAGCATCTTCTCCTGAAAGCGTGTGTGAATGCATGCAAGTGCATGCCTTAAAATAATCTGCAGGTTCTTGTCTCAGCAGCCTGTGTTGCATTGCCTCATTGCAAATTGCGAAATGCTAGGTCATAGCCTAGCCAAGTTGTCAAGTGCCTCGAGGCAGCAAATGCAAATGGTGCCTCCTAAACAAGACACTGAATAGAAATGACGTCACGCTCATTAATATTCAGATGCACTCGGATGCTCATTTCTTATCCGGTACACACATCACGATAGCCTTCGACAGCTTTATTATTCATAGATCATTCTCCAATGGTGTCATTAACCCCATGATATATATATATACACACACACACACACACTGGAAAATCCATGGGAGAAATAATGATCCCTGGCGATTGGTCGATTTTGGCTCTGTTTGCTGGCATGTATGGATTTTCAAGTGGAACCTTGTGGTAATTATCTTTGCAAATTAAAAGACATTAGCAGGCGTCTTGATAGCTGTGCAGGGGCATATAACTTCATTAGCCCAAAAGAGGGAATCAGCACTACCAAAGATGTAATTTGCAGTGATGGATATTTCAGGAGTCATTTCAGTCGGGCCGACCTCTTGTTGCGCGTGAGCTGCCTCGCAAATCAAAGAAACCAGGGGCAAAGCATCGGAGGGGGCGAGCGGTGGCGCAAGTAAAAAAGGGAAAGATGGGGAATTTGGAGTAGAGGAAGAATGCATGATCCAACTGTATGGCTTTTTCTTTTTCAAACTGATTTAGTGCGTTATATCAAGTTTGACTGTTTCCGACATGAATCGGATCATCCTCAGGCCATGATTTCAGTGGGATAAAATTAAACCCAGCCACAGCAGATAATATTCCAAACTGCATTGATTGCTCTGATAAACAACCCGTCATCGCTTTCTATTTTGGATGTCACACAACAACAAGTTGATTTGAAAGACAACGCCAGCATCCACATAGTTCACTTCAATTCTTTCATTTTATAGGAGACAACTGAAGACATGTTTTTTTTAAATCCCTGTCAGATATGACAAATAAATTGAGGTGATGTCGCCAGTGATTCAGACAGCTTAAAAAAAAAAATCTCTAAATATTGAGTCATTGACACAGATGAGCTTTAATGATGGGGATCATCATTGAAATGAATTTGGAGCAGGGTCGGTCCACTCAAAGGAAGACCTGCAGCTCCTCGGTGCTGCTGGGACCGCGAGCTCGGATCGCATCCTCTCAGACCCGCCGCTGGGTAATCAAAACGAAGCCGTGAAATGCCTCGGCCGATCACACCAAAGCTCCCAGTTCACATTTCCAAGGCAGGAAAATGCAGTTCTCTCATTTTGCAATCCTTCAGTTACCTTGTTCTCCCGTGTGCCGTGAAAATAAACTCATCTCCTGTATCCGAATATAGTCGCACGCTACGTTATTCAAAACAGATAATACAGAGAGCAATCTGCTTGTTTGCATTTAATTACTACCTCCAAGTCCACCCCATCAAAACAGCCTTTTCGGCAGCCTGTCACGGTGTTGCTCACCTGCTCTTGTGTGTGTTTTTTATTGTGCGTTAGCCATTCATTACTCTCCTCTCAGAGTGGAGAGGATTAGGCTGCCGTTGCCTTTGGGTCTATACCCAGGGAAGTGCTTGAAAGTCATAGGCAGACAAATTAAGGTAGCACAGCGCAAAGTGATAAGCTCTGTGTTATCCAGGTTTTCAAGTGGCGCATTTGTTCAGAGTGTTCTCATGCTGTTGTTGAAAGCCTGTGTGGGTTTTTGCCGACTGCCCATTGATACAGCTCACCTATCCAGCTTCTCGCAGAGGACACAATCCCGCTTTTCTGCTTTGCGGGTCCCGGGAGTCGCTGGAGCCTATCCCAGGTTGCTGGGGGGGAGAGGCTGGGTACACCCCGGACGTGTCGCCAGCACATCGCGGGGCCGCAGAGAGATAGACAACCACTCCTGCACAAACTCACACACACTACGGACAATTTGGAGTTATCAATTCACCTAAATTAATTAATTAATTTTCTGACCTCCTAAAAATACATCTGCCTGAAAAGCATTGTTTTCCTGGAAGATTTTATGAATAAAACATAAAGACAAAGCGGTGGAAGGTGATGAGGTTGTTTCTTTCAATGGACAAAGAAAGCGAGGAAGTGTGCGGCAGTAAGAGAGCAAAATACTTCATAGCCTCGGGGGGCGTGTGCTGCTGAGAGAGACAGCATAATGGAGGGTCCCTGTGAGGAATGGTGACAGCCTATTTGCTTCAACCCCAGTCAGCAGCTCTCTCCAGACAACCACTGAAGGCAGGTGCACTGTAAAATCAGAAAGGTGTGTGTGGGTGCATGTGCATGTAATCGAGTATCTCCTGATTAAAGGTAAATATGAATATTTAATGAAACTAAAGTAGACTCGTCTTCATCTCCCGTGGGAGTTTCTGCATAATGTCTGTACTGCACTAATTTAATTATTAGCAGCCACACAGCAGGTGAGAAACAGGGCGACATGGAGAGAGTAGTAAATCTCTCCAATATTGGAAAGCTCGGGCAGCACGGTGGTGCAGTGGATAGTGCTGTCGCCTCACAGAGCGTCTGCGTGGGTTCTCTCCGGCATCCACCAAAAGGATGCAACTTAAGAAAAGCGGTTACGCTAAATTGTCCGTCGGAGCGAGAGTGTGTGAATAATTGTCGGTCTGTGTGAGGCCCTGCAATGAACCGGCGGTTTGTCCAGGCTGTGCCCCGCCTCTCGCCCGTAGACGAGGGGTACACCCTGGATTAAGCCGTTAAGAAGATGAATTAATTAGAAAGGTCATATTTGGTTCCCTCTTTTTATTTATTTTTATTTTACTTCTAGTGCTCGGTGTTAAACTTTTACCAACCGGTATCCATGTTTACTCCTCAGAAAACATTTCTGGGAATGTATTCAAGGTTTGACACAAAGCATTATTGTTTGAAGTCTTCCGAACGCGAGTCACATAGCAGCGCGGTGAACTTGCATTTCTAGGGGAAAGGAAACAGAAACCTCTGCAACAATACGACCACTGCAAAAACAGACAAATCTCTTTCTTGCAGCAAGTTACCGAAAAGGCAACATAAAAGCCTAAATGGGTTGAAGCATGGAAGAGCCTGGTAGCTGCGTGCTTGCTGACAGGTATGCGGTTGCGGCTGAGTGATGAAAAGCAATGCAATGTTTTTGTAGTCGCTTCTCTGCAACCCGAAAGAATTCTGTCCTCCTCAGGCGACCCCCGCCTCAGGGGTCAGTGTGCACAGCAAGATACTGACTGCTGTTCCCTCAAGTTCCCTGTAACTCTGTTTTTAAGAGTTTTCTATTTTAGGCGAGGGATCGTCTGTGCCGAATGTCAGAGGACACATTTTCACTGCTTGCTTCCCTATTTTGTCCCCGAAGAGAAAACTTTGTTGGTTTCTAAGAAAGCAGATTTGAAAAAGCCTTTTGATAAACGGATATAAGAAAAATGGATCTGAAGTTCCAGGAGATCTTGCGCTTCCATTTGTTATTGGCAGTGAATTCATTTTTATGATCGCAACAAGTTCTGCTCCGTGTTCAGAATGGATTTGACCAATAAAGTCAGAAGCCATTTATACTTGTGCATCCTCTTTAGAACAACACACACAATCATGTTTTGATATGATGCTGGGATAAAAAGAATAAAAAGCCATTTCTGCTTCATAAATTATTTTATTTATCAGTCTTTCCTTTATCATGCGTCGTAATGGAATTCCGTAATAGTTTTACTTTTACAGGTTATTCCAACTCAAAGACATCCGAGGATGATGAGAGGTGATGGAGGGCTATAATCAACAGGGGGTCAAGGGTTGGGATCGGGGTAGCTTTATGGTATTCATGTTCGGGTGCCAAATTCTACTTCATCATCCAAGCAAAGAAACATTTTTTATAAACGAGGGAAATGAAGACGGGTAAAGAACATACTTTCAGCAGCAAGCTGGATACGGTTTTCACAAGCTGTCCCTCTGCCAGCCTTTTTGTAGTCTTTTAAAATATCACCATTAATGGCACCAACTGGGAACGCAATGCTTTTGCAACCCATCCAAAATCCATCCTATTAAAGACTATTGAATACTTTGAAATTTTATTCAGATGACTCATCCATTTTTATGGAGCTCCAGTTTGGGTATTTTCAGAACATTGACTCCATGTTAGCCCCCCCCCCCCCCTTTTTTCCCCGTAATGGTTCTGGTCACGCTTTCCACAGCTGGTAATGGAATACATCCTTTCCGCATATGACAAAATTAGCAAAATTAGGAGACCATCTGGTTCCCCCTTCAAGAATGCAAATGAAAAAGAAAATGTAATTTGCCATGAACAACAAAATATTAGCTGAAAAAAGACAAAGATTGAATGGATTCGACCTAAAATGTAGTCGATGCATTATGGGTTCGCCACTAAAACGGTGCTCGGGGAGCCAGACCAAATCAATCTGAGCAAGGCGGGCGGAGGGAACCCAATCGCTTAAGTGTTCAGACATTCTGATCGGAGTCCCAGGTGACCAGAGCCGTCAGTAATGAGATGTAACATGCGCAACCCCGGGAGACTTCAATTCACATGATGCCTGCAGAGACAAGAATGTGATGCCATTTGAAATATAATTGGAAACACTTTGGTCGTGAATAAATGGGGGACAGTCGACACTGCTGCCATTTGTGACACAATGAAGCGCGACAGCCATATTTAAAAAGAATCACAGCATTCAGTGTTGCTGTGAGTTGCTGCTGAAGCAAAGTAAAGCCAGCTGCTGAAACAGGTGCTCCTATCAATATGCAGCGCATCCCCAATTAGGCGACTTTACGTCATGCATCTAAAGCAATCTCATTTATTTATTGTGTTAATGAGGGTTAAGGAGCAAATGTGTCATGAACACAAAAAAAATAGAATGTGAAAAAGCACAAATAACCGAGAAACTGTTCTTCCTTATTGGATGTTTGCATGCTTAATATATTTCCCATATTAATACGAGCACTGATAAATATATTACAGTGTGTGTTGGGAAGGGAGAAGATGGTACATTCCAAGGGACCAACCCCAAGAGCAAGACTCAGACTCGGGGGGCGTTTCAAGGTTGTTTAATCAGAGTTAGCGTGGCGATTGGCCGGGCTGGTTGGCAGAGACAAGGGCGGGCGGGGCAGAACGCCGTGTCTCTGAGCCACAAATAAACAGGTTAGCAAAGATCCGAAACATCCAGGCAAATTAAGAAAGATAAGGAGCGATGAGAGGAGGTGTCAGCCGGGGTTAAACCTCAAGGCGTGATGGTGGACCGGGGAAAGGTTCACCGACAAGGAGGGAGAGATGCTTCAAGCACGGTGCGCCACAACACTACGCACGTTTGCGTAGCGACGTCATTCACGCCCACTGGAATCGATAAGGGAATCGTTTGCAAAACAACAGCAAGGAATTGAAACACCGGTTCTCAGCAAGAACCAGCTTTCGATTCCCATCCCTATCCACGCCACCGTCTGCACAACTTACTGGGCAAAACATCTGCAATCAACACTGAAGCCAGATAGATACAGGGGTGCACATATAGGCGGGGGCAGGGTCTGCAGAAGCAACTTCAAGTGAAGTACTTCTGAAACAAGAATGCAGAAGAGACTTTCATTTATGGATGCTATTGAGGTGGACAATGTTAAACGGACTCCAGCTGTTCAACCGCTCAGAACACTTTACAGCCGAACTCAGCCGTCAGTCAGCGTGTCAATGAGAGATGCAAAGGACACATACACAAATGGAGGAACCATCAGGATAAATTGGGGGCAGAGGATGAAGGACACACAAGGATGGAGTCACAGACATCACACACTCCCTCCTAAAAGGTGGTAAAGCCGGTAATAATGAGGTTTCAACCGTCGTTCATCCATCCATCAGTCCTTTTCTGCCTTCTTCCCTCATTTGTGAACAAGACTCAGCGATCCCACACTTTGTGCCGCAGTCAGGAGATGAACATGGGAACTTCTTACCGCTACCATGCTCGGTTTCTACTAAAATATTCTAATTCGATATGGCTATCGAAAAAAGGGCTGAAGACGTTTGCTGGCGTTACCTTCACTGTCATTGTTTTTAATAATCTTGGATTCTTTTTGAGCCTGTTGCTCGGAGAAGGTTCTCTCCATTTTAAATGGGACGCAACATTTTTTTTGTATCTTCACATGATAAAAAAAAAAAACAGCAACTTTGCATCCATCAGGATTAAAATAATTCTTCAAGACCAAATTTATTCAGGAAAAACATAAAAAAATGAAATTAACTGTGCAGATTGCGCAAATATTTATTTTTGTAAGATGACTAAACCACCACCTCCTTTTGTCAGGGCACCACTAACACAGATATTAGCTTTTTAATTAAGAAGCAGAACTAAGAAGCGTCCTGTAATAATTCAATTAACACAAAAACCAAAACATTGAGAGGGAATAGAACATTTCTACTTTTGCTGAAAGCAAAACTCTGGCAGCAGAATTAATGTTGCAGGACTGACCCCGAATAAAACTGCTATTGCTTCCAAAGACTTCACCGCTTTCTGGAATCTGTGTCAACAGCATGACTGTTTGCTGTGCAGAAAAGCATTTAGGTTAATAAAGCTGCCCCAGATTAGCCGATTTAAATAATTAATGATGCCACTGCTCCTGTAGATCTGCTTAAAGTGCACCGTTCCTCTAATTTGGAGAAGCATGTATTGGCCCTTCACTGATGCAGTGTTTGTAGCACTTTATTAGGTGAGAGAAAAGGAGCATCGACTCATTTTTTATGTCCGGATGAGATGTTTAAAGCCAAAAGCGTGAGGTGAACGAGGCAATTTATCTGCGATCGGTGCCTCTGATTCAAATTCTTAATTCTGAACATGCAGGCTATAATGGATTATTGTCTATCAAAATGGAATTAAGATTCGCAAAATGTATTATGAAATGTTTTAAAAAATAAACTGTTCAAGAGAAAACCGTCTGTTCGGTTTAACCCAGCGATGTCAGCTATGTTCTCAATTTATATACATTTATATTTTGTCAGAATATTGGCTTTAGAGGACACCGAGTACCAAACCTGAAACAAAGTAAAAATATCCCCCCCGTTCTACATGTAATGTCAGGTGGCGCTTACAAACACTCACCTCCATGTCTCGTCTTTGTTTGATCACTGCGCTGAATAGGCGACGCTGCCGCTGAACGCCGCTCTACAGATTGCATGTTACGTTTGAAGAACCTCGTCTCTCTAAAGGCTGCAGCTCTTCATTCTGCATCCCCCATCTGTCCATGAAAACTATGGCACATTGCGCTGTGGGAGTTCACTTCCAATCAGTTTATATTTATCCGTCTCCTTTGAGCCAGGAGCAGACGTTTCTCAGATGCTACAGCTCGAGCAGCGTTTCCAAACGCCGGCCCTCCACATTTCATTTCAATTCATCTCTGTTGATAGCTCTCTCTCTTTTCCTCCACTCCTCAGTTGCTTTATAGTCATAGCATGTGTATGCTCACAACTGTCAATACCTGATTTAAAATGCATCCCAGTGACCAGAAGAGATCAGAAACTACTCGGGGGGGGGGGGGGTTCCCGTCTGGCTATCAAGGCCTGGTAAAATAGTCAGTTACTCTGTGGGGTTGATCGGGTGGATGTTTGGGTTTGATTGCACTGAAAGTCAGATAGCTGCTTAGCCTGGTGAGACCGGAGGCGGCATCGCTTGGGGGGGGGCACGTCAGCATTCAGGCCACACGTTAACGACACCAATGTCATTCTCCAGATTAAACTTACGTCTGAAAGTACATAAATCTGTCACCCAAAGGCCTTGACATCCAATTAATTTACTGCTGAGGTTTTGTAGACCACAGACTGTTCCATTTTTTTCACTGGGTTCTATAAGGTCATCCTGTTACACAGCAACGCTGCCATTTTTTTTTTTTTGCATGCAATGCTTCAGTCCTTAACGCATCCGCCAGTGAGAGCAAAATTACGTATGATGTGCTGCAGCGACGCAGCGTGCATTTACCGGGTTTCACATTTCAATGAACTTAAGCAGTTTCCTATATTTGGATGGCAGCAGCAATTAAACGGTAGAAAGTAAAGTAAACATAAAGTTGTATATCCCTTTTGCTCCATCGCTATGGGATGATAGTTGATCAAATCCGTGTCAAGGCTAGCACAGAGCGAAGCTCCACTCGCTTCATAAATGGAGGGCTAAAGTTAACGTAAGCAGACTGAGGTAAAAGCAGCATTTTGCAACCTTGACATTCTCATTTGCCTTCTGAGAAGCGCACTTTGCATGAGGGTGATTTGACACGCACAGCAGATGTGTGGCAAATTGCAAATGTTTGCTCGAGAGGACGCACGCGGATACTTGTGTGGCAGGGATTCATATCTGAAAGGCCTCTCTGGGTGGAAACACGGTGCAGAAGGCTGTTCACAACATGATGAGATGCTTTATCTGAGTGCGCAGGGGAAGCCATTATTCCCCACGAATCTGCACTTCTCGATCGGAGAAGTAACACGGAACAGATAGCACTGTCCTTGGACATCACTTCAGATTTTTCCCTTCATACATCACAAATGGTTAAATGCCAGATCGCATCTTTTTGACAGGCCTACTCAAGCATTTATAAAGCCATTCATCCCATCCTGCAGCAGCCCACAGCACTGCAACCATTGTATTTACTGCACTGGCCCCGTGGTCATGTTAAACCCCCCCATGAGCCCATTCAGCCATTGTTACTTCCAAGGGTTACAGAAAATATCTTTGAACAGTCAGCTGCCTTGACACCAATGACTGGGAATGACAATGAGGTCATTGTTGACTGGACAAGTAGAGCTGCGGATATGGAACGCACTGTTGGCGTCTCTGGTCAAACACTAAATAGCAACCAAAGCACACCAAGTCTGCAGCCACGCTGAATGGGACATGCTCACGCAACAATTAGCACAGTTCAGAAGTTCAGTATTATTATCTAATAGTGCATAAATACATTTATTAAATAGCATTACACAGAAAGCCAAACTAATTTGATTGAATTTTGAACGTATCTGTTCCAGTTAGGGCCAAATTTCGAAACCAATTTCCTGACGTAAACATTGCCGCTGGCTATCCTATTAATTCACTATTAACATTCAGCCCAAGACCTCGGCTTCTCTTTGCTGGTCATTGTGTACAGGCCAACATGCAACCTCAGAGCAGTTAGTAAATGTGAGCTGTTTGAAATGTCACATAATGATTGAGAAACAAATAAAGCAATCGTATGTAAAGTGCAAAGATCTATCGGCCACCACCACCATCATACCTTCCACCTTAACCAGGCTCCTGTGATTACCCTCGCCGAAGCGGAAGCGAGGGTATTGCAATTGGGTGCGTTTGTCTGTCTGTTTGTCTGTCCGAGCGCATAAGTCAAAAACTAGTAACCCAATCGACTTGAAAATTTTACACAAGCAAGGTTCTGTCCATGGTTCGGTCCTCCCCGAGAATGGCGTTGATCCGGATCTGGATCCAGATTCTAGAATTATTTTTACATCTGGAATTGTGCCTGTGCTGTAAACTGCCACTTTAAGAGGGAGGGACATGAATGGCATGATGGGAAAAAGAGTCCAGAAGGAGTCTTGTAGTACGTTCCGGAGCAGCAAGCTAGAGCAGGTTTGGCCCCTCTGATCCGGAAGCCCTGTTTACTGTCTGACAAGATCGAATAGTCTATTGGAGGCGAGAGTCTGCAATCTCTGATTGTCTTTCTAGTATTTGAACTGTCCTTGAGTTTAAAACAAGGGAGCAGCATTATTGAGGAGCATTTTTGCATGCATGAACTAAGTGATCAAAACTTACAGAATAAATGTTATATGTCCAGTAAATAATAAATCTTATGCACAGGTTGTAAAATGGATCGCAGTTCTCTGGGCAGGGAAATATTCGCCAATGTGTGGCTGAAGAATCATCAGCATGGAACAATGCAGAATATGTATATTTAACATTGAGAGAACGTTCAGACCATCCGAAGGTCACAGCAGACTGGAGGCCTACTGGACAACATCTGCCAGTATGCTAATTATATTGTTCCTGCAGCTGCAGCAGCGACATACCGCAGTGTTCTTGTTCCACTTGCAGTGAAGCCAATTTAGTTTCTCGAGGGGCTTTCAAATGTACTGGGAAGTTGTACGTGAAACCTCCTCACAGGGTAAAATATTCATTTCATTTTTACTAATTTTGTCCACGACAGATTTATAGACAGTTTAGCGGAACTCCATAAATTTTACACATGAAGATCAATTTAATCAAGTGGGTAGTAGCAAAGAGCTCAGCCTGTGAGTCTGAAAGACCTTACGAAAAAGCTACTGGGGTCATCTTGGCGTGCGCGTGAGACAAAACAATTTTAGCTGAAGCGCTTAATTTATGTGATGTGTTTTCACTCATGTTCTCACACTGAGGAAGGGCCCATCAAGAGATGCTAGTGGTTTTTGCTTCGTTTTAATCATTGTGTGCTTGAAGGAGTAAATATACAATTTTAAGTCACATTTTTGTTGGTCAGTCCACGTCAAGCTAGACTGAAATAACTCTACAAGTATTTGACAGCTTGCCATAAAAACGAGGCATTCAATTGTCACAGAGGACGAGACTTTGGTACCGAAATACAATTAATCCTCACTGACTTTTCGTGTGGTGCCATTATGAGTGCAAACTTTTAAATGATTCAATAAAACATCTAAATAACCATCATTTGGTACAAACAGTTTTGGTTTCCCAGGCCTCAATTTCAAAAGAAAGCATCTGTGCCTTTTATGCGCAATGCAGATTACTTTTATGAATTATTAAATTCTCTTGAAATGCTAAAAGACATTAATATTAATTCAGATTATATGTAAATGTAGAAATCCAAAAGGTTGCGTACGTAAAGGCCAGTGACATTGTAAACTGGAACATTTGGACCCTTTTCCTCTGTCTCGCACAACTTTGCGAAGGGTGGAACACATTTTCCTTCGCTTTTTGACTGAATAACAAATGGAATGAAATTAAATTAACAATGTTCACGAACCTAAAAGACCCTAAAAAAGCTAAATGTAGCAGTGAGAATTGTCTGACATTTTACTTGAACAAAATATTGTGCTCCTTCAGTAAACAAGTATAATGTGTTTAGTGAACAACAAGAACACCTTTGTGATTGTGTGTCACTACACCTGTTCTTGCAAGCATCTCCACGGCACACAGTTACTGCCTAACAAATGCAACCAACTTCGTGCCTTTTGCAAAGTCAGCACCCGCAGCTTCAATAGAGAAAGCTACTTCTTTGTTTGTTGTTGCATTTTTTTTATAGCACAAAATAATTTTGGATCGAGGGTAAACTGTTGTCTTGAATAACGGAGCTGAGGAGGATCGAGACAGGATCAGCGTGGCAGTCAGCCATCGCTCCCACAGGAACTCAGAAGAAAACAAAGCGTCTGTTAATTTTCTTCCTGGCTGACGCCTCAGGGCTAGAACAACATTTTCCAAGCAAACCCTGGAAGTGTGACCTTGGGCTTTGGCTGAGACAGGAAAAGCTGAACAGGTTTTGCATACCAAGAGAGGTGCCTTCTTGCATGCAGTCCAGCGGGGGAGCCGAATAATCGCACACCGGCGCAGGTTGAACGACCCTCCCCCCCTACTTCCCAACTGCATCCTTTGTCCTGAACACCTGCTGTCTCTTAGCCCTGTAAATTAGAGGGTGTAATACAGGATGCTGTAAGTGGCAGTGTTGCACACAAGGAGTCATTCCCAGCACAGCTATAATAGCCCCCCTTCTCAGTGCTTCTCGCTCCCCTCCCTCATCACAGACTTCAGGGCTTCCACGTCCCTCCAAGCCATCGCTGCCAAATCAAAGCCCCGCGAGTGAATGAGGGTAGTATAGATGCGTAGCGACGGAACCAAACCTCGCAGTATGTTTGACATTTGCTGGAAATGACTCTGGTGAGGATGCAAGAAAATGAGGAGTGGTTGCAGAAAATTGGATTTTTTGTTTTTGTTTTTTTATGGTTGTCTGAGAAATCTTGACGTTAAACGTTTTTCCGTCCGTCTCCCAGCAACTGCAGTAGAGATATAGGACAGACAGAAAAAGTAATTTTTTATTTACAATTTACTTAAGGCAACACCAGTGTATTTTTTGGCATTATGCAGCTCAAATTTAAAATATAATATAATCTATAAAATAGCCCTTCAGTGTACACATTTAAATTAATACAAGCCAGAATCACAGACCAAACTTTGTCTTGCAGCTGTCAAAAACTTTATTTTTCACTTAAATGTGAGAAGAAGAATTTATACACCACTAGCGTCCCAACCGCTTGTAACTTTGGATTTGGAGCCGTACACATATTTAATACGCTGGTAGGCCCACATGCAAGATATCTAATTTAATTTGTATTTAATTTAAACAGCTCTTGCATTCTGTGCTGATTTCTTGGCTCAGCTCCTCAGGATCAGGGTAGAATCGGGTACATTTTCTGTACAAACAAAGTCAAATAGTCTCCTCCCATATCGTGCGCCCTTAACCTAGCTGTGTTTTTACATATATGTCGAGTCAGGTTTTACCCAGATTTAAGAACATAAGCAACCCAGCAGCAGCTCTGACAATGAATCATGCTTTTACATTCCTCTGACTGTAACCTTGAACCTATTATGTGCTTTGGTTCTGGATCTGCAGCTCAGCATCGAGTGCAGCTAATAAACAACCAAGACACATTTGGTATTCAGTCTGCTGGAACCTTCACTTCAAAAACAGATTCTTTTTATGGGTTCGCTTTTCTGACTAATGACTGTTTTGTTGTTCCATAATTGTGTTGCGTTATCACATCCATCTGTTGCCTTTTCTTTGATATCTTTCATAAAAAAGGTAATATTCTGACAAATTCCATTTCTCCTTTAAACTTTGCTTGTAGGCTGTATTTTGCTGTTGCACTTCATTTCCATTTTTTTTTCTTCCTTCCGGGTAACCTTGTGCTTGAAAAATAAATACAGCCATCATTCTTTGTATTATTACTGGGGACTCTAAAGCTTTAAGAACAGAACAATCAGAAGCAATTCTTCATCCACCTGCTACAGCAATCATGAATAGTTGTTTGAGTGGAATCCACTTTATATTATCCGACACGGCACGCTTATTTGTGATAATAAGGAGCATTTTGAACGCTGTTGATGCTTTTCTTCAGATACTCCTTGCAGAAAAGACGGAACTGCGTCGATCTTTGTGTTAAATTAAGCGATCGCTTACCACGGGCAGCGTTACAAGTTCCCGCAGAATTGATTTGACAGTCTTAAGCCTGCCTCTTTTTGCGGCTCGCACATCCCATCTGTTTGTCACCTCTGAATATGAACAGAGTCACTCAGGCTGAAAATGTCTTGCAAGACTAATATTTATGGAATAGCAGTTATGCTAATGCGTGCCAGCGCTAACAGCATAACACTGGGCTCATGGTGCAGTCTGCATGACAAATATACAGCGTTGCTGGCGATACGTGTGATTAGAAAAGGCAGTCCCTGGAGCGTCGTGCACTCCGAACGGAGAGGCGGTGCTTGGGGGGGGGGGGGGGGGCAAGATGCTCAGACAGTAATCAGTTAAAGCAGCAATGATGATGTAATGAAAAGTACCGCATTAACATGGACAGTCGATTCCGTCGACTAACATCATTAGTCGCTGGCGGCCGCGTCAACGCTTTGCCGTGACCCATTCATCATTGGAATTCCTTAACATGGTTAGGAGACAAAAAGCTTCGAGAGTTATTTTGCAAACGGAATTTGCTTTCGTATTTCAGGGTGAAATAAGGAACACAATTGCCGAGACAATGCCTAACGTCACTTTGCATTCAGTCTTGTAATCTCATGCGATATAATGGGCTCCTTTAGGCAGAGAGAACGCACTTTAAAACAAGGGATCTTTCCCAGGTGCACATTATTCAATTCGCTGCAGCTGAATATGGTAGTTAATCATCTGAAGATTGATGCTGCAGGATTTTTCCGTCTGAGTTGGAATCTCTCTGAGCATTTCAATATTAAACTATAGAAAAGGGCCGTTACTGCGCCGAGGTAAAGCCGAGGGGATATCAAGACCTTACAGAGGCAAACCTCAGACCCAGAAACGTATTTCATATGAAACAATTCACAGGCCTAAAGAAATACATTTTCAAAAAGGTAATAGTAATACCATCGCTCGTCTTCTGAAGCGCAGCCCCACCTTGTTCTTTCAGCACGGTGTCAGACATCGTTCAAATTCACATCAGCGTAAATCAGCACACGTTTTTATGACGGCGCTTTTTGTGCACCAAGATCAAGGACATTCATCGAGCTGCTCTGATTTACGCCGAGCCGCAATCCATTTCATGCGCTCAGAGCAGTGTCAGGACATTTTTTTTTTTTAAAGCACAGAAATACAAATCAGCAAGCGGCCGCCCAAGCAAACACAATCTGTTGCTGATCACCGGATTATTATTATTTTTTTCTCCATTGTGCTTACTTGCTTTTCTCATGTTTGACTTTAATGAGAAAGATTGCAATGAGATTTTAAACTCCTCCCCAGTGCTAACGTGGCTATCTTACCTGCACATATTAGTAGGAACAAATTAGGGGATCTTTGCATTTGCGCTAGACTTCAATCATTATCATTATCATTATTACATCTCTGCCTGCTCTGTAATCAAATCTAAACATGCAAATTAGGTAGGCAGAGCCGGCTGGCTCGACGGCCAACTCGGGTCCAAAGCTAGCAGGCGCTGGTGGCCTTTATAAATCACTGCCGTCTATTTCAAGTACAGTCAAACAATAGTATGTATTACAGTACAAGTACAGTCAAACATCCTGTCTAAGAGGAGCATTTCAAAAAAGTCCTTGCGGTCTTGTTTCCGTTGAAAGTCCTTGATCAACATTTACAAGAACCAATCTGTTTTTGTGCCAGTCACATTTTCCAAGTTCAACATTTTTTTTTTTTAATTAAAACTGCATCTCATTCGATCCACTAGCTGATCTGATAAAGGTCTCTTGGTGGCGCAGCGGGTAGCGCCGTCTCCTGCTGGGTTAAATTCCACCGGAGGATGTGGAACTTTACTTGTGAGCGCCGACCAAGGCGCGATTTGCTCCTCGCGCCTCCTCGTAAACAGGAAGCAGGGAGAGGCAGCCCAAATGAAGCTGATATTCAGCCCGGCTCTAAAATGAGCTCAAGCGGCTCAAAAATCAATTCAGAAATACGCTTGAATGGCACAATGTATGGCCGGCCTGAAGCTTGCTCCGGCTTCTTTTACTCAATACACCCGATATCCTGGCGAGTCCACAGTGTTCACTTGCCCTATTGAGAATTCCACTGATGGAAGAGGCCTTCTGGGTAGAACTGAGTGAAAAATGAACACCGCCGGCATACAAGCGTCATGGTTCCCTCAGACATTCAATTATAAAGTATAAGTATCTGATTGTGGTAGTCGTGTTACAGGAAGAGAAAATGGCCAAGACTTTCAGCAACGGTCCCATAAGCAAGCGGAGCTAGAGGCGCTGGACTCATGTGGCGTGACGTTTAACCAGGAAGTATGCTGTCCTCTTCCTCCTCCTCCTCCTCCTCCTCTCCTACATCAATGTCTTCCAGCCACACTCAAATCGCGTTACAGCCCGGTGCGTTCATGGGAGTTTAATAAAGATGAGGGTCAAATGAGAGAAACACAACCATCAATATTCGGAGGCTTTGCTGCTTCTGATAACATTAGCAATGCAGCGAAGGGGCCATCAAGGACCGGATAGCGTTCTAATCTTATATTGCAGAGCTCTAAGTCCGGATCGAATGTTTAAAGCAGAGAGCCGGGAGTTCTTCCTGAGACGTCTGGAGACTGGTTTGTCGTAGGACTGAGATACAGTTGCGTCAAATATCCTAGTGCTGCAGCCGGAGAATCTTCGTCTCATCTCAGCAAACTCAGAGAGACGAGCAACCCCCCCCCCATTTCTGATTCTGAATTACACATGGAGGAATGTTTCATTGATTTTATCTACATGTGTGGGGGGGTAATCCAAGTGTTAATTAATTAAAGAGCCCTGTCTTTACTCTGCGCTTCAATTACAAATGAATTAAAGAATGCCCAATGTGAATTATGTCTAATCAGAGGAATAGATTTCACCAATTAAAGTGCCCTCCGGGCTGGAGGAGAGGGCGAGAATATGGAGCTGGCTTGCTCATAAATCCAAGTATTGATCTGAACGCAGGCAGGGGGATTCAATAAATATGCCACTGCTCCTACACAGAAAATAAGACAATGATTAACCATTAAGCAGACTGCTGATGGCACCAGGAGCTCAGAATATTGTTCATCGTGCCAAAGGAGATGCTTTTTGTATTTATGCATTTATTTATTGGACGACCTTCAACAATGTTTAAAATTTTTCTAAAGCACATGGCAAAAATCCTCTACAGAATGCAATATGGGGAGGGGGGAGTATACAAGTATGTATTTGTATTCTTAACATAATACGTAATATTACTTTCATCCTGCTCCACCTGCTATTCAAGTGCAGCAGCTTCATCCCTCAGCATACCATCACTCACAAATTAGAGACAGTGTGTTCAACAGCATTTACCCATTTTACGAAGTCCTTTAAAAGTTGCATTGCAAAGTGTGCATTAACTATCATTACCGGTACATAATGGAGATAATCAAACTCATAATTCCACGCATAATTGAAATGTAGTACCTGGACTAATATGTTCACCTCACACACATTTCAGACCAGTAATGTGATGGATCTGACTGTTAAGATAATTTTGTTTTTATAGCAACAATTCACCACTAAATTACTTAATTAATTTTCTACATTAGGAGCAGGTGTTTTCTTTATTTGACAGAGACTTGGCAAACCACAAACGGCAAAAAAACCTTGAAGAAGAGCAGCCTGTTGATAGAATTTAATTGCATTTTATACAGGGATTTGTAAAATGCCTATTTTTATTGCATTTATGTGCCTAATTATACGTAATTATTCAACATGGTTAATTATTTGATGCTTTCTTATTGACATTGGTTGTGTTTTTTTTATTTCCGGGCTCATTGTGATGAAACGCATTAAAGCTCAAATGGGAATGGATGTGCATTTTAAATCATAGAAGCAGGTGTGGTTTTATAAACCTGATGAAACGAACGTGTGTGTGCGATCGCAGCGCGCAGCGGTCTTATATACATGATGCGTAGCTAAATACTAAAACTTTAACTTGGCCATGATCAAGGTTAACATAAAAAGGAGAGGAGCGGAGTTGAAATGGGGAAGTCGTTCTTGCTGTAGCTCCTTTAATCTTCATACTCTGTATGCGTGTAACAGAACAAATACTTGGATTACATAAACGAAAGTTCAAACGCAGAGTTGTATTCTCAAGAGCTCCTTTTGCGTCTGACATGTTTGTTGAATCGTGAAACCGAGACGAGAACGCATGCCGATGCAAGCCTGTCTTTCGAGGCGTGCTGTTGAATGTAAAGCTAGTATATATTTGGAAAAAAACCACCCCCCACGGCTGCGTGGCGGATATAGCAGCGATGACCCGAACTCTCCATTGGCATCAGATAAAGTTCTGTTTCGGCAGATAAGGAGTGAGTAGCCTCGAGCAGTGGCGGCGATGCCACCTCGGAGAGTAGGAGTGAATGATCGTCTGTGTCGAACCTGCTCCGAGATCTGGGAGAACTAAAACAGGATTTTCCACCGTAGCTACTAAAAGCAGGCCATTGATCACCTCGAGAGGAGCTCTCTCGCTGCTACGCAAGCGCACGGAAGGCCGATGGAAATGTCTTCCGACTATTACAGCTCAAAAGAGTAACTCATTAGCTCGCCGGCATTTTGGAGCGCTGTGGGCCGGGATGGCCTTCTAGAGATTTATCAGCAGTGGGGAGGCGCAAAGGTTAAGATATATCTAAACCAGAGGTAAAGGATGGAGACAGTGCAGTTGAGGGTTAAGGAGAGATGTAGTGGGTCTAAAGTATTACACAATTACTTCTTCCAATTTTCAAACACGACGTGACAACAAGTCTTTTTTTTTTTAATTGAACAGAAAACACTGCGTTCCGCAGACGACAGATGAGACAGGTAATAAAAAAATTATTATTCTCATCACACTCACGTATGTGCAGCTCCAGGGCTCCCTAACAAACACAGCCTCGCTCTGTCCATCCGAATGAAATAATAATAATCAATAATCATATTAGCTGTTAGATTATGGTACATCAAGAGCCTTGTCCTCAAAGGATGAGCCAGAGTCATGCCATCCTTCGATTGGCACCAACTTACGTTTCCCTGTTACCAAGCTATTGAATCCATTTCAGGGAGACTCAGAAGCCTTTAATGCCTGATTAATAATACTTTATTAATCTGTCCCCTGGAGGGCAATTTGGTTTACAGCAGTTTGAGCTGCCCAGGCAATGTGGGTTAAGTGTCTTGCCTAAGGACACAACGACAGTGTAAACATGCGCCTGG
Source organism: Brachionichthys hirsutus (assembly GCF_040956055.1). NCBI lineage: Eukaryota > Metazoa > Chordata > Actinopteri > Lophiiformes > Brachionichthyidae > Brachionichthys > Brachionichthys hirsutus. The sequence goes on along the minus strand of NC_090904.1, from coordinate 11,221,033 downwards.
GGTTTGAACCGCCAACCTCTCGATCATAGGACGACCCTCTCAACCACTGCGCCACTGATTAACGGTGTCAAAAGCTGAGCGGCCCCTATTTGTGACACATTTATTGTCCTTCTGCACCTCTGTGGTGAGGGTTAGCTCAGAATGAGAACGCATAGGGGTCATCTCTTGATGATGATGGGCATGTTATACATTACACAAGTAGCTAAACGTCAACAAATTAGCCACAGTACACTATTAATCAGGATGTCCCACACGCCGGCATGGTAGTCTGTTCCAGATGTGTCGGGACACCCTTGATAATGAAGAAGTACGACTCAAGTGACCTATACTAACAATAAAGATTAAATTCAGACACAGCAAGAAAGAAAAATCACAGGCATTTGTTAAAATGTATACTTTTTTTCTAACCTTATACAAAAAGGCTCCTTTAAAGTGGAAGGGAAAGCAACAACTCCGACCGCAGCTCCTGGAGCTGCTTTACAGCACGCCAGTCACCGGCCATGCCTTTGCTTTCCAATGCATCATTTGGTGCCTAATTTGCGGGCTTCACTTCAGCATGTTTTGCCTGTAGGTTTCCAGTCAGCAGAACAAGCTCTGCATGCATTACGTGCTATTTTTACCCCAGTGCACATCTTTTGTTGATAGTGATGAAAAGAGAGGTTTCAAAATTACCCATCAGCCTCCGAGCTCTGCATGCCATCGCAACCCGTTTGTTTTTAATCACAGGGGGATTATTTTTGGTTTCTTTTAACATAACATTGCATGTTATAAAATAGGTTTGAACTTCCAGCAGATGGATGAAATCAAAATGCATGGAAACGGGGCATTGAATCAAACGTTAGAAATCTCCATTCCACTTTGGGAAGCCAGTCCGATTACAAAATGCGAGCCACTCTCAGAAATGTTGCAGAAGTCATCTGATTATCCATTTAAAGTCGCCAAACAAAATCCTATTGTTGATACCCCCCCCCCCCCCCATCTGTGCTTATCCTGTAAATATGAAATGAAACCTGGGAGGCAGGCTGCACTGAAGTCACCATTCTTCCCAGCGTCATCAAATCAGCCTGTAATGAAATCGACCAGCGTGGGCTTGCCCCGCCTCCTCTGCAGCTTTTGCTGGCGCTCTGGAGATGGACTCCCTGTATGCATTCACAGTGTTGAGTGTTTTATCAGCACACAATGATTCAATGCTTTTGTGGTCTACCACAAGCTGTGCTGCTCACGCATTAAGTGGAGTGCTATTAGAGAATAAATGGGGTTAGGTTGGATGTGGGGGTATTGGTTTCTCTTTGTGCTGTATGGATTGTGCTGACTGAGCCGTTGTGATAGACAACACAAGTCTGTAGTTTAAAGCTCAACAAGGTTCAGGAGACATATCTGACAGCAGCAGCAGTGTTTGCCAAAGGGTTAGAGGGCACAGCCAAGCAAATATGATGCTTTAGCCCAGGTGAAAAGGTCTTAAACCCAGTCCTGTTACGTGAAGCCCTACGGCCTCTCTTAAACTGTTGTGTAGCTTTATACTACATATCACTTTCGAATGTGAAACCTCTGCTAGTTCCAGATTTGCCTCTTCACACATGCATTTGAGCTTGATATATGGAATAAATGCAAGTCTTTAGAAGTCACAATGAGAGGGCAGAGCAATTTTGCATAGAACAATCTCTTGTCTGCAGCATGCATTTTATTTTGACTCTGGAAACGCTTTTTTATTTTGTAAAGGCAGTGCATTCCCCATCAACCTGTGGATGAACTGTGTACTTTTCCACCCAAAATCTCTCGTGTAATGCAACACTTCTGAAGGTTCACACAGTATTAGGTAAGCGAGTGTTTGAGCAGCTTGAACCGAGAATTCTAGTTCCTCAGACAACACACTTCCTTAAATTGAGGAAACGAGGAGTCTGGAGGCTGCATTTTATACCGGCTGAAGGTTGTGTACAATCTGGTCACTCAAGCATATGGGCAGTCTGAAATGCAGCCATCGGAAATGAATGCTATAAAAGCATTTTAAGGCCATCCTTAGATCTTTGGTGGAAAGCCCTGAACAGTCGAGGATTCTATTAGCCCTGCTGACATTATTGCTTTATAGTGTACAATATAATTAATAATGCGTATCAGGAGTATACTGCACCTGACGGAATACTAACCAGATATATAACGACAGTAATATTAAGTCTTAGCATAAACAAAGCAGTTCCATTATGATCTCAGCGTGCAGGAAACATCAGCATCAGTATTTGCACAATGACAAGAGAAAATTGAGATGCTGAGCTTTTAAGGTATCTTGTTCTATTTTTAGGGTGCAATGATATTCATTTTACAATTTCTATCGTCTCTTTGCATGTTTGCACTGCTGGCATATTTGCCTTCGAGGTGAATGTGCACTCCCAAAACTATACTACTCAGAAGGGCAGGAACTAATGCTGGTGAAAGGATATATATATATATATATGGGATTAACAACCATGCTCTGCTCTCAAGCAAAATTTGCCACATAATCCTCCCTCTGTGTGTATGAGAGCAGCGAAGGAAGCTTCAAAGTAGCAGCAGATAATAAAAGATGATGCTAATGTTGCGTGGAAGCACTGAGCGCAAGAAGAAATGTGACTAATAATGAAGTTATCCAGTTGTGTGTTTACACAATGTCATATAAGGATCTATAAAAAGGAAGGGATTTGGCTCATACCGATATGAAACTGTCAGTTGCCAAATCATATTCCATTCAACAGAGGTTAAGAGCAGATGATGGGACGACACAGCTCTCGTGTAGAAATCTTATTGTTCCTGACAGGCAAGAAAGACGGCCTCGAACTGACATAGAACCAAACAAAGGAAGCAATAAATATCTGGTGCTTTTGCAGCTTGAATAGGGATCATGCTCTTGTCCAATGTGTGTGGACAGTTTAAAGTGGAGGGAGGGGAAGCAGGTATTAGCTTCTCCTTGAACTGTTAAAAATCCACCTCAAAACTCGCCCAAAAAACTATTTATAAATGGGGTTCCCTTCATCTCAGTTCTCGTCAGCTATTTCGCACCGTTGCATGCATTACTTTAGTGCAACAATATACATTTTGATCCTGGAATATGTCAAACAGTTTATCTAGGAAAACACATCATGCCCGGAATGTGAAATCAATTGCAACCTTCATTAGAGTCTAGCAAAGATCTTTATCGACACATTCAAATGTACTGTGAGTAAAATGGATATATTCAACAACACACACTGTGTAGGTGTGTGTGAGTGTGTGTGTGTATACGTGCCAACTGTGGAGGCTGTACTTTCTAAATAATGAGATTAGCTGACAGGCTATGCAACAGGATAGTCTCCGTGGCAATGCACTCCTTACAAACTCCACATGCTTGGTCAGATTTACTGTTGCAGGATGCCAATGGGTTCCCAGTATTGTAATGTAGAACCCATTAGTGTCCATGTTATCTGTGAAATAAGTCATTTCACGAAATACAATCAATTAAGATAAGACTCCAGATAGCTCCACCTCATTGGACTAATCAATAGATATTAATTAACCACCTAATAAATGGTCTGGAAATGAAAAAAATTGTCATTTAGAGGATTTTCTTTGGTGTTTTTCCACCCCTTTATTATTTTTACCAATTCCTTCTGGTGCATAAATCTGTCATTCGATGGTGGTTTGCGGTGGCGGATGAATTACGAGAGGTGGGGAGAGGGATGCAGTTGGATTCCAGTGTGTGTGTGTGTGGGCATGTGAACTTGGCAGAGGCATGAGTAGAGAAAATACACTCACCAGTTCCATTGTGTCCTGGAGATTGTACATCACGGTTCCGCCCGGGTGCTGTGTTTCTCAGCCCTGCGATGCATTTACCATCCAAATGGAGAAGGAGTGTCGAACTTGCACCAGGATTTATCATGACTGAGGAAGCGCATCATTTTTAATTTTCATTTATATATCAATATATATAAATTTTGCAATGCTGATGCGTGATGGGCTCTCGCTGTTTCTGATCCTGTTTTTGTTTTCTTTGTATCGCATTGTGGGCGTGGCCACGACGGAGTCGGCAGAGCACAACGAGACACACCTGTCATTCATGGCATCTCGTTAACGCCCTGCTACCTGGACTCCGCCCTGCTACCTGGACCCCGCCCTGCTGCCTGGACCCCGCCCTGCTGCTGCGCCGGCACCAGATTATGTCTTTGCTTGCCACAGTGTTTTGGTTCTTGTTTTTCCTGCACCTGCCCGCCAGCTTGTAGTTTAGCTTTTGCGTATTTTAGTTTTGCTGTATTTTTTCTTAGTTGTTTTCCTGGACCTCAGCCAGCCCCAGCCTTTGCTCGTTTTTGTAGACGGTGCATTTGCTTTCTCTCAGTCTCTGTCTCTGCATTCTGGGGTCTATCAGCCATTTTTCACGCTGCGTGATAATCACTCTTGGAATAGTTCAAGATCCTATTAGTGGGTGGTTCGGTTTGATCTTATTCACCGTATGTCATCATGGCTCAACGTCATGCCGCTGACAGTATAACGAGGCAGCGATCTGTCAGGAGTAGGTTTGATCTTCACAACTTTCTGTTCATATGAAATCAAATGCCCCCTAAGTAAAATAACTGCTTCTGCATATCTTAACATGTTGAGTAACGTGTTTTGAAGTTTTTAATTTTGTCAAGCAAATAAAATCCCAATGTTTAATCCAGCCATTTTTTTTGTTAATGCCTGGAAACTACTGGGAATGCCCTTGGTGGTCCTGGTGAAAAGTGATCAGTCATTAGAAGCACCACTTTTCAGAGTCCATGTCAACCCTCAGCTGGATCCTCTCCTAAACGCATTTTATCTCCTGTTCGCAACTGTCAAAAACAGCATGCATAATCTACAGCAGGGGTCGGGAACCTATGGCTCTTTTGATGGTCGCATATGGCTCGCGCTCAGATTAAAAAAAAAAAAAACTTTTTTTTTTTTTTTAACTCGCCTTGCCCGTGCTGACCGCAACTGGTTTGCGCGCCCAGGTCATGTGTCGTGTTTTTTGTTGTAACTTGTTCACTTGTGTCTGGATCTTATGTTTCGTTTTCTTTGCGGCACCAGACAGTCGCAGGGGCATTTTGCACGGCTGGCATTTTATTGTGAAAAATCAAAGAGCGGAAGCACGCTGTCACGGTTCCGCCCTGAGCCTGGGCTGCCACTTTAAAAGTAGGCCGTCATCCCGCCATCAGGGGTGGGTGTGGCCAGCTGTGTGTACGGTGGCAAGAGTGGACTTTGTTTGGCTCCACCTTAATTCCAGATTACTGGCTATTTTAATGTATTTTTACCTGGGACCTTCTTTTGGAATAAATGTGTGAAAAAGACGGGGCCCTGCGTTTGCTTCAAGAGGGCATCACTTGCTTTTTGGTTTTCTCTCGGCTGTGTATTATTACGTTGGGCTCCAGCCGCCCCTCGTCCTGTGTGCAGCTCCAGGTGTAAATGATCAATTCAACCATCGCACCGTTTCTGTTCTCTGCTTTCTGGGGTCCGCTCACGTTAGTCCGTAACGTTCAGAGGCTAATTATACTAGTTTTATTACCTGCTTACCGCTTATACTGACATTTAGTTGAATTCACGTTTAAAATATATTATATGGCTCTCACTGAAATAAATTTCCAAATATTTTGCTTTCATGGCTCTCTTAGTCGAAAAGGTTCCCGACCCCTGATCTATAGCCTTGTTGTAGTCCAAAATCAAAAGAGTTCACAGTGTCCTCGTGAATGGAGTCGGTGCATTTAGACTTGACCAAGGCATTCCAGCCTTGGTCGAGTCTAAATGGTCGCAGTTGTTTATCGGTGTCTGTTTGTGCACAAAACATTGGTTGGCACTGAAATAACGTTTATCCTTGTAAGGTTTCTTTATTTAATCTTCCCTTCTCTCAAATTATATACAATATTACTGCAATATAAAATGTGGTTTTATTATGAGTTTTACCTTCGAGACAGACGGTAGCGCTAACAGCGGTGAGCCTTGTGGGGAGGGGGGGAGGGAGGGAGGGGGAGGGGAGGGGAGAGAGTTAGACGGTTTGCAGATAACTTCATTCTGTAATTGTACCTTACAGGTACACTTACATAAACTTAGACATAACAGTTCTGCCTTTGTGTTCATGGTAGCATCCTTTCTGTTTGAGCATGGTACATATCGTCGATGTACACCACTCGTACTGGCGTGCTTCTATCACGTTTCCCCCCGTGTCTCAAGTGCATGCGAATCGTGCCGTGGTGCGTCTGTGGTACGGTGAAACCTTTGAGGGAAGGATTAATGAGAGTAGGGGGGGTGTCTGCTGATGGATGCTCTTGCTCCTTTGGGTCTCCATAATTCACATTGTCAGCTGAAGAGCCATTGCCGGGCGCCAACCCGGCGCTGTCTCTCATCATCACACACAGTCAAGAGCCTGTCAGAACAGATGAAGCCACCGGCTCAGCACTGTCGAGGAACATTGAGCCGTAATTCACATTCCCCCGCCCCGACAGGCCTCACTAAATCCAGGTCCTGCAATGAAACACTGGCGTCTCATCAAGGAGGCCCTGCGTCGACACCACAGGAGAGCCGCTGTGCTATGAACTAGATTAGCAATGATCGACTCAACTGGCCTCCCCCCAGTCACATGATAGCGGCACCGATAATTGCTATGTAGCTTTCCGCAGCAATTCTATATGTGTCCATGCATGATGCCTCGTACAACTATTATTCTACAGTTCATAGAATAATGCGGTTTTCTGAGCAAGCTGCATTTCAGCCGTATGAAGATTTGTCTTTTCTTTTCCCTCAGCCTGGGGCGGCATGCAAATTCATGCAATTCACGTCTGCTAGATCTCTGCATGCAGTTTTTAGGGGCAGTATGGTATTTTATGCTGATATACACATCTGGACAGATGCATTAGAAGGCTGAGAAGCCCTCGTGGCATCCTGACAGAAAAAAAAAACCCCATTGAGTGTGTTTAATGAAGAATTCTCCATCAGCACACAGATTCCACATCTGCGTTTGAGTGGCTTAATTAAGCTATAATGAAGAGGTGTGTGTGTGTGTGTGTGTGTGTGTGTGTGGGGTGCTACATTGGGCTCAGGGATGTCTGACGCCCAGTGTCGGACCTCATTTATACCAGTAGGCTCCATGATTGGCACTTCGCTCTTCAGGAAACCTCAGAGCAACAGAAACACCGGGAGCAGACTGAAGAAATTAGGCTGCGCAGGACTCCAGTGTACGAGCAGCAGTCGAGAAACCAAACCCGACACATCACAGGGAGCAGCAAGAGCAAGGACACTTTAGTGAGGCATGTTAATTTCTACTGGAAACATTTGTAATTGGAAAAATGATAATTCGAGAAGCTATGAATGAAGCCACACTGTATTTAACATTTAACATTGGCAATTTAGTCATGCTAATTAACACGCCATCCATCGCTTTAACATGCAGCTGATACAAATGTACAATTCAAATAATTCAAGTGCATGTTTGATTTTCTCTGGGCGTCTGAGCAAAAATGAACAAATTGCGGTGCAGAAACAGAACTGGCGTATTAACATATGTCATTTGACTCGGCTCTTGTGCTGCGGCTCAATTAAATGCTTGTTTAAATGTTCCTAAATGTCTCCTAAAGCGGTCACAGCTGCACAGAACTAGGAAAAATTACAGGGCTACTCTATATGTGCAATAGATAAATAAATGTCTTTACTTGTGTGCATTGAGGCGCAATTTATTTTACAGCTTAATTGCCATGTAGAGCAAATGTACATTCAGCCACAGACTCATCCACGGATTCAACCATCCTTATGGCGCCACAAAGACGCACAGCCAACCTGATCCTGAATGCACATACAGTTTTTGTTTGCCATGCAATTGCAATGGAAATATGGTTTTAAATGATTTTTCAAAATTCATCAAATCCATTTTCTGAATCGCTTATCCGCTACCGGGTCGCACGTTGTGCGGGAGCAGTTTATGGGCGCAAGGCGGGGCACACCCTGGACAAGCTGCCAGTTCATCACAGGGCCACGCAAACACAGACAATCATACACACACACACACACACACACACACCTACGTAGTGTTACATGTTACATGTTTTTGGTGGTGGGAGGAAGCCGGATAACCCGGAGCGAGCCCACGCAGACATCAGAAGAACATGCAAACTCCTCACAGAAAGGACCCCAAGTTAGATTTGAACCTGTGACCTTCTTGCTGTGAGGCAACAGCGAACTGACCCCTTATGAAATTCAGTTAGACAAAAAAAAAACCCAAAGGTGTGGATGCTTAAATATCAACTGCTATTTCTTGCCTTTTCCCTTTTCAGCATATACAAGCACATCTATTTCTGTCCCATTTTAATGGTGGAAGAGGTTTGCAATGTCGAGATTTAACCAAGTTAGTCATCAGTGACATTTAACGTATAATCTGCAAGACTCTGAGTTACAATTTCGAGTCAAACTTAATTTAGATAGAGCTCAAGATCACAATTACCACTTGCCTCAAGCGGCTTTGCAATCTGTAAGGTGCATTACAGCCTCTGCCCTGGCTTAGACCAGTTATTTGTGGATAAGAAGGGAAAAAATATCCCATGGCATATATCCCAAGAAAGAAAATCATATCTACATTGCAAAGTCGAAATTTCACATGCATTTGTTAGGAAAATAGATCCAGGATGATCAGCAACACAAACACAGAGGAGGAAGAGGCAGCAGTGAATTTACACAGATAAGACCTGCAAAACTAGCAAGAGAGGAAATGAGAAGAGAGTTAGAATCCCTTGAGGCACAGAGAGAGAGAGAGAGAGAGAGAGAGAGGGGGGGGAAGATTCCCGGCTGGGCTCATCGGGTCCACTTGAAAAATCATAATAGTTAATGCACTATAATAATAGCACGGTACAGAAAATATAATCAATATAGTAATAACATATAGAGTAGAATAATATCAATAACATCATCAATGAAAATATGATCTTAAAATACACAAAACATCTTTTTTTCAAAGCGTCTTTTATTTCTATTTCACAGATACATTTTGTATTTTTTTTGCCAGACAAGGAGAGACGTTCCATAATTTGGAACCCACGAAATCTAATCAAGACTCAGCCTCTGAGAGTGATCAATTTAGTAGGATGAAGGTCTAAAAAGTTAAAAGGGAAGAGAAGGAGAAACATTACAGTTGGAGGAAAAGACACACGGCGTGCAGCTTTTTCCAATTTAATTATGCGAACAGTTGTAAATGACAGTTGCTTCCGTTTACCCAGTGTTAAAAAATAATGAATATAAACTTGGCCGATTAACACCAAGGCTGATTTTTCATTAATAAAACAAAGCTGCGATGGGGGGGGGGGGGGGGGGGTTGGTGCCTTGCTCGAGATGCCTCTGGAGTGTCCAGGAGGTGAACTGGCAACCACCAGTTGCCGACATCAATACTGTGGTCCATACTCTTCTTGATCTAAGCCAAGTCCGGACGGATTGAGCCAAATTAATATGTGCAGAGCAAATCGGGACATGTATAATGTCTGTGTGGTGACCAGGGTGGATGTATGGGTAAAGTCTAATCCTAACTCGACTCACAAGTTTTTATTTGGCATTTTCATACAGGATCAAGGGAAGGAAAAACACAAAAATACACAAAAAAAGAAGTTGTCAGTCAGTGTGATAGACGAGGGACAGACAAGTGACAGATGTCAGTGAGTAAGTGAGGAATATGGGTCAGAGAAAAGATCAAACTGCAAACACCTGGGAAGACAACAGACCAGCAATAAACACAGACACAAGATAAGGAGAGGACATTCACACAGAGAGGGAAGAGACGAGAGATGCCAGAAGAGGATTAAGGAGGTAATTTTAGATAACAAATGATTTTGAGAACATTTTTGAACAAAGACAGAGCAAGGAGTAGCCATGCTTTCCTAACAAGGATCTTTTGCACTAGTTTTTACAGACGACTACAACGCTGCAGGGACGGGATAAATTTGGGTTAGCATTCAGAAGCAGATAATAATGTTGTTTTTCTTAATATATAGTTATCCATTTTGAAATGGTAGTTGCTAAGCGTCTGCCTTGCTCAGCTGCATTAACAGCCAGGGGCAGCCCAGTACAATCACAGTCCTCTGCTCTCGACCACATAACAGAGCGAGGGCAAGTGTGTGCTAAGTGCCTAAAGGCAGCTCATTGCTAGTCATTGAGGGAAGAAATAAATACTCCCCAGTCACCATCCAAGCTCAGATTTTCCCCATTGGTAAGGGATTTGAAGTGGAAACCTACTAGTTGGAAAACTTCTCCTGGTTCATTTTAATCAATCAATAACCTACAGAAAACGTTTGATCCACCTTTACAGTCAACTCCCATAAAAATGGTTCAACCTCCAACTGTGAGCTGAAAGCAGCCTTTCTTATATGATCAGGAGCAATGCCCTAGTTCTGCACTGAGGTGGCACCTCTGCAGGCCTTGTCAGTAGTTACGTCACCAGCAGGACCCACCGGAGCTCGGTCGCTGCCGCCTGGCCCTGCACGCCTAACTGGACGCCCCCCCACCCCATCGGAAGGAGCCTTGAATGCATCCTTCAGTGTTCAGAGAGATCTGACTGGAGCTCCATTTATTCTCCACCACAGAGGTGATACTTTCGTAGGTGCCATTTCACCTTGGCATCATCTGAATCCTTAAAAGAAGATGCAAGTTTGTGTTTTCTGTTAAGAAACTCTGATGACGGACCCCAAGAAGCAGACAGGCTGATGCAAAATAGGATCTGAACCACAAGGCACGGGTCGGCTGGAGCCCTCACAGTCCAAACAACAAAAATACACAGCCGAAAAAATATACAAGGGAAAATAAACAAATGGCGACTGACTGGTGTCGCAAAAAATAGTTCAACAAAAGACTCCAGCCACAGGGGAAAAAAAAACATAAATCACAGCCCGGCTCAAATAATAAGACTAAGGACTAGCGCATGGTCAGGATTACATAAGACGACTCGTAGTGATTTTGATAGGGAAGAAAAACAACAAACAAGGCACAAGCACCAAACCGCCCGGATAAACTACAGCAGGACCCACGGCTGACGGACGGCTGTGACCCTGCCGGGACTAAAAGGGCTGGTGATGACGACGGGCATCAGCCTCAGGTGCATCTGGGATGGCCACAGCCAATCCCGTGAGCCGCAGCAACCGGTCCCCAAGCAAAATAGAGAACATCTGTGAGCACGGGCGACGAGGCAATTAACAGATCGTGACCCTCACATTATCTTTTCAAATAGTAATTTTCAGACAAGGTTATGTAGTCTTTAAAAAAAATAAAAAAAGTAACCTGCTAGGTGCTCTTTTTAATAAAATAAATCCGATTCCCCTTGACAAAACAGGGATGAAGGAGCAGCCTGCAGGAAAACTGAGTCCAAATTAGATATACAGAAATGAAAGTACAAACTTGTAAACAAGTGAGATAACATAAAAAAAAATAATCACATGGTTAACAAATTAAAGAAAAGTGACAGCAGGGAGGAAAAAACGCACAAAGACAGGGAATAAATCAAAAGGAGACGTTCGAGACAGGTGACATTTCATAATGAAACGGCAAACAGACTACAAGCAAACTTCAGGACAATGACAGATGGTGCGGCTCCATCACCTCCACCAAACAAAGACACGAGCCACAGTTGACGTTCCTTCCTTTTTGCCGTGTGCAAAATATTCCAACAACCTTCAGCTTATCCTTCCATCATTATATTTTTGTCGTAGGCACAAATAGATAGAAGCAACTCTTTTAATCGTGCATCCGCTTTAACATCCAGGAAGGTTGAGTTTTTTTTATTCGTCTTAAAAGTTTACTTTTTCCTTTGGCTTTTAATTAAATTGGTTTATTTATTTACGAATGTTAATTTCTCTACATTTTGTCATTTGTTATTTCTATTTATGTTTTGTGTTTCCACCGCTAAGTCTGAATTTTCTTTTCTTTTTTTTATAGTTCCACGTTTCATTTGGTACGTTTCAGTCAGTTCATTTTAATCTCTGTTCATTCACCTTCAGCCTCTTATCTGGAATACAGGTCAAGAGGTGGGGTACACCCTAGAGGAATCACCAGCTCATCGCAGTAGTAGTATTTTATGTATCTATTTCAGCATTTCAATGTATTTTATTTTTCACTGCCTTCAGTACATTTTTGGGATTTCTTTTTTAATTAAAGAGGATTGATTGATTGATTATTTGACAAATTAGATGGTGACAGTATGAGAGCAGAAATCCATGCAAGCTCAGACTGAATTCTGAAGTCTGGACACAATATTCAACCTTGACAGAAATTCATCCCGGTCCACTCACATCTCAAACAGAATTTGCTTTTTCCACATTAGATTGAATAATGGATCCATATTTGAGGCTCCCGTCGGGTCGACATAATTACATGCTTTTTGAGGTGATTCTTTTCTTTAATTGTGTCCTCATTAAAGATGGCCTCTGAAAGCTTTGCTCCCCTGCTTTCTACACATATTTTCTAGTGATGAATGGAGCTCGCCTCTGATCGCTCCTCCTAATATTGTTCTCTGGCCACACAGGGGCATATATCGCTCATTAATAAAACGCTGATTAACTTCCAAACCTTCCTCCGCTGTCCCTTAGCTTGTTGTCCATTAAAAGGAGGCACCCGCCTAATTAGAGAATGCTGATGACGCATCCATAATGCTCAGGGAAGGAGGAATGCATTGTTGCTGTTGAATCTAAATGTCATTAAATACATTAACAAGATATGATAATTTCCTTGACGCCATTTGTCTGTCTGTTTGTATGTTAGCAGGTTTAGGGAATAAACTGCAAGATGGATCTTGATGAAAACAAATGGGTCTTGGTCTAACTTAGGTCCCATTACATTTTGAGAGCGATCTGGATAGAGCAGCAGTAATAGAGACCGATTTAAGTTTACCGCGAATCAAAGTGCAAATTCACTGACACATTTACAAAAACTCAGGTATCCAACATTCCACTGAAATTGGGTTATTGGAGGTCTGGCTCTAATCTGAGCTATTTGTGTATTTCTGAGTAAAACAGAAGTACGCGACTAGCCCATTTGGCTGGAATAAACATTTTTATTAATTCTAGTTTTAGAAAAAAAAAGCAAATTCACAAACAATTATTAACATGCATAATTTTAGTATAGAAGACAAAAACAGTTACTTTTCAATATGAAAATTCCATTCGCCATGTGAGTATCTCACAGAGATCATTTATTAATACACCAGTATTAAGGTCAGAACACACTATATAAAACCAGTAAGTTTGTCTTTGATGGCCACATTTTAAAAAATATCTGGAAGCTATTTACACTGCACCAGCGACACTCTTTGTATGACAGGACGTATTCTAACCAAGTGAAAACAAAGAGAGTTTTGCTGTTGCTCTGCGACGAACACATTTCAACCATTCCAGCTGGTGACGCTAATCACATGTTTTTAATTTTCCTCAGATTGTACGAAATATTCATTAAAGCACAGGGGTATAAACAATACATGTCTTTTCTTTTGTGAGCATGTAGCAGAAACATTAGGCTGAATTAAAACTATGTAAACAGTAAAAAATCAAATAAAAAAAAGCTGATTAAAACCGCACATATTAAAAACACTGTAAATTAATTAACTGACACGTCTTCCAGTTGGCAATTAAGTTGCCATATTTGGATATTAACGGAAAAAGATAAACACCACTTGGTTCACATATTTGCACACACAAGCTGCTTCAATGGCCGCACACGTCAAAAAGTCACGCAGCGATAATCAACTGTCCGTCATCGTAAAACAGACGAGCCTCTGACAGAGCGCAGGCTAGTTTGGGAACTACTGTCGCCATGAAGCTAAAGGCTAAACACGCTAGATAGGCAGGAACATACTAATTCACGTTAAGTTTGCCGTTGTCAGAAGTGTACACAAAAAAAAAAAAAAAAAAGTTTTCCAATTTAATTAATTTGTAAATACCAGAGCATTAAATGTCACACAAGAAATCCAAGACATGTTTGAACCATTGCAACCAGTCTTAAAACCGTACCTCTTCTATGGAGCCGGGCTTAACTCCAAAAGTAAAGGGTTAGTAGATAAGTGCAACACAGAAGCTAAGCTACGTTAGCTTCCTCTATTTTGGATGTTACAGTATCAGCTGTGTGCAATTTCGAGTTAGTTCTGTGGAGAAAAAAACACCTCCCAAATAACAACAATGGATGTATTTGAATCCATACATTGTGGGAAACATGGAAATGAAAGGATTCATCCAGTACTAATATAGTACTACGGTTGGATCCTGACAGCTCAACAGCTTTTGTATTTGCCGTTGAACTCAAAAGAAAACAATCATCATTTATTTCAATGCCATCGCTCGAATCCGAAGCTGCTATCCATCGCTACGATACAATCCACTTGAAATATTTGGGAAATCTTTTTGGGAGCAAGTACAGCCCGATTTCTGGTAAAAGCAAATCTAAACACAAAAGCAAAAGGAATGTCTTTTGACAGAGAGTAAAGTGGCAGAAGACGTTTGAACTGCAACACAACAGAACCAGAGTAATAAGAAAGTGGCCATCAGTCAGTCAAGGCAGGTGAATTGTGACAGTTGTAATAACGGGGCAGGAAAATCAATATCCCATTGAGCGGTCTGCAGCAGTCTAATCAACGAGCGCAGGGCTTTATGAAGCCGCTGAAGGAGCAGATACGACAGTCTGATTATGGCAGTCATTTTTTTTCTTTTTTTTTTTACGAGGCCTCTGGGGTCTGCACACCTGTTCAGACAGCTAAGTGAGGATATTCAGTCACCTTGCATCAAATCCTTGTGCTTTCATTCAACTTTGAGAAGAGTTGGTGAGTGCAAGACAGCCAACAGGCTTCCGGATAATCGCCCCCCCCCCCCCCGTGTTGGGTAACAAGGCACAGCTATGTGTGGCGGCTCAGCTGACTGTATCCTTCCACGCACACGTCTTCGGGACCCCAGTCGTCACACCTCCACTCGCACTCCGGTGACTTTTGACAGACTCATTATCCGCACGATGAAAGGGTATGAAAAATGTCAAGATGCAAAAGGTCTTTTGTTACCACTCAGTTGGGTATGTGTAGATGGCGGTGTCATTTAAAAAAATAAAATAAAAAGTCAGCCATGCCTTTCCCTCCATTTCCTTCCATTTCCATTTTGGGGTTTGCATCAATTATTCTGATGCTTTAATAGCCCATCGGTGATCTCTTTGATCGAGGCATACATTTATTAAACAGCCAAAAATCTCCGCCATGCTGCGTATGCTAATCCACGGTGGCGTTCCTGCATTTTCCATCCTTCCAGTGCGCTGCTGTACTCTCAATGGTAATTCAAACAATCTATTATTCCAACAATGGCCGTCTATTTATGTTTCTTGTTTCCTGCCCTTTCTAATGCCTTCTTACAAGAGAAACAATCTATTTTTCTGCGACACGTATCTTTCTTTTAAGCTATTTGGAAAGGGAAGAGAAAGACGAGTGAGCTCCAGTGAAGGCACTATTATCCTGTGGTCCATTATGATCTGGGCCATCTGCTGCGTAGATGCTAAATGCTGCACGATATAATATACTGTATCGAGTACGCAAGTCGTCTAACAGCACACATGGGATCAGCTCGACTTGGTAACACCGCTACCACTGCTCTGTGGGATCCTCGTCATCGCACCAGACGTAAGAATGCAGGGATTCACGGGCATTTATTATTTAAAGGCGCATGAGACTCGGAGCAAAAGCCAGAATCCACCAGAGCATCGTCTCGGAGGCTTTTTAGTTCAGCACAGTAGCTCGCAGACAGATGTAACATTATTCCAGTGTGCAGAGATAACTGAATTTGAGGCACAGTTGATCAATTTGCTGTGTTTTTCATGCGTCTGACACAGCCTGGTAAAAATTGTAAGCCTTGGGATTGATTCTTCATTTGGTCAAAGCTGTAAGAACTAAGATCATTGTGGATATCACTTGACTTTTCAACAATGGAACCGGATTGATTTTTCGAGACATTAAAATATGGAGGCTAAATAAAAACAACAACTTGCTGAGACCTCATTGCCCCCCAGTCACCTACTTTGGTATGGACTCTTGATGCAAAATGGATTTTAAGGCAGTAGTGTCTCCAAGGTTACTAATATGTGGACATCAGAACTTCCAAAATTAAACCTGGAGCACGGTTTTGACGCTGAAAGAATTACCGAAAGATATCATGCACACAAATTTTCACGTCTCCGTCTGATTGGTCCCTTTTAAAAATTCAGCAGAGGCCAGACGTTTTCAGCCTTTCCCAGCCCTGCCACTGAAGCCCAGGCCTCGTACCAGTCCAGTGGAGGGTGTACATAGAATAGGCTGACTGTAGAGATGGAGGGGGATGGGGCTCTGCAGGCCATGTTTAGACATCACCAGACGAAACAGAGCAGTGCACCAGCGAGAACTGCAGGGAGGTACATCGGGCTGAGTTGAATCGCTCCTGATCCTCGGGCTCCCATACCTGCAACAAAAAAAACCATCAGAGCGGCTCTTGCATAACCAGAAATACCCCTCCAACCAAAGACGGAAAAGTCTGCTGTGCTATCTCCCTAAATTTCATCATAAGAGACATCATAAACCAAAAGCCAACTCTAACTTTTTATTTTTTTTCTCCATATCTACATTACAGCTGTGTAAAAAAAAAGGAGGGGCTATTTAAGTATAGTAAGGGAATAAAGTTTGCATTACATAAAAAAAATAAAAAAAACAGAGCAGCAAACTGAACCGCCTCACAATTCTGCACAGCAGCGGGACGGAAGCACAGAACTGTTTTATATGCTGCGGCGCTGTGCAGCAAGTCAACGAGGAATAATAACCCAATGGCAGAGATGGATGACACTGTGCATGCATTTCTAAAAAGGTTGCTTTTCACAACACAAGTCTATTACACAGTGGTGGGAGAGGACGCGAAGGAGCCAAATGTGTTTGTGCATCCCATTACTATTATTAAATCCTCTCATACGTTTTACCCATGATAAAATTGGATGCGATGGAAGAGTATCTCACTTAATTGTTGGATGTGGATGGGTTCGCTGCCCACACCTTCACCACCCTCGCTCACGGCCTTGATCTGAATTAAGTAGTTGTCACTGGTGGACAGGGTGAGCTCAGCGCTGGTTTTGTTGGTCAAGATGGTTTTGATGTCATTGTAGCGATGCCTCTTCAGCAGCACCTGAGGCAGGAGAGGATGAGGCAGACACAAAGAAGCTCATGGAAAAGCTGCCATCTTTGTTTCTGGAGATGAATCAGAGGCTTGCAGTGAATTGGGACCTACCAAATATCCAGTGACCTTAGACTCTGTCTCCATGGCTACTACAGGATCCCAGTGCAAGGAGAGAGTGGAACCAATCATGGTCCATTGTATGTTGACTGGAGCCTGATCAGGAGCTAGACAAAACAAAACAAAACTAGAAAACGACAATCAGAGATTGCAGACCCTTGCCTCCAATCGACTATTCGATCTTGTGAGACAGTAAACAGGGCTTCCAGATCAGAGGGGCCAAACCTGCTCTAGCTTGCTGCTCCAGAACGTACTACAAGACACTTTCTGGACTCTTTTTCCCATCATGCCATTCGTTTCCCTCCCTCTTAAAGTGACAATTTACAGCACAGGCACAATTCCAGATGTAAAAATAATTCTAGAATCTGGATCCAGATCCGGATCAACGCCATTCTCGGGGAGGACTGAGCCACGGACAGAACCTTGCTTGTGTAATAAAAATTTCAAGTCGATTGGGTTACTAGTTTTTGAGTTATGCGCTCGGACAGACAGACAAACAGACAAACGCACCCAATTGCAATACCCTCGCCTCCCCTTCGGCGAGGGTAATGAGAAACATGGCAAAGTGCGATGGGATGTGCTTTTAATAAAGAAACCGCATTTCATATTGTTTCTCTTTTTTTTGCAAAGACATTTTCAAATTGGTTGATAATTTATCTGGTTTTGTCCGTCTGTATCCATATTTTTACACCGCAGTATATTGATCTTCCAATGCCGCCATATACTTCTCGCCATTTTCCCTCTGAAAGCCGGTCTTCAGCTTAAATGTCAAGAATCTTGTGCCTCATTCACCTGGTTTATCTCAGCAATTGTTCATCTTAAGTACCTAATTTACTGCAATGCCTACTTTTCGCTGCAGGCGAGAGAATACTCACAAGTATTCTGCATAAAACGTGTCAATATTCATATTTTTCATCACAAGATACCTTCATCAGTGAGCTAAATTTAGTTCAATCATTCAAGTTCACAAAAAACAAAAACAAACGCCTTTTATTCTGATAGCTGTTTAACTCTTGAGACTAAAATAATTTACTTAACGCTTAATTCTGCGGCAAACAGTTTTTAAATAACTGGAAAATCACTCAGAGAGCGCAGACCTCCACCAAGCAGCTCATTCCCCTCCTGATTGGATTTACTCCATCCACATGGTGATCTGGATCATCATCAAAAGGTTCTAAATTGTTCTTGGTATCTTTATACACCAACCATGAAAAGTAAAAGTGATCAGAGGTGATGTGTATTTTAAACTGATTGTTGAATTCGTAAATGGGGTGTTCAATGTTAAAATTAAATATTCAGGTTTAAGCACCGGCCACTTTCATTTTAAGCCACACCCATCAAAAATAGAGACAAAGCAATTTTTTTTAGCATAGTTTGTCCTTATTTTCCACTAAACCCACTGCTTTATCTGCATTTTTGCCCCCCCCCCCACAGGGTAAATGGAAAAGTCTTATGTCAGATCCAATTTTGTGAGCGCAGCTAACAAAGGCACGCCACGCCTGTCAAGCTCAGAACAGCAGGGCGTCGTCTAAGAGAGACATTGTTCACAAATAAAGAGCATTTAGAAACCATTTCAATGCTCCTGTGGTACGGACTCACGTGGTTCTTTTGTGGTGGTGTTGATGGGGACCGACTGGGGCCCGGGTCCAGCCGTATTGAAAGCAGCCACAGAAAGATAGTACACTGTGTTCGCCTTCAGCCCTGTGATGCTCACCGACGTGTCGTTCCCAGAGATGCGCACTTTGCCGATGGTATCAGGCTTGGTGTCATCTTCCCAGTATACCACCTATCATGCGTTAGAAACAGTCAAATGCAAGGAGGCAGCTGACTAGATTGTGGTGCATTTCGCTGCATAATTTAAAGTCATATTTCATCATGATATCTGAAATGCTGTTTGTATTACAGAGGGGGGAGATGATGAATAATAAATGTTTCACTGGAGAAGTCTCAATTACTGATTCACATCCCCTCAACCAGCCTGGCTATAAAAACAGCCATTAATGGGTCATGCTGTAACTGACCTCGGAGCAAATATTAAGGATGACTGTTTATTTTCTTCATGAAATCAACCTCAGGTCTTGCTATCAAGAAAATGGGATATTAAAAGTCAAGAGGCGAAGAAAAATCATTCCAATATATATCTATTTTTAAATGCTTTGTGTACCAACAGTTTTCCACTTTCCACAGCAAAACATGCTTCTCTGTTGAAGTTTGCTTTCCTTTAGGCTGTGGGCACAACTGAAGACGTGCGATTAAACAAATGGACTCATTTCCACTCGCAATGAGTTGTCTTCAATATTCAATAGCCACATGCCTGGTATTAAGTAACATAAGAGTGAATAATTCAATTGAAATGCGAAGTCTGCCTCTCTCTTCCTCCCCCCCCCCCTGGTCCTGTTATGAATTATTTCATTTCAAATTGGTTGTCAATTAAATCTGTGCAAGATAAGCATCAGGATGTAATGCAATACAATATTTTGCACAGATCTAACGATGATAACGATAAAACACAATTGAATTGCATTTGCAATTTAACAACTTTTAATTAAAGGTTGAATTCCAGATATGTGTTGTTCACATCTATACTGTTGGTGTAGATACTATTGATATTCAGCAGCTTAAATCCACTTCAGGGCCACATAGAAAAAAAAGGAAGAAGATTCAGTTCTTAAAGGACGTGGCCAGCGCTATGGCAACTGTAGAGCGGAGGGCCAGAGGTGACAGGTATCGAAAGAGCACCGGGGAGGGAAAAAAACGAAAAACCAAACTGCAAAGGCCTCTTTGCATTCTTGAAAGGATGAGGGAATTTCATTTTGCTTTTGTCGCTCTTTGTTGCGCCAAAGTGATTCATGATATTATTACACATAAAACCGCATCGCAGCAGCGACACATTAGAGGATGTGCTTTAAGTAAAAAAAAAGGAGAGTAAATGTTGAATTTGAGAATAACGAAATGAGCTGATGTGCAAACCGCAGGGAAAAGCACAGTTATCGTGTTATTCAAGACAAAAAAAAAACAACAACCAAAAGAACGATGTTGCAGACGGTCGTAACGTACCTCATATCCAAGCACTCGCTCCGCAATGACAGGGAGAGCTTCCCAGATCACTTCAATTTTCACTGCAGACACACTTCTAGTCCTAACCCTCTTAGGAGCTTCGCTGGGGACTGCAGAAATAGAGCGCTGGTGAAAATCCAAAACACTCAGGCAACATCATCAGACACAGTAATAGCAAGGAGAGGAAAGGCACAGAGGCGGCCGGTAGTTTCAGTGAAAAGCTCTTTCCCCAACTCTCTTTTCATGGGATCTGTGGGGAAGACTATCTGCCCAATGAATTCAATTAACAAAAATGCCTCCCTGACAGCACAGTGGGGGGGGTGTAAGTAAGTGTCTGCAAGGATTTCCCGTAATCTACCGGCATGCTAACTGAAATTCCGCGGTCATAGCCGTAAGAGCTTAGATTAGAGTTGGCGCCCGTCAAGTCTGCGTCGTACCTTCCTCTGCTGAGAAAATGGTGGCAATAGTACTGAATGGCCCCTCCCCTCTGTTGTTGTATGCGCCAACTTTGACGTCAAACAGCGAAAAGGGCGGGATGGTGTCGTTGCGAAAGACGTAGCGTCCCACGCCGAGAGAGGACATGACCGCTCGCGTCCAGGTGACTGAGCTCACGGCCCTGAAAGCGATGATGTAGCCGAAGCCGTCTCCATTCTGCAGTTCTTCGGGAACGGGCTGGGAGCGAAACACAAAACTATAGTGATATTAAAACGCATACAGACAAAGAAACAGACAGGCCCGTCTCTGCGCGGCATCCCGTCAAGGGATTCCTCTCCCTTTGCCGTCACCACCTTTCTCGATCACCACCCGTCTTTTTTTCCTCTTTATCTTTTCCTCCAGCATGGCTATTTAATTGTATTTAAAGTGCAAAACTCTTCAGAGGAATGCTCTCAGTCTCCAATTTTGAGGGAAGAAATAGCACCCGGAGACTCAACTGAGTAGAGGTGGCTCGCTCTTATGAGGGCCATAAAATTGCAGCGTTCAATTCTGCACAATTAAGCACAACCATTACCCGGGCTAGGGAGCGAATGGTAAAATGTGACAAATGACTTACCTCCCATGTTATCACTAATTCAGACTTTGTGCCGCCTCCACCTCCGACATCAGTGGGCGCTGTATCGGGAACTGAGAGGTGAAGCCACGAGAGGAGCAATTAGTGCAGTTTACAAAGAACAATGACAGACATCATCAATGCTCATGCGGACTTCGGCCTCTAGTTTGCACCAATAAACAACAATCAATCAGCCTTGATGTTAAACCTGCCCCATCCCGACTCCCTCTAAGCGGTTTGAGCAGCGTTTTTGAATTCTGTCTTTTTTTCCAGCGCCTGTCCGCTGTGTAGTGTGTAATATTTGGTATTTTGCTTTGGCTCTATTTTGTGTTTGCATTTTGCTGGGCCCCCCGGCCAGTCCTTTTAGTACAGTGAGTTTTCATTTCCTGATTTCTGTCCTTCTGTATTTACCTTTGCGTGTGTATATATATAACATATACGTAAAGTGTTTTGGTTGTACTTTGACTTGGACTTGACTTGGAACCTACGCAACTTGCAACTGATGGACTTTACGGCCGGTATGTCTGGTGACGACACGCGTGATCACGACGCATGTCTCGCGGAAAGCTTATGGCGGTTTCTGCCCTAGCTCCTGGCAGCGCCTGCATATTGCAGTCTCACTATGCTACAGCTATACCACAGCATAATATACTCAAAGTAATTTATCATAGACCAACTTACAACCAAATAGACTTACAACCGGTCCCTCGGAACCAAAAGTGGCCGTGAGTTGCCAACTATATCAACTGTATGTCATGAAGTATTGAGTTCCACATACTGGCATCCTCTGTCCTGGTCTTGGCCGAGGCCGGGCTGGGTTCTCCTACACCTACGGTGTTGCGCGCCACCACCCTGAACTCGTACTCCACCCAGGCATTCAGGTCTACCACGGTGGCTGTTAGCAGGTTCCCACTGACCACCTTGGGCACTGCAAACAGAAACTAAGGCTGAATGAACTGGAATTAAATGATTCCAGATTAATTAAAATAAAAGACTTGCACAAATTCTTGAAGAGGGCAAAAGGAGCATTTCGTTAGACCTGTGTCAACAGCCTGCCAGCCCACAGTAAATGGCGTCCGGGCCTGGACGCTGTAGCCGGTGATAGGGCTGCCATTGTCCCTTCCGGGGGTCCAGGAAAGCTGTGCCGTGCTATCGGTAATCTCCTCCACTGCCACCTTATCCGGAGGACCTGGTGGACCTAAATTAATCAGGACATTGAAAGGTCACATTCGTGGAAACCTCCGTTTTTCCTGTTGATTTTTGCACCATGTTGTTGCATATCAGTGTCGCAAACGCTGCCTGTAATAAATGACTACATCTTTTCTTTTTTTTTTAAGTGTATGCATGTGCTATTCATTCGCTGCATTTGGAATGTGCACCGCCGCCGCGTAATTACTGAGCATTGGAACGCCACCGATGGAAAGAGAGACAAAATACGATCATCTAGGCGACAAGAAAGGACGTTTCACGGTGGCCGAAATTACTCAGAGGAGAACAAAAGAAGAGTTAATACAAAGGAAGAAGGATTGCGACTATTAAAAGCAGCATCCCGCTTCACTGTGTTGCCACGGTTTGCACTATTGCTCAGTTATTCCAATGCTTTCCATGTTATCTTGTTGATGTGTAAATGAGCCAATTACAGTCATTCTCGGTGATAAACATCGGCTTCTCGAAGCACCCGAGAACAGCTCTTACAGTTTGTTAAGGGCATGAACACCAATGTAAATCGCCAGAGACGAAACCACACACTGAGCCGAACACGCAAAAGCAAATAACGAAAAATTTAAGCAACACATATGGAACGCACACACACACCCTGACAGGAGTCTGACTCATCGCATATTTACAGGGAGCCTCTGGGACCGCTCGCATCATCCTCCTTTCTCCTTAAATGCTGGCGCAGATGCTTCAATGCCACATCAGCTCGCCGTTAGTGCAATGCGGCGTCCATCCGCTTGCGTACGAAAGCGAGCTCTTGAAATCAATTGGCTCGCTCACCTTTGACGACCAAGATGGCAGGGGCGGACAGGCTCTCCACCTCGGTGTCGATGATGCAGACGTATTTCCCTCCGTGCTTCAGCTGGATGTTACGAATCATCAGATCTCCCGATATAGTCTAAAGGGAAACGTGATGATTGAGGATAAGGTAAAGTAAGTGATTGTTATTGTTATTTCATCATTCAACTTTTGGCTCTGTAATGCCTGAAACATTTATGAAGCTTGGCACACTTGCATAATCTCCAGGCCACTGGTTTTTGCATTTCATCAAACACCAACAGCACGCATGGCAGATGTACTTTGCACAAATAATGCCATTGGCCGCCCTTCAGGCGCTACCCCTGCTGCACCCCCTCCCGCCACCCTCCACCCCATGCAAACAGCCACCAGATACACACAGGACACGCAAAACAAACACAGTCTAGTTAATTGGCAAGACGAGCCTAATTATTCCTTAATTACATAAGCTCAAGCTAGATGTGAGCATAATTCCCCTCAGTGTGTAAAAAAGCAAATATTATTTTACATGAGCAGGAAGCATGTGGGGGGGGGGGGCATAAGGGAACAGACAAGATAACAACAACAACAAAAAAGAAAACTTCAAATGAACATTCTCAGGTTTTAAAGGAAGGTTGTTTTATTTGTGGCTCCACTAAGGAATCGTTTTATGGGACAAGGCTGTTTGTGTTTATCAAGACATTACAGTGCTATTATTTTCAATCAACAATACAGCTCTCAAAAATTCCAAAAACCAACAACGCTACAAACTGCCGTTGTACCTTATCTGCCTCATCTATATCCTGCATCCTGATGTTCCGTAACAGCGAGGTAAGAATTGCCGCATTCAGGGCAGCTTTCATCACATCCAGCTCCTGGTGCCTGTGGAGTGTCTGTGGATTTCCACCTAACAAAGCATCTCCTAGCTGAATGGCAATTCTCTACAGCCACGGGCTAAAAGAGAGTTTCATCTTCCTCGACTTTTACAAATCATTTTTACGCATGCACCTGATTCTCTCCTCAATGCCGGGCCCCACCCGGCTGACTTAAGGACCTGTGATTGAGGGCAGGGCTTCCTGCTTTAGCAGGAAGGAGGTGATGAAGCACATTTGTTTTAATTATGTTAATGGATTCATCTAAAGCTGTTGGGTAAGGGGGTGGGGGGGCTGATAATCTCTTTGGACAGGAGAGACAGAGTCTGTGAAAGCTAGATCTCATTGTATATTCCATGTCATTATTAAATGTCGATCGCTTTTGAGGATATATTAATTTCTATGTCCACAACGCTATGAACGACTTTGCTATTCATCAAAAGGAACAAATATTAAAGCGAGGAGTCATCACTTCAAAGCATTTCTGTGCATGAACGTCCACCGGTGCCAGGCTGCCCTTGGTGAATGCCAGCCATCTCATTACTTAATTATTTTAGGCATCAAGATTCATAGCGAGGTATGCAAATTCAATTATGAGCCGTGTGAGCCGATAAGAAAATGTTCTCCCTTTAGGTAAGAGAATTGGAATTTGAAGGGATGAAAAATATAAAGGCTCGATAAATTAAGACCCTCTGTGAGCTGGAAATGGCATTGCACCAGTATATCTTCAGAAGTGTACCACATGGCAGCTCGCACAGCCAATCCAAAGGGTAAGGATCCCGATTACTGACCCATTAGTGCCGGTCACTCAGGCTTTACCGGCATGGAAATGAAATGATTTAATTGATCCTGAACGGATATCTGTTCCTCTTTGATATTCTACCCAGCAGTGACCATAGACAACTTTCAAATGCACAAGTCTTGGCATACATTTCTCTGCTTGGGTGTTATATGTGTCTAATAAGCCCTGAGCTTGGTGGCACATCACACAGTCTGTCCCAATAAATCCCAGAGTAGCTAGACAGTAGCAGGGTATAATGCTCGAGATGACTCACTCCTCCCACTCTTTCGAAGTGATCGCTGTCTCGTTGGAAGTCGATGAGCTGGCCGTTGAATGCCCACGAGAAGGACACGTCCAGCGCTGGATCGCAGGCAATCTGGCAGGGCAGCACGATGCTCTCACCAACGATAATCTCCATGTTAGTCGGTCTCGTGGTGATTTTGGTGGGCTCTGGCAAAGACAACAGACGATAGCGTAGCATGTTAAAATCTCTGCCACAGAAACCTTTAACACCTACTGTGATCCCTGCGACTGCAAGCGCACTTCAATTCACAGCTAAAGCAAAATCGATAGCCATGCAGGCATATGTGCGTTTTCTGATTTATTTATTTTCAATAAGCAGTTAAACTCCAAGCCTGTTCATTACCAACATTTAATGGCATCTCAGGTTTGCACTTCATTCTTCCAGGATCACTTTAAGAGACATTTGAAACGTGGATGGGAAGCTGACTGCGGCGGCTCGGAGGCCTGAGTGTATGTCGAAGAAAGGTCACAGTAATTAAAATTCTAGGATATTAAATGTATGAGTTGTCAGCGTACGAGTGGAATAGATGCTAATGAGGAAAAAACAGCAGCTGGCCCCACACAACAGATGAAGGGAGGGGATAAATAATGACCCTTAGCTAACGTTTTCTTGCTTACTTAGCTGCCATTGTTACATAATTGTTTTACATTATTAGAAGGCTGAATTAACTTGATATGTTTAATGTATCCATCAAGTACACATTTAAACATAACAATGAAACTGTTTGGAAATAGCTCAATTCTTTTCATCGTTTATAGAAGATTAAGACTGGCCGTTTTTCCATTTCCATTCTTGTTGGTAACCTGCGTTAGCCGATCGATGGCCTCATTAAACTCTCAGAAAGCACCCAAGTCAAATCTCTCCTTTAAAGATTAGCAAGATATTCAAACGACTAGCCGGTTGGGTCCCACGGTTCTGGCTCAAAACTAGGGGGTACTGGAACTCAGATTTAATGTCCGAGTTCCAGGCACTAAAGATTTTCTCCCCTCTCAGTTTAGCCAAACCCGTATCCTAATGAAATAAATTAATTAAGCAGTCGCTAAAATTGCAATTCCAGCTGTCGCTGTTGCCAGTTGGAATAAAGAAGCTGCTTTGGTCTCATCCCTGAAACGGGGTTTCAGAAGTTGCACTGAATCCGGAGAAGCCCAGAGCACCTCTCTTATCATAACGTACTTGCTTTGTGCGCTTGGAGGGAAAGCTTAACAGGCCTGACATGGACAAAGCATGGCAGGGTGCAGGGACGGTTCGTTTCAGGGGGGCCGTCTTTGATGGAGGAGAGAGAGGGCAGGACTCACCGGTGACGAGCAGCCTCCCGGTTGTGCTCGCCGTCCCGAACTGATTCTTCGCGACGCATGTGTAGCTGGCTGCATCCCGCCTGGTCACATTGGCGATCTTTAACGTGCCATTGGGAAGCAAAGTGATCCTAAGGGAAGCAGAGCAGCTTTTTACTGTGCTGGTAACGGAAGAGAGTGTACAGTTGGACTGCCTTGACTACTGTGCCGAAGCTTTGTACCTGCGTCCATCTGTGGTTATTATCTTGATGTTTCCAATCATTTTAGCCTTTATTCAATAAGTTGACTGATTCTACCAATGTAATATGGGAAAAGCCTCTGAAGTACCTTGGCCCTGTGCTAGGCTACTTTAAAGCTCTTTCCTAAACACCGTTTTTTTGGGGGTTTCTATTAATGTGGGCCAGCAGCAGGCAGGGCACGAGTGCATCAGAAAACACTTTGTGCACTTCCAGGGTTGCATCACATGCATTGTACCAAATGTCGCTCAGCTGAGGAAGTGAACCAAAAAAGGGATTTCAGTGCTCTTTTGTCATAAATGCTCACACTGTTTCTCTTGCACAGCTTCCCTTGAATAAGCAGCAACAACTTCAAAGAGTGCTCACATTTCTTCCGGGTGCTGGGAAGCTTGTCCTGGAGTTGTTCTTACTTGTGACATTATGTGCAGAATTTAGTCGCCAGGCTTTAGCTTGTCTTTTGCCTCCAATTGGGAGGACGAAAGGTTGATTGATTTTTCATGTGTTTAGTATTTTCTGAAATCTATTCTGCTGCCATTTTAAGGAGGGCGCGTGCCATGTATGTACGGTCGTCACCTGCTCTCATTCTGCTCATTAGCCTTTCCCTCTATGTACCTGCACAAATGCCAAACACTCTGTTCAAACAAGTCAGCTCGCAGTGACTGTGAATAAAAGCTGCGAGGCAAATGCATTGAGACTTTTATCCTACCTTTCAGTTCTCTGCAGGATCTCATTCCCTTTTTTCCACAGGCTAATTGCTGGGGGCGAAGCCTGAGGCTTGCATTCGAGAGTGACGTCGCTGCCTGAGCGAGCTTTTAGCAAGGCCTTTAAAGGACTTTTGGAGAAGCTTGGAGGTGAAGCTGTATGTTGGGGGGGGGGGGCAGAATAAGGCATGTGATTAGAAAGCGCATGCGGCCTGAGCAGTTGCAGAACACCCACGCTTGTACTGACATTGGCTCCAGCAGCTCAAAAAAAAAAAGGTCCATCCTTCCAACCTGCACAGCTTTCAACTGCTGCTCACAATCGTCACCAGATCACATCATCACTCATCATTTGAAGCCCCCCCCCATCCGACCGTCTTAACATGCATCAAGAGACACTCTAATTTCTCACTGAGCCAGTCAGATGGAAGTCATCAAAGCTTTGCAAATAAATCAATATCCCATCTACATGAGACCGCATGCAGAATGCCACAAAGCAATGCGTTTGTACTACCCAAATCAATATGATGAAACAAGTGAGAGTAAAATAAGATTCATATTTTTGCCAGTACTGTCCATGGCGACATCAAATGACTCTGCAGACGGCGCGCTAAGAAGCGCTCTAGCAGGATCCCACTTTTTATCTTAGGAGATGATCAAACACAAAGAGATTGGCAGGATAAAAGCAGAAGGGGGTATGCAATCTTACCTAACACCATTAGTTGGGCGCTGGAATAAATAATGCCGTGCTTGTTTTCAGCCACACACTGGTACATCCCGGAATCTGACAGGTTTAATGCGGCTATGGAGAGAGCCCCGTTTTCAATTTGTACGCGGCCCTGTGGAGGAATGAGAAACCGTTTGTGTGCATCCATTGCAAGGCCAGTCAATTACGCCCAAAAGCACAGAAGCAATTATTGGCGCATCTTGGAAGAGGGGAGGAAGAAGGAGGAAGGGAGAAGAAACAAAATGGCCATAGAGCATCGATGAATCCTGCGTTCGAGCTTGTAAAAGGGGGGAGGGGGGGCATGCGAGGCAGAGGAGAAACTGG
Organism: Brachionichthys hirsutus; assembly: GCF_040956055.1. Taxonomy (NCBI): domain Eukaryota; kingdom Metazoa; phylum Chordata; class Actinopteri; order Lophiiformes; family Brachionichthyidae; genus Brachionichthys; species Brachionichthys hirsutus. Next base: position 11,192,453 of record NC_090904.1, on the reverse strand, counting down.
AAACCTGCACCTTAGATATTCAGTGTCGACGATCGCACGAGCAGATGATTTTTAAGCCAGTGATCTACCAAGAGATCCTCAGAGAGAGTGTTAGCTTAGCGGAGTCAGAACCGAACAAAAGAGATTTTAACATAAACACAGCGAACCAGTTGCGTTTCCGGACGCCTCAGCCTCTGACTCAACTCAGCAAATGGGATTCTTCTGCTTCTCAGTGCGCGTCTTTGCATCGTTGCACACCAGTATGTCTTCCAGTCGACTTTGCATTTAATCCTGCAGATATTCTCCTCATGTTCAGTCCCAACGAATCCCATTTGCAATTTGTTAGGGCAAATTAGGCTGCTGTAAACGCACACGAAATTCATCGGTAGCGTGACGCAAAGCAAGTGCGCGCCGGATTACATCTCGAGGCTGCTTACTCGTGACCGCCTTTCTTTTTAAGTCAACAATATTCTCATATTTTTTTCCCGTTGTTCATGGTCGGCAGTCATCCATACATTCATTCGTCATTTGAATTTGTGCCCCCCCCCCCCCCAACTGTCAATCTTCATACCTCATTCAATATCTGATCCCCGTTCTTCAGCCAGCTGTAGGATGGTTTGGGTTTTCCATTGGCCTTGCACTCCCAGAGGAGGCTTTCCTCGATGGACAGAGCCGTGTCAGTCATTGTTTGCAGCCAGTGAGGTTTGGCTAAGAGCAAACAAGCGGATTAGCTTTTTAAAATGTGTTTTAATTAAAAAGGAAGTGGATTAGTACAGAGTGGCGTCAGAAATTAGAACGCCGTTAAAGCGGCAATTAAATCATCCCAGTTTGAACTCAGCATGTGGATTATCAGGGAAATTAGGAACACGGGTTGTTAAACAGATTTTTAGTAAGGACTGGAACTGAATTTCTCTAAAACAATATTCACTTTTTTTTTTTTAACCAAGCCTGGATTCGTTCCGTTACCTGTCTAAGTTCATGATGAACATTTTCTAGACAAATAGAATAAAGCTGCTGGCCACATTCATCCTGTGCAAATGTCACTATTACCGCCATTCAATTTGAAACGCTTCACTGACCGTGGAATGAAACGCGACCCCGCACAGCGTTCTTGCCGCGTCGGTTCTCCGCCATACATTCATACGTCCCGGCGTCTTCCTGCTGGAAATTAGGGATTTCAAGGACGGCGTTGGAATTCTTCATCTTGACTTTGCTGGGGAACGGGATGCCGCTCGTTCTCCGCCATCTTATTTCCGGGACGGGGCTGTAAAAGACGAAACAAGAAGAAAAAAAACCTGATTAAGCACAGAAGAAAATCAGTTGGAGCCTGGTGAGTTATTCCCGACAAATCACACTGATTGCTCAGATCTCCGAAGCTCTTAAAAGAACTTTGATTTCTGCTCCCTTGTCTTTTCGTGCCGCAGCCTTTGCACTCCCATGGATTGATGAATCTGAGAAGAAGTAATGTTATGCTTGTGCATCCTTAAATCATCTTGAGTAGCACTGTGCATTAATGAGCCGGCAGCACACACACACACACTGAGGCTTTCTTACTTTCCCAGAGCGAAGCATTCCAGTTTCACCACCGATTCCTTTGCAGCCGGAACCGAATCAGCGAAATGAACTTCTATTTTGGGTTCATATTCACCCATTACTCCTACAAAAAAAAAAGACAAAATGGAGACAACGGATGACAATCTTTTAATATTGTTGATTAACAGCAGACAAACATTTGATCAGGGAGAGAGAGACAGCAGTGACACAGTTGGAGAGCGACCAGAAAATATCTGGAGCCAAATTGACCCATAAGGGGCAGCTGGAGAGGAGCCAGATGTCAAAATAAGTTGATCAAAGATTTATAATTATAATCAGATCTCTGGGAGAGATAGGTTTTGTCTTGCCCACTTGGGCTACAAATGCATCTTTGTGCTCCAATTCGTCTTTTCCGATTAGAAGCGACTTTGTGTTAGACGCTCGCACTCATCGGCGCAGCATGACAAACAAACGGATTTGCATTGCATTCGATACACAATGTTTCAGACTGATAGAGCCTAACTGTAATTACAGCTATAAATCAGCTCATAACAACGTTGACATTTTATGCACAGAAACACTGATTGGAAATGACTGGCTGAATGAAGACTAGCTTCATTTCGGACTAAAGGAAGACTTCCTGTCCTGATGACTCTTTGCTATTAATGGTTTAATGAAAGCAGGGTTTGTCTGGTTATGAAAATCCCTTTTGTTGTTGCTTACCACATAATTATACCGTTATAATTGATGGCACTCCATTATTAAACTCATCTGTCTTGTTTTCATTCGTCCCATCAATTCTAAATGTTAAGTCAAGGGAAAGCTGGAGCAAAAGCACACCGCAGCGCTCGCCACCCCGTGCGAATGACAAGACACCAACTCAAGTAACCAGAAATTATTTGACAATTTTCCAGTCACAGCACTCAGGCTGATGAAAGGCCATTTTTATTAGATTTTTCTCATTAAAAAAAAGATAATAATAATAATTAAAAAGACTCAAAATCAAGAAGTAGTCCATTTAATCTATGTAAACACACTTTTTTCAGCAATAAAGACTGAAAACGACTATTTCTTTTGGACAAAACTCTCTCATTCTCCCCTCTGCTTAACTGTTTGTTTGTGTCCAGATCACACCCCGGCCTGCAGCAGGCGGGTATTGGCTGGACGCTCTGGACACAACTGATCCTCATCACAGATTATCCCTTCAACTATTCTAGGCCTCTTGCCTCCCGCTACTCCCTGCTTTTGCAAATGCCGACTGCCTAACCCGCCTCCTGGAGGCCGCCTGCTGTGTATCTTCGTTTTGTCTTTAGTTAGTGACGCTGGCCCGCCATCATTATTTTTTTTATTTGTACGGCTTTTCAAATTGATCACTTCATCATCACTGTGGAATAAGAAAGGTCTGCCGGTTTCATTTATTTTTCGAAAGAATGCGCATCCCCCCCCCCCCCCCATTCCTAGAGCCACACAGGTGTGTTCCACAAAGAAACCGGGTGGTTTCCACCTGTCGGACTCAGGTAGGTAGCCGTTACCTTAGCAACTGTCAAGCGCTGTAAGCGATCAGACAGCTGCTGAACATGGCTGGCAGATTGTCCCAGTTAAAAATCTCCAGCCAGACACGATCATTGTTTTTAGCTCAATGCAGTTAAAGCTCTGGATACAAACGTCAAATATTCATTCATTAATTTATCCTGTCAGCAGGTTTTCATGGTTTTAACAGCTTCCTGAAAACGTAGCTGTAGGTTTCAGTGAATGTCACTTTGAAATTCATTTATGTCAATTCAATTCTTAATGAGATTGAAAAAATATATCGCTCTCTTTTCTAACCACACGACATGGATGCGAAACAAATCCTCACAATCACAAATCTGAAATGAGATTACATCAAAAAGCAGAAAGCGTCAAAATAAAAGTAAGGGTGGATTGATTGATGAATCTGAGGGGTTCAAGCTAAAGCTTCGCCACAGTTTCAGGTATTTACCGTCGCTTCTGAGGACCAGTGGCGTCGGCGAGCTGAGCACCTTCTCCCTTATGACGGTGTTGTTAACTACACAGGTGTAGTTGCCAACATCTGACGGCTCTACTTTTGCGATGTACAAGCTCCCGGTCTCTTGAGAGATGAATCGACGGCTGTCTTGTTGCACAAAATAAGGAAACTCATTGAAGATCCAGGCGAATTTCAGGTCTGACAAAGAAAAGAAATTCACATTAGAGGAGCAGATTCTGCACAGTGAGTAGAGGCGCTGACCCCCGACGGCTCTCATGGCCTGAAACGGTTACTCTCTCAGATCATTTTCCGTCTCCTGTCTCACTTTTTCATGAGAAGAAATACCACGGCAAATGTAGCAGCCATCGGTGCAAAAGAAATGGTAGACGCAAGGAAAGGGAGCGAAACAAAATGGATTACAGCGCGTCAGTGGTCATGCCCTCCGTTCCCTGAGCCAAAACAAACGGACAGGTAAAGGTACGGAAGTGCTGACTCGTTGGACGGAGGAATATGTTGAGAAGCAGGTATGTCATAAGAAAGGAGAGTCCTGCCATGTTGAATTACAGACTGTCCTCACTTACCAACGTACTCAATTAACGACGACTCGGAGTTACGACGCTAAACGAGTATGAGTTTAGCATCAAGAAATCACTTTTACGACGAGCCAAATGCACTGGCAGCGGAGTTACGAGTGAGCACGTACATATGTACAGAATAAATGGCCTACGCTTGTGCAAATACAACGTTTTTTTTTATTCAACGGTTTGTTTCCTGTCTGTTTTTATCCGCCTTCCGGGTCACGGGCTTTGCTGGAGCCTATCCTAGTGAGAGGTGGGATGTAAACAGGAAGCATCGCCAGCGCATCGTGGGGTAAAGTCTTCAAAGTTGTTAATCGTTTAGCGTCTTCGTCAGGTAACTCCATCGTTAAGTGAATCCCAATTGTTTTGTGATGAATTAAATTAAATTTATCAGCGTGACGTGTCAATGGTAGAAAGAAAGCATCTGCAGAATTCAAAGTCAAAGCACGAACCAGAAGGGGCTCCTTACACGTGTGATATAAACTCTAGTTCAGGGAGCAAATTGATGCTTTCCAAATTCAAGAAAGCAAAAGGGTAGAAAAAAATATATATATAAGGGGGTGGGGGGGATAAAGAGGGCAAGAAAGAGGGAGAGCCAGAAAAGGAGCAAAATGGCAAGACATGAAGAAAAGAACAGCAGGCTTATTTTCATTCACTTTGGAATATGTGAGAAAACATAGTGCAGCAGCCAACCACGTATCAAGAGCGAGGAAAGCTGTCAGGCTGTGTTTCACACGGACTACTCTGACCCATTATCCCACAGACCAGCTGTACAATACGCTGCGATGCAAACTGCTCTCTTGTGAAGGAAATGGATTGTTCCCATGTTCAAGGAACTATATCAAGAAGGAGAAAAGCTTAGCAGAAGCCATTGTCCGTGTCCTCGGCTTTCCGCAGATACCCGGCGAGCTGGGGAAGAGCGGTCTGCGTCCTCGCATCCAATTTGTGGCTTTTCATCAAGGAGGCGACATTTTTTTAAGCTTCCCGGCAGAACATTTAGAGAACTCTTTCTGAACATATGGAGATACACAATCAATGTCGTGCAACAGCCTGATGCTGGTTGGCGTAAATAAAGGAAGTGGCTAACAAGGAGGTGACAAAATGAATGCCGCTAAAGCTCACTGGCGTGGGAGATCTTATCAGAGTCAACGCATCCAACCAGTTTTTTGCTTATTCTTTTGTTCCATCGTGCAAATGAGGCCAAATTTGTCACAAGTTGATGATGGTAGCAGTAACAGGCTAAGTCGTCCCTCACTATCGGGGATTTTCTTCCCCCACATCCCACCAATTCCACTCTCAGAAGAAGAGGGCCCTGTGACATCAGCAAAGAGGAGGTGCATGAAGACTTTAATGACCAATAGAAAGTTCATTTTCAAGTAGCTGAGGTTTTGCCAACTTACCTCCCGAATGTGCCGGCGGTCCACACAGCAGAACCACTCCTTGGCCCTCGCGGACATTGACAGCGCTCCTCACCGATTGACTTTTGAAGTTATCCAGATCTGATGAGACGAGATTGAATTTGTAAGCCAGCAGCGTAGACAAGAGTGTTTTGATATCGCATACACACTCAAAGGTTTCTTTCAAATTATAGATTTGAAAAACAACATATGTTTTCTTGGAACCCCCCCCCCCCCCCCCCCATTTGTAAATCACTTTTGATATTCTGAGCATCGGGATTTTGACAGAGCGACACTGATCGCCCCGCGACACCTCCTGACAGCCCCTGATGCTTTTAAAGCATCTGAGGTAATGCAGAAACGGATGGACCTGACTTGGCGACGTTGCCACTTTCTCACACGGAACAGATTAGACCAAAATGGGATAAAATTGAGCAGGACTGTTCAAACATGGCGGGGGGGAAGCGTGCGTGACAAATAGCATCTAAAGTCATTATTCGACGTGGTGTAATCTTGCACTTAAAAGCATTCACTTTCAATTCAATATTCTCAGCACAATAACCCCCCCCCCCCCCCCCCCCACTGCAAACGAAGGAGCAGTTGCTGGAAGACAAAACTTAAGCCGGGATGATAAACCACCCTTAGCTTCGCGACTGATGGAGGGACGCCGCCGCAGTCCGCTCTGCACTCTGTCTGCACCCTCTGGCTAACGGCCTTGAGCAAGCCTTCCAAACACAAACAAAAGAAAGTCAGCGTGACCGATAAGGGAAATTAGGAGGAGGAAGATTATGGAGGGAAGTAGGACAGAGCGCTGGTAAGATTAACGAGCAGCTCTCTGATGACCGCAGTGGAATCAAACACAGACGAGTCACGGCAGGACACGGGGGGGAGGCCACAGGAGACGGCCGACATGAAATACAGACGGAGAAGCGATGTGCTTCCAATCTCGCCGGACTGCCGTCGAAAATACAGAGTCCATCTCCCAACGACGTTAACGCCCCCCAGTGACATTCAAATGCTCGATTGAAATAGCTCGGCAACAGCAGCAGCTGATAATTATGATGGGAATGCATTTGCAAACAGTGGGAGGTGAATCTAAGAGCTACCGATAATGACTTAGTGGACGAGAAAAGAACAACTCCTTCGCCAAGATCACACAAAATGACACAAAGGAGGGCAGAGATGCTGGGCTGAGTGCTGAGGTTGTGCACTTACCCCCCCCCCCCGCTCTCTTGCCTCTGAGCAGAAGAATAATGGAGTACAGTGAACTGACCGCACACTGCCTCTCTGACGGCTAGAGGCTAAACTCGCTGTAGCTCCAGCGATTCCTTTTTGAGCAGAATCAGCCTCAGAAAAATAAGGATGGAGCAGCCATGAGATTACACGGAGCGACCCTTTATCGTTTAAAGACGATTGGTCAGGGCTTCGGAGCGACATCGTAGATGATCCCTGTCAAAAACGGCGACCCACAATATTTAAGAGCAAATATACTTTTACCTGCTCCAGAATCCACACACACACTGTGTCTCAGTGTTTCGGCTAATAGTTGGTACAAAACATCTGCTTTCTTTTCTGTATTGTAACTTTGGCCATATATCTATTATCATGATAGTCTTCTCAAAGCAATTAGTGAAAACGGTGAAGAGGAAAATATAATTTAAAGAATCAATGCCCCCCCCAAGAGGAGTTAGAAAATCACAGGTTAGGATCACCTCGTGCTGGGAGCAGCAATTCACCCCGGCGAGCCCAACACCTACATGGTAACATCTTAAAAGCTGACACGGCAAGTCTCTGCATGGCAAACGTTGCTCCACTGTGTTCAACAGCCAATCTATATATTTATTTGCATGTTGGACGCCAATGTAAGACGTTCACGCGCTACTTTTCCAGCATACGAAGCCGCCGGCTGCGTTTGGAAGAAAGTATGAAGACTGAACATAAAGGAGAGGCAATGAAAAAACAGCAGTGAACTAATTAATGCCAAAAGGCTCGAGAGAGTAAAAAGATTTTACTACAGCTTTAAAACAATTTATGCAAAGGTTGTATGCCGTGCATGTGAAGATGCCTTTTGTGATTCCTTGAAAAAAAAAATAATAATTTGCGCATGCAAAACTACAGTAACTCTGAGGCAGCAAGCTGGCATGCAAACTGCATGCATGTGTTGAGAGGGCTATATGACCTAAAGCAATTTCGTCACGATATTAATTTGCCACAGCGGTCAATCTTGATGCCGCAAGGTTGGGCTGAGGAGGGAACTGCTCAATGTTTCCCCCGTAACCCTGATATCAGCAACCGAATTGACAGTAAAATGCTATTTTAATCAATGGAGGCCAAAGCTATGAATATAGCTGAGAGATCTTATGTAAGCAGAACTGCTCAGAGGCGGCATGAGAAAGATCAATTTGTCTGTAGCAGAGCATTTGGACTCAATCTTACAAAGTCGTGCAAGAAGGCGGCTTTGCTATTTTAGAAGCTGCGACAGTGACATTGACCAATAACAACCCGGTGGCATCAAATAGCAAAAAATGGCTCCACAAGCACCGACACTCTCTCAAGGAGTGATGCGTCAATGATGAGCCAAAAGCTGCTTGCTCATCCTCGCAAGGCAGATGGCGCACCTGAACAAAGGGTTTTTCTCCAAATTAAAGACTCCCGCTCGCATTAACATTTCACTCCACGTCCTTCGGTGCCTGGTGATGCGTCGGGATCACGGCTGTTTGACTCCGAGATATTTCACTGGGATGCCCGTGTAGCCTTTTGGATGCGTGCAGATACACAGAACATTTAAATGATTCAAGGAGATTTAAATAATTAATGACGTTAAGCCGCTGCGGTATTATTGTTTCTGCCTCTGGCGGATCACCGCAGGTAAAGTAATTAATATTTTCCTCATTACTGACCCATTACTTCACCAATGTGCATCCGGTATGCTATTAAACCGGATGATAGATCTCGTGACCCGACCAATCTGCAGCATGCAATCTATGAACAATCGCCTGGCCTGTCGGTTGCCTAGGGATATGCAGTGGATCTGCTTTTTCAGCTTAATATCAAATCGTGCTCAAATACAGTCAGACAGAGCTGTTCATGGGACGGCGGCGGGAGGGTCCAGGACCACACAGGCAAATCCTGCTGTTTCAATAGCGAATGTCGACCTGGCCTTTACAGGTAATGAGAGATGACAGAGATTGATTTAGTTCATTTTACACTCAAAACGCATGAATAATAAAAAAAAAGTAAGAGGCTAAATGCAACCTTGCGCTTTGCTGCAAGCCTGGTTCATGCATCATTTAACGAGCTAAAGCATTGCACTCAAAGTTGCACCATAGACTTCACACTGTGCGCTTTGGATCATTAAAACAGGCGCATGCATGACGCTGCAGAGAGCAAATCAATGCTTAATTCTACACATTACTTGGCATGCCGAATCCAAGTGGGCTAGGTTGAATTTCGGACAGCAAAGAGGTCGGAACGATATTTCTATCGGCTCCATTTCATAGAAAAACAGAATATTGGCCATGAAGATCTCCCAGACCTTCCACACTGTAGATTAAACAGGACAATAAATGTCAAACAGCTCTGCACCTCAACCACTCCCCGCAAGTGAGATTCATGACTTGGGCTAAGGGCAAACAGGCCATCACTAGCGTGAGGGTGAAATATTCTCTAACTGTGGGACATAATCGAGAGGCTCGGCGGGCTTGATCAAAACAAGCAAGGTGCTTCCAAAACGGAGGAATTTCTAACCTTTGGTCTTTTAAGCGCAAGCAGAGCAGCGGAAAGCCGGTCTCTATCTGATTTGTTCACAATCTGTCGAATATATTCTACAAAAAAAAAAAAAGAAGTGGCCAGAGATTATAAAGTTGCGGCGCCGTTTCAATTTCCCAGCTTTAAAGCTGGAATCACAGGGGCAGGCGCTTCACTTGGCGATTCAGACTGAGCGTAGATGCTGTCAGCGCTGGGAACACTAATGAGAATCAATGGCGTTCAGAGGCAGTCAGACGCCGCCTCATTGTGTGCGTTGCAGCTGACATTTCATTCCATTGCCGCTTCCTATCTCAAAAATCTATTTGTAGGCAACATGAGTGAAAAAAATTGACCAACTAAAAAAAAAAAAAAAGGTCTCGCAAAGCAACAACAATATCACACAGGTCTGACTGGTATAACACAATAACATGCCAGAAAGTCTAAGCTGTCTGTGTGTGGCGCCAAATACACGTCAGCAATTGGAGGATCACTTACATGCAAATTGCAGCCTGGCTCTGCGACTGAGGATGGACCCCCACGTGTTGGAGGCCGTGCACTGGTATACCCCGGCGTCTTGGTCCATATCCAGGTCGCTAATGATCAGGCTGCCCCCAGACATGCGACGCCGGTAGCCATTCCCCGGATCAATGAATGTTCCGTTCAGCGACCATCTGCAAAACGCAAACACAATCAGTAGCCGAGTCACCCTGGAGATTTACGCTCGCAGTGCTTATCACAGATATCGATTCGATCAATCCACCCACGTCACGCTGAAGAGATAGAAGCTAAGCAGGGTTCTGTATGAGCAGAGAAATCTGAATACTGCCAATATCCCTTAAAGCTAGTTTGCAGCGAACAAAACGTTTCTTGACACCGACAACTTTCAACAGTTTGACTTATTTATTTTTTTCTGCTAATTTAGGTGAGAGCAAAGAGGATATTGATTTTTTTTTTCTTCCCAAACTTGCCTGGCGAATTGGATTTTTATTCCAACTAATCTTTAATGGCTTCCTCTATGGAGGTTATGTTTTTGTTGCACTTGGTAAGTGTGAGCAGAATATGCAAATCTGTTTTGACAGATTTTATTGACATTTGGTGGGAATTTGTGCCGCGTTCAAATTGTTGTTGTTGCAAGTCAAGACAGACGTAGCATTGAGAGATGGAGCATTTGCTGTTTGCGGTTCTCGGCCGAGCTCTTGCCATAAATTTCTGTCCAAGCAGTTATCGTCCCTATGAATGCGAATGTCTTTTGTCATCCGGTGACTTTTCCCTCTGCGCCTCTGTGAAATTGACAATTGTGTTTGAGAGAAAAATATCTCAACAGCTGTTAGATGGATCGGCAACCAGCACCGACCAGGGAGCATTTTCTTTTTGCCCTGTTCCAGTGAAATCCAAACATTTGCATGTTAGATTAGCATACAGGCTAATTGTGTATTAGATGAATTCTAATGACCCTGGTGATCCCAGATGGTTTTCAGTGAAATGTCTGGACGACTTTTCAACGGATTGCAATGAAATTTGGTTCATTCCTGTGCACCCAGGGAGAGAAAAAAAGGCAAACATTTGCTGTTGTGTGCATCACAACATCACAACATCTGTCAACAGTCCAAGGAACTTCAACCAGTATCGAGCATATATTTATTTTCTAATTCTTGATGCTCGTCACTGGATCAGATTCTGAAATGAAAACTAGCTCGAGCGACGGAACCGGTCTGTGTGAGTTACAGCAGGGGATACTTCTTACCACCAACACATCAGCTCATTACAATATCCAAAGGCATTGCTTTTGCTTATAATTATGAACTCATATTATTAGGGAGCATTAATCATCTTTATCTATAGCCCCCCCCCCCCAAAAAAAAACCCAACTGAAGTATTAGCTGGGAGACTGTATGCATCTGAGGTGTGTGAAGGGCATTAAATCAAAGTGCACTTTACCATCTGCAGACCAGGTACTAATTCCGTGCATCCACAAATAGATGCATTCTCATCTAACTCTGCATCCTATGTTAAACCAGTAATAAAATCATATTCAATTGATAATAAAATGTAGTTGTGTCTTTATTTCACTCATATTTGCAACAAATTACGAATCACTGCTAAGTATCACTAGAATGATCTAACTGAAGAAGAATAAAAGTGCAGCGAAAATACTTTACTTATATATACGCAAGATACATGCAGAAAAATGGAGATCAGGAAACAAAAACTCACTACACTAAAAGGACTAAGGCTTGGACTTGCTGAGGTCCAACAAAACCGCAAACACAAAATACAGCCAAATCAAAATACTAAATTTTACACACTACACAGCAGGCAGGCGCTGGAAAAAGACAGCAATCAATGAAAATACAAATCTTACGGTCGTGGATGAGAAGGCGAAACGCTATGGAGAGAAACACCTGGGCTAGAGAGTAACACGATATGGCAATGGGACAAATGACCATAATTTTGGGGCCGAAGCATCGGCAGGGTCTAAATAACAAACAATTCTAAGTAGAAAATGGATGGCAATTACTGAACTTACAAAATAAAAATTAAAAGAAAATTGTAAAAAATATTCCACGATAGCATTTTGATCTATATTCATAATTCCACGACTATTAAATAGTCCTTAACATTTTGCATTATTAGTGTTTTAAAGTTTCAGAGACAGCGGGGGCTTGGCAGAGCTGCATGCTTTGTAATTAGATTGTGTTTTTGTATATCTGAATTTCTACTTCGTGACACCTTCATATTGCATTGTCTACAGACCGTGTCCCTCAAGGAAAAGGTCACAAGATACTTTGTCATGCAAGTTCAGCTCGGGAAGCAACAGTGATTAATCGCGGCGACCCAGGAGAATCAAAACGCTGAATAATGTTCGCGTCGAACGGAGAGAACGGTTCATACGTCGATCAGCCTGACAGCTACTTGTATTCGATGGAGATCATATGAAGCGGTGTCTGCACGGGCAGGCGGAGGGTAACAGGACTTTCTCTTTCACATTCTCACAGGAGAAATATCGCCCCTCCTGCTTCTTATGGAATTTGAGAAACAAAGAATTATTGGAATGCCACATGTTCGTCTGCCACAGTGACAGGATTGTGAAATGACAATTCCCCAAAGATAACGAGAGGGGAAAAAAATCAATATAATTTTTTCCTCCCAGGCAAACCAACAGGCAGAGTGATGCCTCGTGCAGTCTTAAAGCCAGTCGTAGCTCTCCCCAGTCTCCTGCCTGACAGACTACAAAAGACAAAGCCGTCTTTCATCTTGTAGCCTGCATCATTCATCCAACAGTCTGTGCAGTCACTTAATCTGACTCATTTTGTCACCATTCCTACGATGTTGCTTTTACTAAATGCTCCAGACTGACAATGTTTGTATTTTCAGAGAATATGTCATATAAATATATAAAAAACAAAACCCAATTTCCACAATTTATTTCCCCATTTGAATTATCCTCTGTCCTCCTCCTGTGCTTGTGGAAAGGGAGGATTATTGTGTGTGGAAGAGGGGAGGAGCTTAAATGGATGGGAAGCTAGTTAGACTTGCAGCCACCCAGCATGATTTAACTTAATGGGAGAAGAAGGTGGCCAGGCTGGACAGATCACACACACACACACACTAGAGGAGACAGCTGGCTGGGTGTGATGGTGTTTATTTCGCCGCAGATGCAATTAGTAAGCCACATATCAACTCTTTCTGCAGAAACAGGCGAGACGTGACTTTAGAAGGCATCAAAGGCTTCTTCTCTGCCCTTTCTTTTCTTTTGTGAACCCAGAAATGGTGGCTGCAACTTAATGAGATCAACACGCCCCAAACGGGCTGCTGTCACCGTGTCATGTCATCCAATTGTGAGCGTTCAAGCCCGGGAAACGTAAAGAAGAATCAGCAGAACACGGAGCGTGCATCGTCCTTTCACTTTTTTTTATAGGGGACTAACGGTAGAAGGATGCTATGGATGGAAATGCCAGGGAACAGGGCTATAGGTCGACCCAGGAGAAGATACATGGACGTAGTGAGGGAGGACATGAGAGTGGCTGGTGATGGGGAGGATAATGCAAAGGACAGGGTGAAGTGGTGAACGTTGACTTGCTGTGGTGACCCATGACGGGACAAGCCGAAAGTACAATAGTAGTATAATAGTAGCACCGATTGACATATTTCAAAGGTTCTAAATGTTCCGGATGCATGTCTGAAACCGGTCCGAGTTCTCAGCATTCTGCATTTGTTGCACATTCTTTGCTTGAGATTGCTCACTACGATATAAACAGTCCTGATCACTGCACAGGCTGACATTATTTTAAAAGGCCACAAAAAATGTCAATAAATACATAGAAGAAAATTCTCCAGTCAACTGAAAAGAGGAAATACTATCTTTAATAAATAAATAGCCATAAACGCTGAGGTGTTCTCTAACTGTGGATGAGCGCAATACATCATAGCAAGATCTGTTTGTTCACTTTCGCTTTTACCATTTCCCTCAAACACACTGCAAGACAAATAGCAGGACGGTGCAGCAGGCAGGGCAGAGGTCTCATTGTTGCTGCGGCCCAACTTGAATCACACAGAACCCGCTGGCAAATTGGCGAGAGGAGCTTAGAGTAAGTCCAACAGACTCCGGGTGAGCAGTCTGCGCCGCGCTGCCGGCGGCGACTGATCTGAGCATGCTCCTTGTGAACCGCCCACGACCTTGAGGTTCACATCAATTTTGCATGAGGCCTCCTCATCAGATATATGTACTGTGTCTCTGCCTCACCTGGTTCTCCTTGAGGCCAGACACCCACAGAGAGAAGGCAGTGACCACACCGACTGGATAAGGGTCACTGTCCAAGTACGCAAACACACACACACACACACGCATTCCTCGCTATATATATTCTGCAAATAAGGAGTAGTAAGAGACAATTTCCTCTCGGTAGACATCATAGGTGAGACCGTGGAATCTGTTGCACACTCGATTCGCTCACTCGCTTTCCGGTATGTCGTAAAATCACCTCGTAAACAGACAAAACAACAACAGACGAGTGCGTGTCGTAAAGTGGAACTGTCACGAGTCGCATAGTTCGTAAGTTGACGACCCCTTGTATCACGTACAAGCGGTATTTTTTTCATTATTTTATTGCTAAAATAAGCATTTTCTAGCCTAAGAAAAATAAAACAGTAATTAAAAACAGAATTGAACAAATAAATAAATACATTAAAGCATGCATTACAACAGATATTGCCGTATTGCAACATCGGAAAACACAAAGAGCCGCTCCTACGCTATATTGTACACATCATGCTCGTCGCCTCGTTCATCCAGTTAGCATCAGCGTGTGAGTCGTTCACGCTGTGTTTTTTTGTGTGTGACAGATTCATTAAAGTTTTGAAATATATACTATTGTTACTAAAAAGATCTTTGTATGTGTGTGGGAAAGGGGAGAGGGTGGGCTGATAACAGAGCAGGGAGCGTTCACAAAGGTAAAAGAAAAAAAAAAACACAGAAAATAATAAAATAAATATGGTGTCGCTACTTCGTGGCCACTTCGTTTTCACTTTTCGCAGGGTCCCGGAACGTAAAACTTGCGAAAAAAGAGAGTCGACTGTATATATATATATATATATAAAAATAAGAAATACTCCTGCTGCACCGTGCCAGCCAGTAGTCACAGGTAAAGACATAAGTCAGCCTGAGGTCACATGACACAATAGCAGACACAGCAGTATGTTTTTTTTACTCCCGCTTTTCCAATCTCCGCTGTGCCCTTGATCGTGTGTTACAGCAGATTCATAGTAAACACAGTGACAGGTGTATTCATAAAGCACAGCTCTGGGCGCCGGCGTGTGCGCCGGTGCTACAGTGGACTATTTGTCAAGTGGAGAAGTGCCAGGATTGTCTTCGTATATTCACAGTGTCACTGAGTGGGTGAGGAGAAGAAGAAGAAGAGAAGAGCGAGGGGGAAATCAGATGGTGTGAAGCTGAACGACAAGGCGCACCTTTTTCTCATTCGAGCTGCGTTACAGTATTTGTATAAATATAATTTAAAGCTTTAACTGCTGAATTTAGGTGATATCAAATGTATTGTACGTTTTATAACAACATGATAAGCAAGAGGAGGCAGACTCTTTGCTTCAGCACCTCTCTGGACAGGAATAACATCACCTTCTGTGACAAATTCAGTGTTGTGTGACCCAATTTTTCTGATGGATATTAAACCAAATGGAGGATTGTTTTTTTTAATAGCTGCGGTAACTGAGTAAATTAAGCGTGGCTCTCAGACTGTAATACGCTCTTGCTTGGCATATCTAATTATAAAACTACATAAAAAAAAAAAAAAATGACGATTTTGCAACAGGCATTTGCAGATCTGTGCCTAGTCGCAGTTTTCAGAGTCCGGTGAAAGTCACAGCGTGACCGTTTCCTACAGGCATTTTATCTGTCAGCTCAGGACATTTTGAGCTTCTAATTTCTGTTTTAGTGAAATAAATTGCCAAGAATTTATGCTTTCTGTTTTATCACCAGGACAAAACCTCTCCTTGCCCGAAGGGAAGCAAGTCAAGGACAATCAGCATCAGAAATAAAGTGATGCGAGGCCAAATAAAGCTAAAAAAACAAAAAAGAAGACATCTCCTTCAAAGTGAATTTAATGATAGAAATCCAGCGTCTTAAAAACATTAACAAATGTGTCAATCCACAGTTGTGAGCATCTGATCACTCAGATGTCAGCTCTTCAGTTGAAACCAGGTTTCAGAATTTTCTATTCAGAATTTAGACTGCTGACTCCAAACAGTGGAACAAATGACCTCGATGAATATCATCAGGTTGACGTGTGTGTGTGTGTGTGTGGTTAATACATGGCACTGTTTGGTATCAGATCTCAATGTTGACTCCAAAGTCAATGCTGTTTGCCATATTGTGCCGCAAAGAAAGCCTCAAGTTTATTGATCAGAGCTTTCTTCCTCCACTGGAAGCAGGGTAGAGGAAAAAATGAGACGAGACCAAACCAGTAATTTAAGTTAGTGGATATAAAACCGAAAGCATGAGGAAGAGAGCAACGCAGATAGTCCTTTCATCCCTTGTTGATATCAAGTATTGATTGGTATAGCTTTAATATGCTGCAGACACACAATACAGTAGAGATAATGCATGCCTGACCGCTCTCATATTATTGGATGCTCGCTCGGTCGGCGAAGAAGCCGCAGATCAAACTGACACCAATGTCGTTTCACACGATTGCTTTAGTGCCGCGACGGGCCCGAAGGAGAGAACCTCTTCAGCAGGCCGGTGAACGCCAGAAGGTTTTAAAAAACAGGTGAAATAATGCAACGGATCATTTGGGCTTCATCCTGCGATTGCTCAGGTTGCACATGTAATGATGCCCCCTCACCCCCACCGCCCCCGCCGCTGTGCCCGGACCGTGTTTTCATCCCAGGCACATTATAGCAAATGTAAGCATTTAACCCGAATGTCACTCACAAGGTTATCGCCTCTCCCCTACTTGCTGTGCATCTACACGGTGCTGACAAAGCTCCGAAACACAATCTCCCCCCCAAAAAAAGAAATTGGCAGCTGCCATTTCCAGCCAGGCTCTCTGTGCTGCGAGGGAATAGCCAGACATATATGAAAGGATCTGTTGTGCAAATGTGTCACTGAGATCCCCTTTTCTCCCCTCACGATTCCTTAAGCAGGGCACATTATAAATGATCAGCTTTAGCCGCACAGAGGCTCAAATCTTAACCGCAATCACATCTGAGGCGTTAGTAAATTCATCAGCGCCATCAACCTGACTCCGCCATTGTAAGGATGAGCTTTGCTAAATGAGAAACAGACGCTCAATTAAGCAATCGCTCTTCGAGGCCTGTCTCTCCGCCGGCGGTGGCTAATCTCTGGAAAATTCACATCCAGAAAACATTCTTTAAAAAAAACAAAAAAAAAAACCTCAGCAATCAATGCTATCAGCGCCCTCTTTGATTGTCATGAAAGCCGAAGTAAAGATTCACGATCAATTAAGCAGCAATGGCTTCTCGCAGTGCCTTGAGCGAAAGAGGGAAGGAGATTCTGCCGAGGCTTGTGGGGAATGTAACTTTGATGTGGTCGTTTTACCTGTACTGCAGAGGAGGGCCGCCTTCTGCCTCGCATGTGATGCTGGCATGCTGGTCCGGGGAGCTGACCGGTAAAGTGAGGTCACTTGGCTCCGTCCGCCATCTTGGCCCTTGGAATATGACATCCTCTGCACGTGCTGGGGAGAAGGGAGAGAGCGGATGGCAGTGCAAGCTCGGAAAATTGTCTCTTTGACCTCGAGAGAAAACACTGGAACAACACAGCCAAAACGCAGACGGCGTGCGGGAAAAACATTCGTCTCGCTGAAGTCGGCCCTTCTTCAGCCCCCTTTGTGCCGTTTTCTCCCATTCTCTGAATAATATTCCTCTTTCCAAGGAAAAAAAAGGAGGCGTGGCTTCTTTGCTTCCTTCGCATTGCATGCAACGCACTCCTTTTGGGTGCTAATGCAAGTGCTGACACATTTGCTCCCTCTTTTGCTGTCTGCTGCTGCATTTGTCAGAACCCGAGGCACAAAAAACACAGATTATATATTTTCAACACGGCAAGCGGGGGGAAAACAGTGCTCGCTAGCTGTGCCATTTTATTGTCTTTATAAATCTTCGTGCTTTTTTGCTACGGTCCGAGGTATTAGTTTGTTTTAATAATTCAAAACAGGTGTGTAAAACATGTGGATAAATAAAAGAGCTGAAACGGAGACGTTCAGTGTTAATTACGTCAGAGGAAGAACGTCATTCTGACGGAGCAGCGGTTCAGGACTTAAGTCTGCGACGGTCGATCGCTGAGGTGGGAAACCAAGTTCAACACATTTCCTCAGTCATCAATGGGCTGATAAACAAAGCGGGGGGGGGGGGGGGGGGGTATTTTCAGAACATCTATGTCATACTTCACATGCACTGGTTAATTGAGGCCAGAAGGACACACTCATCTGCCAGAGGCTTAAAAAGGGAAAGGATGTGGAACACAATCTGGTACTAAATAAAAAAGCGACGTCAACAGACGGACTGGGTAGGCCTAATTAATACCGCGCCGCTAACAGATTGCAGCATGTGGCTGGCAGGTCTACATGTGGTTTAAACCAGTAAAAACGTGTCAGGGAATCGACTTGGCGTCGCCGTGTGGCAGGTTGGGAAAATGCATCCAAGTGCCAAGTGTTCTTGGGCAGTGCATTTAAACGTGGCTCTCATGCGGACTAACACCTAAGTCGTTGGGCATCCCAGACGGCAGAGATCGACGTCTCGCCTGATTCTCATCAGCTGCAGAGACTTTCAATGGATTTCAAAGTTCCAAACCAGCACCCTCCTGCAAGCAGCACGTCCGCCAGGAAGGTTGAGACTGCGCGGATCTGGCTCCCTCGAGTAGCGGGTTTGAATTACCCATGAGGCAATTTGAATTACATTCATAGGGATTTACAATGTCATTTGAACAAGGGTTGACATTCTGGTGGAGTGTCTCTTCTGCTGCTGCTGCTCAAGTCCCAGGTGGCACGGCAAGGGCAAAAACGAAGCATGGTGGCGAGTAGATTGTGCTAAATAGCAGAGCTGGATTCATTGCATGGATCCCGATAATGATCTGGACAGGCTATAAACGGGAATGGGATCAGACTCCGGTTTGTCCCCTGATGGTGCTCTGTATATGTGCAGTAGGACGCCACTCCAGAGAGCGGTGAAGGGCACCGTGGTAGAACTCTACAGCCAGTAGCGTGATCTGATCGCTGATTATTGAAGACAAACGGTGCTAAATACGATACTCTGCTTACTTAAGAGGAAATGCTATTTCTAATCATTTCTAATACCGTTAAAGAGTGAGCTCACATAAGCTAAAATATATATTCTGGGATAGATATGAGTATCTTTCATATTTGCGATGCTGCTATGACATGAACTGTGTGCAGAGAGACTCACACAAGATTTGTTCAAACATCTTACCTGCAAGGCATCCGGTGATTGATAGCAGAACAATTTGTTTCCATAGCGACATCATCTTCAGTTGTCGACTTTCATCCAGTTGCTTGTAAATGGATTACTCTCCCTTGAATACAAGAATTCTAATCTGAAGGGAAAGTAATTGTAGACGTGATTAAAATACGGCATTTTGATCCACAAACGACAAACATTCACAAGCAAAGGAACGCGATTACGGCGCCGCTAAGTTACGTAATTGGTTGGCATTATTAAGGGGATACTGTAAGTGACGGGTAAGTGAATGTTGAGGAACTGGGAAGAGACGGGGGAAACAGCAGCAGACAAAAACCGGAGGATATAACCCGTCGGTGCAATTTTCAGGCGGCACAGAAGAAGAAACAGCTGCTAAATGAGTGTGTTTTCTTCCGCCGTGGATGTTTCTCATCCTGCCTAACAAGCTCAATTCTGCAACCTTAAAGGGAAGCCAGGAAGGGAATGATTGACCTCAAAAGATACTTCTCTCTCTTAATTTGACTATTAATAGGAGCTGGCAGACTGCGTACCAGCTCCCCCCCTCACACACACAAAACGCCACTTCATACTCCAAGCAAAGGGTTTGGTGGCCGATGGTATGCAAGCAAAGTGACTGTTTTCATTTTTGCTCCCACCGATCAGCAACAAACAAGAGCGTATTAAACCGCCATCCGTTAATACGAGCTGAAAGGACAACAGAAACGTGTGAAGCTGCGACGTTTCCATTAAGGGGTTTATCCTTTCTTAACAATTAGACGCGCCAAGATCAGTCTCGGGGAATCGTCGGAGGTGCGGACAACGCATCCGTGTTTGTCCTACACATGAAGACAGGTTTGCATTCAAGCTGTGTGAAGCAGTGTAATATTTCTGGCAGTAACAATTCGTGTAAGGAGGCTCCATTTTTTTTTAAAGCGGGTAATTGCACTGCGGATGCCATTTCCTACGCCGTTACCGTGAGGCATGAAGGGTGGGCTCCTTCACTGTTTGTTTTTTTACCACGAACTGGACTGGACGGTTGATATCATTTTAGAGACTGGTCTGGGATACGTAAGCTGGTGGCACTGGCCTGAGGCAGAGAGGAATCGCTTAGGTTAAGGGATGCCTTAAGGTGCGACCGGCAGTAACCGGAGGTTAGAGATGGGAGCAGCCATCGGTGAACATTAAGGCTATTAAATTTTTAGACTGCTTGTAGGTGGAAAATACCACACAGCACAATATCCAAGTTATAAAGTGAGGCTAAAGCTGATTCTGGAAGATGCAACTGCTTATGTCATCTCGCCTGATTGGCAAACTGAGACATTTGAAAATAATGGAACGACAAACTTGGCAATAGGCATGCATAAATTTAGTCTACTCTAGTTCACACAAATGCATTCAAACTACTCGAAGTTTCTCCAGGATTCTTTCTGCTGCCCTGCTGCTTGTTAAACTAACAATGTCGTGCTTGCTATTTATATATTCTAAATACCGTCGGAGTTATTCTAAGGAATGGAGCTGGGCGTGAGTGAGTGGAGGGAAACAGCATAGCCAGCGGCGTAAATATGTCCTGCTGTTGACTAATGAGTGAAGTAATGCTCGTACTTTCCAGTGGGTTGTAAGTGTGATGTAATTGGCAAAAAAAAAACTCGAACGACCTCTGTTCGGCGCTGCAGCAAAAAACACATTGGAAATACGTTATCCATTGATACGTCCACCCGAGGTTCTGGAAAACACGGTTTCTGGAGCACCCCATTCATACACCGCTGCCGTTTTATAGCAGTCGCATTAATAAATCCTGACATAAGTGTCAAAAGAATCTCCGATCTTTCACAAATTGAATCCAAAATCCAAAATAGCAGGTCAACAAATGACCCAAATGGCCACTCAACTTTTGGCACGGAGAGCCCCAAGACTGTAATTGCAGTATTAGTTGCACAGGATGGGGCTTTGCTGAAGCTCTGACCTACATCACAGTAAGTGGAAACTGATACGCCTCTCTGGATTAAGAATTCAGACCAACCCCTCATCCTTACGGCACAGCCCTGTTGTGCGGATTAACCCCAGAGCTATCTTTGGAATTCTTGAAACGGGCCGAAATACTAACTTCTCATTCGTTTCAGCAACTTCTAGCTGTTATGTTGTGGCGTAAAAATGATAGAATCATCAAATTAATTCGTACTACCCAATAAAATTCAACAAAAGGAGTCGTCCAGTTTCCTCCCAGTCATCCCGGGTTCCAGGATAGTTCCTTATCAGGGTGTGTTTGCAGGCGCTGCAGGATTCAGAGTGGATTTCCTGGTGTCTTTCAAAATTTAGGGGGCATTTTGCCACTCTAAAAACCCATCACATTGGATTACACAGTTTCAGATTCTGCTGGAGCAAGAAAAATGTGTGCTGCATTTTTCAGTGTGAGCGTCGCATTAACTGTCATCCACTTTCAGGAGGATCATCCTGACCGATCAGTCCAAAAAAAACGACGAAAAAGAAAAACGTCCAAAATCCTGGAAGAGAAATCTCCTCTAAAAGACTTTCTGAGCAACTTGGGTGTTTTGTAGTTCATGTCACAGTCTCCGTTGACACAATGGAAGCTTTTCCTGGGAGCACATCTTCACTCTGCAGCCTGGAAAACAGGCCGTAAAGGATGTCCTCTTCCAGGTCTTTCTCATTTGATCTGTTTTTGAATTAACGGTTCATAGAAAATCTTATCTTTTCCTTCCCAGCCATTGCGTTCGTCCCCCTTGTCTAAAGGAATGTCATTTTCGTTTGACGTTGTTTTTCTGAGGCTCTCCGTGGAGGAGAAAAATGTTTCATGACGCTTCCAAATCGATTTCAGAGCTGCTGAAACTGAAGAGAGAAGTGTGTCGCTTTTGACCTTCAAAAATAAAGCAAGGCAGTCAAATCTCTGTGCTGAAGCATCCACAAATCCAAAAGCAGAGGAACAATATTCAATCCGAAAAGAAAAAAAGAAACTCCTGGGATTTGGTGATGAAGATGACGAGATGCCGTTTTCTTTCCTCGGCTCAACCAAAATGATGAGCAAAAGATTGCTCCGCCAAACGTAATGAGGCATCACACTTTCACCTACATAGAAGCTAAACCTAATGGAAGTCATTGGCTAAACGCATTCCGGAGTAAATTAGATGACTTCTTGGTTAGTGGGGCTGTTGTTTGGCACATAATTGATAGGAAAGGTGGTTAAAGGCATCCACCCCCCCCCACCCCCCCCCGAGGGCACCGTAATTGCAAAAGAATCTAATAAGGGGAGGAAGGAGAATGGAGAGAGCTCCTATGATGAAGGGAGCACAAGCTCAAGGGTTGCATTTAAATCACACAGAGATCCAGATCATAAAAACATCATGCTGGCAAAGAGGCGCCGCAGTGGCACACTGGGCACGAGGCCGTAATGGGGGGGGGGGGCACGATGCATTCATTCACATGGAGTTGGCGTCTTTATTGCTGCACAATGTCATCAACAAGAAACAGCTCGGCAAGACAACCTGGGAGGCGAGGATGCGCCACCGGGGATGGACTCCATCTGAGCGGCGCTTTTGTAAATGGATGACAAATTCTCAATCAACATTGAACTGATGCTTCTTCGTTTGTGCTTTTCAAATTCAGACCAGCTTCAGTCTAGGAGGATACAAAAAAAAAAATGCAAGCAAGGCAATGAAGTCGGAGCTTAATGGCTGTGTTTCATCAGCTCCAGTAAAGTATACTTGAATGAGAGAGAGAAGAAGAAGTATGAGTAATTGTTCACGACTGATTGCACCATACCTCTTGCGCTATACCTCAGGAGAGCGGGGCGACGCGTCGACGAGGCAAATTATGCAATGTGGGTTTCAAATAAAATGGCATTTCATGTAGCCCGATCCAAAACAGCTGTTTCATTGACATTCGTGAAAGGATTGGTCGGCTCCCGAGGTGTTTCTTCCATTTTGTTTCAGGCGCAAGCCTCAAAGGGTGAAGTTAAAGGAGCCAGATCACGCGCGTGTCACATGTGTGAGTTTCAACTCAATGATGTCAACTGCGGCTGAGGTCGCGTTTCAATGACGGAGGACGTCGTGACGGAGGTTGCTTGTGAAACATTTCAGTAAAGATTTTATTTTTTACTTCAAACCTTCACTAATTTTACAATCCGATTTTCTTTTTTTTTTTTTTTTACACACACATTAAATATCTGTTTAGAACTAAATATCTGGACAGGATGCTGATCAGGCACCACAAAGCTTCACGCAAAAATCTGGGATGATGGCAGGATTGCCCCCCCACCCAGTTACGGGGCTGCATCCCTTACCTCCTGCCTAACGCAGGGGGCAGGAGAGTAAGTGCACTCAAAAGAGCAGGGAGCAGCGATCCATTCCTCAACCCCATCCTCAGCCAGCCACATGCTCCACATACTGGAGGTCAGGGACAGGAGACACTCAGAGAGGCTCATTGCATTTTTGATGCGATTCAATCCCTTTCACAGCCTCCCCCTGAAAGGAAAGCGACTGCACGATGTAATTGCCACTCTGGCTCAATCAAAAGGAGATTTTCATCTCTGCAGCGCAACGCTGGGCATCGGTGCGATAGAGAAGAATCACTGCGTGGCTTCAGAGGCGTGCTTCACCTCTCATTTGGCTACAGCTCAAGAATAAAAGGGAAGCGCATTTACAATCCCGGCTGAACAGTGGAACACTTTGAAGGCGGGGAATGCTGGGCATTTTTCTTGTCACTGTCGGGTCTGTCCTTTCGCACACTGGGTGGGGAGCTCTTGCGTGAAAATGAATCAGAGCCAAACATGTTAGGTCTTCCAGAAAAGGGTGGGGGGAGAGAAGAGAGCCGCGCTGATAAATTACAAAATAAAAGTCATCTATTGAAGATCTTGACATTGAATTTAAGAAGATTTTTGATATTTTCTTTGGTAAAAGTGTCGGAATATTTTGCCCCCCCCCCCCCCCCCCCAAAAAAAAATACAATTAAGGAAGAGAATGAAATGACAAATGTTCCTTCCTCCTTTCCTCCGCAGAGACTGCAACAAATGCTTGAAACAAGTTGGAGCGACACAAAGCTTTCCTCCCGACGCCGTTTCTGTGCGTGACCGAGCGGAGCAGCACCAGATGGACTTTGTCCTCTCCTCGATGAGGGAAATGAGCCTCAGCAGTAGAAATCCCAGCAGGACCATCCAAACCATTTGAGGCTCCTCTAGAAAAGCGATCATTCGCATCACGCGTGTGCGTGTGTGACAGCAAACAGTGCGTACCCTGTCCGCGCGCCTTTTAGCGGACGCTGATGAATTATGAGATCTATGGAGACGTCTCGTCACGGCGATGTGGGTTTTTAAAAAGGGGATTTTATTTTTTTTGCTCCGAGTCAAATTAACTTTTCTTCGCATTTGTAGCCCGCAAAAGCTGCAAACTTAGCAGCGCAGCGCTCTTTACGCGTTAAGATAAAATACAATTAAAGCAGGGGAATAACTTACAGTCCTGCCACGGACGATTTCTGACCAGATACTTACTACTTTTTCCAGGACGCAGTTTTTTTCCTCTTCATTAAACTGCTTTGATTGTAATTCCAGTGTCCGGTGGATGCGCGTTATTTCAGGCTCCGGTGAGCGGATGACATTTCTGACTGACCAAGCAGCCAGGATAAAAAAAAAGAGATTGCTCTCCGCTCTTGCAGTTTAAATTGCGTCTCTCGGTCTTAAAACGGCGGGGACTAAGAGTAAAATCCACAATCGGTGAGTTTTCAGGCGGCTGAGGATGACGGGCGTCGAAACGCGATGAAGAAAACGACCCTCGACCTCCTTGTATTACACTCCTCAAGATGCTGCCAAGACGCAGAGAGGACAGCGGCGCCTCTGAGCCGAGACTCACATTGCGCGCATCCCCGAGCTTTTACTATTTGTGCGCAGGAAGAGGCGCCCACTGGTGACGCGTTAAAACACCGATCGCAGCGCAGTAATGCGCCACCAGACCACCCTGCCCATTCCTCCGCTGAAGAGTGTGCACGTTTGAACCCAGGACAGTTATCGCGTTGAAGAGATTAAGTATAGAAAAGCTCCAGAAGTAGATTTAAAATGAGACACTGTCCAATGGAGTTATTAAGCTGCTTTAATATATGCAGGAGTTGTGGGGAATCTTCCTGAGCATTCTTTACATAGCAAAGGACAAGATGATGAAAAGTAGCCACGCATTAGAGGGATGTTATTCATTTGGAAACATTCACTTTAGTAATAGTGATTTATCAAGTGAATATTTTCACCTAAACTATAGATGCAAATCCCAAGAGCTGCAAAAAAAAAAAAAAAAAAAAAAATAGCAAGAGGTTTTCACTCAGAAAAAAATGCAAAATGCATAATTTATTTCTCACTAACCCTTCATTGGAGGTATGAGTTCTAGATTCTAAAGCCCTTCAGGTGCAGTCTCGTAGCAGACCACACGTAGATGCTTTTGTGTATTTTGCCCTGTAAATACGGCGTCACCGACTTGAAATTTAATTTATTTTCATGATGCAACCGTCAGAAATCACAGCGTCCTGGGAAGCACTTCCAGAGCTCACGGCAAGATCCAAAGTCCGCAAAGGTGTTCAGCCGCTCGTGCTAATCGTAACTGCACGGGATAAGAATTGACCTTTTTGTGCCGATAATGGGTGGAATTAATGTTATTATGTGACAAATTTACCTTCCCCCACTTTTATGAAACGTTTTAGCACCTATTTTTTTCCAAATATTCCGACTCACTGACTCGTTGGCATCTGGAGTGGGGAGTAATGAGGGCCCGAGGGTCCAACAGGAGGGCCCGGAATTCCTGGAATTATTTTTCTTTTTTTAACTTCATGTAATCATCAGAAATTTATAACCGTTTAACAGGCCTTTTCTTGAATCTTAAACAAATATAACGTACATTAGAGACTGCTGTTGACCCTGGCCCTTCTAAACATGCTTAACCTCTCCTGCAGCCTGGTTGAGTAAAATATCCATGCAACTATTTTCCATAACCTTTTTGTCCATTGCAGAATCACGGCGGCCTGGAACCTGCCAGCTGGCATTGGGTGCACCCTGGATATAAAGAATGGATTATTGCTGCTTTAACTGAAGCATACAGAAATGCATGAGGCTTAGTGAAAATAATCCATAATCTCCACAGCTACAAAAACCTGAGGAATCATCACATACATAGTTTGTTATGTATTCACTTGATTTATAGGGAAGTCAACCAGATATTTAAACACTACTGAAATAGATCTGTATTGATTTAACATTATGATGAATAATTGATGGAGGATGTCCTTTTTTTTTTGTCAGGTTTCAAGTGTTCCTCCTAATGGAGATCTCAGAATGGGAACTGCAATGCCTTGCTTTTATTTATGACATTCAGTGGTAATGTCAGATTGCAGCCTCTCCATGCAGTCTGTTTCCAAGAATTCCAAACAATCAGATCTCACAAATGGAGCTGCCACTTTAACTCTTTTGAAAATGTCATCCATGAAATCAACAGAATAGCACTGCAGTTTGCACAGTGTCTGTGGCGCACTGTTAAAAGTGGATATCTCACTTCCAGAAGTCTTCACGCGCTGTGCCAGCGATTCTCTCTTAAGTTAAGGGAAGCCTTTAGAGATGCACTGTTGACAAATGGGCAAAGAAGAGGGCGAGCCGCAGACATTGGGCCTCGTGCTTCACCAACTGCCACTGGTGACACCAAATAAATCTCCCCATCACTGCATAGATAATTGCTGTTAGCTTTATCCAGCGCAATCCATTTGATTGATTTAAATATTAAAACGATGGCGATATGAATATTTAATGTTTCTGGGCAGAGGAGAGCTCCAGGGGGTTTTATAGAGACTGATGGAAAATACAGAGGAGGTGAAATGCCATTAATTAAGGTTATTTGGTATCTTATTGGATACATAGAGGGTTGTGGACATGTGTGTGTGCGTGCGCGCGCGTGTGTGTGCATACGCGCGCTTGGAA
Source organism: Brachionichthys hirsutus (assembly GCF_040956055.1). Taxonomy (NCBI): domain Eukaryota; kingdom Metazoa; phylum Chordata; class Actinopteri; order Lophiiformes; family Brachionichthyidae; genus Brachionichthys; species Brachionichthys hirsutus. The sequence continues at coordinate 11,165,333 of NC_090904.1, read as the reverse complement.
AGATGACAAGTCAAGGTCAGCAGAGATACGAGGCTGCCGCACGTGCTGCAGATAATCCACCCACGGGTAAGTAAAATGTGAAATGAGTAATGAGACCACTCAGAAGTCCTGCTGAAGTGTCCCGGAGCAAGGCGCGTCAGCCGTGACTACAAATGCGTTCCGTCCTCGCTTGAACTCGGACCAGCCTGTGGAGGAAGAGCAAAAGAAGAGGAATAACAACCGACGATGAAATGTTGAGCCGTTGAAGTTGGATGTGGATGCGGGAGTCTGTAGTCGCAATTTTATAATCATCGATCAATAATATCTCAAAGCAAGAAAGTACAAAAACATGCAATTTAGCTGAATTGATTACTCCAAGTTGCCCATAGTCTATGAGTGCGTGACTGTTTGTCCTTCTCTGTGTGGCCAGGCGATGCCCTGGCGACGTGTCCGGGGTGTGCCCCGCCTCTCGCCCATAGCAAGCTGGGAGAGGCTCCAGGAACTACATGTGACCCAGTTACGGACAAAGCGGAAATGGTAGCCTACTTCACGGTTCATCAGTTCCCTGATTGGCTATTTCTTTTAATCCCTTATTAACCATTTTAGCTCCTCCCAGCTCGTGATGATCATTTTATCCTCTCCCTAAAAGTGATGCTGTATGATTTAGCTGACCTTTTTAAAAACAATTATTATCTGTGTGGAATCACACATAACCATCGCAAGTCAAGCGAACCGTGTATTTGCCTTTGCATGAGCGAGGTGATGTCCTCTAGCAAACCTCAGCGCGGCACGCAGCAATCACACAGTACACTTGACCTCTAGCAAGCACGGTGCGAGTCTAGTGGGCAAAGCCAGATCTCCATTTGCATGCCTGTCACAGCTGTCCGTCCATATAGTCTGCTCAACATCATGTCTCGCGCCTTGCAGGGAATCTCTTCAAATGTAGTCCAACTATCCACGTCTAATTGATTCAAGGCATGAATCGATTAGAATTTGTCGCTCAAGCATCAAAGTCACTTCAATCTCATCATCGAATGCATTTTTTCTTTTAAAGCCGCAAGTCAATAATTCATGTGCCATCTACAAATCGATTTTCACACAAATGTCTACCGGGATAAAACAATACAGTTGGCAGAAACATATAAAAATCAGTTAGAAAACATTTAGTAGGAGGCCATACGCCTTTTAAGTTTGCTTTTAACAGAACAGTGACTCCCAGGAGCCTCTGCAGCCAAGTGGCTCTCCTGATCCGCTCCCTGAGCTGGCGTTGCATGTAGAGAGAAGAAATTGGTTGCAAGTCTAATTATCAAAAGGCTCGCGCAACTCTGGACATTCTCTCTCTCTCTTTTCAGAGTTTCTACTCACTCTTCCAAAAAAGGACGCCGCATGTGGAGCAAGGTTAGAGGAAAAGAAAACAAGTGGGAAGTGGTCAGAAAGACGGAATTCACCTGGAGGTGCTTCCCAGAGAGATCTATAGCTTTGACTGGAAGAGTGGCGAGCTTTTCCAGCTCCAGGCTTGGCAGCATACTGTGCCGCTCTCATTGTTGTTCCTGCCAGTTCTCTAAAGTTGGAGGTAGAACAACATCCACTGGCGAGAATATAAGACTTTGTGTTTTATTGGTGCACTTTGGGTTTGTGCAGCAAATGAAAGCCCAGGAGACGTGGCTAACACCGCGGATGTGTCAAAGGTGGAACAATTGGAAAAAGCGGGGGGAAAAACAAAGAAAAACAAACAGACAGCGTTACAGAGCCTCTGCGACACAGAGGACGCTGAGAAAACTCTCTTTTCTGAGTAGAAATGAGAAATATCTGGAGGTAAATTATAAACAGTTCTAAAAGCTAATGATCAGCAGGAGCTGACTAGAATACAACGAACAGGAGGAAGATTTGGCTGATTTAGTGAGTTTGGTGTTACGGGCTGAGCAAGGATTTGGACCCAATAGTGCAGAGCAGACAAATGCAAAACTAGTTATAGAGATTCTAATGAAGGAACACAACAGAAATACTTCATGAACAAACTGATTAATATTGCCAGACGGGCAGGGCGCCTAAAACGGTTTTAACTAAAGAACACTGCCTAAACACAACACTTAGATATGAAAACATCAAAAAGAGGACAGGCTGGCTGTCCGGAGGGACAAGACGGAAAATAATTTTAAAAAAAATCACAGCCAAACAAAACAATATCAAAAGGCGAAGAGAAAATACTCACTCCGTAGTGGCAGCGGCACGTACGAACGGAACGAGAGCTTAAACTGGGAAATACAGGAAGACACGCCGGGCGAGCAGCGCCTGAAAGAATTGACTAAGCAAACAGGACATTATGGCACGGAGCGGTCTAGAGAGTCTCAGTGGGCGAGATGAGGAACAGGTGCGCCTCGTTCAGTTCACCACTGCCTCGGCAGCTGCGCAGCGCAGAAACCAATCAGCAGCAGGACAAACATGGCAACCCTCACATTGGGTTCACGTGAAATTGTCAAATATTTAAAGTTGTAGAAATAAGCAAAGTCAAGTTTAGAGGCACGCGAGTCTTGTTGCAAATGTGCTCCAATTAATTCCATTTCCAAAACATTCCTCGGTAAAGTCTGATTGTGAATGGGGTCCAGGAATACTGTGAGTTTTCCTCTTCTTAGGATATTGTATAGTGAGCGTCTGGCTGAATAATCCCAAGTGTGAATTAGTTACTATATAAGTAGACGGGACTTTGCTCCTTCAGAAGAAGGATATGCTTCCAGTTTGGAGTTGTGTTAAATTATTCTTGGGTACTTAAAAAAAAAAAAGTTACACATACAAAAGAAAAAAAAAAATCACTATTCTATCTCACCCATTTAAGTATAAAAGTCATGGATCAGCTTTAATATCAGTTTGATGGTGTGGACACACACAATAAAAACAATTTTTAACGAAGCCGGGTCAGCGTTGTCCATCACGTGCGACTCCGTCAGTTTGACATGACTCTCTTAATCGTGCAGTTTGCTACAAAGTGTGAAGAACTGTCAGGATGTGTTCCTAAAATGCTGAAATAATTGGAACGTGCCTCTTGTCTGGGCGTGAAACAATCTGCCTGACAGCTGTTCCCTCACATTTTGCAAGCACCCCTCGCTTGGTTTGGGCTTTTTCTAAGGAAATCCAACGCCGCGATTAGTGATGAAATAGCCTGAATACGCATAGAGCGTATTCCACGGACTGCGTTGCACATCTCCGTCCGGTGCATATGCAGATCAGGGAATGTGTGAATATGCATAAACAGTGGCAGGGGGCGCTCCAGGTATTGTCTCGCTGATGGTTAATCCTTGTTGAGCATTGTTAGCCTTTCCACGCTGATTTGTTCCTGGAGTACAGTTGAATAATTTCATCAGGCACTACAGTGAGACACCTACCTTCCACCTTCTCTGTGCTGTTCGCCGCGCTTCCGTTTTCGTTTTGCGTATCAGAGTAAAAACTTTTGAAATTAACTTTAGAGTTATTGTGATGGAAACATGGGGAGACTTGTCTTTTTTGGAAAAGGGATATTGTTTAGAGCCAGTGACTAACAAAGACTGAAAGAAAATCGTCATCATTAGGACTTTTGTTATTGCTATTTCCAATATTCTTATCATCTTGCTGAAATTCTATTACTTATCAACCTTCATAATTAACAGAATATTTCTGTAGATTGTAAAGCTCGCAACTGTTTCTGCTGGTCTTTACCATGACGCTGTGGAATTAGGAGAGGACAAATGGATTTGTTGTAGCTTCGAAAGCTACGGATCTATAGATCCAGGAGAAACCGCCGTTACTGAAAATGTGCTTTTTGTGAATAACTTCTAAACTAATAATGATATCAATGTGAATCCAGTTGCTAAAGGTTTGTTTTCATGGTTAAGGAATCTGAAAATATAGATACAATAAATGTAGAGCGATAATTTGGACTGAGGTTCTTGGCGGCGGTCTGTGCTCTCCGATGGCTCCAAGGAGGTTACACAACCGTCTGTTTGCCTCTATCTCTTTGTGGGATTATGCAAAAGATAGCCAGATGAAAGAGGGATTACGTTTTGGTGGTGATCTGGATTGGAGTCTGAATCCTTGGATTTCTTTATTTATTTTTTATATAAATCTCTAACATTATGAGGGCAGATTCTATTATTGTAGCTTATAACTTTAGAGCCATGCAAAGCACACGTCCATCAAAAAATTGAAATGAACCTCCTCCACAAACTCTGGCAAATGTTATGACCTTGGCAGAGTTTTGCTCTCCGTGAGTGCTTTTTTTATTTAATTTAATTCTTCATTTTTCGATTTTTAGATGAACACATTTGTGTGGAGAATGGGAAATGCTGGGGAGGGCATTTACGCAGCCGTTGTCCAATCGGTGATCCAGATGAAATGGTTCAGTCCTGCCCTCGAATCACTTGGCAATTGGTGGAAATTGACCTTTGAGCTCCGTGCTTGGGCAAGCTATACTTTTGTTCCCCTTATATTAACGATTTAATATCTTCACAGAACATTCTGCAAAGTGTTTTAATGGTTTTCATCCTAAGGCTCAGGCGCCTCATCTGTCTGTCCCCGTACCTCTGAACCAATCCTCGTCCCTCCTGAAGACGGTGAGGCGCTTCAACAGGCACAACTGTTTTATTTAATGCTTTTATTAAAACATTCCACTGGGGATATTTTCAAATGTGTTTTTATACCCCAGATTCATATATATTTGAGTGCATCTCATGATGTCTAAATTGCCGACAGCATGTTTCTTTAAGGCTTACCACTCTTGCATTTATATAAAAAAAAGTCAATTCCACTACAAACCGTCGCATGCATGTCTGCACATTGTTATATTCTCACTGCTCACCATCAGGGATTACTGTACGGTGGTTATGATTCTGCACAAGCAGGGCAAGCATGCAGAGGAGTTTTTATATCCTTGGTTTGGACGCCCGGGTTATAGATATGTGGTTGGAGCGATTGCTCATGGTCGGGCTTGCCTGAGGTGGTAGTTAAGTAGACTGATGGGGCCCAGGGTAATATGATATCTTTAAATGTGGCCCAGAATCCCCTGGTTGGACCCCATGTACAGAATCAATACTCCCTGATGCTTTAGATCACAATTTCAGACCCAACGTCATCAGCGTTGGTAGAAGTACACTTTCTTTCCCAGAGTAGGAGGAGAAAATTAATGTCACAGAAATTCCCATTGCATGTGTTGCAACTACAAAAGAAATGGATCGTTATCTTCGTATAGGCTATTTTTGATCTTAATTGTCCAAATATGAAGAAAGAAAGAAAGAAATAACCTCCCAATAAACAAATGACTGTCCACTGATCTACAGGTGGAAGCAGAAACAACCGATCAATTGTCATCAAGACCGCTTGTATGAAATGAGTCAAATCAACATAATAAACGGTGTAACATTCAGCATTCCCCATTCTGAACTATAGAATAACGCCATGCTGCACAAACAGCTTAATTGTCATTATTTATTCATCAGCACGAAGCCAACAATTGCTCACAATAGATCATGGGACATGTCCTTGTCATTAAAAAATAATTTACTAACATGCGTACAGTAAAGTCCTTGCCTTTAGGAATTGCAAACATCTAGATGGAGCAATGCAGAGATTGTGAATGAAAATGTTGCTGCTAAAAAATAAGAATAGATAATTCCCAACAAAGCATGTAACAAAGCATGTGTTGCAACTACAAAAGAAATGGATCGTTACAAATCGTTACAAAGCATTTCTCCTCTTAAATATCTAAACAGTATTCTTATTATTGGTTCAGCAAGTTTATAATATTTCTGAAGAAAATGGACTGATGCGTGGAAAAAAGAATTATTGCTTGTATGGGAGAAGTGAAATTAAATCATAGTATTGCCCATAAAAGTCTCTAAATATCTTTAGCCATTCATTTCTCTGAAACGAATGAGGACCTTTGTTGTGGACAGTCAGATGTAGATCTGGTTTATATAACAAGAGAGATTCTCCACCGACCTTCAACGTCTTTTTTTTTTTCATGCATGCTTTTATTTATTGGTATTTTAATTAGAACGTTTGTCCGCAGGTACTTAATGTTGATTGAATTTTCCTCAATATCACCCTGTAACTAAAATATATCTACTCACGATGAACTACTGTATGATTCCGTGATATTCAACGACCCACGCATGGACTTCAGTGACATGTGATCGATTAAGTGATGAAGCGCTGCGGTCACGCCAATGCCGAATCCAAATTAAGAGCTAAAAGTAGAATGGAGGGGGGGGTGGGGGGGTTTAAACTTGTAGGGATGTGAGGGCAGCCTTAATGGACAGATGAGGGATAAATAAAACGTCTGCGCTACGTGGAGAATCAGAAGCCCACTATATCGCAATTCCGATTATAAGGAGTGATCATTGTGTGCAGGTTATTGGGGCTCTGTCGCGACAGATTCTCGCAGTGTTCTCCATCTCCCACCTCTCCTCTGCTTTATGGGGTTCCCGTATGCGTGCACATTTTAATATTGAGATCCCCCCCCCCCCCCCCCCCCCGCTTGCATTTGTGGCTAATGTCATTCCAGTTCCCTCGCAGGTATGGAAGGCTGAAGATGATACGAGATTGTTAAACAGCGGCGATTTCATTTTGTGTGTGCGATTTGGTCCCCCCCCCCCCCCCCCAATTTGTTTTTATGTATTTATTGGAAATATAAGGAAAACTCTAGTTATAGGATGATGAATGCGATCAATGAGAAATACAAGCAGACTTTAATTTTCTGGAGCTTGAATGAACGAGTGAGTATTTTCATTTCTCTTCTGTCGACTTGCTTTTGTTCTGCTCTTTCTTTGTGTTGTAATTTAGAGGTAATCTGAGATTGCTTAATCTTCAAACGTGTCAACGACTTCTTTGCAGCACAGAGCATCGACATTTAGAATCGGTTTGTTTGTTCATGCCGAGGAAGAGCACGGACCTCTTAGAGGGGGGTATGAATTGTGCATGGATCCGAGAGCCTCTTGGTGCATGCGCTCTTTTCTGCAGATGTTGATACACGGATAATCAGACGCAGCAGGATTGATCGATGGCGGCATCTATTCCACTCCAGCAGGAAGGAAGGATCACGAGGATATCGATCACGTCAGAAAGGAACACAATTAACAGCTGTGGGTTGTTGGTTGTTGTTTTTTTTTTCCCTGAGCGGCTTCAACGGAGCTCAGCCTTTGCCTTTTCCATTTCCTGCACGGTTTGGATGGAGCCGAGGCTATGAAGCTGTTCCCGTTGTACGATCACATGCCCCCCCGCCTGCAATGCTGCGCCCTTGTTCCTTGACGCCGTGCCACCCCACAAACCCCTGCCAGAGGATCTGTGTCACGCCCCGTTCAGTTTTGGTGTGTAGGTAAGGGAACGCGGTTGAGAATCTATTCCATTTGAAAGCTCTCTGGCACGAATTTGAGGGGCTGTCATGGAAACTTAAGAAGATACTCCCTGGTTATGCATCCCATCCATCGCTAATACCACATGTTCACAGACATTCATTCCATGTTGTAGAACACGCCGTTAACAAACGCACGCTGATCCCTTTTCTAATTGTCGCTTGAGGCAAAATGCCGTCCGTGCTGAAAAACGTTTTTTGTTTTTTTTCTTTGAGATCACTTAATAAAACACACAAAAACCATTTCATCGCAGAGAGAACAATAGTTTATGGGTTATGGTGCAGCTGGTTCGACGTGCGCTTCCCCCGTATAGTGCAGGGAAAAATGATCAAGCCGTCTTCTAACACAATCGCAATTCAATTATCATCTTCCCAATCAGTCGCTGAAAAGTTCTAATTAGAAGCCCAATCGGGGCGCCCGACAGTAGAGCGGAAGGATCGGATAAACCGATCAGTCAGTCGTCACAGCAAATCTCCTCCTGAACGATTTGCAGCAAAGTACATCAAGACAATCCTGCACAGCTGGAAACAAAGGACAGATCAAGCTAATTATTCCCTTTCTTTTGTTCTCCAGCGATGACACATGTCAATGCCTGACTTTCACTTTTGAAGATGCAGGGCGGGTAGAAGATTCGGCCTTCGGCTTAAGAGCCGATCCCTCACAGCACATCAGTAGTAAATTGTCTCATTGCACTCCTGAACACGTCCCCCCCCCCCCCCCCCCCCCACGGTCCACTCTCATCCTGTGGTACAGGTAATAACAAGCACAACAACATTAATCTTAATAACAGCGAGCTAATAGATTGTGCTGGCGCAGCACATTTGTCAGTGAAGAAACCTGCATGGAGCCGCCGAGGACCGAAAGGCTGACCTTAAACTTCAAAATGGTTTTAGTCTCAGCAGATTTTCCTAAAAGGAGGGCCTTCAGAGCACAAAGTAAAACAACAAATGTTTGACAGAGGGCAATAAGAGAAAAAAAAGCATTATTATAATGCCAAAAATATAATATCTTTACACAATCATTTTAACTACTTGTACTGATGCGCACAGCGCTCTGTGGTTGAATGAGCACCCGTCTGCCATTCCTTTGCACTCAGGTGGTTTTTGGAGGTCCACTGGTATTGATGCCTTGCCACAGCTCTGGCAGGGCATCAGAGCCCATCAGCTAGCTGCCATCTCCTCATTGGTGTCTGAATTTACACAATGTTAGGAAAATAAAGTAACTATGGAGACCTTTTGTGCCGCCAAATGAACTTTTTTTTACAATGTCGGAATGTTCTCGTCAGCCATTGTGTGTGTTTTAACTTCTTTTGTCCTGGCTGCTGCGCCTCTCGAGTTGTGACCGAGCCAGCCGGCGTCTTCAGTTGTGACAGAGAGAAATCTGATTGTTAATTGCAGCTCCACTCAACAGCTTGATAAATAGTGCATATTCAGGGACCAGCTGAGGTGGCTACGGCATCTGATGCCTCCTGGACTCCTTCCTGGGGAAGTGTTCCGGGCATGTCCCACCGGGAGCAGGCCTCGGGTCAGACCTAAGACACGCTGGTGAGACTACGTCTCTCGGCTGGCCTAGGAACGCCTCTGGATCCCCCGGAAGAGCTGGAGGAGGTGTCTGGGGTCTGGAAGTCTGGATATTCCTGCTCAGATTGTTGCCCGGTGCCGGATAAGCGTAAGAAGATGGATGGATGGATGGATAATCATATCCACTGCATTTTTATTTTCTGTTTTCCCTTTTTTCAGGTTTACCGGTACTTAAAAAGTTCCAAACCGATTTTGGCTTTTTTTTTTTTGATAAAGGGAACGCTCCACTCCATCTCCAACTGAATCCAGAATGTTTTCAAAGGATTGTCTTTTTTCTTTTCTTCATCCCCGCATGAAAGGTGATCCAATCCGGATCTGGTGGTCTATGATATTCAAATCTATATGGCTCATGTATTTATCAATCATAAATATCATGACAGTTATTAGACAGTTCACCCAATACGTCATTATGAAGTATCCCCCTCTCTCCTATAAATCATATTTATATCAGAATAATGTGCAACAGCAAATACATTTCGAGGGAAACATGATGCTGGCCGAATTATATCTCCACCATCCACCCTGGCAACCTCTCATTAGTTTTCTGCAATCAGAAGATGGATAGCCTCGTTTATAGTGAGAAAAAGATGTTTGCTACCACAATCCAGGCAACAGTAAGAAGTACTACATAAATATTCAGCCCGAGAAGGCAAGATTAAGCGCAAACCGCTCCATATCTGACCGCTCCGTCACACTTGACGGCGCTATATTAAAGTAGCAGGGGAGAAGATGTATCTATAGGGATATTGCCAGAATAAGATCGATGCTCGGTTTCAATGTCACTCAAACAGCAATTCGTCTCTTCGTTTCCTCGGCGATTGACTGTTGTAATAGCCTTTTAACAGGTATAAATCTGAGTTCAATCTGCAGACTTCAAACGGTGCAAAATGCAGCAGATCTGCTTCAAACAAAAGCCAATAAAAGGGAACACATTTCTCCAATTTTAATGACCCTCCGCTGACTGCCCATTTGTTTTAAGATTCACTTTAATGTTTTACTCATCACTTTTAAAGCCCCCCCCCCCCCCCCACACACACACACGCACACACACTGATGATCTATCAGAAGTGCTGTCTCCTCACCAAACAGTTTGCAGCCAAAGATCCTCAGGCAGGAACCTGTTGACTGTTCCCAGCTCACCCTTTAAGACTAAGGGGAATCAGACTTTGCATTTAGAGCTCCTGAGCTTTGGCCTGTTGTTTCGCTTTTGCAGCCATTTTGATTCTCTTATTTCTTTTTACCATTATTACATTTCTACATTTCACACCCAAAAAGTGCCACATCTCATTTTGCAAGCGGTTACTGCAGGTATCTCTGTCTCTAAATGTTAGGGTTCTTCAAACTTGGATTACTTCTTTCTCTTCCTGTATTGACAGCAGGGCACGATAGCAACGGTTGCCTCGGGTGATTGGCTGGAGTCTTAAAGACACCAGTCCATGGAAGGTTGAAGGTTCAAAGCTTTTGAACCTTTGGCATAACAAACCAGGCACTGCTCGCTTTAAATAAACACGCGGACGCAAAAGAAACCTGGCATCAGTTTTGTGTGGAGAAAGTATCTGAAAACTTTAAGCTTGAGCAGCATATTGCAGCTACTGTTGAATCAAGAATCCATAATAAGTTTGTTGACTGATTAAAAAGCTGCAGCCGATTACTTTTAGGGTAAAATCTGATTGAGGTCTAGGTGTTTCTGTAAGATGCTCGACACCCGTGGGCAACATCTGTATCACAACATTTGAGAATTATTCAGCTATCAGTTCCCGCTGGGATTGGACAGTGGGAGGAAATATCATCTTTTCATTCACGTAATTAGAGGCTATGTCCAGTGCTGCACACAAACACCACAGTAGGTCGATTGTTGACTGCTATCACTGTTTTAGGCAGCCGGGACTACAAGTCACCCTCCCAACAAGAAACCTCCTTAACTCCAACATAAGAGAGGAAGCATGACAAAAGGGTCATGGAGCCTGATTAGCAGTGTAATGAAGCCCGGGGACATAATCAAAATCTAATCTTCCAAGTGATTATATTAGGATCACTGCGATAAATGTGTAGTTAAAAGCCACCGTGAGACATATTATTGATAATTAAGCATTGATATGAATTAATTCATTTGCATTCAACTGCAAATGTCAGTGGAAGTTGTTAATGCGAAGGAGAATTCAAGATTCAAGATACTTTATTGTTAAGGCATACATCATAACATAGTCAAATCAAAAACTAAATTCTCTCTCTTAAAGAAACAATATATATACACACAGAGAGAGTGAGAATCCCGCTTCCCTGATGGGAGCGGGACAAACAGTTTGTGGCCTGGGTGGGTGGGGTCTGTGGCGATGCGTCTGGCCCTCCTCTGGACTCTGGAGGTGTAAACTGAGTCCAAATCAGGCAGACGGTGACCCACAATCCCCTGAGCTGTCCTCACCACCCGGGATAGGTCCTTCCTGTCCTGCGCCGTGCAGCTGCAGCTACAGGATGCTCTCTATCGTGGCCCGGTAAAAGTTTGCAAGCAGCACAGAGGAGAGTCCAGCTCGCTTCAGCTTCCTGAGGAAGAAGAGCCGTTGCTGGGCCTTCTTCACCAGGTGTCTGGTGTTGAGTGTCCAGGAGAGGTCAGAGGAGATGTGGATGCCCAGGAATTTAATGTTCTCCACACGCTCCACTGCTTCCCCTCGTATGCACAGGGGGGCGTGTTCAGTCTTCCTGGACCTCCTGTAGTCCACTATGACCTCCTTGGTCTTGCTGGTGTTCAGAACAAGGCTGTTACTCGAGCACCACTGCATCAGGTTCTGGACCTCCTCTCTGTAGTGGGTCTCATCATTGTTGGAGATGTGACCCACCACAGTGGTGTCGTCCGCAAACTGCAAGAATCGCTCCACAAGAATCGTCCGCAAGAATCTGTTGCACTTTGAGTATTCCTTCATTTCATGCCAATTTTGGAGAGAGCTTCTTGTTTTGCAAACGGCTGGACTCGATATCGAGGCATGAACATTCCTACTTTGTTCCAAAAACTTTATCCTCTCGCTTTCAAAAAAATACGAAAAAAAGAAAGCCTTGATCACACTGGCTGGTGGCCAGCACTTCGGTCGCCCCAGAGCCAATATCTAAGCACTGCAGAGTCCTATCTCTCACCAATTTCCATTTTAAAAACACTTGAAAATAAATGGTGCACTGGTTTCAGATAACGGTTCCATAAGTTTGACATTACAAATCCATCAAGGCCCAACAATTTGTCTTTGTAATCGCTGCCAGAGGGGGGGGGGGGGGGGCTTATTTTATCGTACTTTTTCTGCAGTTTAAGATGTTTTTCTCAGCTCGGGAACGTCCGAGTTCTCAACGTTCTGTGCTTGCCTCGAGCGAGTTCCTGGGGAAGACTATAAAAATGTCTGCGTCTGATATTTATCCTGTCTGGTGATGTAGCATTTACTTCTTCCAGTATCAGACTTCAAAACAAATATAGGTACATAAGACTTGATTTGCGTGGCTGGCGTTTCCCCTGCAAACGACTGCTGTGCTGCATTGCCCCCTGACGGACACCTTTGCATTTCCTCCACAGTGGAACATCCATCCTATCAGAAAGATGTCAGCGTGCGTGCAGAGAGCTATTAGTCCAGGAGCGAGGAGCCGGGGCGCAACTTATCATCACTGCACTATTAACCTTTAATGAACCAGTCGCTGCATTTTCAAGACAGAGCTGTTCCAAACCTCCCCTTCACCCCACGGGGAGGTCAATTCCTCTCTCGCAAAAGGCCGTCCTTGTCAACGAGAATTTTGTCTGACTCAACATCCGTCACGGAGTCGAAGAGCTGCTGTTGGATATGGGAAGAAAGAAAGTTCACCTGAGTTTATGACGTCTGTTCGGTTGTATTCAGTGCCCTGCAGGATTCTCTGCAAAAATAAAAAATAAAATAAAAGGCCAATTTAGCTTGGGAGGTATCCTACGGTGATTTATGGCGTGCTCCGTGCGAGGCTGCGCTCATCAATAGAGGCATTCAGTCATGTTGTAATGGCTGTTGTTGATGTTGATGAGGTATTATTTTGCACATAAAATATCCCCACATGCTGACTGTTTCAGTACCAATTATGTTTGGGGAACTTTTTAAGGCCTTTACCACAGTTGGTGAGCTCGGCTCTCCGCCATTGTCTTCTAGCAGCATGTTTTGAGCCATGCTTCAGATTTAGTCCAGGATCAACCAAAACCTGCCTTTATTCTTTGTCAGGCTTCAAAGGGGAACACATAGTAAAATGATGTGATATGAATACGCTGCGATTAGAAAGGCCCTGCTGCTGTCGGATGTTTGCACTCAGGCTGATTATTGGTTGTGTCATCAACGACGAGGTGGCAAAAAATGACATTTAGATTGTAGACATTAGTGCAGCGGCAAGCTGGGAGAAGCTGCAGCCACCTCGGTGTGCAATAACCTTGTCAACATTTCAGTGGATTCTGGTTTTCTCCCAACGCAACAGGAATCAACGATCAAACACACATCATTATGTTTTTCTTCCCTCTAATGGTGGCTTAATGGCAAATTCAATCTCCCTAATGCGAATCGTTTTATGCTTTGACCACACACACACGAATTTGTCGCCCTTTTAAAAGAGATGCCGAATCAAAGATCTCAACGATGCACCTCCCGCACCTTCCCGATTTGATGCTGTCCTCCAACTGCGGTTACTTTGCGCTGTCTCTCCAATCTGTGCTTTCCTGTTTTCGTGGCACAGATAACATGCATTAATGAATTCCACTTGCAACATTTTGATGCATATTAGCTCTTTTAGCTTAACATTGACATCGAACCAACACGAGTCAGTTTAAATTGCTGTTAAATAAAACTACGTCATATTTGCATGAAAACTTGTAGCAGTTAGCAGGTGATCAAGGTTTCTTCTAAATCAAGACATTGCGTCCAACCCAAAAATCTGGTTTTTCTCTCCCATTCAGAATTGAGATCCAGTAAGAATCAGGAATTACAGGTGAACAAAAGGTGGTGTGCATGTCCTTTTTCTTTTGATATGGGATTTGTTCCACAGCGACATATTGCAGCATCGGGTTAGGCACGCTGCTCTTTCCGTCTGTTGCAGCCCCCTCAGTCGCTGCAGCGCTTCGGTTAAGCTGAGGCTGATTCCATCCTCTCTGAATGAGGAGATATGGAGGTGAAACTCATATCTCTATCCTGACAGGCTCTACACACCCCCCGCCTCTCGGGAGTCCACACCAACCATCCCCGATAACACAGGATTCACTTCTCCCCTCATGCACTGGGACAGATCCACACACACACACACACACATGCATTCCCACTCGCCGAGCCATGCCACGCACTTGCCTTTTTATTTAAATGCGATAAATATTTAATTTGTGAATGCGTTGTGAAAGATCACACAAGCACAAAGGACCCTTAGCCGAATGTGCAGCACTCCAATGAATATTTCAATACTCCATTTCCCCAACTCCCTGTTGGCTCGCCAGGAACCTGGAGCCGATCTGGGCAGGAAATTAGCATGCTTTCCTTGCAATATTTATTCTTTAAAAGAACCAATGCCTTGCTTGTTTGCCATTTTCAAGACACGGCTGCATCCGGTTTTGAACTGACCTTCCATTTAAAGATGTTTCATTCCTGTCCAGCTCTGCATCTCATGCAGGGTAGTAGCACAAGGCTAATAAAGAATAATCCTTCCACTGGCTTCCTGCACCCATGAATGCATCACAGCTGCATTACTTCTCATAATGAATATGTTTCCTACCGAAGGAAGATAAAAGTCAGATTTTTTTTTCATTTGCAATGAACCATCTGAAGGTTTTGTATTTATGTCTCTACAGGGAAAGCAATGAAACAACTTAGACCTTGCAAACATCATTAACCGTTATTACAACTCTCCTCCTAAAGCTAAAAGTAAATAAATAAGCAAATAAAGAACACCATTACAAATAGTTTCAAGGGCAGCCCTCACCTACATAATCACCTTGAATCTATTAGTGTTAAATAAAAAAAGAAATAAAATATAAAAATCCCCAGCCGTATTCATTTTGCTGAGGCGAAAAGCACCATTCCAGTACTCTTCCTCGTATAAGCAAAAATTCATCAATAAAGCAATTGTTTAAGCTCCCAGTTGGCTTCAGCACAGCCTGTAAAATTTATGAGCGGCAGTACAAACAGACAGTGGATGGATCGAAAAGGGGTCCCGGAGGCAGCCGGAAGAGAGTCCTTAGCAATAACAACACAATCAATCACATCCAGGGCACGTCTCATCCAACCCCAGGCTCCCCCAGCAGTGCATTCAAAACCAAATTCACACGATCACGGCTCTGTCATCGCCTCTTACTGTGGCAGCAGCCGGTTTTTGTTATATGAACAAGGATAAATGCAGGCCGATAATCTTTATGTTAATATCTGCCTGTCTGCAGCAGCTCTCTGCATGGGGTTTATCAAAATAAAATAAAAAACAAGCTGTTACCCTAATGCTGTAAACATTTCGTAAAACAGGCAGTCAGTTTATTTTATTATTCAAATTCACCTTATCATGCTCAAAACGTGGCGGCCGTCTTAAATCCTGGGGAACTCGGATTGAGCATGCTTCATTAAAAATTAATAGATAGAATATAATGCTAATCATCAGGAGCTGTTTGAAAGTGGAATGCAATTATTTATCGACATTGGAATTTATTGGAATGGAATTTTGTTTTTTTTTATGGCAATAAAGGGTAAAATCATCATTGGTAGGATCGAGGCTACAGTGATCGGATCTCTCCCGTGGAATGACAAATCTGCTTATAGGTGCAAACGCATCGCTCCGAGAAGCAAATGACTAAAGGAGTCGTGTTTACAGGGTCCTTGACGGTGGACGCTTTTGTTAACATTTTGTGCTTCACACCAAAAAGGCCTCCTGTGCATCCCTGAGGTCCAGCAAACAAGTCAACTGGACAGACTGTTCGCGCCAGAAAAACACCAGCCTCGATAAACACCTCTCCCTGCTTCCACTTTACAAAGGCTGATCAAATGTCACGCCTATGTGTTGTTCGAGATTCTGTGCTAGGACGCTCCAAGTGGCACAGAGAAAGACCTTTCTCCAACATCTCTTTAATCACGCCTGCGGATAAGTTCGCCATTCATTCGTTGTCTTGAGGATGAGACAATTCGTAACCGTCTCCGCTTCAGCTGCTTATCTGAATCCGGGATGTGGTTTCATGTTGGAGCTATCCCAGCTGACATTGGGAGAGAGGCGGAGTACACCCTGGACAAGTCGCCAATTCAGCCAATTTAGCCTGTGTTTGGATGAGGGTGGAAGGCGGAGAATTTGAAATAGAACCCACGCAGACACGGGGGAGAACATGCAAACCCTGTAAAGAAAGGTGGAATTGAATCGAGGCCCTCCTTGCTGTGAAGCAACAGCGCTACCCACTGCACCACCGTGCTGCCCTGCAGTTCATTTTTAAATGAAACAAATATATTTAGTCTCTCTATTATCGCTAGGACTTCTTGAAACAGTCGTCAGTAATGTGCATCACGTCATCTGGAGGCAACTCACTGACCTTTGCGCGTGACAAAACATCGCTTTATAGACTCGCTTGTCACTGGTTTGTTGTTTTCAGTTGTATTTCGATTTCCCCCCGTGTGTTCCACTTTACGCTTCCTGCCTTTGTTTGCGCTAGCAAAAAAAAAACAGCATCCTCCAGCTGAAGATGAATGAAAAATAAGGAGTGAAATGAGGAAACGTGTCTTAAAAAAGAAATCTGCAGAAAGGTCAAATGTGCGGAGAGCGCTTCACCACAAGCGACAAAGGCAAAAGAGAAAGATGTGTAAAAGCGTTTCATGCACAGTGTGTTCTTCCACATAGCCTTGATATGCAGCGTGCAGAAAAAAGAGCCGGTGTCTCTGCATGGGGAAGAACGCTGTCAAGGTTGCATGATAAAGGTACTGAACTGCAAAGTATGCACACGTTATTGAGGGATTAAACTGACTGACTACATGTGGAGAAACCTTTTGGGAAAATAAAGGGGCTAAAACAAATAATTCAAATTGGTGCAGAGGTTTTTAATTCTGGATAAATAATAATAATAAATAAATAAAACTTGCAATGCTTGAACTTTTGGGATATTTTCATATTTTGAATGTCAATATATCATAACCTGCTCTCTGTGTTTATTTCTGAAGTGAAGTGTTCAGTCACAGCTTTCAAAGACTCTAACTGTGTCCACATGCTGACCTTGATCATCGTCAAACAGTTATCAATTGTTCAAGCATGAAGAGTAAACATGAATCGGAGCTGATCTTCATCTTTAACTGATTTGTGAATCCATAAATGGGGTTTTCAATGTTAGAATTTCCAAAGAAATTTCTGACCTCGTTCTAGGTCAGATTCAGAACACATCTTACATGATAGTTCATAGGACCCCTTTTTCAATCAGTGATTCAAATGCATATTTTACAAGATTTTTTTTAAGCCTCAATTATAGATAAATGGGAGAGAAAAAACGAAATCCAGATTTTTTTGTTTTTCGTGGCCAGACAGGTATAATCCCGCTAAGTAACAGACACACGCAATCAAAATCGTAACCTCCTTGATGGATGGAATAAGTTCTCGCCTCTTATTCTATCCAAACGCTGCTCCGACTCTATTTAATCATATTCCCTTGTGTCCACAATCCCTATGTGCGCTTGGAAAACTCCCTGTTTAGAGTCCTCATTCCTCAAGAAGCACGTTGAGCACAGATTTGCCTCTAGCATGCCCACAGCGTGGGTGAAGATTTGGCTCATTATTCTTCCCGTACAAGGAGCAGTGTGGCCCGGATTAGAGCTGCAGGCCAGGACAACAATCTTTGCCCAAAGAGCCGGGGCCATCATGGCACCCTCTGATCTGTGCTCGTGAATTCACAGCGAAAGCTAAGACAGAGAAACAGCTCTGCAATTTCAACTGAATGGCAGGAAAGTAAAGCACTGGTGAGAACACACCGACTCGCCGAGGCTGCTGCAGAGCTGTCTTTCCTTTCGCAGTAAAAGCGAGCGGATGGAGGGAGGAGGAAGCAGGACAATAGATCTATATAAGCGCTAAGTGAAACCGCACGCCGTGCCCACTTGCACCGTGTCTCTTTGGCATTATGCGCGTTCCTTTTGAAAGATTAGACTTCGGTTCCGTTCACAAGGCGCACAAATCACGAATGTGAAAAGTGAAGGTGGGACTCTGCAGCGTTGACCGAACACTTCACTTCAGAAATAAACACAGAGAGCAGGCTGGACAGAACCGATGAAAAATTAAACTCCTTTTTGTTCCCCTTTCTTCCTGGAGTTGAATCGCTTTATTTCACCGACATCACGATGGTTACATGTTTTTCTATGTTATCAAGGAAGATGTATTCCAGCGTTTGAATACGGATGCATCAATCGGAAAATTTGAATAAAAGAAACACGCCTGCCTGCAATGATTCACGAGCACGACACAAAAACTCATTTTTGCGGTGGTATTTTCAAATATCGCACCCACACATTTCAGAGCTTCCACACTTGTAATCAATGTTGGTATCTCACATCACGGTGGCGTTTGCGCCGCCTCTTTCATGGCAAGATGCTTCTGATGCAAATCAGGCCGAGTGAAAGCGATATGTCACAGGATTAATTAAACACCCGAGTCCCTGCAGCTTGTGTACGGATCATTATTCCTACTAAATGTGTATATTTTATGTTCAGTTTTGAGAGGTAAAACACATCCTGTCACACACACAACATGTCTGCAGCATCAGTTGTCCCCACCCCCAACACACACACACACACACACAGTTCCTCAGGTTTTCATCTAGATGCATTGTGTTTCTGCAAGCCGCACACATTTTTCAGCCTCACACAAGAAGGAATGGTGCTAGTTTTCAGGGCCCGGTGCTTTTTGTGCATATAATGAGACAAGACTTCACTGCTGCATGTGTAACTTGTGTGTGTACCATTTCAGAACCCCCCCCCCCCCCCCCCACTGCCTCGGGAGGACAGTGGGTTGACATGAGCTGCTCACTCCTTGCAGCAACTGCAAATATCTGCAGATTTTGGAGACAACAAATTCCTTTAGCTCTTATTCCAAGCAGAGGATGGATCGTAATTGATTCTTATTCCCAAGATATGCCATTGCCATTGCCAGTGACTGGACTCAGCTGCTTTGTGCACCTTAACTCCTGCGGTGGAGTTAGTTCATCCATGCATCCAAAATATGATTCCCTCCACCAAGGCCCTTTTTATTTGGCGTGGGCTTGTTTGTTCTCTTTGCCCGTAGGATTGCACAAAAGCTTTTTAGAGCAAAGAATCCATTCAATTTTGAAATCAATCCAGATAAAGGGGCGGATCCATTATTATTTTTTCTTTTTTTCTTAACATTGTAAGACTGTGAGATTTCTGTTGATTTACTCGAAAGCTACCACACAGATTTTGGTGAGACCTGGTAGACGGATTGGGCATCTAGGAAAAGACAACTGCAATAGTGCGTCTGGATCGAGTGGCACATTAAAGGAAATTATTTATTTTTACATTTACAAGCCAACTTGTTCCATGGAAGAGCTCCAGATAGACAGAAACCTTATAACGATATGTTGACTGTTGAGGCGTAGTGGAGGTAGCTAACAGCGTTTCAAAGCCACGCTTCATTCATAAAATGTGCCACGAACCCGTGACGTTTTCTCATAATAGTGTTTGAATTTAGAATTAATATTGTATTTTTAGAATTAGCAACACTTGGAAATGTTACCAACACCATGACGTGAAACGCAGCATCTCTATACTCTCTTACTGTAGGTGTGAATGTGTAATTTAACTTAATCTGTGTTGCTATGGCAATAACTTGTAAAACAAGCTCTGCACCGCCAACCTATGACTTTTCCTTTCAAAATAAAAAGAGTCTCATTTTAATTGTTTTGATTGATATCATTCCTTTGTTCAGATCCAAATGTCTCAGAATAATTTTCTAATTTATTCAGATTTATTTTTACCTCTGCCTTTTTTGTCAAACACATTTGCTTTACGTTCCATGTGCAGACTTTTTGTTTGCCAACCTTGCAGGCCCAAAGCCCACGGTGGGGCTGAATGGGAGTTGGTTAAGGCGAGCATGTAGCAGCGTTCCATCATTGCCGGTTGCAGGTGGTAGTCTTACTTACGGACTTGACTTGAAGGCTATATTATTTCTGTCTGCAGCAGAAAACTGAATAAAAAACGACTGACCGGAATCAAAATCCTCGAGATGTTCTCAAATTGCTGAAATGCAATGCGGTTTTGTCCTTTAATAGTCAATCTTAATGGAATTGATGAACAATTTGGATGCAACTCACGCACATTGTCATTTTGAATATTTGTTCTGCAGGTGGTCAGCAAATGTTTCACTTTAAATGAGACAACAAAAAAAGCAACGTGCAGGAGAGATTTATTTTTTGTCCGTCCGGGCTTTTAAAAAGCATTAAGGGAGGTACCCAAAAAGCTCATAAAAAATGGATCACCCACTGGGAATAACCACACTTTAAACTACAAAATAAAATAAACTTAAAAAGTTGCCGGTGTGTCTGCTCGGGGTATTAATAGTACACACAACAAAGAGAAGACCGATCGAAAATTGAACTTGAATTAAAATTCTCCCTTCTTGCATTAAATGCACGATAACCCACTGCTTAATAGAAAACACAGAGCAGGTTATATCTTTGAGAAGAAGAAAAAAATCCTTGATACACCTCAATCAATTCTACACTAGAGTAATGGTTTTGCTGAAATAAATAATGAGAGGTGGGAATTGGAGCTCTCCGTTGCAATTAGTCAGTTCATTTCTAAATATAATTTGGCTGAGGTGAAATGCCATGCCTGTAATTTCACAGTGACTGTCTTCAAAGGTCAAACTAAAAGGTTCTCCTGTCTTCTTTTCTATTCTCATGTCTTAATTTCTCTCCTATACAATAAAAAAATAAAATTATTTCAAGTAACACATCCTTCTGAATGCTCAAGGAAGCCCACATAGAGCGCTCCAATGGTTGAGTGAATCAAGCTAACAGAAATTCCCATTTGGCACGGAAAGGACATGACAAAAATAATTTTCTCCATTTGGGAAAAAGTATCAATTGATGAGGAAACTAGGCGTTTCATCTGTTTGGAGCTTCCACTCACTGTAAAAATCATTTGGGATGAAAAAATGCCGAACATTTGCAAAATCGTGCATTTTACTTCCTGTCTCAGCAATAAACAATAAAGAAAGCATTCCTTTAAGGAGTCACGCACACATCGAGGCCCTTAGTGTGGTTGCCTCCGCTACGTCGGTGCAGCGCTGGGGATTACATGGTTTCACAGTCTCAAATCGCTGCTCTGAGAAACAATTATCTGATTGCGACTTGAGGCGAAGGGATAAAAGGGCATCCATCTCCACAGGGGGCCGTTGTGAAGCAATACCAGGCTCAGATGAATGTACGATGCAAAGCAGTCATACTGTTGGCGATAAATAGCCTGAGAATGGCCCCGTTATTTGCGATAAAAAGCCAATGGCTGCTGGAAGCTGCGGCTAAAGGGAGGTCAATAGTCGAGGTTTTCCCACCTTTTAATGACCATATTGGTTGGGATTTTAAAATTATTGTTCCATCAAAGGAAATTGGAGTGGCACTCCATTGATTTTACACAAGAGGGGGGGGGGGGGTCAAGGGCCATATAAGCTGTGATTAGTTTTAAAGAGTTATTTTATTTGACCGAGCTGTAGGAACTTTGACTCTCATGATCGGTGTTCGATGGGTGTCTCGTCTAAATCGATAAGTCGGGGTTAGGGCAGGAAGAAAGAAAGAACTGAAACCAAATGATTACGATCATCTCATCTTCAAGAAGATGAGGTAGGCAGAACTCAGTACTACAATGTAGTACAAAGGACAGATGGGTGCTGCATGTGGTATTTCACTATATTTGTGAAAGTGCCATCTGGGAATGTGTAGGTTGTTGTGATCTTGCCTCTGCGTCATGTTTGGGGCACGCCTCACCCTTTGCCATGCGATCATTCCAGTAATCATTTTCAATTACGATCTTGTTTGGAGCCGTGCATTAGGTTATATAATAACTGATGACTAAAACATCAATTGCAACAGTACGTGGCCTCCAAAAGTGGGCTTGGAAACAGTCGGCTGCCAGGCAGGCACAAGAAAGTACATATAGCAATTACCGGGCTCACTGATTTGTGACAGGCTCTAACAAGATTTAGGAGGGAAAAGGACAGATCCAGCACTATTGTGATTCTCCAAGTATTTGCCGAAGCCAAGCAGCATCAACAAAGCCAGGTAGCTTCACCTTGTCAATATGCCATTTAAATTATACTGTCAATAAATAAAGCCCATCATTGTCTAATCTGAATAGATCTTCACACACCCTGCTGCTGCCCACCTAAATGACGCTCACATTGTTGGAAGCAACCAACAATAAACCTTATCCTACCATTAATTAATGCCTCGTCTGTAAATAATAGACATCAAAAATATTCATTCATTGCCCCCCCTCCCGGTTTTATGGCTGCATTAATCGCGGCGGGCGGCGCACCAGTCACTCTGCTGGCAGTGTTAATTGTTGAGCAGTAATGAAGCTATGCTGGTCTTGTGAGGATAGCAGTGAGTGGTGATTGATTCACAGTTAAAGGATCATTGATTTACTGGTCTCTGGGTGCTGAGTAATCGGCATCGACACCGTCATGCAGGGTCCCCTGAATGCAGCTCGGTGCCTTCCCGTTAGAATCTAACGGGAAGGCACCGAGCTGATAGATAGTTCCACTCCAAAGAGAAGTTAGTCGATGACTTCTACTGTCATGATGGCTTTGTGCAGTGGAAACAGTCCCTGTTAGAAATGAATACAAATACTAATGATTACTGTTGGAGTTGTCCTGGTATTATTTTGTGAGTTTGTTTTTACTCTACTGAATGTCTCTAGTTCACCTTGGTCCCCTGACCCTGGTGAAATTCTGGGCATGTTTCCTGCTCCACATTTGGACTGCTTTCTGCATCCCATAAGCCCTTTAGGTTGGATTTTGTTACAGGAATAATCAAACTAAACTCGTTCATTCAATTGCCTGAAATCTGGTTTCCAAGGTTCCCTGTTTCTGTGTAAACACAAATATAACAAGAGTCCCACCAGATAGCATCAGTATCACCGATGCTGATTTAAACATACATTTACAATGTTTTTGTTAACATCTATCTAAAGCCAATATTTAAAGACTATTCCTTAACTGTGTGTCTCTAGCATCTCTATGATGGTTCACTCCTCCACATTCAGTATGTTTTATGTTATGAATGGACCTGAATGATTATGTGTTTGTGAAATGGGTTACTCTTTGTGAAGAGTCTCCTTCTGCACTTCCCTTCAGCACATTTATTTTTCTCTTCCAAACTTTTCAAACAAGAATTTTCTTTTAAGGTCTGCAGCATTTAATATTTCAAAATTGTCTTTGCTGTCTTTTCTGCTAAAAAAAAAAGGGGGGGGGGGGGGGAGGTTTTAATCAAATGTTTTTAATATATTTTGAGGACAAAACCAAACAAACAAAGAAAGCACGGCTAAGAATGTGGGCTGTCTCCATGGAGACCAGGAGACCATGTGGAACTGTAGAAGCTATTTGATTTGGAAATGCGAAACAAACGAGATTTGATCACATCTTTCATCGAGAATCTGTTTAAACAGTCTCAGGTCAAATCCTGCTTCCGGTCAAAGAGGGTTCACAACCCTGGCAGCTAGTTAGCTACCAGGGAAGGTAACGTGTGCAGGGTCATTAGCCTAAATGAGGGGAAGATGGAATCTGTGAATGCCGTTTTATTTACGGCAGCTCCAATCATCCATCTGTCCATCCATCCATCCATCCAGCCATCCATCCAGCCATTCTAACCTTATCCTTTGCAGGGTCGCCAGAGGGCTGGAGCTCCCTGCTGTTATTGTTTAAGAGGCAAGGTGCACACTGGACAGGCCTCCAATTTATCACAGGGTTCACACTCTCACCCCCCCTGGTAAATCCACCCTTTACGTGTTTGTCTTCAGAATGAAGGACAAGAGCAATGCACACATGGAGACAACATGCAACCCCCCATTCAGAGAGGCTGGCTACTTCACTGTAGCTTGCAAGGCATTTAATTGTATAAAAGCTATGGAAGGAGAAAGCGAGAAAAAGATCAACAACAGAACTCCTTTTTTCCTCTGTTAGAGCTTGGCTTAACTAAAACGTAATTTAGAGGATATCGCTGAAATACTGGGAATGTTACCAGGAACAGATGATAACATTTTGGTAATGATCCAGAAGAGATCCTGGATTCTGGATCACTTTGACATCTTCGTTAACGTTGCAGTCAATGGAGCTTCAACATTTGTTCCTCAATATCTCAGCTGATTATTATGGAAGTTATGGAATTTGACCAAATAATGTAGGGTGGGGCTCTCTATCTGACCTCTGGATAGCACCTGACAGAGCCATCGTTTAGTTGGACTTATCAATAGTCATGCAGTCATACTGGCGATTGTGTTACATTCGATTTTGGAACAAACAAACACCATGGAAACGGCTGTGTTGTGACACTATAATTCATAGCACAGTGCATGTTCATTATCACGGTAACTAGGTCGGAAATAAAGCTAATTAACAAAATGTAAAAATGTCCAGCGGTGCAACAACGTGGCTCAGCGGTTTGCGCTACTGCCTCCTAGCAGAACGCCCAGTGGCTTCCTCTGGATTCCCCCGATTTCCACAAGGCCATGCTGGGAGAGTCTCCAGCCTCGTGTAACCCCAACGGATATCTGGGTGAAGGAAACGTGATGATGATGCTCTATTTGTGGATCAGTCCTCTGGGCATATTTGATTAAATAAATTACAAAAAAAGTAAAAACTGTACGTGTAGATGTTGTCAAAGACTAACTAACTTTACTTTGTTAGCTGTAAGTCTTCCACAGGTAAGCTACCAATATGATAGCTGCGCTCTCGCCTGTCTCGCCCCGCGGCAAAGCGAGATGTGAACACGCCACAGCATCGATCAATATCATATTTTACTCTCAGACACAAAGTGTTTCGTTGTACACTGTCATGCATGGCATCTGTGCAGCCCTTTGTATAATACATCAACCTGACCTGACAGCAGAAACCAGGAGCAAAACCAACTAAATAAATATTTGACCATTTATGTGACAGCATGCCATGCATCAAATTCTCTTACGTGCCTGAAGGATTATAAGTCAGGAGAAGAATATTAGCGAGTGGACACGTGGTGGAAGGAAGCGGGTGGTGCCTGGGACACCTCATGGATAATATTTCTGTCCTGTCCTTTCAGTCCATTGAAATGATGATAATAGACGTTATCTAATGAATGTGGTAAAAGTAACACTCAATACAAGTTGGGCTGTTGTTGCTCATGAGTAATGTAAAAAAATAAAACGTTGATTTTGGAATATTTTCATGACACCAAACCTCCTTTTTAACATCTACAGCAACATTAGGCATTCTAAGGACCCTCTGAATAGTTTTTATCATTGTATTATTTGGATTCCTCATTTGATTGCGCTTCTTCGCGTGTGCTTCCTTTTTTTTTGCATTTGCTGAAAAAAATTCCACTTTTGAAATCAAACAATTCATGTGGGATCACTTACAGCCTCGTCACCGTTCAAAGCAGATTAATTTTGGAGACTGCCTCTGATAAATTTGACCGTGAGCGAGTCAAAGACGAGTCGAAAATTTAATCAGCCAGAATAGCTAAATAAAATACCTACGTGGGTGTCGAAGGTCTTAAAGCTCAAACCTTTGTTCAGCAGTGCTAGAATTAATGTTAACCTTAATATTAAAGGCCTACTCCCACACACTGGTTAGAGGCATTGCATTTTGATATTATTTTCTCTTGTCTTTGAAATATAAATGTCTCGCTCTTCCTCTTTTACTGTTTGTGCTGTTGATAGGTCCAAGCGCGCAATTGGTTTCGAGCATAACTAGTTGCAGGTGGTCTCTAACTAACTAACATATTATTACTAGTGTTATTTAATAATTTAATATTTAATGTGATATTCGTGTGGTGTGCATACTTTAAACTTTTATATTTTATATCCTCATCCTTTTTATAAATAAAGTGTATTGTATCGTAAGCATTTTTGCAAAATGATCAATGCGTGCATGCGCAATGGAATTTGTAAATGAAACTGTGCACATGAAAAGATTTCACACCTAGGTCAGTGTTTCTTGTGAAGCGTCTTTGGGTGCCTAGAAAAGCGTTATATAAAATCAAGCATTATTATTATTATTATAACAATTCTCACTCAAACTATAAAAATGCATTACAGTACTAGTTGGAATTAAAATTTGGGCTACCGTAATTAAAATTTAGCCCTGAATACAAAAATACAAAATTGTTGAATAATACACACCAAGAAGTGGATATAAGGGGAACAAAAAGTTGGTGTAATGTGTGTAGCATGATAAAATGTGAAAAAGTCAATGACAACAATGTGAAACCTTTTGCAATTTGGAGACGGTCCCTAACCAAAACATCATCCTGCCTGGAGAAGAATAAATATTCCACGGCTGCCCTGACTTGCTGCGAGCCTATTGATACCTCACATTTGTGAGATCCCTGTTTATATCCCCACATGTCAGAAGTGGAAGAATGTTGCACATCGATTTGTTTGTACAAGTTTTTTGGACAACAACTGACTTTTGTGACGCAGAGGAATAAGATTTTTTCACCTCTCCTGTAGAATTTTTTTCATTGTTAGATTTAGAAAAACATCAGTTTTCAGTTTTCATTTTCTGTATTTGGCCAAAATCTTTGTCCATTCTAGTGCATTCAAATTGCCTTGCGTGATGTGCACCCAACATGGACCGACCCCAAATGGCCAGGAGGTAGCCCACACCTGAGGGGGCATATTTACCTGTATGCCAGCAAGGACAGATTACTTTTAGAGCTTTGTCTAATGGGAACAGAATCTTCCAGCAACATTTTAAGTGTCACTAATTATCTACTGTTGTTGTGCCTTGTGTTCAACTCGCACAAAACGGTTTGCGCCCAGAGAAATGACTGTTAGCAGTGACTTCCTGCACCACGGAACAGACGAGAAACATATATCACTTGCAACCTGGATCCGCACTAACAATCCACTTATCACCTCACCGGATACTTCAGTTGGAAAATAATTAGTTTTGTTTGTCTGCTTTTTTTTTGTTTCATTAAGTCTTGGATTCATTATTTTGCGACTCGCTGCCTTTTTGGTTGTTTACAACTGAAACAACGAAGACTTAACTCTCTTGGTTTTTAAATGAATGTGAGACACCATCCATTATGCAGCAGTCACAGGCTCTCTACAGCTGTTCGACATCACCCTGGACACTGAGACCTCCGCCTAATTAATATGAAATCCGCCTTCCATTATGAATGAGGGCCATGTGTGCCTCATTAAATCTCCCCACAAAACACACCCACGCACGAGCACAGATACACAGCGTGACAGGTATGACGTGAAACATGTTGTGCCCTTGACTAGCTGTGGACCGGCACTCAGACAGGGAAGGTGGGAACTCAATGGGATTTATAACACCGGGTGCGTCGCTGCATTCTCAGTGGAGGATTAATTATTGCTGTTCACTAACTACCCTACTTAAGACACCAATTTGATCCCAGCGAGACTGCAGTGAGACATTCAAGGAAATAATGCCAAATCATGTAGTACACGTTGACGTTCCGCAGTGAAGATATCGCAGTCCGTTAGATGCAGAGACGTCCAAGTCAGGGCCGCCATCCTCCCCGCTGCTCTATATATGCTCTCCACCCAGCTGCTTTATTTGCGGTAGGCATGAATCTGTCACATGGCGTGCGCGGCCGGGACATATTGTTCATTGTCTGTCCTTCCATCTGGAAGAGGACATTTCGATATCGCTGGTGGGACCTTCTGCGACAGAAGCCAGACAATATGGGGATGAGTCAAAGCACAGCTGTCTGATTTCTCTGGAGTGACTGGCTGAGCTGTGGGAATGAGGCTGCTCCTGCTCACGTAACCCTCCATCTGCCATCCCACAGGAACCACTTCAGAGAGACGTCTGTGGCCCACTGCAAGTCCAGTTGCCCTGTGTTTCCCGGTCCTTCCCTCTCGCTCCAGGGCCACATCTGAAGCTGTCAGACCAACACCCCCCCCCTCCGTGGCACAGGGCCAGTCGGACTGCCGAGATCGCAGCTGAAAATAGTCCACCGATTCATCATACTTGCTTGCCAACAGCATTTGCGCTGCATAAGCACCTTTCTTAATTTTGGGATCTGTTTCAGAGTGACCGGAGAGACCGCTGACAACTTCCGTTATTCCATTATTCGATGCCATGGCTGCAGACCGCCGTCACGACACTTACTTTGAAAGCCTCTGCAACAGTAGATAGGTGGTCGTAGCTAACAAATGCATCAGGATGGATCCGTTAGCATGAGCAGTCAGGGTGATGGGTGGCACTTGAGCAGGGCCAGGTCTTTGGCTCAAGGGTTTTCAGGAATTCAGGACAACCTCAAGAGTGGGACTTTTTTAGACAGTTGCATCAGTCGGCCTTTTTTCACCTTCTGTAACTTGTTGAGTTATGTTGCTAAAAGACAGACAAACAGCCAAACAAACCAATGCCGGCAGAAACATAACCTGCTCGGCGGAGGTAATAATGGTGATGAAGATGATGATAAAGAGCAGCAGTCTTATGTTGAAGTCTTGAAAGAGCGGAAACAAAGAAGAGGAAGAAAATAAGCCCTGCCATAAAAAAGAAAGGCTAAATAATGAGTGATACTGAATTTTGTGTTTGTAAGTGATTGGTCTCATTGCCAGAAGGAGAGACTCTTCAGGAAAACAACAAGGGAGACAGATACTGATGACTAAACAGCAAATGCACTACTCTATGTGATAAATGAGATTCTGCCCACTCCAGGGACGTTTTTGAGATGATTCACAAAGAGTATTGACCCACGCAACTAAAGTGAAAATTGCTAAGTCATTCTCTGTCCAAATGTCATCTAACAGTTGAATTGCATGAAGGGAATATCCTGGAAACATCTTTTTGATACATATCACCTTAGTCTGTTGAGATTGTGCTGGCTCAGCAGCTAAGACACAAAAGCCCCGTGTGAGTTTAAGTTGACAAGAAGTGCAAGAAGCTCTTTTGTGTCTGTGCTTGGTTTGCACAGCAGTAGGTAGATTTTCGTCACTGAATTGGCAGGATTTTTGTTATGAAGATTTGGCAACCCTGGTAAAAAGAGGCAGCCAAAACAACACAGATGCAGCACAAATCTATCTGCAGGCCTTTTCGAGAAGATGCAAGATTTAGCGAAACAGCTGAAGAATCCAAAGATGTGTACTTTGGAAGAAAACCTCTTCAGAGAGTAAAAACTCACAATAAAGAATAAATAATAGGGCTAGATTATGATTGTGCTACTGCTTGATTGTCAGCTCCCATCCATCCATGGCACGCTCTTGTTTTTACAATCATAATACATTCCATTGAATCTTCCATTTTTTTCCCTGAAATGGGAATAAAGCAGTAATTATTACAATAATAAATACTACATTTTGACCTTCTAACTAAAGTGGATAACACACAAACATTTTTTTTTACTTTGAAAGCCTCTGCAACAGTAGATAGGTGGTCATAGCTAACAAATGCATCAGGATGGATCCGTTAGCATGAGCAGTCAGGGTGATGGGATGATCCTACGACTGAATGTCAGTCGTAGGATCACAATAGAAGTGGAAATCCATCACGTCTTCTCCACTCAGTCTACTCAGATGTTCACAGCATTAAAACAATGGCGTTTCCTGCAGGTAAATGCTGCAACCCTAGAACACTAGAAAAACAGATCTAGAAGCAGGGCGTCTGAAGTGAAAATGCATTGATCTAGCATCTTGTTAAAAGCTAAGAAAACCAGAGTTTCTACGATTTTATTTACCCATTATTAAGCCATTTAAACCCAAAACTTGTCTGGGACACACCCCACCTCTCACCCAGCATAATCTGGGATAGATTACAGTCTAATTGCAGCTTTGCAGTTTAACAACACGTCTCAGGTAAAGTAAATGCATGAATAAAAAAAAGAAAACATTTAAATGCATTGTCCACGTTCCCTTCCAGTGTTCTCCCCCAAGCAAATACACAGGCTGCATGCATTACATTTATCAAGTGCAGCACACCTGCGCGGGCAAATTTTGTGCTAATGCTAATGCATTTTCGTGGATGTGGATAGAGGATCATCATAATACAGACAAAAGCGCTGTGTGATCCGACACCAGACGGAAAGGTATGTGGAGCCGTGCTGTGAGGAAAAGGTCATCCAGTCTTTATTTAGGTGCCATCCAGATTTGTATCAGGATGGAGAGCACTGAAGGCTTTCCAGGGAAAATATTGGATTGGATGGTGGAGGAGGAGGGGGGGGGGGGGGCATCAATGGACAGGCTGGGTGAAAAATTGCACAATGGGCTTGTGGAAAAAGGGCGGCAATGGTGAAAGCTGCTGTAAGGACACCTTCCAAATGCTACTGGTGATAAAATGATGCACTAATAAGACTTGATAGAATCATAATAGCTTATTCAATGTTGCAGCATTATTCATCTCAGACTTTGCACAAGATAAAACACGTGGTGCCCATTAATTTGACCTTTTATTTCAAGTTCCACTCAATCAAGGACATTTACCATCTCCGTCCAAAGTCGTTCTGCTGGTGACAGCTATTATTATAATACCTTCTATTTGTGAGATCGCACAAAAGAAATCTGGCGCTATTGAATTCGTCTGCAAGATGAAGCCAGGAAAAAGAAAAACACAAACACAACAGAACAACCTGCTCTAAAAGCTTCAAAGCAAAACCCACATTGTCAGGATAAGCTCCATCGGAAATGTACACACTTTTACATCGACTGTGTAGTCGCAAAGACCGCTATAGCAATACTGTTCAGCCGAATACTGCATGGTGACTGACTTCTTTAGTAAAGAATGGCCGAAGCTGTTGAGGTGACCACACACCACAGGAAACGGCGTTCAAACTGACATCATGTCAAGGCAAGTCAAAAGCGTGCACACAGTTTGCCTTATTTACCGCGGTGTGATTGTTCTTTGAGTGGGTAGCAAGCTTCAGGGAAGTAAAAGACACGGCAATCACAATACCTTTTTAATCCTCGACATTTCCTTGACTAGCTAGTGTCACAGAAGTCAAAAAAATCTTTTCATTCCCCCTCCCCCCCCCCCACACGTCATGGCGAGATACGGTACTTTCATGTGACGCTGACATTTTTGTCATTATTGACACAAACCATAGCATTTCATCCTAAAACCAAACTTTCCTTGTTAAAATCACGTGCAAACTTTGAAGAGATTTGTCACGACAAAGAGTTGAAACGTTGTCGTGGCAAGAAACTCTGACTTTGAATTGAAGGGAAATTAAATGCTGTGGTGTGGGTTTTGGATTTGTAGGATGGTTTACAGTCTCTGCAGTGTAAACACGCCATGCTTAGCTCTTTAAACCAGAAAGCCAGTGCTCAGATTGTTAAAACAAAATGGGCGGATTATGCAAGGCAGCAATTGTCTTTAGGTGTTTATCAGTAAGATGCTGAAACACTAAAGCAAATGCTGGGAGGACATGAGCAGAAATCCAGTCGTCCCTTGCTATGTCGCGTCTCACGTTCCACGGATGCACTGTGTCGCAGATTTTCCGCTATATTGTGGGATTCTGCTGTGTGCATAAATGTTTACATTTCCATTACTTTATTGATAAAATAAGCATTATCTAGCCTAAGAAAAAGAAAACAGTAAAAGATATTGAAGAAAATAGATTAAAACACATATTACAACACATATACAGTATTGTAATATATAAACACAGTACCGGTAATGTACATATTGAATTAGAGCTGCGTTCGGAAAACACAAAGAGACGCACCTACGTGAGAATGCACACGGCATGCTATTGGCCGATGGATGGGAGACGGCCAATCAGAGCATGGTGTTCTGTATCCTGGGCGCTGATTGGCTCATTGATTGAAGCATCATTCTTCCAGCATCTTCCCTTGACACACCTCGCTCATCCGGTTAGCACCAGTCTCTTTGTGTCTATTTTGCGTCTGTGTTTTTTGTGAAAGTTTCATAAAAGTTTTGAAATATACACTAATGTTACCGTATTCGAATAAAAAAAGTACCCAATAAAAATATGGTGTTGTTACTGGGAGGTCCTGGAATGTAAGACCCACATAAACGAGGGACAACTGCACTCATTTTAGCCCAAATCAACATTACAAAGTCACTCTAAACCTAATCAGACTTTAAACATAGCATTCCTATTTCTGGAGATTTGTGAGGATTTTGGAAGGCACAGCCAGAATGTATCACGCCAACAGAAGCCTCAGACCAAACAACACTTCTCTGTATGGCTCCAGCTGGCTTCAATTAACAGTGTATTTGTTGTGTCACACTGTAAAGTACAAAAAAAGAAACTGTATTAACACTAAGTTGCCACTACACCACTTCAATCGCCGTGGCAATGTTCATTTGGTTGTAACATGTGCCATTGTAATGAATGTTCTCTGAAGAGGTCTTAGTATCAATGTCGTTACCTGAATGTACGTTTTTCATGGCCTCTTTTTTTATTTTATTTTACCAAAGAACAGATTTTGAAGACAACAAAACACATTTGAGCAGGATGGTTCTGGCCCAGGGAACAATCCATTAGATTTTAGGAGCAATTTCAATCATCAGCTGGTTCCAGAAGGGAAATCTAATTTAAAAATGTGAGATATGAGCAATTACAAGATGCTAAATTCATGTAGAATCTCTACATTGTTTGTACAAATGTGTGTGTGTGTGTGTGTGTGTGTGCGTCTGTGTGGCGCTGGCGACACATTCGGGGATGTACCCTAACCCTAACCCAAATTCTGGTTCTGGAGTGGATCCAAGGTAAAAAAAAGACCACAGAAGGTGCACTCACAGAGTTCGAGGGAAAATCAACGATTCCCTGCTTTGCTGGAGACTCCTGGGACCACCTCAGGTTCCTCTTGGGGGTCTTTGGATTCCACTTTGAAAGCCGCTGATTGGCGTATGTTTTATTTAGCACACAGCGAGGGACGTTACGGTCCACAAGCTTGATTCAGATTCAGTCTCAGTTGGCTTTTTTTCTCACATCTGCTGCGGACGCAGAATTCATTCAACGAATTATGCTTTTTTTTCTTTTTTTTCCCCTTCAAATAATATCTCCCAATGTATTTTTACACGGGACATTAGACCCTAGAAAATGGTTTGATAGCAGATCTAAAATAGTTATTGTCAAAGCATCACTCGCATATGCTTAACCTTGAAGCACGCACTTAGGAGCGAAGATTAACGGCTGCCATTCTGTTTGTATTTATTTATAAGCGTGCATACGTAACATATTATATGACATACTTCACATTAAGCGGTTTCCCTTTTTTTTTTTTTTGCGTATTTAAATACGCAAATTATTAGAATTCCATTATTCAACAGCCTACGCTCTCCTGGAAATAAAGTGATAGATGACAGAGGAAAGGGACGCACCAGCGTTTTTGCCCTTGGAAGACAATTTTCTTGTGTAATTTATATTACATTTTCTACTTATTAGTAATTATCAAGGGCCAAAAGGTAAGCAGCTGTGGCTCAGTGCGTGATGAATGGTGACTGTCTGTTATAACCTTTGCATGATTACAGTGTGCCGAACATCACCAATTAGAACCGTTTAACCCTCATAAAACCCGGTTTCTGTATAAGTGCCCTTTTTATAAATGTGCATTTTTGCCAGCTATTAATTTAAATACTGTAAGTTGTCGTATTTAAGCTCTGAGCCTCTGTGGAGTCTGCATCGAGCTCGAAAAGTGACTCGATCTGACCTCGTGTCTCAGGATTGATCTGTGGTAAAATGATTTTTTATAGTGATCTCGAATTTGACTGAGTCAAGCAGGCTGGATCGTATTTTCAAAATGACACTGCTGCGCTTCCTCCGCCTCAATACATATTCTGTCGCTGTCTTATTTTGTTTTTTCGACGTCGTATTGACCGGCTGATATTTAAAACTTGATAGTGGCTCTGCCATCAGCACAAACCAAGACGGGACTCAATCACGGGTTCCAGAGGGATATCAGGTTTGTGTTTTTTCCTTTTTCCATGCAACAATACTGTAGATCATCTCGATATTCCTTTAATATTCACATTGCAGGGTATTGGTTTAGATGATGATGCCTCTTTGCAGGCCTTGGGAGTATTTTATAACCGTGCCGGGCAATTCTAGCGCATCAGTAAATCAAACGGGTTGCCCAGTACTTATTGCCTGTGCTCTCCTACGAGGAATCTGACTCGGGGAACTTCTTCTCGTTTAGCCCTCATGCGTTTTGAAAGACAAGCTGAATGTCGGTTCAACGGGTGTGATGGTGGCTCCCGATGCACGCTCCCCCCGCCCGGCTGCAAATCAGTGTGCAACTCAAGGACGGAGGGCTCGACACGTTGACATGTGCACACAGCCGTGATTAGTTACCCCGCATGTGACGTATAAAGAAACAGCGAGAGTGAAAAGCAACATCTGTGCAACGATATGAAGCGTTAGATCCCTTCTTTATCCCGAGGTGCACATTTCTGCATTTAGAGGCGGCGGCGCCTGTGTGCCGTTTGGCCTGATACTAACAATGCGATTTAAATTTATAGTAAGTAGAAACTACCTCAGCTGAGGTCATCATGGGAAGCTGATTTGGCTTCAGAGACATTTCCCCGGTTGAGCCCGGCGTACACAATGCGGCTTCATACCGCAGTCTCTTTGCTGGCTGCAGTGCAGTGATGTAGGTGGACTTCCAGACTTGGCTCCTCATAGCCCGAGCTGGAAAACATGGTTCAAACATCAAGGAACATCCATTTTTGTCTATTCTCTTTATGTCTCCTGAAATGGGAAAACACAGCAAGGTGGAAAAGCCTCCTGGACACGGAGCGAGGAATCCAGTTCAGCCGCGCTGCATTGAGTCTGATATCGTCCGTCGGAGGATTGTTTTTGTGTTGTTGCAAGAGTGCTACCAGAACAGAGACAAAAAGTAGGTAAAATAAAAATCCAGGCAGGATCACCTTTGTTCCATCCTTGCTAAATATAAAATTTTGAACTTTGAACATGTTATCCTTTATGCCAACATCTGCTTGCGCTTTAAAACTCCTCGGAGGAAATTTAAGTCACTCGCTCTACCTCGAGAGGAGAACGCAGCAAAGTGGAATGTGTGTCGATGACAATTTGGGTTGCGATTGGAACTGTGACATGGACCTGCACGGGGACAACAGGCGGAGATTAGCATGACTTGAATGCTGAAAGTAATTTGATTCTGCACATTTTTGTAAACAAATCTATTCGCTCATTGTATTCTCTGTGCGTTCTTGTTTTAAGGGTTAAAATATAGCAAAGCTTAATTGAGCTGCTAAGGCGCCCTGGGGGGGCAAAAACAGATATGCAGCCTGACCCCAATTATGCAACCCTTCTTTAGCATTATTAGCATGTCACGCTACATTAGTAGACAGTATTGCTATTGGAATTTAATTATGTATTCAGAGTGAATTTTGTATTTTTATTTTTTGCAAATGAGAGCCTAATTAGGGCAATTGGGACAAACTATAAACAGGAAATGTGACTGTATTTTCTTGACAGTGACAGTCATAGAAATCAATCGCTGCCGAAGCTACACTGACAACGAGCGGAGCTCTGCTTGTCAGCTAACAGCAGCCCACGAGTTCGTCTTTTTTAACCAGCACTACATTTTTCATCGTCCTCCACATACCAGCGCCAGACGCGTTCATTAAATTTGAAGTAAAATCTCGGATTGCAACGCTGCACAAGTTTGCTCTCGAGCTGGTTGTGAGGAATTCCGTTTGTACTGAACGAATCTCTCGGGATTATTTCAGATGTAACCAGTTCTGTCACTAAAAGCTAAATCATAGCCTAAAACCGCAGGAACAGCAATACAAGACGAGTGCCTCAGTTGTATGTTGTACGATTTGTGAAATCAAAGTACGTACATTATCCTTCATTTTTACTCATTTCACGATCCTTTTTCGTTTTTGCCTTGTATGTCAGGGGGGCCTTTTTGGGACAGTACGGAAACTGACTTTTCAAAGGACTAAAACAGAACTTTTATTCTCTTATTTTCTTTTATATTCTCTTATTTCTCTTATTTATGGTTTCTCCAACATTTTGCCAATTTTTTACGTATAATATATTTTCACATGAAAACAATACTACTAGCACTGTACTGATTTACCACAACAAATCAACCTTCTCCACTTCACCCTGTCCTTTGCATCGTCCTCCCCAACACCAGCCACTCTCATGTCCTCCCTCACTACGTCCATGTATCTTCTACCTCTAGTTCTGTTCCCTGGCAGTTCCATCCTCCGCATCCTTCTACCGATATAGTCCCTGTCTCTCCTCTGGACGCGTCCAAACCATCAAAGTCTGGTCTCTCTGACCTTGTCTCCAAAACGTCTAACCTTCACTGTCCCTCTTATTGTCTCATTTCTAATCCTATACAACCTGGTCACTCCCGAGGAGAACCTCAGCATCTTCATCTGCTCCACTTCTAGCTCCGCCTCCTGTCTTTTCCTCAGAGCCACTGTCTCTAAGCTGTACATCATGGCTGGCCTCACCACTGTCCTGTAGACCTTTCCCTTCATCCTCGCTGACACTCTCCTATCACAGAGCACACCTGATACTTTCCTCCACCCGTTCCAGCCTGCATGCACCCGGTGCTTCACTTCCTTTCCACATTCTCCATCACTATGCAAAGTTGACACGAGGTACTTGAAGTCTTCTACCTTCTTTACGTCTAACAACATAGAAACCAACACAAAACACATTATTATGGGAAAGATATAGAGATTTATCTTTTTGTTTTTGCTGTTCTTACAGCGCAATCACTTCGGCCTCCTCTAACCTTCGGTGGGTGACACAGGCTGCATTACAAATTCCTCCTTGGGACAGAGCAGATGGAGTGAGCCGTGTAGCGTTTCCCTCTCTTTGGATTGCTGAACCATTGTTGTGTTCGCTCCTGCATTCTGGGAGCATCAAAACAAAAGAAAGAATGAACGCCTGGCTCTCTTCATGACGCAGTACTTTTATCCTGCAACAGGTTATTCACCGGCGATGTCTCTCCTCTCGAGTGAAGCGCCGTTCATTTGATTCGCAGCAGTTAAACACGGCCTACGAGGAAGCCGCAGCCCTTTCCAACTCATTTATCTGAAGTCTGTGATAAATAAGCATCAAACCGCCACGCCGTCTGCTCTTCGTTCCCGCCGCAGCCATTGGGCAGAAATGTTATTGCTGTGTCAGTTGTATCTCCCATTACCTGAGCTGCAGGATGCCACCACCGTGGCAGAGTCTCATCTCAGTTCTGGGAGGCCGGCCAGTTTTCAGCAGCGCGGCCGCTAATGTCTGCTGCGCTCCGACGCATTTACTTTTCTTAAAGGGTTGTCTCGGCCTGCATTGCGTCACTGTCTGGATCCTATCAGGCTATATTTGTCTGGCATGCTGTGAGTGTGAGCAAATGAATCCAATCCAATCCACAGAGATGCTCTATGACAGGAAATTATGAAAGGAAAGAAATTATAGACAGACACTACAAAGTGCTAAACTTGACTTTGATGAAAGAAATACTTGCAAGAAAACATTTTGAAAACTAACATTGTAAAACTTTACAGCACTACCTAAGAAGCGTTCAGTAGCTGTAGCGACTAGTTCCAGACTGCAGGCTGGAGGAGGGTAATTAATGTCCAAACGGCGCAGTGGTACAAACAGGCTCTCGGCCTGACACGGCTACGACGCACCAGCAGGCTTCATCGCCCTTCTGCTGTTCCGCTGGAGACACATTCCAGGAGACTGCACTGTTACAGCCCCCCTAATGAGCTTGGTGACTGTCAACACATTTCCTGAGCCTTTCTCTGCTAGCCAAGGTGCTTGCGCCTCCTCCTCCTCCTCCTCCCGCTAACCTGCTCCCCTCCGGGGGTTGCCACGGACTTTTACACTGGCTGCACCGGTTAATTAAACGGGAGGCCTTCTGTGGCTCACTTTTAATTTTTTGAAGACTGGCCTTGAGAAGTGGCTTTGGCAATTGTAATAATTGGTATATCTGCTGGCCTTGTTAGCAAGGCTGAAGTAGGGTGGCGAATGAGCTCCGGTGCCGTCATTAAATATCTGGAGCAGCAGCTGCGTGTGAATCACATGCAGATTCCGGACATGTTTGACATCAAGACACTTTGTTTTGTTTTTTTGTGTTTTTGGCAAGTCTGTCTCCGTTGCGTTTACAGCACAGTGTTTACGGCGATGTTAGAGACCAACAGCCTACAGCCTTCTCGTCGCACTCAGACCACGGGGTGAGTATTTAATTACCTCTAAATACCAAAAGAGGAGAGGACTAAACAGTTCTTAATCCATGCTGAAAGTAATGGTTCGCGCTGTAGCCTCACAGCGAGAAGGTTCTTGGTTCGAATCCTATCTGTTTCCTCCAAAAACATGCAATGTAGGTTAATCGATCGCTCCAAATTTTCCGTAGTGTGTGTGTGTGTGTGTGGTTGTCTGTGTCTGTTAGCCCCACAATGAGCAAAACAAGCAATTCAATTTGAAGTGAGTGGCAATAATATAAGAACAAATAGTTTTCAGCTTCAAGTAACCGCTGACTGTAAAAGCAAAAACA
This sequence comes from Brachionichthys hirsutus, assembly GCF_040956055.1. Lineage (NCBI taxonomy): Eukaryota > Metazoa > Chordata > Actinopteri > Lophiiformes > Brachionichthyidae > Brachionichthys > Brachionichthys hirsutus. Next base: position 11,126,747 of record NC_090904.1, on the reverse strand, counting down.
CACACACACACAAAATAATGTGTTTCCAATTAGTCCAAATGAACAGAAGCGTCCAGACTCATAACGTACGGGCAGACAAGCGAGTGAAGTCAATCCCATGAAGCCAGAATCGAGTCCTTGTCGAGGTTTGTGTTCACCATTAAAAACACATTTATGACTACAGGGATTCAACCCAGTTTGTGTTTGACGTTTTTGCACCTCTCTGGGGAAGAGTCTACCGGGAGCGTGAGATAATATTTTAGCATCATTCCTGCAACAGAAAACGCAGATGGAATTATTTTGATTTCAAAAAAGCACTGTACACCAGAACTGTTTAAAAGTACAGCAGCGGCTGGCTGACAATTGATCTTTAAACTGCAATGCAAAACAACTTCAGAGGTGACGATGATTGAAATGTGTTTTCATATCCTAAGCTATGGCCAAATGTAGATGCCTCTCTCAAAAAAAAGACTTGCATAATTGCATGATGACAAAATCAATAAAGTTTTCTTGCATTTACCCAGTTTGCATAAAAATTATTCATTTTCTCTTCACTACATCTCAGCCGCTGCGTGCGACTGCGATGGTTTATTAACATATTCGAGCCTCATCTACAAATGAGAAAAGAAAAAAACGAATCCACAGATCTGTAAAAGATCAAATAATTAAATATCAGAGCCGAATTTTATAAGAACCCTCTGTGGTCCGAAAAGATACGCTGAGTTCTCTCATCTCCTCATCTGAAGATGGTGTCAGAGCTTTAAATGCTCTTGTCTGGCGGTGGTGATGTAAGTCTTTGAATTGGGAGATAACCTCCATGCTCCAGACAGCATCCGTAAAAGCGGGCGGAGGCATGAGCGGCAAACTGGGAGAGGGTTGTTGATGGCAGATGGTGTGAGGCGTGGGATTAGACTGGTATTGACACATGGCAAGAGGCTGCACTGGTGTGAAGTTTTGGGTGAGAGTGAAGTTCAGGGATCTTCTTGGGAATTAGCACTAGCGTTGAGTAGGAGTAGATTTACATGCATGTCTGCAGAATCTGCTCAGCTTCAGACAGTGTTTATACAGCACCTCGGGGGAGGAATGCTAAATGCAATATTTCTTTTTCTCTTAAAATAATCTAAGCAGTCAGCACTGAATACTGTATGGGTTTTTTATGCACCAGCTCTCCCTGTGGACTGAATTGAGCGCCAGAAGTATATATATATATATAGCAAGATAAATTACTAAGTAATCACTGACCAGCTCCTTTTTGTTATTGCGACCATAAAGTAGATGATACTTCTGCTGGAGTTCATGAATTACATTATTTGTTTTATACACTTTTAGTTTTATACACTGAGGAGCACATTGGAACAACTGTATTTTTTATTGTTATTTTTATTTTTTTACTAGGGAAATTAAGGACAAGAACCTTGGTCAAGGGCATGGGTACGAGTGGCTCTTGGATTCATCTTCCCAGTGTTAAATCAGGTAGTTCATTGACCCCGTGTAATACCCCCTGCTGACACAGTAGGAAAAAAGGGACTTATATATTCAGGAGAAATGGTGGGGGGTGGGGGGAATCATGGTATGCCCCAGCAGCAAGGCAAGCTCAAAGTCAAAGTGAGCTTAAAGAGAATATTGAATTAAAAGCATCACACTCAGAAGCACCGCCAAGCCTTCCTGTGGGCAGTGTTAAATAATTATACATGAGGAACTTCACCAGATAGTTCTTTTTTCTTCTTCTTACTGTCAGGAATCGTTTCAGCTGCGTAGGACAAGTACAGCCAGAGGATGGCGACTGAGGCAAAAAAAAAAGATGAGAGAAAAAGTGGGGTTTCCCAAAAGTTGTAATTCTTCACAGAACCAATAGAGGGAGGCAGAGTACAACTTTTACCAAAGGGCTTGTGTTTGAGGAGGGGGGCAGGGGGGCTGCTTTTTGTTCAATTAATCAATCTGTGACAGTCACCGATCTCTGAGGAGACATCTGAGATCATCTTTTCTCAACAATTCACCTTTATATTCCCATTATAGCCGAAGGATAAGGTGATATTAAACAGGAGGACAGGGCGAATACAAATCTACTAATGGAGTCCTGCTTTCTGTCAGAGCAGACAAAACATCGGAGGAACGGTCAACATTAAAAAAAGAATAATCATATGAAGGAATAAATTTGGAGAAGGTCACAGGTTCAAATCCAAGTTGGGGCATTTATGTGAGGAGTTTGAATGTTCTCCCCAATTCTGTCCGCGTTCTCCGGCTTCTTCCCTCCTCAAAAACATGCAAAAAAACGTGTGCTTGAATGATTGTCTGTCTGTGTGTGGCCTGCGGTGAACTGGCGGTTTGTCCAGGGTGTAACCTGCCTCTGGCCCATAGTCTGCTGTGATTGGCTGCAGTAGGTCCCGCCACCCGGATTTTGGATTAAGCCGGAAAAGGATTGAATGAATGCATGAATTGTGTCTCATTTCTCTTTTTGAGTCTGATTGGAGTTCAGTTTCCTTCGGTTACATCTAAACATCCTCTCAAATATTGGTTTGGTGGGTGTTTATCTCAGTAATAACTTTATTTCACACCATTTTTATCATCCTGCGTCAGCGTCAGAAGACAATTGGTTTATTCAGTGTTAGGGATGCTTCTACCACCATTTGGAGTCGACTGGTGTTTGTTCACAGCAAACGCTGCACAAATTTTCACCACAATCACTGTGGGAACATTTGAGTTTCCTGCAAGCAAACACAACATTAATTGCAGCGTGTAAGATAGAATCAAGAAAAATATTTCATTGAGATATTTATTTAATATTTTTTTGTCATTAATTCTGGACTACTTTGGCTTGTTTGGCATTTTAAAATTATTATTAAGGTTAGGCTTTAGGATTATGGGTTTAGGGTCAGGTTTTAGGCCTCGAGTTAGGGTTAGGTTTTATGGTTACGGTCTAACTCCAGCTGCAATCCTAATTCTAAACCCGACCTCTAACATTTGCATTTCTTTCGGTGAGTGAAGTCATTAAAGGGGGGGGGGGGGGGGGGGGGGGTTGTTTTATCTTTTTTGGAAAAAGGCCATTTCATTCCACTTATTCTTGGCACTGTTGGGAGAGGCCTGGAGCACATCCCAGTGCATCCCAGTAAATATCTTGGTCCATCCTGGACTGTTGTCCTGTATTGTCATGTGACTGTGAATAACAATCCATGCACACATTCACATCTATGAGGAATTTATAATCACCGGTTCACCCGTGGAACCCACAAAAGCATGCAAGAAGAGGCTAACTCTGCTAATCACTGACATCTTTTAGCATTTATTGACCCTGTTTAAGCGCCAACAGGCATAGAAATTGGTGAAAGTTGAGAAAAGTAATTAAATGATGTAAGCTCAGATACAAAAGTTGACTCTTGAATGCTAAAAACGGGCAGGAGGCCTTTGTCGATTAGTAAATAAAATGAAGCGGCTCTTAATTCTTCGTTTGAAACTGATATGCAGATACGATTAGAAAACGGATCCAGCCAGTTATTGCAGTGGAATGGTTACAATTGCAGAATTTTTGTGATCAACGTAATACTCAGGGCGTGCACTGAAGTGGTAAATAAGCAGACACAAGCATGGCTCGGGTATTCTATACAAAGAAGATGAGATGGGAGTTTCGAGGAGCGGGGTGAGGGGACTTCATCAGATCCTCATCTAAACACAAAGAGCCGACACAAAAACTCGATTACTGGGAAATCCAGGTCTCCTGTCGTGTGTTGGAAGGAGGGGCTGTGACTCCAAGATGATATCAAAGTCCTCTTTTCTTTCGCCTGATGAGGAAGAGACACCGCATTCCCAGAGCTGCCCCCCACCCAGGGCACGGTGATGTCATTCTCCTGTCACCACGACGACAGGAAGTCCCGCTGCCGCTGGGAGCTGCATGGAAATGAATAACTGGGGCGGACTCTGCCGGGGGATTCATCAGGTTTGGCAATGAAGCTGGTCAAATGGTCATAATGGACAGAGGATGCATTAGCAGCTTCCCGGATGCTTGACTCGATATGTGCTAAGATATATCCTGTGATGATATCTGTGCTGCCTTGAGTGAATGGATATTTCTTTTCATTAGTCTGGTGTGATGTCATTTGGAATTCATATCGCAGTATCTGAAGCTACTCTGGGCGTTGGGTTGGCGGTAGAGTTGTTCATCTCTAAGGCTCCACCCTCCATCCTCTGGGACACAAAAGACAAGCAACTCATTCAGAGTATTTTTGGAATTGCATGGAAATGAGAGAGTGTGGAGTGTGTGTGTGTGTGTCCACTGAGAACTTTGTTGCAGATATATTTATGTATTTGCTGGTGTTTATCTATCTGTGTGTTTGTCTGACTGTTAGCAAAATAACTCAATAAGTTACAGCTGGCAAATACAATAAGCTTAATCTGAACAATTAGCTGCTAATGCTATCAAGGACTAAAATAAGTGTATAAATGCAGGGTATGACTGTATGAGTACTAATGAATAAGATGTACAGATAAGATGTTCTTCCGAACACTGTCTATTTCTCACTTTTTTGTACGTCTGTCTGTCTTGTTGGTTTCAGGTTTCACCGCGGTGTAGCACAGCCCTCAATGGCACAAACTAAGAAATATAAATAAAACATAATAGGCTAGTCTGCCAAGAGGGCAGGTGATGGTCACGATCGCATTAAAAATAAATTGCATAATGACTCGAACAATGACTGACTTTATAAATGTAGTCATTTGTGAGCTTAAATGCAGACACGGTAAAGTGGGGGGGAAAAAAAACATGACAAGATTGTGAAAAGAAACCATGAGGTGAGGTCATTACAAGAGCTGGGGTGGGTGGGGGGGAGGGGGGGTCGGAGTGTCTGGCCCCCCCGTTGACATCAACATGGCCTTCTCTGTTCTCTGTCAAAGTGACATCAACCAGGCCTGAATCACTACCCACTGGTCTCCTGATGGCGCCTCTGTGAATCCCTTTCCCTCAATGTCACCCTTAGTCCCCCCCCCCCCATAGATCAGATAATGTGTCCACATCAGACGTGTAACAAGATCCAGGCTGTGTCTTCCTGCAAACAGGGACACAGGGAATAATGGCATGTTTGCAGGAGAGCTCTGCAGACGCTATTGCTCATCCAAACAAACGCTTGACTGTGAGCCAAGCTCAGACAACATCAAATCATAAATGTCCCCATTCAGTTGCACCGGAATTGTGTAATATTTCAAGTCTTGGCTTGAACGTGCTCATGTGCATCAGTAGGACATGAATGTACAGAGGAGGAGAGGATTCTATCTTCTTAGCTACTCCAGAATATAATGTGTTCTTCCTCTCTTATACCCAAACCAAAACATGATCTCCACTCCGGAGGTACCAACTGAGACTTACGCTGCTATCAAGGCTGTTCTAAATCAGTTAAAACCACCCTTTATTTCGAAATTAAGGCAAGACTCAATGGGGAGTTATTAATTGCTCTGTTCTCATCGCCTCTTCTGACTGGGAGAAGGAGGTTGGAAACTGATAATAGTGGCGTCGGGCAAAGCTTCTGATTCCAGACAAAGATCGTGGCTCTGAAAAGGTAGACGCAGCGCTAACGGCATAATTAAATTCCCTTTTTTGTCACTTGACACATTTAATAAGCCGCGATAAAGCAGAGTTCATTATCTTGTATTCGCTCATGCAAATGTATTCATATACTAGCACTTCATAATTAGGCAATAATCCTATATTCTAACTTCACACCATATAAAATTGTATTATAATTATGGCAGATTATGGGAGATTTCATTTGGATTAATTGGGAGACGAAGTCGTCCTGTATTAAAAGAAAAAAAAGGAAACAAGTGAAGACAGAAGAAAATGTGAAGAATGATTTCTATTGATTTCCATTGTTTCCTTTTAATTAGCTGAAGGCTGTGAGTCTTGATTAGATTGCATTCTGGATCTAAAGTTATTGATTTGTTGGTAGACCCCTTTAAAGCCGCTCGGCAGGTTATTAACAATCCCTCACGGTCCCCAGTGGGCAGCGTTTGCCCTTCTTCCAAAACATGTAGCCACCCCCCTCAAATGGCTCCCAAAGATGATTTAATTGCAACAGACAAAATAACGCCCCTGTATTCCCGTGGGCAAAATTCTATTACCTTGGTATGCCCCTCCCACACTAGTGCACTGCTCACACCTTCATTTTTCATGCTGGAATGATAATCCAACCTCCAGGGCAGGCTGAAAGCGTGAGAAATACTATCCTATTTGCAAAAAAGAACTACGCCTCTGTTTGACGCGTTCCTTATCCGCAAACAGATGATGCTGTTTATCCTGAATAAGCAAGTCAACAATAACAAATTAATATACAAGCATCGCCGTGTGTAAAATGTGTTTCCCGAAGATCTGATACGGCCGCGCCTCTCGACCCATCGTCCTAAGTATGAGCTGAAAGGCAATTATTTGCATGATCACACAGCCATTGTGTTACATCCAACCACACAGAAATGGAATTATCTAATGGAAAATTATTTCAGAGAGGGGAAGATCGGGGACTCGGCCTCATCTTTTCACGGCGCAGAGGGGTTAGTTGAATTGTCGTGCAAAGATAAACGGTTACGTGAAATCCGGGGAAGAACCTTAGCTCTTACAGTTGGTGGTCTTACACAAGTGGGCTTGTGTGAGCTGGTAAATACATCACATTTACTGCTATTCTTACCGCAGGTAGCTCTATTAATGCAGGAGGGGAGGGAAAGCTCTCCCTCCCCATCTCTTCCTTTGTTAAGTGATTGACGGCTGTTTGCCGCCAGTCTCATATCTCAGCTCAAATTTCTGAGCTGTAATATTTGGATTGCTATGGAAACTGTTACCTCCTCCCCTCTAAACAGACACTGGGGGGGGGGGGGTATCTCCCAGTGTTTATTGGTTGAGAGGATGTTCTTTGTCGCTTTCAGAAAGAGGAAATGATTCCACGAAAGGCAAAAGATGAAGCTCTGCCAGCAGAGCGATGCCTCGTCTCTGGGGAGGGAGATCCCACGCACAGAGCTGTCGTCTCCGGGAAAAACGCCCTCTCCCAACCTGCTGCTGATATTAATTACGAATCGAGAGCTACGGCGGTGCCTCGGGTGCTTCCTGTGTGACGCCAGGACGGCCTACAAGGATGCTTCCCAGGAGGGGGGGGTACAGATGTTCTTTCAGCAGACGCTGGGTTGCATAGAACAGTGTTATATATCGTAGACGTGTTTTCCTGATCGCTGCTGCAGGTGGATTGTAGGAGATGAGCCAATGGAATTCTGACAAAGACCCTTCATGCAGCAGTTGGTCGCCGCCCTCTATGGCCATGCAGCATATTTTATAACTAACAGACCCATTAATTGAACGCAGTGCCTTTTAACAGTATTCAAGCGCAGTTAAAATGCACGCATTGTGTTGGGTTTGCTGTGCATTTCCCCCTTTGCGGTCGCCTTCTCAGGAGAAACTTAACTTCCCTGCACAGGCTGCGTTACGCAGAAACAAACCACCGACTGTGCCAGAAGAGGCTGGAAGAAGAGCAACCGATGGAGTCAGTGATTCATATCACTAGACCCCCACAGCCTCAAAGGGCTCCTTCATTGATATGAGAAACACATGTTAACTGCGTGCCATTGCACTAGACAATGCAATATAACACATTAAATCGCCCCCTCCCCCCCCCACCATCGTACAGTCTTCAAAGAAATACCAGCAGCAAGTGTGAAAGGATAGAATCAGAACTCGCTCAATGGGAATTACTGCACATGTAAAGTACTTTGAAATCGGCTTTAGATAAATAGATAAATAAAACACTGTGAAGCTTTCTTGGAGTCTTTTGACGGCCCCAATCCGTCTTAATTTTTGATGAAAGCCTACGGGCCGGCTGGTATAGACAAGCAAACAGCACACAGCCTGCATATTTACTTCCAGCTCATTTATTCTCATTATGCTGCCTTGCAGACGTCGATGAGGGGGATTTCTACCCCACAGTGATATTCCCTGATATTCAGACAGAGATGTGGGGGGATACATCAGGACAGAAAAAACAACAACAAGACGGAAGAGGGGCGATGGGGGGTGCATTAATTCATTCATGCTCAGGCAGTGAACTTTGACACCTCTGACAACGTCGGGTCTGTTTTCAAAGCTCACTTTGACGGCACCAGCTCATTCTTTTCCACTCGCTCAGTCGCCATTGGAAATTTCAAATTCCGTGCCACGTAATGAGGCCCGGCCTGACTAGCTGGTGGGAGCTGCTGCGATTTCATATATTAGATTTTGCTGCCTTTGAGTAATTGCATTTATGGCCAACAAGTCACCCAAGAACCGAACATGTCAATCTCGGACTGCAAGTTTGTTGCATCCATCCGAGCTTAGGCTCACAGTTTTTAACCTGAGCTTCTGTAGCATGAGAGACCCGAGCCCGAGGCCACTCTGTCACATTCATTTCTTCTCGATGGGCTAGTTCCTGTTGAAAAGGAGGAAGCAGATGTTCTACCGAATCTAATTTGATTTGATGGAAGCACTCGCTACAACATGCACCTCAAAGATATCTCGTTACACCTCGTTCTCAGTCGAGCCATTGTGTAATCCATTCAGTGCGGCTATGATACTCTAAAATCAGGTTATTTGGAGTCAAGTCAGTCTGTTCATTTCCCTTCTCTGCGCAACAAAGAGGTCTCAGTCTTTCCTTTGTGGTGCATGTTGAATGAAGCCGAGGCCGCCGCAGACAGAGTGGGATGACGTCTTGGTTCGTAAGGCTGCGTCAAATAACCCAGCTTATGTCCTGTTGCGACCTGCACATGGGAGCCAGCCGGCAGTGGATTGACATCAGATATCAGATGTTTTATTCAGACTGTTTGGAATAAAAGTCTTTCTGAGACTACATTCAAAGATACATGGACGTAGTGAGGGAGGACGTGAGAGTGGCTGGTGTTGGGGAGGACGATGCAAAGGACAGGGTGAAGTGGAGAACGTTGATTTGCTATGGCGACCCCTCACGGGACAAGCTGAAAGAAGAAGAAGAGGAAGAAGACGAGTAATTGTATTATTTAAATGAGGATAACATCCTTGCGAGCTGTACTCACATATGTCCAGTCTTCTGATCATTTTATTTCTCTAGCGCCAGATCCTAACAGAAAGTTATCTCAAGGCCCTTTACACGAGTAGCAGAGAAAGATAAAACCCAACTTATCCCGCAAGAGCAAGCACTTTGGGGGCAGAGGCAAGAAAAAACTTCCCTTTAACAGGCAGAAACCTAGAACAGAACCTAAGACTCATAGTGGGAGGCCATCTGTCTTGTTGCATTGTTTAAACCTCATTCTTAACCCAATCGCTTGGTACAGTTAGCTGAATACAAGCAGACTTAAATTCACATCCCGAGTCGTCGCTGACAGACAATGAGCTTCCGAGTCTGACTGGAAATGGTGAGGATAGAGGCCCCTCCCACCGCGTCATTTCCAGGATTTGTGATCTGGTCCATTTCTGTCTGCGGCGCTGAGGTTATTTGGCAAATTGATTTCTAGCTGACCTTTACTGGAGCCTTCTCCGACACAGAGTTCTTAATGATCTTGTGCTGTCAGAGGTGCTGAAATCACAGCTCCCTACAGAGGCTATTAGCCAGCCATGCACAGTACAGCATTATGATGACAGGAGGGAGCAGCGTCGATACGCAACAGACTGACACAACAGGATGGACACTTGTTTCTGGCTTTGTGAATGTTCCAAAGATTGAATGGAGGATCTGGCTGGATGTGTGGAAGCACGGAAAAACGGTCACAATATTGGTTTTGATGTTTCCCTCGGATGTTTGAATGAGTCATTTTCACCGGAACATGTAGGATAACCGCCCCAAGTCCGATACAGCTGCTTACGTATTAGCCAGGTTTCATGAAATATTATTGAACGGTTGTTCAGCTACACCTCTGAGAAAACTTGTAGAGACAGCTATTGCATGCCTACAAAATAGTATAAGAATTATACAAAATAGATTGTGTACTAAGCACACTTTCTGCTATAGTGCAGGCTACCCTAGATCCGATGGGATTATTAGTAGTTATTATTAACTAGTTAATTAGTAGCAGTTAGTATAGTAGCAGCATAGCTATTAATAAAATGCTCTGCTGTGAAAATCAGATTTAGTAGAGGAAGCTCATCAAATGTCGTATCATCATCGAATTTCATTCATTTCAGCTTTCTCTATCAATACTGGCTTAATGAAGTATAAAGCTAATATAATCAATACTGGGATGTAACTGCACGTAACTTTATTGTCGCAATAACCCGGACTGATTTACGCTGAATTAAAGTGTTATTTTCACTCATTCATATTTGAACAACACCTCCTGCTGCCGACTCCTCGGTGCTCCCCTCTGCTGCGCCTCTGATGCTTGAGAGTAATGCCGCTGTCACTGTTCAGTGGGATGGGGGGTGAGGGGGGGGGCACGTTAACCCGGTCACAACGTGGGGAAGTTGTTCGCGATTTTTCGGCGTTGCCATGGGATAAAACCTATTGACCGCGATAGGGTCCCTTCTTTTCTTTGAGTCTGTCTTTGTGGAGGAGGAGGAGGCAGAAACCGCTATTACTTTTTCTTCCAGTGTGTGTGTGTGTGTGTGTGTGGGAGGGGGGGGGGGGGGGGGGGGGGGGGGGGGTGCAGCATCCGAGGGAGGCGCTCCGGTTCAACCCAACTGCGAAACGAAGCGGCGTCACGTTAACAGTTAAAGCTCCTTCATCCGCCCTCTGCGTCTTCCAGCGGGAGAGGAGAACTCAACTTTCTGAACGGCTGCCCCCACCAGAAGGTGAGTTTTTGCAATTCCACTGTCTTCATGTCGCCCGTGCGGGAGAGAGAGAGAGAGAAAAAAAACGAGCATTTTCACGTGCATTTTCAGTTGTTGCACTTGTTGTTAGATGGATTTACGCGCGGAGCTCTCAGCTTATCAGAGCCTGGGTGCGCACCTGCCTGCACGCTGTACAAGGTGGCAGGTAATTAAATATTAAGATTAAAAAAAAGGGGGGGATTCTGCAGCTGTGACTCCAGTTTTTCACGAGTGGAATAATAAATAGACTTTTAGTTTTGCGCAAGCAGAGCTCGACCGGACTTTATAGGAGGCAGAGTGATTCTGTCCTGTAGTTAATTAGCATTGACTGTCATTCTGAGTGTCCTTATCAATAGAAGTGCATGGCGTGTGATCTGATAATAACCACGGATTGTATCACACTTATTTCCCTCTGCGTTGTACATTACGCAGTAATGATATCAGCCCGCTCCTCATGCTGAATACTGAGCAGCAGAACTGAATCATAGCGCGTCCCCGAGCCGTCTTATCTCCTAGGTTACTGCCAAGCAGACATGCACGTCGCTTGTTCTAGCGGGCGGAACGCATGAGCGCACTTCTGCGTGCTGATTGTTTAAGCGCAGCAGTATTTTTGGGCGCAGATTTTATTGTCGGGAAACTACACGTGTCCTCTGTGCAGAACTGTTCTCGAGGTGTGAGGCGGGTAAAGTGGTGCTTTGAGGTTTTAGGGGAAGTTCCGAAAGGTTATTTTAATGGGACAAAAGCACAGAAAACGCAGAGTCGATCAGCACAACTGCTGTTTTCAGACAAATTACAGCGCATTTCTTCAATTCTAATTCTTTACCACTTTTTTTTCTGTCGCAGGAGCGCTAAGCATGCGTGACGCGAGATCAGAATGAATGATGAGGCTCCGATGAGCGCGATTAAAATCGTATTACACTGATGTTTAAATATGAAAACTGGTGCTGTGTTTGTTACTGTTGGTAATTGAGGGGGACGCGGATGGAAGAGTTGTGCGCGAGGCTTGCGCGCACGACGTGTTGCCGACCGCAAAAGCCACATCTCACATAGTTCTGTTAGTTCACCTAGTGATTCCATCAATATGAATATTCACGAGCATGCAGATGTGCCACACGGTGCGTGGAAGCGCCGCAAGTTCGCGTGTTCTCAGTGTTGTTTCTTTACAGATCAGGCCTTTGAGGGGAATCCCTAGGAACTAAAATATTTCATAGAGCCTCCCCTGAGTTGGATCTTTGTATTCTTTTTGATGCTTTCCTGTTTGCCTTCCCAACACAATCAGCTCAGTCTATTTTTTATCTGTGACATAATTTGTTAAAATTAATATTCTTGCAAACCCACCTCCACTCTTAAATGGTGCCATGCAGCAGTGCTGCCACTCCCAACGCTGGGCTGTGTGATGTTAGACACGAAGACCTTCTGAAGGTCAAGCTGCTATTAGGGAATGTAATCATCTCAAGTTGCTCTTGAAGAACTGCAGCTACTCAGTTTATCCCATCACGCCTGGCTATAAGCAACTCGCGTCTCCGGTGTTCCTGGCCAGAATTATCCTACATCAGGTGAGTTGCCTGAATTAAATTACGAGGCCAAAGAAAAGAGCCTCGAATGGCACTTGTCATCACACGTGGTCCCCGGCCTCTCTGTATTCAGGGCAGTGGCGCTTTGTTTTCCAGAAGTAGGTCGAATGCTTCTCACCAAACAATCTGAACAAGAGCCAGTAATGGGACAAGTAAAGTGTCCACCATGTCCCAGCTGGTCCATGTCAGCCGGCCCCTCTCGCCACTTAATATGCAACCCCGACCTGCGGCATTTCATGGACTTTTGTTATCCTGTTGATCATTTAGGCCGCAAAAGTGCAGGAAACTGAACGTGCTTTGTCACTGTCGAGAGTCTCATTCTTTATAACTCAGCGGTTGTTGATGAAACATTCCGGTTCCATATTTCAAACTCATACTTTTATAGGTTATTATTACAAAATTGGGGCTGTACAAGGATGGTATGCCACATCCTTTATCCGCCAATGTTCCTTTTAACCAGGAAAACACACACCAACCCTCAGAGAAAGCAGCAGAGGAGAGATCCCGACATGCGATAGATGTTGTTGGACAGAAACCACAAAGGCGGTTTGGATTTAAAGGCTGCAGCCGTCAGAGATGTGTGATGTCAGCAAAGACGGTCTCTTCAATTGGCAAGGGTCACCACAGAAAAAGGCCTCACAAGCACAGAGAAAGAGGTGGTTGTGGTCATTCCTTTTGGCTAATGAGGACAGTGCCAGCGCTAAAAGATGCATTCATGATGCTCAACATTGTATGCCCTTCTGGGATCTGCAATAAGAGCGCACAGTGTTGCATATCAATGAGGACTTACGCTGCATGCTATCTGGCTCATTGCTACAAACTGAGTGATAAAAGCATCTTCGCTTGCACCTCGCTGTGGGGTTTTGTTTTGTTTTTCCTGTCTGCAAACCTTTAATAGATTCAGCGCGAGGAAGTGAAGTGAAGAGCTGATAGCAAAAGACAGGACTGGGAATCCTGCTTGTGCCTCCGCTTCCAGCTGTGTGTCGACACTTGCATGTTTGTGCATGCTCCATTCTCGTGCATGAATGACATTGTGGTGTGAGAATGAGTCACAGAGGCAACCGTTCGTTGTGGCCGGAGTCTAATCACCTAGCCGTTAGCAAAAGCAGAATGAAAGACTTGTGTAGGTGTGGCCGAGGCGCCCTGCCCAAGCGACGCGTCAGTGCATGTTGAGCTATAGAAGATGACAAATCAAAGACTCCACTTTGATCTAAGTGGTTTTGCATCCGATTCATGCTTGGGTGCATGTTTGTGCATTTAAGCTATTGCGAAAGGCTTTTTGTCCCTTGTCAATACCGGCATTTTCGGACGGAAATTGGAAAGAAGCAGCCGGCCAATAGTGAATGCGAAATCAATAACATCTTTAAAATTGGTTTTGGTATAAATGGCCAAAAAGAAGGCACTCTCTCTTGGAAGATGCGATCTTTCAGATGAACCATTTAGTAGAGGGCGTAAATCTAAGCTGTGACAATGGCAAACGCTGCGTTGAGACATTTGAGCGTCTTTCCTCGGAAAGCCTGGCAGATCTGGCTGGAAGGTGTGAAGCCCGGCGAGCAGACAGGCCATAATTGAGGTTCAGCTCAGGCTTGCAGCACTACAAGCAATTACAGTGACAGCTCGTGCTCCCGGCGCCGCGGGCAGAGTCGATAGCGATGCAGCGTCGTCGTACCTGAGCACTCCTCTTTCATGTTTTCCGCCGTTGACGAACCGGAAAGGCCCAGCAAGCTCTGGAAATATATTTGGTTACATGAAATATTCATTTCCTCACCTGCTGTCTGGCGGTATGCATATTTAGTCACCAGATTTCATCTCATGATACCTGTGACTGGTTCAGAGGAGACTGGAAATGATTCCCCTCCTTGCAGCCTCTCCTGGGTGGGGGGAGGAGGAAGAGGAGCGGGTGGTGTGTGTGAGGATAAGAGGTGTTGATCATCAGAATCAAGGCCTATTTCTTATTTAACAGGCCACTGCATCACTAGGGACTTGATCAATGGCTTCTCGCTCTGCACGGACAATTAATCATAGAAGTTAATACTAAAGGACAAACCGGTGGAAGGGTCACCGTTATCTCATATCTTCAGCGTTCTCTTCCCAGAAGGAGGGACTGAGAGGCCAGTGGCCTTCAACACACACACACACACACATTCCCACCTCGGCGAGTTATTTTCCATTCCCTGTGGAGCTGAGAGATTTTTTTTCTCCCTGCAGGAACATTTTATGAAGACACATAAGCTACAAGATGCACAGACGTTTGTCTTTAATAATTGATCAGAAATCCAAGCAACAGCATTTACACATACACACACACTTAGGTGTTGTGCTTATATTGTTTTCTCCATTCTCCTTGTGTGAATGTTTTTTTTTAAATGAGAATCTTCCATCTCCTCTATTGGAATCAGTGCATAGCGGGTGATATATTATTTTATTTTGTCTCGTTCGGCACCCACGTAGTAATTTTTTTTATGCCCAATTAATCAATTTACATTAGGCTCAAACCAACAGAGATCCGGTGAGACAGTGAATGCTCTTTATGAGAATGCTTCTATTCCCTCCGTGCATTGCTGTCGGCGTCAGACTTATTGTCCGACCGCATTGTCCCGACTCGCGCTCAGATTTATCGCCGCTACGATCCTGTAAATTTGGTGTTGGTGTGAAAACCCCGGCGAAAAGGGCAACGCAACCATATGGTCCTCCGAGGACAACAAGCAAGGCAAGTTATTGCTCTCAAGTCACCGGGATAAAAGGATGATTTCCATTTCAATCACGGCCTCTATTTAGGATAATTCAGGCATACAGAGGCACATCGAACAAAGAACGTTGGAATAAAAGTGACAAATGTGAAGAATGGAACAGAAGAGGTGCAATATCACAGGCTTTGTGTCCCATGGAGGCTATTGTGTGTATGTGTGTGTGTGGTTTTGTGGATAAGGTTGCAAGGGGACCCCAGGGACATGAAAGTAAAGGGAACCGAGAATGAGGGCGGACAAGAGTGACAGGCAAGGGACGTAGAGGACGCACTTGAAATGCATCTCGTACTCTGATTCTGGTTAACTGTTAATTTGATGGAATTGTCCATCTCATTTTCCCCATTCCACAAATTGCATGCATTGTCCAAATAGCAGCGTACGGTCCCCCAACCGTATGGAACGGGGGCTTTCCAATTTGATTATAGAAGCGGGAAATATTTATTTTCCATCTCTGACGCAATACTTGAGAATTCCATGCCATAGTGACATAAAACGATCAAACTTTCTTTAATTGCTACTTTTGCTACTTTGATTTTGTATTTGGTTTAACTTTCAAAGAAAGTCTTTGCATTATAGCATCCACCGAGGACAATTCCCAAGCATTTTACATTTTACTGGTATAAAGCGAACCATGTTCACTTCATTTTTTTTAGTGCTGATTAGTACTGAAGGGAATACCATTGATTGACCCCCAAGGAGGGTATTTGGTTCAGTTATTTGTTGGATTATTGATGATTTCTGTAAAGAATTGTGACCAGATTTGCAGCAAACTTTCTCCAAAGATAGAGCCTAAAACATCCTGGAGGTGACATTTAACTCCAAAATGCAATCTGTCTTAGTGGACTGACGGCACCAGATCCAACTCCTAAGAGGCCGGGATTCCCATCCACTGAGCTGAGCCGCCGAAACATTCCGACATGTCGAAACAGCAACAGCACAGGAGTAGATAGGTAGATTTGTATGTGGCAATGTGGTCTCGCAGCCTGTCTAGGGGAGAGGCGCTCCATTTCCGGGGGCTTCCTTTGGGACCTCATTACACAGTGCTGGGCTTCTGTTGGGTGCTGCAAGTGGACTGCTGGGAGCCCGAAGCCAGTGTGGCTCCATGCATGTCGATTCGGTGCGAACATGCACGCCCGTCTGCTTTGCATAGCAAGGCTCTATTTACTGGCCCAGTGAGGCTTGGATTCAAACAAAGCACCATCCTCCAAATTTAATATTAGAGAGGAGATCAAGCATGATTGCAATCATCAAAATAAAGTGGATGTGCTTCTGAGCGGATTTTTTTTTGTCCCAAATCGTCGTTTAGCTCTGATCGTAGCTGGATGATGTGCATCCAACAAATGACCTCATCCTTATGGGGATAGACTGCTCAGCTCGGCCCTGCAGCGTGCTCTCTTATTGGCCATTAGATCCAACATTGGCGCATTTTGCTGCAAGTGTGCCGAGGTCCTTTTTGATGTGTAGGAACTTTCATCCCCCCCCCCTTAACCAGAATTTTCTGCAGTTTTTTAATGCTGCTAGAGTTTGTGAAAGTCTCGATTGTCTCCCTTTTGTTTATTTGACAAAGTGCCAGAACTCAGCATGGCCATTTCTCAATGTATTCTCCCCCCAGACAGACCAAATGTCGAGGCAAGCAATCTTGCCAAACTGGTAAGAATCCAAATTAATTCATCAGCTTGGGGGAGCTCCACTCTCCAGTTTTACAAGTGTGACCCACACACCACCAACCCTAAACTGCAGGCCTCTATGACCTCATTATTCTTTCTTTTTTTTTTTGGGGGGGGGGGGGGGGGTAGTAGGCGAGACATCTTGCAGAGCACATTTTTACAGCCTAATATCGGATTGCAAACGATCTCACCTTGTTACATTTTCTGCTGTCGGAGTTCTAGCGAGCACTGAGGGACCGAATCGGCCGACAAAACGAGAGTCGCAAAGCATGATTCCAGTTAGACCAAACGATTATGATGTTGAGGTTCGAAAATAGCTCGGTGGTAAATTACTAAGCAAGTCACAAATGGGCTCAGTCTCACCCACACGGGGGGCCAATGGCCGGGCTAAATGAAGTTTAATTGCATGAGTGAATCAGTTCAGGCTTTCCTGACAAAAAACAACTACTAGAGAAATTCTAAGTGGAGCGCTTACTGTGAAATGCCAACCGGTTTAGCAGCCACTATCGTTTGGATCCTTTTCCTTTCAGAAAGCATCATGCAAGCGGTGTCACCTAGATGACAGCGTAGAATGGAAGCAAAGATTGTGTTTGCATGCCAGCAGCAGTGTTGTTCTCATATACAGTTGTTAAGCGTTTGACTTTTAATTAAGCTCTCTAAGGAATATCTTAAAGTAGCATCCATGCGTTGTTCATTTGCGTAAATATTGCAAGGTCGCAAGGGTCACATTTATGCAGACCAGACATACGAATAAAGAATATCTGTAATAAAGGCAGTAAAGCGAACTTTGCACAATTCACAAGCTAAGAAGAACTCCCTCAAGAGAGTCGTGCAAGAAAACAAGGATGGCATCGTTCTGCCGCAGAGGCAACGTGTGATTAACAGCCCCAATGCTAATTTCCTGCATCTGTGTATTGCACATATAAATAGGGAGAAGATGCAGATGTTTGTTTCCGATGAATCTGAAGATATAAATAAAAACAATACTTTATAGATAAGAGTAGAGAACTGCAACTCAGTAATAACTTACTTAGACAGTTCTCATTTGTAGGACTCCTACTCCTCCTTTCTTTTTTTTAATAAACTAATATGAAAATCTAGACTTGATATATCTATAAATATATATAATTTTGTGACTCACCAGCTAACAAGTGCTATTTGTTTTGTTTTTTTTGAGGGGGGGTTATACCAATATTTCATTTCAAAGCCTTTTTCAGACAATACAGCTGATTTTTATTATAGGCAACAAATAGAGATTGTTCTTCAGCATGAATAAAATTGCTTCTGTTGGCTAGTCTTGGATTTGTGCGTAAATCTGGTTTGAGTTAATCACATATTTCTTCCTCAGTCCAGGATTCACAGAGGTGAAAAAAATATAAAGAATAAAAATTAATCCATATCGTTCCAAGCCAGAATTTTCCAGCTTTGTTAAAAGTCCGTACAAACAAAACCCGAAACACCGTTTCAGTGTAGAGAGCTTTGCAAATTTGAGATGGCTCAAAGGCTCAAAGGCTCTGAGAAACAAAAACAGATCAATAGACGCGATCCCAGAGAAATCCTTCTTTGATATCCTGGGCTTCAACCTGGAAATGCTCCCATCAGTTTTTTCTTGGGCGACATGCAGAGCAGGATTTTTTCGTTTTGTCTGGATGGATGCTTCTTTCTTTGCGACTTACTGCTGACCCTTCCCGTTTCCTGTGGAGTGTCACCACCAAAAAAGGTCTGTCTGTCATGTCCCCGGCAAGGACGTCTTCTCCTCTACGAGATACTGCAGTTTGTTGTTTTAAACGTTTGCATTTGCATTTAAATTGACTTCACGCTGCCTTGATTTATTTTCTGGAGTGAGTGAGAGTTGTGACAGGGGGGCTTTGCCGCTAATTCTCTTACATCCGTAGCGAGCGTGATAACGTAAGCGGGATTATTATTTGGCGAGTCTGAGTCATAGTTTTCCAAACGTAGACCACTCGCGTCCCTCAAAACCACAGATTAAACTCTTGTCAGTTTCTGCTGAATGACTTTTTCG
Organism: Brachionichthys hirsutus; assembly: GCF_040956055.1. NCBI lineage: Eukaryota > Metazoa > Chordata > Actinopteri > Lophiiformes > Brachionichthyidae > Brachionichthys > Brachionichthys hirsutus. The sequence goes on along the minus strand of NC_090904.1, from coordinate 11,107,983 downwards.
CCTGAATTAATTGGAGCGATGGCGTCATCTTAATTGAGAGAAAATTGAACTCACGAAAGCGCAAAACGGAATAGCTTTTTTTGCATTTTAAACAAATTGCTTCTGGTTTCAGTGCCCAAGTGTCAGTGTTCTCTTGTACTTAAGGTGATTTGCATGTTCCATTTTTTGCAACGTTTTACACCGGCTGCCATTCCTCTGCATTTATTCGGGCTTTGGACCGGCTCAAGAGAGATACTGCCGATGCTACGCTAGCTCCTGCTAACCGTGCAGCTGCATTTACTGCTTCACTTTCGGCTTGTCCCGTGAGGGGTCGCCACCGCAAACCAACCTTCTCCACTTCACCCTGTCCTTTGCAGCGTCCTCCCCAACACCAGCCACTCTCACGCCCTTCCTCACTACATCCATGTATCTTCTCCTGGGTCGACCTCTAGCCCTGTTCCCTGGCAGTTCCATCCTCAGCATCCTTCTACAGATATAGTCCCCGTCTCTCATCTGGACTTGGCGTTAGTAGACTGAGTGTTCTCTTGAAACACTTCAAAACTCCTTGACGCTGCAGATTAACATGCCTTCACACTAAGCTGCATCGATATCAACCCCTAAGGTCAAACGACACCTGCTCAGTGAATGTTTCCTCTTGGAAAATACATTCATTATAGAGAAGCTGATGTTACGTCTGTGATTTATCAACCTTGCAAAGACATTTCAGCAGGGGGGGGTCATGCTAATGTGAGGACCCTTCTCCTCGTGGGATGACAGATTGACGCAGGGCGTTGGCAGAGATCCCTTTGGGAAGCACGTATAATTGACACCATTAGCCTTGAGCTCTGTCAGTTTTCTGACAGCTGACGAATTCACGTGTGCCCTCACTTCACCGTTGATAGCAATTTTCGCCCTCCTGTTTCTAAATCATTTTACACCTCGGTGATCCCTTCCTCGCTGCTGCGTGGACCAGCTGAGCCACAGTTTGCACCGCATGTCATGGATTTGTGGTTAATCTTTTCAGAGTGTGAAGCCCCCGACGAAGGTCTGTGCAGGACTCTTGGAGCTCCTGGGGTGCATATCCTTGTCTTCTTGTTGAACCTATGCTGTATGGGCCCCCAGGTGCCGCTGAGTGGCGTAACTCACCTGCTGTCGACACATTAGGATCACATCCCCGATCTGTGAGGTGTCCCCAGTTCCCCATTTGCAGGACGAGCCGAAGTTCCAGATGGCTATGCAAACCTTTTCACCCCAGGTGAAATGGGGTGGAAAAGTTTGAAGGTTGCAAACAGGTCTTCCTCTACTTGACTGTGTCAAATACCTTTACTGAAATGCGGAGGCCTCTTTAATACCTGAGCCCCTCTTTTATTACGCACCACCTGCAGTGCGGTGGGATTTTAGCTGGGGTCGAAAGTGTGCCAGAAGCCTTTGCTGTTAACCCCGTGCATTGTGTCGCATAGAGCAGACTGCCTTCCCCTTCACTGAGCAGGGACATATGTTGCTGGCTCTCAAAGAAGCGTCATGCAGATTTCGCAAACAGCGCTCAACTTTTCAATCCGTGCACAGACCTCAATTTTCAACACTTTAAGAGAGAAAAGCTGCAACTCCTTTGGGCTGGTTCCAACTGTCTCCGTGTTGAAGTAAGCAGCATCCTTCATCTCATCACGGCGTAAGAGAACTATTGGATAAGAGCGAGGAACAATCCGTTGTGTGCGGTGTGGGTGGGAGTGCGTCTCAACTTCACAAAGACACACTGAGGCTTCGTCCGTAAGCTGACAGAGGCGCACGAGGATCACAGTGACGACGGTGGGATTCTCTGGCAATCACAGCAGCCGGATTTTGATCGGCTGCACAGGGAAGATGTAACGCACTGGCGGGGATGCCGTCTGCACTTCTTATGTGAAGGCACAGTTTGCGAGAGCGCTTAAAAATCTGTACAATTGTGATGTTTTATTTAAATATGCTGCTGCTGTCTCTCCAAAAAACAATTTTGCGTGTCAAATTTCGGCAACATCTCTTGATGTCTGCGCATTAATCTGGATTATATATCGCTGTCAAAAAAGTGATGCCCCCCCCCCAAACCTAATACCTGGTCGACCCAACCTTACAGCGCTGTGGAAGAATTTTGGCGCTTTGTCTTTGCAGTATTGTTGTAATTCAATCATGGACACAATCATGGGTCGGGGTCTCTAGCTCACCCCTGAATTTCACCCGGATCGGATCCAGAATTAGGTAAGAAAAATATATTGTATACTCAATTTATGGATTCAAATATAAGTAAAAATATTACACTTCAACGCTGATTCACTTTCACTTTTCATGGTTGGTGTCTAAAGATACCAAGAACAATTTAGAACCTCTTGATGATGATGCAGATCACCATGTGGACGGTGTAAATCTGATTAGGAGGGGAATGAGCTGCTTGGCGGACGTGTGGGTTCTCTGAGTGCTTTTGATTATCTGAAACATTTACATGCGAAAAACACCCCCCAAAAATAGAAATCAGGATGGCTGCAAAGACCTTTTCCACAGCCTTGGTAGAACAACTTTGATTGAAAGAATCTGTCAAATAAAAATCCTTGCCACGTCATTTGATGACTCAAAAGACAGAAGAATAAAGACCATGTGGTGTGAGTAATAGACTTTTATGTACCGTCTATGAGGTGATTCATATTGCAAATGGCTGGAGATTGCAGATGAAGTCACGTCAGTCTCTCGCTTTTCTTTGACTCGATATGTGGGTGCACAACTGACGAAGCCAATCATGAGAGCTCTAGGTGGGAGATCTATTATGATGCTCATGCTTAAAGAGAACCCACGCTGGCTACGACAGCAACCAGATGTGGATTTGTGTTGCTCATTAAGTGGTATCGAAATGTTCCTTCCTGACACAGCCTCAGATTTATACGTTCCTGCTGCTGTGTTAAAGCAGGAAGCGGAGTCATTAAACCGGCGACACGGCTTCGCTGCGCTGTCTGCGCCAGTAAACAACACGGAATTTGAGAGCCGGGATTGGTCACTGTTGTGTGCTGATTTCTTATTGAGTTTTCAAGTGGTGCGGGAAGAACCAGAAAAATTAGCTCCCGACTGGGAAGATTTAGATGAAGGCGGCGTCTAGTTGAGACAACTGGTGCACTGGTGTAATCAGTATACGGGTTTCTGACTGTGGTGGCTGGGTCCAGTCCCACGGCAGAAATCACAGAAGCACGACAGATGAGATTTATCATTTTATTATTCGTGTGTGGTATAATATTTTACTTTGTCATGCTGGTTTAGGTCGGAAAAATATAAAATAACTGTCTTTAAATCATTTTGTGGGTGTGTGTGTTTTAAATTAAGACCATTAAAAGTGTGAATGTACCAGAGCAGCAAGTCTGTGCTTTCTATAAATAAAGCTTGAAAATTCTGTTTAAGCACACTGTGCAATAAACTTCAGCTCGGCTTCTTTATATCGGCCATATTGTCCCCACACTCACGTCGAATCCAGAGGATTTCCCAACTTGGATTTGGGTCAGAGTGGGAAGCATCGTTTGAATCATGCAGATTTATTTGTAGATACTCGCTCTTTGAATGAACTGCTTACTTTTATAACAGAAAGATGCAGCTGGAGGTTTAAACAACACTGTAAAGCATTCACACAGAATAAAAACCCGGAGTGCATGAAATGCATGTTGTTCTGGGCCACTTGGATCCTGCCTCGATGTAGGCAGGCTACCCTATGCAAGACATGTGGGGGGGTGGGGGGTGGCGGTGAATCCTTCCCCGCCTGGTTCACAAAATGCAGAGCACAGCAAGTCCACAGCCATCATCATTAGAGATCTACTGCTGTGGACAATAATGGCCATCCCCATTCTGCTGCCTCAACACATTCAGAGGGCTCATCTGAGACTTGAGGGTGCGAACGCATGAATTAATTCAAGAGAGATGAATTCGCTGTCCCTCTTCTGGCTTTTGGAGAAGGATAGAGCGAGGAGGCATCACAAGTGCGATGGTGACGCCCTCCTTCGTTCAACAAAGGAGGCCAATTGGGAAGCTTTTCCTCGTTAATCTTCATTTGGAGGCCGGCGTGGAAGGTCTTGTTTCGTGGTTTCAGTTTGTACAGCAGGAAGTGCCAACGTGAACCTGCGGGATGGGGCTAATCATTTCGATGTGCTATTCCTCGACTCCAAATTGCATTTTAAGATATTAAATATCCCCGTAACCATCTTCAAAAGGATAAGGATCCCACATTATAATGTCCAGGAGGTCGCAGATTTCAGTCAAAGGAAGATTTATGTCCCACCATATCGTCAAGAAAAGTGTTAAATGCAATATTTAAAAATCAATACTGGGGGTCACAAAACGGCACATTCGTCAAGTTTGTTTATTGGTTCACTCACGGTGTAAAGCAGGACACGACATTTTCATTCCAATTGCATCCGAAGGCTCTCGTAGTGTAGCCTCCCAGTCTTTTGTTTTTGTGGCAGCGGTATGGATTTCCAGACACCAAAATGAGCCTTTTAGAGCCTACAGCCACTGTGCTCAGCTCCTTCCCTGGATTTCGGCACAATCGCTCCCTCCTTCAACTGTACACTTCTGAAATCAATAAGCTTTCGCAGTAATTTAACTCTGGTCCCCGGAGAGCTTGCAGTAAATTCGCAAAATATCACATGTGGGATTAAATCAATGTCGTTCCTTGTTGCTCCAGCAGGCAAACAGGCTGATTCATTGATGTCATGGCAGATACTTTATGTTTGTGTTGCGTTCTTAGAATTTTATTCCATTTCAGGTCCAACACAGTAAAGACAGTAGATGCACACAGACAGCCATTTAGATGCAACAGTGATGAATCCAGTATAATTTATTTATTTATTTTTTGCAAATAGGGCATTATTGATAATGATTAGATCAATGGCTGTTTAGTGTCCTCTCTGATCAACACTCTCATTCCAGGAAATCAATCTCCCCCGTATGGAGCAGAGGCAGCTTATTGGGTGGAGCCTGAATGAAACAGGATTTTTATGGACCAATCCTTATAATGACTTTGACCCTCTGCCATGATGTCATCCCAAATCTTCAAAATTATATATTGAAATGAGTTTTGCCGAAGTGGCAAAATGTAGTTCACTTTCCATTTTCATCAATTTTCAACCACCGCAATCTGAATTAGCCGCTGAATCCGCATGCATTATGGAATGAGATGCGGTCATTAAAAAAAAAACATGGGCTTTGTTAAAACCTTCTAAATTGAAAGCAAAGATACCAGAGAGTGAACAGCCTCTTGTAAACTAACCACACTTTCAGCTGTGGCCACAGCACGAGATGGGGATCACGGATCAATCAGAACTTCCGCTAATGGCGCCGACAGCAAAAAGGCTCGATTCTATCAAAGCCTCCCTCAAAAACATTGAAAAGATCCATTCTTAACAACATCATGCCAGGTGAAGGGAAACGTATGAGTATTAAGGGTCTGTTCTAGAGTTCTGTCCTCATGTATGTGACCCAGAATGGTTCGATTGATTTATTCTATTTGCCAACGCAGCGATGTTTCAGTTTAGGTACGGGAAACGGCTCTGCAGAATGTCTATCTGTTGTCATTGTTTGGTCTTCTAGAAACTCTTAGATGAAGTTTAAAAGACAGAAACATGTCAATATTTATTGTAAGTGGTATATTTTATATGTTAAAATACATATAAAAATCGGGAACTGTGTACAATTAAACAAAAAAAAAAGCAGCAAAATGTTTTCCAAGAAAATCGACTGTGGAAATCTTTCTCTATGCTGCCCCAAAACAGAGCAATTCCTAAACCTCCCTTTAATAGAGTCTTTCAGGGAGGCACAGGAAGAGGAACAAATGCCTCTATTCATCCCCGTCCAAAATGCTAATGCCTCCGGCTCTTAACACGTTTATAAGAGTTCCCATGTCACGACATATAGCATAGTCCCACCCAATGGCCACTGTGGCTGGGGAGCGCATGAAAGAAACAGACACATTAGAGAACATGGCAAATATGACAACAAGACTGCCCGTTTCCCGGGGAACAGGCCGTCTCATTCCCTCCTCTATTCTCCTCTGGAAGATTCGTGCAAGCGTGTTATGTCACGCCGGACGTCACGCACGACGTTTTCCTTCACAATGACTGCAGCCAGTCATCACAAGCCGTGGCATTTAAAACATCTATAAAAAGTTAGCGACGAGTGCTTGTGTATCTGGAACAGCCCACACACACCAGCGTAGTCTTTGTGGGCAACAAAGTGACCGATAGGTGCCGATGCACATTGCAGGGGGTGTCATTGAATTCCGGTAACTATCTGCTCTCCAAATGTAAGTGATGGTAAAACAAGGCTGGCGCTGGAGAAACGTTTTACAAGCAAATAAATGAAGGGCAGGCAGGGTTTTAAAGATTGTACCGGCAACTAATTAAATATTCCTTATCTGCATGGATGCCGCGAGGTGGTCTGCAGAGCTGATCACAGAGCCCGAGCCCCGTTTGAATTGATATTATGTCGGCTGTTAAAAATGTATTCCGATCAACATTGGGAACACTTTTGATCTCATACTAACCACTTTGTAGGATTAGGGCAAGATAAAACATTCTCTCCATTCCATCTTCAATATGCCATTTACTGACTGAAAGTGGCTGCTTCAAAGATTGACATTATGAAACTATTCTGAGGATGAGATGGAGTCGCTGGATTGGACTCTCATGGGCAACATCAGAAATGGACAACAGTGTAAAGCTCCCAATAATAAACCTTAAATCCTTACATTTCAGCCTTTTAAAAATGGGAGCAAAAACGATGACAATGCGACCAGTAGTTCAGGAACTGGAACTGTTCTGTTTCAGGTACTATTGAATTCCACTGTTCCCTTTTAAAAGTGATGGATAATTTTCTACATGCAAATAAATGAAGGACAGGCAGGAATATAATATTCCATGGCAACTAATCGTAATAGTGCATGAGAAAGTTGCCCCATTATGTCTAAATACCCCAACCATTATAATTATAACAAAATGTTCAAATATTTATCGCTGTGATCATGAACAAGCAGAGTGCTATTGTGCCACAATAACAATCGCTTCCTTTTATACTGAGGCGATGCTTTCAGAAATCCTTTTTGATGACCTTGGTTTGTTGTCCTTGCCAGTGCTTTTCTTGCAGCGTGCACAACGTGGGTCGATCACGCCACATCACTGAGGCGGATTCTGAAGTTTGAACAGAGAACGGCATTGTCTTTGCTGATGCCTCTCAGCCCGAAGGAGCTAATCGCATATTGTAAGCATTCGTGTGGGCTGTCACGAAGCTCCCGCTGCTGTATGTGTAAGAATCAGCACACCTGATTGCCCTGCAGCCACATGGAGCTAGCATGTCTGCTGTGCACACGGATCGCCTTCGGCAAAAGCCGTTGCTGGGACGTGATCCCAAAAAACAAAACAGTCCTTCTTCCTATCTTTTTCCAAGGCTGTGGGCACGGAGAGCTTGGCTCAGCCGGTCCTGCTGAAGGTTCGATTTTATGATTAAACAAATTCAATTTAAGCCCACTGAGTGCAGATGCTAGACCGCAGCATGGAAGCTAAGTGCTGCTGCTGCATTAGAGCTTGAGTTGGTACTGAAAAGCTGAGGATGCCGGTCTCCTCTTGCATGAACCACTTGACACCTGAGTTGACTCCCTCCTTGCTCATTTGACCTACAGAGCTTTAGCTCTCAACTTCCAAGTGCAGTATATAATAAAACTAAATGCATATTTTGATCAGCCTTTCTTGACGCCACATCATTGTTTTACCTGTCTGTCCGACTGTTAGAAATATAACTCAAAAAGTTACAAACGGATCTTGATGGAATTTCCAGGAAATGTTGGGAATGTTACCATAATGGTTGGTTTTCATGGTTAAGGAATCTAAAAATATAGACCAAATAAATGTAGGACAATCATTTTTGTGCGCTCTCAGAGTGTTTTTCTTTTATGGGCTGGATTAGTAAAACTTGTTTCAACAAAATGACTGAACGCTCGACATTGTCACTGGTCATGCTCATCGATTCCGATCACAGATTGCATTGATTGGCCTCCACAGGGGTCCTATAATCTTCCACGCTCAACCTCACTCTGCTGTTAGGTATCGAGCTGTGGCATGCAACGTAGATATAAAAAAATAAAAGTTACAAAGCCATCCCCAGCTTGTTCTTTTCATTTGGATCGCATTAAGAGAATATTCATGTATCGCCATAAGAGGAGCTCTTTTATTTGCTTTGTTCATTGCCTTCCGGCATCAGAAAGCACCAGGACCTACAAACGTGTGCTGACATCTGCAATCAATTATATATATATATAAATACAAAAGTTAATTCTCCTCTGTGTGACTTTTAGAAAAGCAAAACGCAGACCTCTACCCACACAGAGGACACAAAGCTATATTCTGTCTGATGGGGCTTTTGATGTTAGCTTGACAAAGGCACCAACTCCAAAAGCCCCATTCACTGGACTCTTTTTTTTATTTTTCTATATCCCATGCATCCTTTCAAGTCATGAAAAGATAACTTTCTGGGTGTGCCCTGTGTTTCAGTTTGAAGCAAGCATCCTTTCAAGTGGAAACGCACTCTTGATTGGGCGAGACAGTCCACATCCCTCACAAGGGTTTGCCGTGGGCCAGATATTTCAGGTTACCTACAACATCCCGCGGTTACGTTTCATTTGAGCATTTCCATGTTTTAGGATCGGTTATTTATTATTACATTATAGTCACCAGCTGCTGCCGCATACTCGTCCATAAATTTCTTAATTTATTGAGAAGTACTGAGGTTGTAGGGAAATACAAGGTTCCACAGCCCCCCCCCCCTCCAGGCACAATAAATAGCTTATATTTATTTTAAATGGTCATAAGACACCGCTGCCCTGAATGTCCAGCGCTGTTCTCGGTTGTCCTGGAACATGCATGTCATAAAAAAATAACCAGACGCAGATGAGCGCAATCCACCAAGCCAGAAACTGCATTTGCACAGAGTCCAGGTACAGAGACTTCTGCGTGTGGGTTTGCACCTCACACCAGCTAACTGGCTTATCGGTACCACGCGCCGAAAAGATCAAGAACAGTGAAAAATAAAATCTAAAACTGTTACAGTTGGGGCAGAGAAGCAGAACATAGACATGAGATACAGAGGAACACGAGTTAGAAATTAGGAAAGTGATCATAATCTGGTGCCGGAGCATTTTCACCTTGTGAACGAGATCCTGATCTCAATGTTTGTTTGTTTGTTTTTAAATCTGGTTAAATAAAGGTTAATTAATAATAATCAGCAGGACAGGGTCTATATAGCAAACATTTGTAAGTAGTAAATGAATGGCAGGTGTGTCTCCAGGTGTTCAGCCCACTCACCAGCGGCCACGCCCACCGTGCAAGACAAGGAAAAAAAACAGTCAGAGAAGCAGATCACAGTGGATATGATGGCAACCATGAAAGAACCCAATGCGTCAAAGTTTATAACACACAAACCTGTCTGTGTGAAAACCCCTCACCTCTAACGCTCCCCTCCCTCCATCCCACCGCGGCCATGCAGAGGGCTTTAATTTGTTTCAAATGTCGCTCTGCCCCCTCATCTCTCGCTGCACATCCATTTGTGACGGATCCCACCGACGTTTTCCACAGCAGGATTAACTGCGAAGAGGAAACGGCCGCTCTGCTTCACTGCCCCCCCGAAGGGCTGACCCCGGCAGGCCACTCCTTAAAAGGCCATTAGATCCTTCAGGCCTGTTATGAGTGGGCATGCAACTGAATTATCTGCCCTGCTTCCCCTTGTCATAGGACTATAGGCGGAAAGAATCTTGTTTTATGGAAATAATTAATCCCACGTAATAATATTGAGGAGACTTTCCGGTGACTTTTGAGTGTTTCCTAATGAACCCTTTCCGTGAGGGTGGCCGATGATGGAAATGATCATCTGTCGAAAAGAAGCTTTCAATCATATTCCAACCGAGCCAGCCTCTCTTGAGAAGGGGTCGGGGTTGGGGGGGTTTGACTCATGTATTTGTAAGATCAGCTGTGTGTATTTGTGTGTGTTTGTTTGTGCACTACACATGTGTGCTGATCCCTCCAAACATTTGGAATGCTGTGTGTTTTCTTCGGTGTATCTGGAACCGGAGCAAAGTCCGGTTACCATGCCGACACATTTTTTTCTACAACCGCATTTTCTTAATGAATTCATTTCAAGCTTATGTGTGCCGCTGTAGTCTCAGTCAGCTGTGTACACACTTTAAACGGGTGTGGAGAAGAGCTTTCTTCTTCTTCTAATGCTTAAAGTGACCTGAGGGAAATGGCTTATTGATTCCCGTGGGGCGCGGGGGGGGGGGAGATTAAACTCAGGTTTAAGTGGACACTTATTCTGAAAGGTTCACGTCTTCCACTTCCTCTTTCGATTCATTCGTTGCTTCATTCATTTCTGAGAATGTGGCATTGCATCTTCCACTCGAGCTGAGTCAAACTTGAACGTGGAACTATTCTACGATTAGTAATACAATCACGTGTTGCAGGATTAGTGTAGCCGGGAGTGTAGCAAGTGCTCGCTTGCTGATTGTTGCTGCCAGTGATTGAACAGACGTTGTTGTGCACGTTGTGCTCAATAGGTGCGTTAATCCGGCGCAGCATCCACTGATCACTGCCATGATCTCCGAGAGCACCATCTGTGATGATGCAGCAGCGGCCGGTAGTCTGGCTGAGTGAGCAGGACCCGTCTGCTCCGGTGCCTGACTGCCTTTACGGGGGGACAGAAAAGACCTGGAACCACTTAAAGCCTCAGAAGTACAACATTAAACATTTTGTCGTCCAGACATAACATAACGTGTGCACATGTCCCCTCTGGTGCTGTCGATTAGTTTGATTTACGCATTGTGCGATATTTGTTTCTGGATCAGTTACTCTGCTTTGTGCCGCGCCAAATGAATCAGCCGTCAACGGGGATCTGGAAATAATTATCCATGCGTTATGGAGCCACTGAAGAAAGAAAAAAGTGGGCATTTTCATCGTTGGAGATTTGTCGTTTGCACTCTCGGGTCACGGATGACGCCAAATTCAGTTTTTAAGATGTAATTCTTGACGGGGGGATTTGCATAAAATAGATTAAAATGCATAAACTCGGGGCAGCAGACGGCTCCACCACGCATCCGCGCTGGACAACTTCACACCGACGCCTACGTGATCACTATGTAGATGCGCACACCTGTCGCCATGGCAACTTATGAGCAAAGCCATACAGAGAACTGCATTGGTTTTCATTTGGATTCAGAGCTCAGAGAATACAGCACTTGGTATCAGCCTGTGGCAGGTTGTGGCACTTCTATCTGCAAGCGCCAGGTTAGAGGCTTATTGACCTTTTTTTTTTTTTGACAGACTGACTAGCAGATGATTTTTGGGCAAATGGGCCATGCGCCCAAAGTTCAATTAAAAGCCACACACTGTGTCTGCTCGACGTATTTGCCAAATGTTCCATCGGCCTGAGCTAAATCTTCTTGCTGCCTCAGCATCTGGGTGTCTCGGATACAGATGGCATAAAAAAAGTCACCTAATAACTTCAACATGACGGGGCCAAGGGGATGTTTCCGGTTTTGTGGAAGCGCACTCTGCTAAAGTTCGAGGTTTGAGTGGGGCCGTGAACTCACCTGCATATTTTTTTTTTCTTCTCCTGCCGCAGCACTGAGTGAGCGTGGGGGTCGTTGGAAAGGGCAGCGCTGCTTTCGTTCTGAATGAGACCGCTGCCGTTTGTGCTTTTCCTTTCATTCAGCTCGGTCTCAGCAGAAGAGGGAAAGGGGCGGTACCATTTGAATTCCACTGGCACGCCACGTCTGGAGACCTTTGTCTTGTTGAGGTCAGATAACATTTTGCCATTGCTGCTTGGAGGAGATAAGACACGTGTCATAAATTAAAGAGGTTGTAAACATTCTACGGTGGATTATCTCCTTTTTTTTTTCTTTCTTTCTCAAATCGACTTTTTAAATGCATCCAATTCAAGTGAGCTCGCCACCGGAAAATCACGTCAAAAACCGGAAAATGAGGTGTGACGCATCAGACGCGGATGACGCTCTGTGGCAGCAGAACAGAACCCCGGTCGCGTTCCTGGTCCTATCCAGTTGCACGACGTCCTTCCCCTTTGTCCTGGTTTCCTTGACAGTGTCTTGACAATTGGTTCTAAGTGTGAATGAATGTTTTCCATTGGTAAGTCATGTCCAGATCATTGAATCCACCGGGCTGGAAGTGTGAATGAGCCGGAGTAGCGGAGAGAGAAAGGGAACGAGGCTTTCCCCGGGCCAGTGCCAAGAACAATGGCAGTTTTGTTTTCCTGCGTGCACGAACACTAAGCTTTTCGGAACTGGCAGCCCGCCCCGGTACCCACCCATCTCCCTCCAGCTTCCAGTCCAGAGCTGTCCGGTCCCGGAGCACTAAGTATTTGTGCAAAGTTCATAAGGCTTCCCTCTGTTTGTGTGGCCATAATGGCAGCTTCCATCCTGTTGTAGCTCAAAGAGTGCTTCTGGGGGGCTGAGGGCCTAGCGCTGGCGCTGCAGAGGCGGGAGCGTTCTCAGTTCCTGACTTTGGCTCAATGCTCTCGTCGTGAAAAAGCCAGTGCGCCCCCCCCTGCCTGATAGCTCAGAATCTAAGCCCCCAGAATCAGCTCTCTCCCTTCATTATGTTCCCCGTCTGCCTTTTAAACCCAGCTTGTTAAATAAAGACCTCAAGCGGGAAGAAAATAAAAAAGAAAAAGGAACTCTCTTCACTTAATTTACGCAACGAGCATCAGAAAGTTAAAGATCATTGGTTGAGATGAGTCTCTTCTACTGAACTATATATATATATAATATATATATATATAAACTCATTCATAGCAGATTGTTAAATGGAAATAGACTGTATATCTATAGATTTATTTTCACCATTTTCACCGCCACCGTTCCCCCCACTGTCAGCATTTGTGAAGCCTGAGCGATAACGACCTTGTTATATTGGTGGCTGCAGGTTCCTGTTGAAGCAGGTTGGTTGGTTTTCCACCGGAATTATTTCCCCCCCCATCAGCATAATTCAACCATGACCCTTCCCCCCCCTTTCATTTTCTGCCTTTCTCCCAGTTAAAGTCCAAGTCTCAGACTCTGGTCCAACGCCATACATCATCCAGACTGGTGCTGCTTCCTCCCTTCCCCCCCTCATGTGTCATGGGAGAGAGATTGCAGGGCCGTTGTGTGTGTGTGTGTGTGTGTGTGTTGTCTTGGAGGAAGGCTCTTATTCTTATGTCCTTTCAAGTCCATCTAGTCACGGAGTTGTAACCCCGATCATGTGGTGGAACAGTGAGATTAAATTGAATTTGGTGGCGTATTAAAAACACCTTAAGAGAGGATGCTTCAAAGCTCTGACAGCAGTGGGCTAATGCCGGGGGGCGGCGGCATTAGCCCATAAGGAGATTCCCACAAGCTGACAGAGGAGCGTTGCAGCAGAAGCCAAACTTAACAGATCTCCACACAGCAGGTGATCTGCGTCCTCTCCCGACTGTAATCGTCTCGTCTGCGATTGATCAATTCAAATAAATGCCCCCCCCCCCCTTCGCCTTCAGATGCAGCAAGAATCTTTCACGACACGGAAGAAGTGGGGGAACTCGCATTCCTGCGCTCTCCTTTGTGGAACGCTAGTGAATAGCCTTTACATCGGGCTTTACGAGGATGATTGTTGGTGGCTTAATGAGCGTCTTTGCCAAGCTTGAGGCTTTGGCAACATATGTGGCTCTGTTCCCCTCAGTCTCCCGTCGGTACGGCAACGCAGAACTGGCTCAGCACTTTCCATGTTTCTGACAAAATGGTTTGATTCCTTGAACTCGGGGTTTGTTTCATTTTCTTTCCTGTTTCATCGTGGATGCGGATTGGAACAGCTCCACGTCGGGTGGGGGCCAGGGCCGAGGAGGAAGTAGCATCCAGTAAGTATCCCATAGCAACTTGGGCTGTGTGAAGCTGTGACGGCAGGTTTCAGGCATGTTTCTGGTCTTTTTTTTTCTGTGTAGGAGATGCTCAGAGAGACATTTACTGGATCTTCTTTCAGGGGGAGAAAAGGAAATACATTGTTAAAAATACATGTCGGTCAATATTCCTGTGTTTTGTGAACGTGAAACGCTTGATGTGCTGCAGCGTACAGCAGGAAGGGCTTGTGTGTGATAGTAAAAATTATCATTTTCATTATTAGACTCGTTACTTTTCATGACATTATATTCAGAAAAAGAAAGAAAGATTGCTTTCATGGGATGTCCTTAAAATTGCCCACATAACTTCCTCCAAATCGCATTGTCGGAGCTACTTCAAACCTTGAAACTGTTTCAACACAGATTTATCATTAGAGTTTTAATGCAGGGCTGTTTGTTTCTGCTGTGGTTCACTCTTCGTGGTTTTATTGGTTTCTATTGTTCCGTTCTGGCTCTGTTCCCCTCTTGTATTGTTTTTCCCACCCATCCATCCATCCAATCCATCTTCTTGTGGATGAGACGATCGTTTCATCCACACGGACACTGGCGGAACATACAAACGCCGCACAGATAAGATTTGAACCTGACAACTTCTTGCTGTAAGGCGACAGCGCTAACCTCTGCGCCACTGTACCGCATTTTCTTTTCCTACCCAAATTTGTGCAATTGATAGGATTTAGCCGATCTGGTCATTTATTTCTCTCCTCGATTTTCCGCGAGATGCTACTTTATATTCTTGAATGTTCTCAGATGACAACTGGGGGTCTGCACAGGGTGTTTAGCTTTTGGATTAAACGGCAGTTGTTCCACTGTTATGTCCACAGAGCGTTTTCCTTGTCATATTTAAAATACTGAGCTCCTTTGCCTCCCCTCAACCCCCCCCCCCCCCCACGAGCCACACAGATATCCAACATCTTTGTCAAACTGCTTACCCTGTAGCGACAGTGTCCAGACACCGGGCTCCAGCACGGAACAGGAAATTCAAATGTCGAGAATCTCTCATTTCATGAGGTGAAATTATATTTTCGACAGCATGCATATTGAACACCTGCAGGGATTAAAAAAATGGATGAAGCAGCAAAGGCATTTCTGTAAAATGTTTGCTCTGTGCGTGCTGCAGGGACATAAGAAATTCTTGGTTGTTGGCATAAATAAATTGCTTTGGGGTGTGATGGAGGTAAGGATTTGGGGTATAAGAGCCATCCATCATGTCCTTGCTGTTGCGCGGTTTCGTCTGGGGAAATTGCCAACATCAGTCAGACGTAGTGAATGAATGCGGAGAGGAGCACACTGTGTTAGTTCTCAAAAAATAATATCCCCGCAGTCCAACTTGTGAATTGATCTCTCGGCTGGCTCCTCGCCGAGGATCACACGCTAATATGGTTATTGTCCCTGGCATGGGGGCGGGGGGGGCTCACCTGTGGGACATCAAAAAGGAGCAGATCAGAGAAAAATCATCATTAGAAAAAAAGGATGTGTTGCACAAATGTGCAGCGCTTTGTTTCCAGCCTTTTCTTTTGCTTTAAACATTATTAACAGGTTCAAAGCTGACAGCATCTGTTAGCTCGTTTTTAGCCGACAGCGACGCACACATTCAGGCGGACGATTAATCATCACGTCACCTCCTGATCAGTAACGTGGATTCATTCCCCTTGTAAATTATGCAGCACATTGGAACTGGATGTCATAAAAAATTAAAATGGAGATGCTGCCTTCTGTTTAAATCGGTAATTCGTTTTGCGCCTGAATAGTTTGAGCAAAGTTTCGTGTTTTGCAGCTTTCACGCACACACATACACACACACACACACAGACACAAAAAAGAGCCACTAATTAAAGGCTGAGGAAAGCCTTCAAGCTCTTTGCTACCAAAAGAACGAAAAGCCTTCATAAAAACGTACATTTACGCACTGACAACAACAAGGTTGTGCAACACCCACAGCTGGTCGCCACCAGAACTGCGTATGGCGCGAGGTGTCCCTCAGGGTCACGGGGATTACCTGTCCTTATCATCCCCATTCCTCCACACCCCAGAGCTTCTCCTCACCCCACTTCCAACCTCATCCTGCCACCTCCGCTGCCCCGCTCCGGCTCCCCTTAATCCCTCTAAAGCTAAACAGACTCCCTTAAACTTTAACGCCGTATAACCGGAAGTGTCACGCTGCCTGAAGTGCTGTAGAATTGAGTTACATATCAATTAGATATTAATTAGCTTATTATTTAATATTAGTTCTACGTCCTAAACAGGATTGTTTGTGATACATTTTCTTTCTTGTTATTAACATTTTAATAATGGATGAGTTGCACGGCTAAGCTTGTAATAGAACACAATAGGTCGGAATGCGATCTACTTTTACTATAAGATCAACGCGGGGAAAAAAACTTTTTGAAGGAATTTAATTAAGCGCCACATAAAACGTTTATGGAGTATTTATACAGCCGTTGTTCTTCACTGAGATGCAGACGGAGCTAAATGAGCAAAAGCCACATTAGGAATGCGAGTCAATTTCCGCTCATTGTTAATCAGCTCGGTCGTTGTTTTAATTGTTCATGAATGGGAATCAGTGTGGAGGCATTAACGGGGCTGCGAGAGGCGAGAGCAGAGCTGCCGTCTCCCCGTCTCAGGTCTTTAGCAAAGGGAGTCTATTAATCCAGTCTGACAAGACGAGGATCTTCTAAATCCTATTACAAGGTCGCGCATTAAACTACAGTGCAGGCCCGCACTTTGCAGGCTGTTGCGTGGAGAAGAAGGAAATGGCGCCAGCGCGGGAACCTTCGGTTGCGAGCTGTGAATGGTCGCACTTTGACCCGCCCATGAGGAAGGTCGGTAAAGGTCAAGATGCTTGTGGAAGAATAGCTGGTCCCCCCACCCCCCCTTTATTTTATTTGGTTTGTTTATCTGACTGTCTGCACAGTGATTGGAACACACAGCAGCAAGCGAGTCGAGCTGGGTGATATAAGCGGTACGATGGCTGCTCGCTGTGGTCGATACTTTTTAACAGCTCGTCCAGTCCCGTCAGTCAAAAACACACCGACGCCTCTGAGGGTTTCTTTTCTTTTCCTCTGAAACTGAGCTTTTAAATGTGAAGAAGGGTTCAAAAAAGAAAGGAAGAAGAGTGTCACGATCGTGATGAGGCTCTGAAAGGTGACGACGCTGTAAATGAAGATTGCGTATCTTTTCGGGGGGGCTTTTGGGTGTGTGCGTGTGTGTGCTGTATGAGAAGGTGTATGCAATAAATATAAGTGTATAGATACGTATACATAGGGGGAGGTGAGAGGGTGTGTGTGAATAAAGGTGCATATGGGGATGTATCTATGTATAAGTATGTATATGTATTTATATATATATATATTTACATATATATTTATATGGATGCGTGTGCATGTCTAAGGATATACTGTATGTATATTTAGGTCAGTGCATCTTTGCATCATTTGGTCGAGGCTAGCGCTTTGCTGTTGTTGACAAGAGGCAGATTTCCCTCGGCCCCCATCGATTCATTTCCCGCTCGGTGCCACCTCCGCCGTGGCGCCTCTGCCCCTCCGAGCCTCGGCTGAATGAGGTCAGGGTTCATGTTGAGCTTCCCACAGTGAGCAGCTTTTAACCTCCTGCCAGCTTCATCAGTCCCCGGCTGGTGTGATCGCTGCTCGCAGGGGCAGAGGATTAAGAACAGCCTGGAGTCCGTAAATCAGGCGAACCCTGAGAGGAGGCCCCTCTCGTGTGAGTCGCACAGGTCCGGTCCGCGCCGTACCCTGACGACTTCGATGTCAGAGATCGCTCGCGGCCGTCGAGCCCTCAGAGTGGACCTCCCTCGTCCCAGATGGCAGCGGCCAGGCTTCTGCAAATGTCTCACAAGGGGAGGACAAATTAAATCAGAAGGCGAATGATCATGCACAGCGTGAACGTAATCCATCTGAAGTTGCGTTTGGGCGGGGAAGGATTTCTGTTCGCACAATAGGGCAATGAGAACACATTGTCTTGAGGGAATTGCCCCCACCCCACCCCACTCTATCCTCTTAACAACAAAGCACCATCTAATTAGCTCAAAGCTCTCACCTTTTCATTTTAATCTGTGTGTAGCAACATAAATCTTTGCGTCTGTGGGGGAAACGTGAAACAAAGCGAAGCCTGATATGTTCTCCGGATGACTCTTACCTCTGACACACAAATCTTCAGTGTGACGTAAAGTCAATAGGTCTGAATTGTGGCCGAGTTGTCGGCGATGCAGCAGGTGGGCGGGGCAGGGGTCAAGGGTTGTTTCGGAGAGGCCAGTGCCGAGTTAATACCGTTAATGCGAGGCACGGTTGAAAAGTTCAGAGTGCACATTCATTTGAAAACCGATCTGCACCGACGGCGTGGAAGTGACTCTTTTATTCCCCGGTCAGTTATTCAATCTCACGGCTGAGGGTCTGACCTCGGCGATTCCCAGAAATGCTAGCGACAAGGTTAGAAAAGAGATAAAAAAAAAATCAGACCCTCTCTGCACAGCTGGATGAACACGGGTTAGTTATAGCAAAACCAACACGCGCACATTCTTTGGCGCCAATCGGACCCCCTATCACCGCCGATGCAGTGATTGGAATTACTGGACCGTCATCGGGACGCTCTTTGCATGTTAAACCAGCTCTGTTTCCCACGAGCGGCAGCAAATCCCCCCGCAGACCCCCAGCGACATTGTGCTGTCTCTAATGTGTTGCTATTATTTGTTCTTTTTTTTTTGTTATTATGGCGCATGTTCACAGCTCAGGTAATTACGCCAACATGACCTCTGGAGCTGGGTCAGAGCCTACATGGAGCGCTAATGAAATAACACTCCAGAGGATTTGCAGCGCCCTGCTGCAGACACCGTGATTCCCATGCATCACTCTGCTCGCTCCGCCCTCTCCTATCATTCCGGAGCGACCCTGTGCTCATTATAGTCTCGATTCAGGTCCGTTAGCTGGAAAACGATCCGACGCTTTGAGCTCTGCAGCTCATCAGGATGTGAATGCAGACTACTGACTGTCTGATTGTTAACTACGAGTGCTACGTACTTCCCAACAGCCCTCAGGCTGCAATATCTGTAATAATAGCTAAATGCGTAGCTGCATCGCTAATCTCTTTGAGTCATTGTCATCAGAAATATGCAGGCGGGGATCAAAACAACACTGTGATTGAATTGAATCTTAGCTTGGATGGTAATTTTGATTTCAATCTTAGTTTGGATTCAGAGTGAATGCCCCCCCCCCCCCCCCCCCGTAACGCTGAGCGTCTGCCGCGCCTTGGTAAATCCACAGCCGCCGTCACGTGTTTCCGTATTCCCATTGTCTGGTGGAACTACAGTTCCTGCTGCACACACCTTCCACAAGCATCAAACTACAAAACAAATCCAGTCCCATGGGAAAAAGTTGGGGGGGGCGGGGGTGATAAAGAAGCTTTAATGTGAAGATGTCAAAATTTGAACAAGTGCAAACCGAGGTCGCTTGTTTGATGCAAATCAAAATGCGCGGCGTTCCCGGTCGTGCCTGGCTGAGCAGAGCGATCCAGTCTGGCTCCGAGCCGCGAGGGATTTCCCGTGTTTGGGGTTTGCCTTGTCTGTCTGATGGCGTGTGGGCGGATTTCACGGGGGCCTTTTATACTGTACGCCTGTGTTGCCTTCTCAGGTGCCCCTGATCCTGAGCACGCCCAAGAGATGAACTGAAGGTGCAGGGAAAAAGAAAGAGAGACAGAGAGAGCTCATTTCTTAAAGGCATCCGAGAAAACACTGTGGAAGCCATGAGGCTGCAGAGGAGTCGTGGATTGGTCGCCATGCTGGGCGTGGTCACCTGTGTCTGTGCCTTCCGGGCAACAGCAGCCGTTGACATCCCGTTGGAGGGTGAGTGTTGATTTGAGTGTTTGTTTTCCGCCGACTGTTTTCCCATCTGAACGTTTCCTCCACGCCGTCGGCTTCAAAAGAAACAAAGAAAAGGAAAGTGAGAAAGACGTTATTTGTGTGGAAACAACCGTATAAATCTTTGCTCGCAAAATAACCATCATAATAATTTGAATTCCAATGCGCTGCTTTACAGAGTAAAGGAGAGGAAGCGCCTGAACTGAAACTGCTGTGTCGGCTGATGAAAAGACAAAAAAGCTCCAGTGAAATGGGCTTCAGTGCGTTTTTCAGCTTTGCCTTTCGCTGAGAAACATTTTAACTGTCACAACCCGAGTTCCCTCCTCACTCATGAAATTCTACCAGCTCAATACATGCATAACAGAAGAACTCACGCAGATTATTCTTGACGTTTTGCGAGTCTGGCAATTTAGCAGATCGACTCTGGCGATGTGACTGCGGTGCCCACTCAGCTAGAAGGTCAGCGGTTCGATCCTGAGCCCCCCCTCCCCCCCGGCCGCCTGCAGCTGGAATGTCAAAACAGAACCTCGATACGCTCCCCGTGCGCCTTCATGCTGGCCCGCAAAGTACGAGTCAGTTAACCTTTTAAATGAAACACTCTTTCTGACAGACTCATTATGAGCCACTTCAAGGCAAGCCATTGATGAAGCCATGAAGGAACCGGGAGGTGTTGTAGAAGGACTCTTATCTAGAAAGAGACAATCCCTAATTCAATTTGAAGTGTCCTTAAAAAAACAAAAACACCTTTTGGGAATTTAAAAGGAGAACAAATAACAGCATATGTGGCTGATAGGACACTTGAGGATTCTATGAATTGAATCTACTTGCAGCTATTATCTTGTCTGAATTAAGTTCCCCCCCCCCCCCCCCCACCCACACCCGTCCCCACCTTTTTTTCGTCGGAATCTCATGTGTCCCCGTTTCCTTGGAAACACGAATCAAACCTCAGTCGTATTTCTTAAGGTGCTTCAAACGGGTTTATAGATCGTTCAGGGAGAACGTCGCTCTGATGCCGCCTCGTGCTCGAGACTCATCGGTGTATAAAGTGCTTTGTAGAGAGGATGCTTGTGATGCGACGCAGTCATTACCAAACTGACTGTTTGTGTTTTGTTTATCTCCCCTCCCGGCCGCCGTGGATTTAGTAGTTTTAGCTCGTGTAAACAGTAAGTTCACTCTGCCGCACCATAGTTGCTGTTTAGCATCATCCTCCACTGTCTTGTGTTCGTCTCCTCCTCGCAGATTTACTTTAAAGCCACATGCGTTGCCTCTAAATATCACCTAATATTTCTATTTTAGTAATTTCATAGCATGTCCTCATTTCCTGTCACTCAAAGCTGTTAATCCCCCCCGCCCATATGCTTTTCATCGCATCACAGCCGTCGGTCATCCCAAAGTCGAGGGTTTTATGCCAAAACAAGTGCAGCAAAATGCTCTGCCCAAAAAAAAAACGTTTTGGGATACAACTCTGCATATATAAATTGTATGGGGGTGCCCGACCCCTGGGGGTCAAGGGTCTCCATATGAATCTGTGTGGGCTTTGCAAGCGAAATCTTCCCAACAAAAATACTGCTTTTCTGCCTTTAAGTTGAGAAATCCGAGAAAGAACGTTTATATTCCATACGATGAGGAGCCACAAGCAGATCTTGCTTTGTTTAGAGGGGGGGGGGGGGTAACTTAAAATACAAGACACCTACACAGCTCTGCATTTCCGTTGTTCCAGTTGAGCAGATGCCCACCATCACAGCTCAGTCGCCCGGCTCTCTCATCGCCTTCCCTTTCGATGAGAGCTTCCCCGTGACGTGCGACGCCAAAGGGAATCCCGAGCCGCAGTGAGTACCGAGCGCCGTTTGAACAAATGGCCCTGTTTGTGTTTGGATGCTTTGGTTTGAACTTTGGGGGGAAACGAGAGCAGGTTGCAGGTCGTGGAGGTGGATGTGGAGAATTTAAAATCTGCATCGCCTTTTTGTCATGTAGATTCAGATGGACGAAGTATGGAGAGGAATTCTTCCCCTTCCTCGACCCCCGGCTGATGACGGAGGAGAATTCTGGGACTTTTGTGATACCTAATAATGACAACCTGACAGAGTACCAGGGAATCTATCGCTGCTACGCCTTTAACAAACTGGGGGTCGCCATGTCCGAGGAGATTGAGTTCATTGTGCCCAGTGAGTACCGTACATTTTCTTCTTTCTTTTTTTTCATGTGTGTGTGTTGCAGTTCTTCCAGACAGATTCGGAGGCATCAGTGTGTGTGTGTGTGTGATGAATGCACCTCTCCATTGTTAGCTGCACAGTGTATTGGATCAAGCAGAAAGTCATTGAGCTTCCTGAGCGCCCCGCCCCGCCCCGCCCCTCACCTCACCGCACTTCATCTATAGCTCTGTGTTGAAGACGGCATCACACAGAATCCAGCGTCTCCATCATTTCCTTTGGATTTTTATTTATATTTGCTTCTCAATCACCGCACACATTCTCACAGAATATCCTCCCAATGGAGGGTCCGATTGAACGTGGCTGGGCTTCAAGCATCCAGCAGAGGTGATGTGTGTCGGAAAGGAAAAACACACCACACGCACAAAGAAATTTAATTTAACACCACTGAATGTTGAAAAGATTATCTGGCCTCCCACTGAATTCAAGAATGGTATTACTGCCATCTTATGGAGAGCAAGAGAACTGCACGCTGCACTTACTGAGTGTCCGTCTGCCTTAATTTGCTTCCTTGTTTCTAGATGTTCCAAAGTTTCCAAAAGAGACTCTTGATCCTGTCGTGGTGGAGGAAGGCCAGCCTTTCACCTTGAACTGCAATCCACCTCAAGGAATTCCTCCCCTGCAGATCTACTGGATGACAATTAGTAAGTGCTGCCTCATAGTCAAGATACCACATATAAGATGCATATATTACTCTATTAAAGCACCTTAACATGACCTCTGACCTCGGACTCTGCAAGGTGTTAAAGGAGAGGCGACACTCTGGTTTTAAAGGCCTTTAAATGATGCAATCGATGCCTTTTGCCGCAGACCTCCAGCACATAGAGCAGGATGAGAGGGTATCCATGGGCCTGAATGGCGACCTTTACTTTGCTCACGCTGTGGAGAAAGACAGCAGGAGCGACTACTGCTGCTTCGCCGCCTTCCCAAGAATACGAACCATCGTCCAGAAGACCGCCATGTCCGTTGTCGTCAACACAAGTAGGTTGGCGCTCCCGTTTCTTCCTCAGGCATCCTTTCTGGATGTCATTCGCTGACTTTCCCTGTGGGAAATGACTAAAATATATATCCATGTCATCAGCAGGATGTAAACTTTGATTTGTTCTCAGCGTGCCATTCATTGCCGACTCGTTCGCTTGAAGCTCGTATTCATAGCTGCACTTCAGAAGCCATCCAAGCGTCACTGCATCTTGTTGACATTTCTTTACTTTTGTGTTGTCAATTTGATTTTGTTGATGTTTTTTGGTTGTTGTTTTTTTTTAACTCATGTTAAGATTTTGTTTTGTTTTGTCTCATCCACCTCCATTTTAGAAAAAAATTACATGAGTCCTGAAACCGGTGAGTGTTCAGATCATGAAAAACGCCTTTAATTAAAACATCTTCAAACATCTGTGTGCGTGAGGATTCCGCGTGAACATAGATGTATAAAATCTAGAGGTGAAAATGTCCCATTTTTTGCAGCCAATGCAATCCTGGAGCGAAGACCCTCTTTTCTGACGCCCTCTGGTGTCAGAACGGAGACGCTGATAATCAAGGGCGAGGACTTGAAATTGGAGTGCATCGCTGAAGGCTTGTAAGTAACGCTGCCATTTTACATTCATTAGAGGTGGTCGGAGTTTTTACAAGGACATGACTGAGAGTTACTCATTTCCCCGACTTTGTCTGTCAGCCCAACCCCGCGGGTCGAATGGGTAAAGATGGGCCACCAACTCCCAATGAAAGCAAAGCTGGAGAATCATGGGAAATTGCTGATTGTACCGAGAGCCGAGCAAGAAGATGGCGGGAAATACATGTGCAAGGCGAAGAACATGCTTGGAGAAGCGTCGCTTTACTTCACAGTGACGGTCGAAGGTAACGACAGCATGCTTTGAAGTTCATTCAGAAATGAGCTTGACTACAGTAGGTGAGACGTGGAGTGGTGATGATGATGATGCAGCGTAGAGGGAATGAGCAATGAGCAACGAGATAGCTCTGCTGCAGGATCTATCTGATGCATCCAATGCTGCGTCAGCCTCCGCTACTTCATGACATCTGATGATGATGTCCCGCTGATTGTGTCTTGCCAGAGCCTCCAGAGTGGGTTTCCAAGCCCGAGAGCCAGCTCAGGATGATCGGTTCAGACTTGTCCATCAGGTGTTCGGCCAGCGGAACGCCTCAGCCGCTCATTAAATGGAGGGTGAACGGAACGCCTCTGCAGGGTCAGTGGCGCGACGGCCTCGCTTCACACGCACCTCTTTAATTTGAGCCTTTTACAATGAACAACATGTTGAAATGCTTTACTCTTGAACGCAGCGTCATGCATTTTGTATATGGAGGGATTATTCCCCCAACGCAAGAGGAGGCGTTTTGTTTGTGAATTCTCCTATTAGTGACCATTAAATTATTATGAGTGGAGAAACTACACCATATTTTATTTAGAGGCGCTCCAGAGTCTGTTTGGGAGATAATTCTCTATACATGAAAAAAATAAAGGTGTGGAATGTAAAATTCTCAATGCGATGTCGGCTCGGTTTGGGGCTGAAGATCAGAACTTTAAAAAAAAGGGGGGGGGGGGGTTGAGAGTCGCAGTAACCACTGAGCAAAACCAGTGCGACCTGAGTTCCGACTCAGTGACCCTTATGTGCTGCAGGGAGGGGTAAACCAGTGTGACTCTAGCAGCCAATAAAGCACTTTAAAAATGTATAGACCCGGAATATATAGAATATAGAAAAAAAGGGTGGGGTGGGGTTGTTGAAGTTTTTACCAATTTTTAACAAACGGTAGCGCTTCATCTATGGTGAATGACTGAATCTACCTTTGTTTTATTACAGACGCTCCGGCAGCCAACAGGAAGGTGTTAGGCGACGCCTTGATTCTGCACGAGGCCGAGGCGTCTGACAGCGCCGTCTATCAGTGCGAGGCCTCCAACAGACACGGGACGCTGCTGTCGAATGCAAACATTATGATTATGAGTGAGTGCAACGGGTTTTAGAACGCTCGCGGTTTGCACCAGTTCATTTTCACATTTTTATCAAGCAGCCGAATTGCAGTTTCTGTTCTTTGTTTTTTGCCGCGAGCGTTTTTGAGTCTGCCGGCTGAAGCCGGAGAGACGGTCTCCGTGTTGGCGTGCGCACACAAAGCGGTTCTGGGATCCGGAGGAAGCGCCGCCGTCTTCAAGCGGCGCCCTTTCATTCAAAGTCGCGGTTCTCCCCGAGGAGCGGCAGGAATAGTTCTCTGTCATTTACATGCTAACAAGGTCCCACTCAATTCCATGGCGGCGACCGGGCCATAAGACAAACATGTGCTGCTTTACAAGTGCAGATTGAATTTTGGGGGGGGGGGGGCGCTAAGAAGAAGACAGCGTGTTACTTCCTGTCGCTCTGCACAGACATGGGGACATTGTTGTCGGTGACACCGGAGTTAATAAAGCTGGGCAGTCCCTGAATGCCACGTCCCAGCGGCGCCCTGTGTCAGCAATTAGGAGAAACAGACCATTTTAATGAGATGCTTTGGCTACAACCGATAAGGTGCTCGCACTGGGCGAACTCATTTCTCCATTGTTTTCCTCTTTGATTTAATATTCAGTGAAACGTTTCCCACAACCTGACAGCTGAATTATTTCCCAACACGAAGAAGCAGACAATGAATGCACAGCGATTTTAGCCTCATGCCCGGACGTTATCTCGCCTCCCTTCCCAATTTCTTCAATATATATATATTTTTTAGCTGCTAAAATGCAAACAGCATCACCGTCAAGTCTTTTTATTTTATTATTGCAATTAAGTCGGAAACTAAAGCTGCCACGGGCCACATCTGGCTCCTCCAGGGTGGAACCAGAGCAGCCTCTTCTCTTTAAGCTTAAAATGACAATTGGATTCTCCTTGCTCGTCTTTACAGATCTCCCGCCCACGATTTTGACCGCGGAGGGGCTGGATTACTCTGCTGTGGAGGGCAAAGGAGTGATAATGGATTGCAAGGTCTTCAGCTCTCCTCCATCCGTTATCACTTGGTAGGTTTGCAGCCGTTTCCAACCCACCAGCAGGGAGCAGTAGATCTGCACCGGTTGATGCGTGCAGCCATCCGACATGTGGATGGATGCAGTGTGTTTTGCTGTTATTCCTTTAAAACAGCCCCGTCATAAAACAGCAATGTTCAATGTATGTCCTCTGCTGCTAAAATGTAGCATCCATCCAATAAAGCATTTAATTTAATCTGATCTGGACGAACTTTGGGACTTTAATGGAATTCTCTTTTGTTCTAGGCGCAGAGGCGACTCCAATGGACCCATAAATGGACCCCGATTTTCAATTCACGACAACGGCTCGCTTGAGATCCGCAAAGTGGAGCGGGAGGACACGGGACAGTATGCGTGCTCCGCTACGAACATGGAGGGCTCGTCAGCCATTGGCGCGATGCTGTATGTGAAAGGTAAATGGATCTCTTTGTGAAATGCGTCCCGGTTGCTGAAATGTACCTAATATTGCATGTGCGGAAGACCCCACTAGAATAGTGACGCCCCCAGAGAACCTGCGGACCTTGATAGGGACCACGGCCCGGCTCCTGTGCCTCGCAGAGTACGACAGATCCTTCAGCAGCGACTTCAGGCTTACGTGGGAAAAAGACGATGTGGCGATAGCGCTGAACGACACGGAAGATTCGGGGTACGGTACCAAACCGCGCTCCTCAACGGAAAACTCATTTCACGTCGCTGTTTCGTCCGATAAATAATGTGGCTCTATCTTTGTTGTCAGGAGATACTTTGTGGAGAACGGCATCCTCCACCTCATCAATGTGAGTCACGGAGACCAGGGCGTCTACACCTGCGTGGCCAGGACTCCATTGGACCGGGACACAGCCTCGGCGCTGCTACTGGTGTTGGGTGAGCAAATACGGATATATGAACCGCGGTTCTGTACCGAGCCAAGGCGCCGCACCGTTGTTTGAGGCGTCCATAAAGGGATCACGACGTGAGGAAACCCGAACACACAGACTGCGGGTTTTATTCGTGCAGAACTGTGTCTGTAAAACACCCTTCAGAGATATTTTGAGACGTTCTAAAAGTCCAAAGCAAATAGCGTCGGCACTATGCAGCGGTGCGGCTCGTTCCACGTCCTCTAGCGCTCGCTGGGATTCTATTGGACGCATTTTTCTTTTTTTGAAGACAAGATTGAAGTGTGGGATTTTTCCAAAGCCGTGTTGTCGTGATGTTTCCCAGATGTCCCTGATCCGCCCGAGTACTTGGTGCTCTCTGAGCGCAGGAGCAAGAGCATCAAGCTGAAATGGAGCCCAGGCGACGAACACAACAGCTCCACAACAGGTGAAGACGAGCACGCCACAACCAATCACAGTTGCTCATGGCCTCATCTGCATTTTCCAAGTTTGATGAAGTCATGTTGTGCAATGCGAATCGATTATTGATGCATACACACCTGATTTATTATTATCTCCACAAGGAACATGCAAGCCATGGTTGGAGGTATTTTATGCACGGCTGGTGCCGGCGGTGAAATAAATAATCACTTCACGAGAAACAAAACAGTAAAGTTTTTCTTTTGTTCTCTCTCTGTCTGTCAACAGAGTTTATTATCGAGTTTGAGGAAAGCCAGTGGGAGCCTGGAAACTGGAAGGAGCAGCTACGAGTACCGGGAAACCATAACTCTGCCATCCTTAAGCTCCACGGACACGTGGACTATCGCTTCCGAGTGTCTGCTGTTAACGCAGTGGGGAGGGGTCCCTCCAGCGAACCCACCGAGAGATACAAAACCCCCCCGGCAGGTCTCAAGCCTCCTCCTTTCTTTGTTACCGTCACCAAGGGGGTTATGTTTTTGCCGTCGTTTATCTGTCTGTCAGCAAGATAACTTGTTACGGACAGATCTCAATGAAATGTTCAGGAAATGTTTGGAATGTTACCAGGAACAGATGATTAAATTAACACTTTGCCTTAACACGATTACGGGGAAAACTGCAGGATGGATCTTGATGGGAAAAAATATCTGAAGATGGGTCTTGGTCTAACTTAGATCCCATTAAATGTTGAGAGCGATCCGGATACCCGTCTGGACACACACAAGAAAAAAATCTGGATTTTCCCATTTACTTATAAACGGATTCAATTTATTCACGAAGGATCACAGTCATAAAGGGGTCCGATATGAACTGTCATGCAAAATGTCTTATAGATCGGATCCAGAAGGAGGTCGGGGAAAAAAATATTCAATTTCAACATTAAAAACCATGAACCGCTCTCTGAGGGCTGCTTGAGCTTTCCACGCTGGCGCTCTGAACTAGGAAACACTCAGACCGTGCCCCATAATTGAATCCATTTTTGTTGAAAAACTGCTTTCGTGTGTGTCTGTTCACCTGAGGTTTCTTCCACTAACAACACCAACAAAATCCATACCCCCCCCCCCCCCCTCCCTCTTTTCTACAGCTCCTGACAAGAACCCTGAAAATATCAAAATCGAAGGTCATTTTCCACACGAGATGGATATCAACTGGGAGGTGAGGGAATGCGTTTGGTCTTTTATCCTCTTACAGCAAATTCTTCAACGCCTCCGCCTGTAATCTTCGGCTTGTGGATTTGGGAAGTCAAAGAATTTACTGATAATGGTGATGAGGTTTTAGCAATATTTCATTGTCAGTTACCAATAGAGAATGAAAACTAGGAGCGGCCCACCTTTGAATTGATATTCCCGGGTTCAGATCTTCAGAAAGAAGCGCTACGGGGTCACCCTGAATGGGTTCCCATTCAAAGCGGCTCCTTTTCTTTGATTAGAAACAGAAAAAAGCACCGTGAATGGGCTCTTTATTTCTTCTTTTAACCTGGACAGTGATAGATTCCATTTTATGGACGGAAGATACACTTATTACCTGATACCCTTGTCATGGTAACGCAAGGCTCATGAGTCCATGCGCTCTCCCGCCGCTAATGATTTGCTTTTGTGAATACTGGTATCTCGTCCTTTTTTTCTTCGTTTTCCTACTGGCCTATCTTTTGAGATGATATTAATCTTTTCATCTGCGTAGCAAGTCAAATATCACAGATGAGCGTTGCCCCAGGAGTCAGAGCGGGCTGCTTGTTCCATCGTTTTAACGGATAGCGCGAGAAACCCGCCGTCAGTGTTTCAAGCGCAACTCAGTGAGATAGCTTGTCATTGTAATACCACAGAGGCAGCGACATCGAGTGTCGAAATACAACGGGCATCTTCATCAACTGTGAACGTCTCCATAGAACTATTAACAGGATCGGTCTTCCTTTTTATGCTCCCACTAAAGGGGGGGGCGGGGGGGGGGACGTATTGGGTTACCATTGCCCGTCCATCCAGTAGCGTCGGAGTTGTCTCCGTTATTGTTCTTCTTCCTTTTCCTTCCATTAATCAGCCGTTGCAACCCATCGAGCACAACGGCCCTGGTCTGGAGTATAAGGTGAGCTACAGGCGGCAGGACATTGAGGAGGACTGGAAGGAGTATATGGTGAAGAGGCACTCGTTCCTGGTGAAAAGCACTCCCACCTTCGTGCCCTACGAGATCAAGATACAAGCCAAGAACCACCAGGGCTGGGGTCCAGAGCCCAGGCTGGTGACTGGCTTCTCAGGAGAGGACTGTGAGTATTGATCCGTGTTGAAGACAGGCTTCCCAAGCTGCAATCACACCTCTTTAAAGTGAAGGGTTCCATGACAGCTTCATGTCTTGGGAAGTCCACGTGTTAGCAATAATGGCTTTCATTGTGGTTGGTGTGTCTTCTAATGTAAATGGGAAAGAAAAGGAAGTCCTGGATCTGCACCTTTTGCCACATCCATCCCAAATTTTAATACGGTGTGCCTTATCGTATGCAAAACCTTTCTGCCGAATTTCACTCTGTGAAGCAGATTTTGCATAAACAACCTTTTTGTGTTTCCAGCTTTGTTCATTCATTGCGACATCGCCAAATCTAATCTTTTGCCATGCATCTAATCAGCTCGCTTCCTCCATCCCATTAACTTAAACCATTGTAATGCCAAAGGACAGCAAGCTTTACTGGCCAACGCTGACGGCCACAGTGTTCAGGTGGAGCTTGGTATTCTATCCTAATCGACTCTATAATATTGGGCTCTAATTGACAGTTTCAGTTTCCACCTTTGCCACGGCAGCATTTACAGCTTCTCAATGGAAACGGCAGTACAGATCTTTATCTCTTGTGTCCAGCTTCCTTCTGGATTTGCCCCCAGGACGTCACTTCAGGTCACAACTCTTCCCGTTGCTGTAGCCCCTATTCAAATGTGGTGTTTAGTGCATAACAGTAATTACATCCGTAGCTGTGATTTATTGTTTTCACTGTGTTCTGTGACTGTTAGGTGGAGGCGGCGTCAGTATCAGCCCCGATCCCAGGTTCCTGCAAATAGCTGATCACTGCGCCGCGTCATTCGTGCTGCTAGTATTTGCCTTTGCTCGACTTGTTTTCAACTCACTGTGGGCGTGATGTTTGCCATTGCAGTTCCCTCTGCTGCACCTGATGATGTTGCTGTGGAGGTAATAAACAGCTCGGTGGCCAAGGTGAGCTGGATGCGAGTACGCAAGGACACGCTACATGGACATCTGGGAGGATACAGGGTAATAGCGCTTTGCGCACTTTGCTTTGTGGCAGCTGAAAAGGGAAGGGCACTGATCTCTGACCTCGCCCCTTATTTAAATCGCAGTGGAACCTCGGTTCTCAAACGACTCGGTAGTCGAACAGATTTTCAGAGTTTGAACACACGAGTTTGCCGAGGTGAACCGAAGACACGCGGAACGAAGGTGGAGTCTGCAATAAGTTTGAGTCGACCTGCCATAGAATTTTTCATATTAATTACACTTTAATGTGTTACCTGTTGTTTAGATACACGTAGTTACATATTAATATAACTGTAGGCATGTAAATGGATATTTACGATTAATCTAGTTTCTTATGGAAAGTATAGTTCCGGTTTTCAAACAGTATTACGGAACGGATTCTGTTCGACAATCAAGGTTCCACTCTACGTACAGAGTCGGATGTCTTCCAGCCACTGCTTAGGTTGCCTCTCGGTTTCTCATTGTAGATAAGCTGGTGGCGTCTGAGCAGTCTGCTGGACTCAAAGAAAAGCCACGGAAACAAAGAAACGCTAACGCTCCCCGGGGATAGGAGCCACGCCGTGCTGCCGGGACTGAAGCCGTTCTCAGACTACAGCCTCATCGTCATGACCTTCAACGGCCGAGGCAACGGCCCGGGCAGCCATCCCGTCAACTTCAGGACCCCAGAGGGAGGTAGGATTGTGGGGGGGGGACAGCACGACGGTTATTGATCCACAGCTACTGAAGAGAAAATCTAATAATAGCCTTCAAAACTGTGTTGCGGAATTCAACTATACCTACTGTGTGTGTTATCACCTTTGACCCTACAGTCCCAGAAGAAAATCCTGTTTTCAGTGTCACAGATGTACAGAAGCACACCGTGTCTCTTCTCTGGGCTCCGCCACTGGAGCCTAATGGGATTGTCATCGGTTACCTCCTGGAGTACCAGCTCGGTACGTATCGCAAAGCTTCATGTCTGCTTGTAAAGATATAAGATGCAAGATAATTTCAAATACTGGAATGCATTTGTGAAAGAAAGAAAGAAAGAAAAGAGGCCTTTTAGCATCGCTGATGATCCTCAACGCTCGAGGGAAAATCATTGCGTGGCCCCAGGGTCACGGTGAGGTCAGAGTGTGTGTGTGTACAAACAAGTCGCCAGGGTGATGCATGGTGAGGTCAGAGTGTGTGTACAGACAAGTCGCCATGGCGATGCTGAGGCCAGGGTGAGGCCTCCGCATCACACCCCGTTAAGGTCCAGCCCCGGTCCTTTCCACGGGGAACATCATCACC
Source organism: Brachionichthys hirsutus (assembly GCF_040956055.1). Taxonomy (NCBI): domain Eukaryota; kingdom Metazoa; phylum Chordata; class Actinopteri; order Lophiiformes; family Brachionichthyidae; genus Brachionichthys; species Brachionichthys hirsutus. The sequence continues at coordinate 11,076,126 of NC_090904.1, read as the reverse complement.
ACGGTGTATAATCCCAGGAGAAGTGAACTCACCCTGCGTGTGAGCGCGCCTTGCTGTCCTTCAACAAAAGTCATAACCAAGCTAATGACCAGCTTGAACATCTTAGTGTCGCATTTCCCGGCTAATTGACTTGGATTCGGTGACTGAGCAAAAGGGCCAAGTGTCGTGTGGAATTTCAGGAGGAGAACGTGGCCACGGCAATAAAGCCGATGGACTCTTCCGCGCGTGACTTTTTTCCCGAAGCACCCTTAAAGGAAGTCGAGTGCGAAATGTTGAGGGTAATGTAGCCAGATGTCAGCAGATCATCAGATATGGCAAGAAGCAATATCTTTCGTTGCAAGGCAGCTGTTTCGGGGCTCCACGCGTCTTTTACAGCAGCCTTAGCTTCACATGATATACTGTAGGTTTCATAGAAAGGCCAGTTGTATCGGAACATTTGGATTGAGGATTGGAGTCATGAATTCATTTTCCTATAACTTGATCTGTCCTATGATCCTATGCTACAGCAGATCACCGAACACAGTTTGCTGCTGAAGGTAACTTGGTTGAGTGAAATTCACGTCACTCGTAATCCATTAGTATTGTTTTTGTAAATGATCACCTGCTAAAAGTTTAATGAGCGACTTAACCAGGTTCTCGGACAGATTTTTATTAGTGCATGTACCCTTCCAGACTAGATTCTCACCCCTCCGCCCCCTTTACTGGATACATCCTTAGTACCTCTCGCAATCGAGTGGAGCCCACATTCTTAAAGGGCTCCTAACCCACTCTAAAGCCTGGGGCACAGCAGGCCAGTACAGGCTAAACATTTATTTATCCTGCCTCTCAGGAAACGAGCCACGCCACTCGACAAGGCAAGATAAGCGTGTCACGAAGGTGAAGCCAAAAGCTCACAGTTGATCCGTTGTGTCCTAGTTCTGCTCTTGGTTCACAGTATTTGACCATTTCACACTTGAAGTATGTGTTTTGCTGCGTAGTAGACGAGCTATAGCTTACAGCAGGGGTCTCAAACGGAAATTACCTGGGGGCCGCAGGAGGCAAAGTCTGGGTGAGGTCGGGCCACAGCAGGTATTCCACCAAAATAGAAAGATGAATGCAGCTAAACATCTGGCACAAGCATATCTTACTTTTCCAATTTTATGAAAAAGGTGGCGTCAATATTTTTTTTAATATCACCGGTACCCTCTTTTCAGCAGTTTTAACAATCGAAAACTCAAAAGACATTCCTTTGCTCAGAGATATTTGGAGATACTGTCGTCCGAGAGCGGCAGAGGAGTTGAAGTCTGCAGCCGGTTCTCCCCAGAAAATTGTTGGACACCATCGGCCCAGCCCGAATATTTCCAGAAGTGTGAGAAAGTGTCCTCAGACAGCGTCGAAACACGATTCCAGTGTCTTTGTCTAGGGAACTCTGGATGGCATAATTTATCAAGCATGTTTTTACCCCCTCCCGAAAAAAAGACAAAAGCCTTGATGTTTGATAACAGTAGGTGGTGTCCAAGAAAAAAAGAGGAGCAGACCAACACAGTCTTGACATAGATTTTTTTTGCTCTAACAAGACGTGGCACCTTTTTCTTAAGAAAGGTCGCCGCAGCACCCGCTGTGTTTGTTTTTTTGCTGCGGAGCATAAATGCCACATCCCTGAATACTCGGCTGCTTTCTGTAGTGAAAATTATATCCCATCACAGCGTTCAAAACGGAGACAGCGGCAATAAATTACAGTTAGGAATGTGCCGGGGACTTTTTGTGTGTTCGTTAAATGTTTTGTTGATGTCAATTATTATTATTTTTTTAAAGGTTGTCAAGCCAAAGAAAAAGTGTTCGTGTCAAAACTACAAAGCCGAAATTACATGTACTTTTACTCAGCCTCATTGGAATTTCTTGTTATTGTCAGATGGAAGGATTTTGTTTCAGCCATAATTTGACTTTAGTTTAAATGTTTTATTTGTTAGCGCAAAGTTGCAAATTTTCCCTCAGCCTTGCAAGTTTAAATATCTTGAACATCAAGATCCTGTGGCGGCGGTGTAGTGGTTAGCGCTGTTGCCTTGTCGCAGGAAGTTTGTATGTTTTCCCTCTGTCCGCGTGGGTCTTCTCCGGTTTTCTCCCCCCTCCAACAACATGCAATTTATGTCAATAGACTTTTCACGTAGAGTGCGCGCGAATGGTTGTCTGTCTATGCGCGGCCCTGTGATGTGCTGGCGATGCATTCAATGTCATTTTTATTGAAGCATCACAAAATCCTACAACTGCCCGTGTCCCAAAAAAGCTAAAGAATCATTTTAAACATTCTGGATCCAAGTCAGTGAGTCTTTGTTATTGCTCTTTTCTTTTTTTTTTACTCCCAGCCAACGACACAGAGGAAGCGGAGCCACTTCAGCCAGTCGACATCAACCCCGCAGCCACCACCTGGATCCTCCGCGACTTGGAGCCGTTGACCAAATACAAGTTCTACCTGCGTTCCTGCACAATAGTGGGCTGCGGCCCGGCCGTCAGCGATGAGTGCACCACCACCCTGCAAACAAGTGAGTGATGGAGGGTCAAGATGGGTCCTGGTTAATAGGTGTGCTGTGTGTGTGTGTGTGTGTGTGTGCGTGTGTGTGATGGAGACAATGAGAACCCACCCTTACAGTTTTGAGAAGCAGGTTCGCCGAGCGGAGTCGACGTAGGCGACGATGCCGTTTCACTATTTTTCAAAATGGCACTGAACTAGCGGAACACGATATACGCTCGGGCAGCCAAGCTTTTCATATCTCCATGTAAGTAATTTTTGTGGATAAACAATTCCATACGGACGTACTGGAGGTTTTCATTTGTCACTGTCATGAGCGAGCAAGTGCCTATTGATTGCACAGAGAGCGTGAGCTAGGAAACAATCAGCTGAGAAGGAGAATTGCTTTGAGCAGGAGGGGAAACTAAAGCTATTCAGACTGAACTTATGTAATCATGGAAAGACTTGGCGGGTAAGTAATCATAATGAGCCGGCTTCTAGCACGCAATCTTTTTCTTTTCAATTTCATATGATTCGTCGAGGATTGCACGCCATACTTCGGCTGGCTCCGACTCAAGTCAAGCTTCTGTGAGATTGTGGGTGGCGGAATGAATGATTGGATGAGGAATGAAATGTGGGGGAACGGTACGTGGATTCACCTGAGCGTCGCTGAGATGGACCGCTGTTAGAGATACTGTCAGTATAAATGATTGGGTGGTACTTTTAATTCAAATGCACCCTGAATGTCATTCAAGTTGTTTGATGCAAAAGCAAGACAGGACTCACAGACGTCTGCCGAGGCAACTCTGTTTCCCCGTTATTCCATTGCACCTAAACGCACCATTCCCGTGATGGTTTTGATCCTTAGAATGTGTTTCCTTGATTGGGAGAACTTCCCTCTAGAATTTAGATTGCAATTGGCACAATATAATATGCCAGAAAACCACATCCAGAATGACTTGAATCAGAATACTTTTTTAATCCCAGAGGGAAATGATATCCAGATCATACAGTGATGTGTGGTCAGGTTAGAGTTCATCTAACCTGACCATCCTGGTCATCTTTATCCAATCATCATCATCAATGAGAATCACAGCTGCATGTTGCCTCAGTTTTTCAAGCGGTCACCAAAAAAGGAATCAGAAAACTGCTCCATCTCACAGTGATAATTATTTCTCCTGTAAATGCGGTGAAAATCCATTCGTAGCTTTTTGAGCAATCCTATTCAAAAAGGAAAAAAAAACTGATTACAGGTGTTCAATACTCGAGTGATTACTTAGCGGTACCTGGAACAATCCTCACAATCAGCGAACAGAACATAATTAGCTCCTAATTGCGTTTTTATTTATTTATTTTTATTTAATGCTGAAAAGAGAGAACACTCTCTTTTTTTTTTTTTTTTCTTCATTTCATTTTCTCACCGCTTATGCCGCTATCGGGTCGCGGGCCAAGCTGGAGCCAATCCCAGCAGTCAATGGGCGAGAGGCAGGGTACACCCCGGACAAGCCGCCAGTTCATTGCAGGGCAACACAGAGACAGACAACCAGCCACACACACACTCACACCTACGGGCAATTTAGTGTCACCAATCAGCCTAGGCTGCACGTTTTTGGTGGTGGGAGGAAGCCGGAGAACCCGGAGAGAACCCACGCAGGCACGGGGAGAACATGCAAACTCCTCACAGAATGGCCACAAGCCGGAGACGAACCTGCGACCGAGAGAACACTCATTTTACATAATATATTGAGTTGCAATTTAATGGCGCGGTTACATGTGTGGCACACACAAGTCTTGAGCACGTAACTATTCACAGCATCTGCAGTGTGTGTGTGTCTGTCTGTCTGTTATTTGTCCTCTGCCTGCTTCGTGTTTCGCCACTGAAAAGCGAATCGCTTTGAGTGTGGCTCTGGCAGCGTGAACCCTTAACGTGTTTTCATTTCTGCTTGCACTGTGTCCATTTTTGTCTTTTTCTTTTGTGTCTTTTTTTGTGTTTTCCTTGCAGCTTCCACTTTGGCTTCCACTGCTGGCCTCAGTACGTTGATCTGTTGTGTATGTAGAAAATGTGACACGTCATATCCTTGATAAAAAACAAACAAACAAACATCTAGAACTTACTCGATTTGAAAAGGAACTATTCGATGTTTCCTGTATGTTGTTACGATGTGTTTAACCATCTCGATCCTCCTTTTAGATAGTGGGTGCATGCTCTAGATTTAGAACTCTGGATCTAGCCTCGTAAACGACTTTTTCTACCTGTGTACATTAAATGATGCCAACCAATCAGCTGCTTCGGAGAAGGAACCCTGACTGCTGTTTGCCCTTTCCATCAACAGGATGCCTCTTTTCCTGATTAAAAAAAACAACTTCCTAGATGTTTGTGGCTTCGCCGTGAATATGAATGCTAATGAGTACCTAATTATAAACTCATATTAATCTTGGATCTCAACCGATTGTAAATTATTATTGACTTTTATCCTAGCAACAACACCAGGCTGATTACAACTCGAGCTGAGCAAACAAGAGCGTCAGACACGGCAGCTATTTGTCTTTCTTCATTTTAATTGTCTGTAAAAGAAGATTCATTCGGTATCAGTTCATCAACTTGAATTCTAAAATGTTGTTTTTCCTTCTCTCGATTGCGTTTCTGACACGTAGACCTCGAGATTAGTTACTAATTTTAGAGTTGAACCCGAAGCAGCATGTGTGCTAATAGTAGAACGTAGCATCCCGAGCTCAGATCCAATGATAACATTGAGGTTTCTTTCCTTTCAGGCAAGTCAGCTCAAAGCACTCCAAAGCCCCCGGTGACCAAACCCACTCGCCCCACCATAGGTAGACCTGCAGCACATTCTGAGACATCAAGCCACAAAGTGAAGAGAAAATAAATAACTTTGTTGGGTCAGCCGTTCGCAGAAAAATGGAGATACAAAATACTTATATATTTTGTCGGCTAATTGGTTACTGCAGCGTTTATTTATATATTTTATCTCGTTTCCATTGGAAACGGGATGGGATGTAAAGTCACAGCTCAATTTTATCGCCTGACAAGCGCATACTGGTTTTAATTTCTCTGCTGCACCACGGGGGAAATCTACCGTGCAAGATCTATATTCCGAGCCGACAGTGTAGCTGTGGAGTGCAGTCACTCGAAGGGGACAAATATCTCTAATTGTCAGTGATTGATTTGTTGGGGCCTGGTATCACCCCCCCCCTAAACACGGCAGCATATTGACCCAACGGTCACCTGGCATTTCTGTGTAATCTTCAAATGGGTAAACAGCAACACCACAAGAGGTTGTCTGAGGCGGCTTCCGAGATGAGAGGGAAGCGGGACATTTCTCCTGGGCTACGGGAAAGGCGAGCGCTCATACTGGGAGTGTGAAATTTGCAGGACACTGAGATGAGTGGATAAGTGGAATCTGTTGAAATAGCCTATATCAGAATATTTTCTGGCCTCAATTTATGAAATAAGCCCCCTGGTCTTTGAAGAGGTGGCTACCGGGGGCATGGGATCCCTGCTGAGCGAGCAGGTGCTTTCTGCAGCATTTAATAGCACAGTGACAAAACCGCAGCAGCCTGCCTTCGGGTATTCTCAGTTCAGATGTCAGTGGAAGACATCGTGCAGCTCCGATCATTGGGATTACCATAGCAGCAGACCAATCCATCAACATTAGCCAGGGGTTGTCATTTGAAGCGGCCACGATGTCCGTGTGTGTGTGCGCTGAATTCTCACCTGGGCTAATCACACACCTGAGCGCGAGACACAGCAGAAGATTTGCATGTTTGCCATGGGGGGGAGGGGGGGGATGAAGTGGATTTCACTTTGTTGACTCGCTCAGACAGCTGCTGTCACAACATACCTTTCCCGTCCTAATGATGCTCATCAGTCACCACATTATTAGATTTTTATTTTCCACAGTCACGCAGGACATTGTGTGAAACATACAAGTCGAAGGACAGTCTTGCTTTCAAGGGATTTTATACACAGTAATACCTTGACCTTGAAAGGGGCTCTCTTGTGTCTTCCATGGAAGGTGAAGAGCAACACGACGGCGCTCCAAACGCTTGTGATGGCTTTGATTTGCTGCGTCCTTTCCTAACCCTTCTCTGACCATTTTTCTCATCTACTCTCCCATCAGTCTCCGTTCTGTCGGATGTAAGATCAACTCTTCGTCACAGCTTTGCTAGGCATAAAGCTGCAGGCATAAAGCTCACATTTTCCATCTCTGTTTGAATAGACCGTAGACTAGACGTGTGTCTTTTGTCAAATGGTCCTTCACATCTTTTCCATTACATCTGCACTTCATTGGATACCGGCATACTTCGTCTCATGAGCGCTAACTCATCCCGATTGTTCACTCTCTGGAAAGGTGAGGTTCTCTGGAAGATATCAGAGGCCTTAAGCACTTCAGAGACTTTCCACATCATTGACCACCTGGAAACTGGTACACCGCCCGGCTCATTCCGAACAGTGTGGCTGGTAATTCTCGTATATTTGAAGATGTTATTGAGTCGGAAGATGTGAAGAGGAACTAAAAACTAGCCCTTCGTGACATTGCAAAGAAGGAAAACCTCTCACAGGAACACCCAGGACTTCCTTGAACCACCATGCCGCTAGAATCTCATTGAGGCGCCGTGACTTGATGAGGAGAATTACATTTGTAACGTGGTTACAAACGTGGTTAATTAGACAAGCTGGATTAGCTGTTTAATATTCATATTGGATGCTCCCTGTCACCTCCTGCGTTTTTGGGTCAGATGGTCTTTGCTGATGGTAAACATTCAATCAATGTCCCGACGAAAATACCAAGGCATGTCAAAGTCACGGGGCTTTGTCCTTCCCAGGTCTGGCCAGCATCCACGGAGGAATATCCAGCCAGGGCTGGTTCATCGGCCTGATGTGTGCCATCGCTCTCCTCACACTCGTCGTGTTGATCGCCTGCTTTGTCAACAGAAATAAAGGAGGGAAGTATTCAGGTAGGCGCTCACTTACAAGCGCACACACATCATCCCGCGTGAATACTAATTGCTGCTGTGAGCATCATTATATTCCCATTTCATTGTTTGTTGCTATAAAAGAAATTATAAATCATCCTAAATCTCATTATAGGAATATGTAAGCTGATTTATTGTATTTATATTTTTCAAGCCTAAGAATTATTGTAATAGACCAAAAGACGATGCGTGTTGAATATTTATTGCAGCGAACATGTGAATTTTGCATTATTTTTTGACACGCGGCAGCAATCTAAACAAAGTTCAGCCCACAGCGGGACAAAATGCAAATGCTGGACATGGGCTTGCTGCGCCTGCAATGATAACATAAGCTCTGTGGGCTCGCAATGTTATTCCACCTATCGGGGACACAAGAGTCTTTATCGCCATATTATTCACAGCTAATGGCCATCAGGTTGTTGTCCGGGCAGCGATCGCTCGGCTCGTCAGCAGAAAAAGAGCGAGACGCAGCTCCGCTCTTTGGTTTCTCATTAACTTCTCATTATACCGCAGCTTCAACAACGGCTACATTCAGTTGAGCTGCAGCGTCCAGATATCAGAGTCGATTTTCTTTTGTGTGGGTCTTGTTTTGTTTATTTCATGAATCTAACATTTCTAGAAAAAATAATTTGAGGAAAGGTGCAAATACGTTGCATGACTACATTTGGACACGCGTAACTTATAGTCCTTGACAAAGGTCTTGCCCATTATATGTTGTAGAAACAACAACATATGACTTTTAGGGGATACATTGGAATCAGAATTGATTTATATTATTCACATTATACACAAAATAAAGTCATTATTTTAAAGTCTTATTTCATTTGGACGGAAAGGGGCGTCACGGTGGCTCAGCGGTTAGCGCTGTCACCTTGCAGCAAGAAGGTACCGGGTTCAATTCCTATCTGTTTGTATGAAAGCAAAGAAAGGTCAAGGTGCCCGAGGATCGGCCAGTCCAGTCACCAGATGATGCAGGAAATAAGGGACTCAAACCTATCGGATCAATAGAACGGTGATCTTCATTTGCTTCTCTCTTCTGTGGAAAGCACTGCTATCTCTTCCTTCCTTTTGTGAACAGTCAAAGAAAAAGAGGACCTTCATCCAGATGTGGAGTCCCAAGGCATGAATGACGACACATTTTGTGAATACAGGTAAGCACATCCCTCAGAGCGCGACTCCACCCCTTCGTTGCAACTCACACGCAACTACACAGCCTGAGAGCTTTCTCTTCTTCCAGCAGCCGATGCATTCCTCTTCATCCTCACTAACTCTTGTCTGCGTTTCTTCCTTTCACCATAAAGACGACCCGGCATGCGCGAGGTTCCCGCTCAAGACATTTGACGACCCAGAGTGACTGGAATGTATGTGATGAACAGCTGTAGCACCCCTGAGCTGTTTGGACATCAGTGTCGTCAGAGTAGTGGCACATTCCCTTAGAGCACCTAATGGTGCTTAGCTGCAGCGTTATGCCGGTGATTGTGACAGAGATTGTATCAGAGGGAGCTGCAGGATCTGTTCAGTCGTTTTCCATTGAGATCCAGCTAAATGCAGACTGGCCAAGCACACGGCAGGAGCCAATCAGTGTAATTGAAAGCAGCTCATCTCCAGGGCAGTAATACCTGGGTACATTTCATTAATCCTTTCGAGGTCCTATTCATAATGGACTCCCACTGTATGAATACCAGTGTAATTCTCCAGATCAGTGGGATCTGCACAGCACAACGCATTCTGATGTGACCAAATTCAAAGTGTCTCAGCGTGACAGGAGTAAAACTCCAAATACCAGAGATGAAAATATTAATATTAACAAGTTTGGGATGCAACGTCTCTCTGAAGCAGCGTTGTGTGTTTTCTTTTTTGTGTAACTGCTTGCTATTTTTCAAACCAGTTTACTTTTTTCTAGATGGCAACAAGGTGAAAACGCGTCACAAATAAATATCTGCAATCGACAGCGTGTCGGTTCAGCTCACAAAAATAATTTTCAAGGAAGTGCAAACCAAACATTTTGAGAAATTTATTTCTGCGCTTTCGATTTCGATTTCGATTCCGCACCGCTCTTACGCATTTCAAAGCGATTGCTAGCTAACCTTAGCTGTATGCGTTTGTGTACTTTGATTTTTTTTTGCATAACAGTTACAACCAACACTTAATTTGTGAAGTGCAACCTATTTTAATTGACTGATGGCTAAACCTTCAGTGAACAAAAATACATTTAATGTTTAATTTGGTGCAAGCCCCCCCCCCCCCCCCCCCCCCCGCCAGTGTTCAAGTCCACAAATGTACTTACTTAATCATATGAAAACAGTGAACGTGTTTACAGCAATGCCCCATCAATATCGCGTTTCTCTCATCCCTATCGGATGCATCGACACATGTGTAGCATGAGGATTAGTTTTATCAGCTGTGTCTGTGTGATTGTCTCCCATTGGTCAGCCAGATGTAAATCCTCGTCGTAGGGGCTAATCGTAGAGGCAGTGATAGATCAAGTCCGCATCCCTCCACCCCCTCCAATCGTGCATAGAGTGGTGAAGCCATGGGTGAAATGAGGTGATTCTAAATCCTCTGTGCGTCTTGCAGTGACAATGATGAGAAACCACTGAAGGGCAGCCAACACTCGCTGAGCAGAGATATCAAGGCAGGGGACAGCGGGGACAGTCTGGTGGACTACGGCGATGAGGACGTCCAGTTCAACGAGGACGGCTCCTTTATTGGCGAGTACGCCGGCCGGAAGGAGAAGAGGGTGTCCGGCGAGATCAAAGGCAACGTGCAGACCCCGGCGTGAAGCGACGGAGGGCGACATCTGACATTCCCCTCCCGGACAAGCTTTCTATTTCTGGGAGAAACAGACATTATCCATTACAAGCACAAGGCGCCCTGTGTCAAATGCATCTGTACACTGCCACTCTCCCTTTGTAAACCTCTGATCCGTCAGGTTGCAGCAGAATGACCGCTACTAAATACTGTTTCTATTTAGTGTATATTGTATGTGCAGTGGTTCTTTTTTTTCCATAATTATTATTACGCAAAAACGATTTTAGAGAGCTTGGAGTTTTGTTTTTAATTTGCATCACTTCTCCTGAGATGGTATTTGTACAAATGCCCCCCCATCACGCGTCATTATATTCAGCTTTGCCTTTTCATGCCATACAGTAGCAGATCACAGCTTAGTGGCGATATCAAGTTGATATTTTTTCAATTGCAGCAAACATTACTGACATTTTATATTTTCAATAGGCTCCTTAAATATGATGTATAAGGTGTGTATGAAGGCTGCGTATTAACTTATTTTTTACAGTGGTTTCGAGGACAATTGCAGAAAATACCCTTACATATTTGTAAACACTGATTCTTGAGTCATACTTGTGATGTTAGAAAAAAAAAAAAAATAGTTAGTCTCTTATAAAATAAAAAAATAAACTTACTATTGTTACAGCCCATTCTAGATCACTGTCATTTTCTGATTCCGATTAGATGACTGATGTATAAATAATTCGGTGTTGTTATATTTGCGCTAGCTTGCATTAAATCTTCAAGCACAATTCGGTCCAGTTTATAGACAACAAAAGTCCCTGGATTAATTCAGAACGTAACTATTTACAGTGGAGTTTCAAGACGCCTGCATTGACTTTCTTTCTGCGGGTTAGATGAGAGAATTGACACCAAATGTTCAGTTGCTAATGGGGAACTTAATAAATGAAATGTAATGAAGTTAAGATTAACCACGTTGCATCATTATGACATCATCAGTTTTCTTTTAATTAGCAATGCTCTTCCAAATATGGGACTTTGCAGTATATGACAGTATTTGTACACTGATTTGTACTCTCAATGATCCATAGTAACATTATTCCCTTTGTTTGAGTGGCCCTTTAAGACAAAATAAATAGCATCTATAACATCACTTCTTCTTTTTTGTAATCAGATTAATATAATCGGATATTCCTGACATCTGCTGAGACGCATTGTACCATAATTGTTCTGCAATTTCAATATCATGCCATTTAAAATACAATCATGTGCTGCATTAATGTCTGCAACATTTTCACAGCATTTGCAATGTAGTTTTGAAGTCAGTCACCGCATGTTGAGAAAGTTAATTGGTGTTTTGTTTTGGATGTCATTAAATTGGTTTACTTTCTTACATCCAGACAATGTTTTATTTGGTCTCAGCCATCACGGGCAGAAGATTATTAATGCTCTCGATGTGTGCGCCGTCGTTTCTATTGCTCCCTCAGGCGAGGACGAGACTGAATAAATCTCTACCTCCAGTCGGCAGGGAGATGTGACTTGAGAGAAAACAGTTCCCTTCGACACGTCTTCATTCCCTCCGAATGAAATGGAAGATATTTGACAAATTGTCCCCATTCGTGGTATGACTTTAACAAACGTCACGCCAGGGTCAAGCCTCCGTCGGAGCCTCACGCTGTGTTTGGTTGGTTTGGCTGCAGAGGAGAATCATGAGGAATGAAATGAGTGGGCTCAGACAGGCCCTGGATCATGGAGGGAGAACCGTAATCACGTCCGATTGTTGATAGTGGGGGAGTTGGAAGCGTCAGTTTAAGGGTTCTCACTGTCAGACACTGTCATCGCTCAGCCAGGATTGCCTTATCTGCAGCGGTTAGATGCTCCGGCTTTCACAAATACGACCTTCAGGTGTTGATAAGAGACTGTCTGGCAGACATATTGAAGATCCTCTTTGGTAACGATGCGAGCAGCCGGACGTATTCGGATGTTGCTGGGGTTACTCTTTCTTTTTTGACATTTGCAGGGAGTGACGGGGGCGTCGAATTACGACCGCAATTGCTTCTGAGGGTTTTCCCGTAAGATGATTTGGTCGTACGTCGGCCCATGTTAAATTACCGTAAGTGTATTATGCTACGTCTTGATTTTTTAAATGGGGAGTAAAAAGAGACAATTTCCTCTCGGGAGACAGAAACTGCCGTACACTCGATTCGCTGGCTCGCTTTCCGGCTTGCAAACAGACAGTCTGCATTCTGGGGTCCACCAGCTGTTTTTTTTCACACCGTGTGATTTCCTCAATCTGGCAGCAGTGTATTTTATATAAACTCCTTTTATCAGCAGCAGAACTTATGGAACTAAAAGTAGCATATGAGCATCGCCTATATTTAACCACTACCCTATACACATTATATCCTCTGTATATAAATACATGCCAATGTCTAAAAAACATGCCCTACTATGTGTCCCGACCACTAATGGAATTGCCAGTAGGGAGTCAAAGCCAGCCTCTTTCTGGACATCACCATTTGTCGAGTGATGAATAGAGGAGAGGTGGGGTCAATGACTTAAAGCACAAGGTGGGCTTTTTTAGAGTCCAATGACATTAGGGAACCCGTTTTCAGGCAAAGCGCTCCAGGAGTGTTTCATCAAAATCAGAGGGTTATAAATAATAGAAGAGTCACATGGACATCAGAAATGCCTCTAAGGTGCAAATATATGTAAAAACTGCAATAAGTAAAGAGGAAAAATGGATTCCTTCCCCTGCCACATAAATATATTCTAATGTTGTTACAAAATGCTGTAAAGCCGACATCATAAAAGTAAAAGGAAGCAGTGGGTCCAATTTTCATTTCACAGCGTAGACGTCGGTATACTGCTGCTTTGTACAGGATGGCTGCATCTTCCTTGGTAAAGTACCTGTATAACAATCTGCTTCCTCCCTTTGACAGACATGTAAAGCTACTTTCTGGGCTACTGCCATCTCCATCAAAAATTATAAGTAGAAATTCAACTCCTGCATGTCTGATTCACAGTCAGGTAACGAGGAACTGTGTAGCCGAGGCTCTGCTCTCCGAAGATTTTCCCGCTCCAGCATATGAATTTTTTTTACATATTCCGGTGACATCTGAGGGTCTGATCTCCAGTTTTCACACCAGGGCTGCAAATGAATTGGTTCCCCCAGATCTCCACAGCTGTCACCAACTCAAACTGAATGAGAGTCTCATTCAACAACACTTTTTTTTTGTCCATGAGAGGGAACTTTTGGGGGAATGAAAATTGTAAGAAAACTTTGGTGAGACTTTTTTTTTTACTTTGTCTTTTTTGGGTTCCTGAATATCAGCGTAACACTTATTGTGTAACAAAATGAAGTCGTTCCTGTCAATCTGCTGTAGTTTTCAGGTTAGGAAGATCCACCTTCTGTTGAATGAATGGAGAAACCAGGTACCCACATAAAAAGCACACTTTAAAACTAAGTGAGGAATATTTTTTTAGTGCTGATTTTCTATTCTCCATACATCTAGAATTGCTAAATGGAGATTTTTGCATGTTTAGCAGACAACAACATTTTTTGGGGATGCGAGTGAATCATTGGAAACGTAGTTTTTATATATATATATATATATATATATATATTGTGTGCAGGAGGGTGGTACTGGGTTCAAATCCACCTGAGGACTTTTCTGAGTGGGGTTTGCATGTTTTCTTGAATCTTGGGTTTCCAATCAGGATCTCCGGCTTCCTCCCACTGCCAAAGACATGCAATATAAGTGAATTAGTTACTCGAGATTGACAATAGGTATGATCGCGAGTGTGAATGGTCATTTATCTCTCTATGTTGCCCTGCTATGAATTGACAACTTGTCCAGGGTGTACTCTGCCTCCTGCCCAGAGTCAGCAAGGATCGTCTCCAGACTCCTGCAGGCGAACAAAAGAAAAAGAAAGAACTACTCCGAAAGCCTCTATTTTGGTAGGAGGGACCATTTACTCCATCAGTGTAGCCTTGGTTTGGTCAAGTTAACTCACAGCAGCCTGAAATCAAATGTGCGCATTAACAAGGCAAGGCAAACATTTGCATTGTGGCGAATGGCAGCGTCATCCACAGCCATTCGATCTCTCTGAATCTCCAGAGCTCATTTAAACATGCACTTCTATAGACAAGGAGCAGATAGAGCACGCAAGCATTTACCCAGCATTCGACGCATGACGTCTAAGTGCTGACGTCTTTTGACCCTCATCGAGCAGCAGTTGTGAGGGCAATGATTATTCCACTGCCATGTCAAGCGTTTGGGGCTTGTGGTTCTTGATGATGGGTAATTCAGACTCTCGGGCAGCGCCGCTCTTTCTTCCTGGGGAGGTGATAATTTACTGAAGAGGTGTGAGAAGCCCGGAGAGCGAGAATAACCCGGCATGGTAATGTGATGTGGCTCAGATAGAGCCTGCAGAGACTGACGTATCTGGCACAGACAGGTGCTGACTGTGGGCTCGGCTGCCACTGATTTGGGAATGTGGGCTTAGGAAACACATGGCAGGGCAAAGGTAGCGAAGGACCCCGGGGAGGCAGACAGATGGGCCCGAGTTAGACGTCTCAGATAGCCCTGCTTCCCGCTGGATGCTGTCTGACACTGTCAGGTCAGAGAGTGAAGAACTGGCCTCTTCGGATCCAGCTGCTTCCATGTTTCATCCCGCTTCTCCGTGCGCATGCGTTATTCTGCGCTGAACTAAAGAGAAAACGGGGAAGGGCAGGAGTTTTTTTTGTTGCTGCAGTTTAAATGTGTCATCACTTTAAAGTTCTTTGACAGCATGAATATAATAAAGTTGAATATTTAAAATTTTTAAGCATGGTAGCGCAGTGGTTAGCGCTATCGCCTCACATGAAGAAGGTATCAGGTTGGAATCGGAATCCTTTCTATGGAGAGTGTGTATGTCCGCGTGGGTTCTCTCCAGGTTCTATGGGTTCCTCCAAGAACATGCAATTTAGGTCAAATGATCGCTCCAAATTGTCCGTGGTGTACGAGTGTGTGTGTGAGTGGTTGTTTGCCTCTGTGTGGCCCCGCAACGCACTGGCGACGCATTCGGGGTGTAACCCGCCTCTCGCCAGAAACAAGCTGGGATCGGCTCCAGCATCTCCCGTGACCCGCAAAGCACGAAGCAGAAGAAAGTGGATGGATGGAAGTTAATCCACAGTCACCTTCATTTGTTTTCGGTCATCAGTTACTCTCTGTGCCGAGTAGAAAAAATATATATATATATCCCTTGTGTGGTGTTCGGGTCTGTGGGACCCGTTTTCATTTTTCATTAAAAGAAAAAGGATACAATTAATTATTTTTTCAAACTGAGACTCACTGGCTTTGGCTCATTTTATGTGAAGAACATATATCAGAATACATATTTAATAACAACACACCATACACCCCCCCTACACATTTCTATTACATATAAGATGTTCGGGTCCACTGGACCCGGGGCGAATAGAAGTGTGGAAATTGATGTTGTGTGTACCACAAACACACCTACACACCACCACACACACCTACACACACCTACACACACCTACACACACACCTACACACGCAGCCGGCCTAGATGGGAGGATGACAGAATGTAGGTACACAGAAAATCAGTGGGTCAAATGTGCGAGATCTGGGCTGCCTGTGATGCTCAGAGCTCCCACCTCAACTGCTGACTTCAAAGAACAGGCCTGTCAAGTCTTCCAAGTTTGTATAAACGGCTGACACATCCCTGGTATCCTATGTGCCAAAGAAAGGCAAGAATGTGGTACTCATGAGTACAATGCACGGGGATGGAAGAATCTGTGACCAGGAACATCACAAACCAAGATCATCATGGATTATAATGCCGCAAGAGGAGGCATTCTCTAAGTCACCAGCTTACCCACAACATGGGCAAGCTGGTGACTGTCTACAGCTGCAAACGGAGGACTCTACGCTGGCCACTGGTGATATTCTCTCAGCGTACAATGCCTTTGTCATTTGGATGGCACAAACCCAGAGTGGAAACGAGTGAAGCTCCAGAAGAGACGGCTCTTGAGGATCTGGGAAAGGCATTGGTGAGACCACAAATCAAGAGAAGAAAACATATCTCCAGAACCCCAGCCTCTGCAGCCATGGTGAGGAAGATTCAGGAGGAGAATGCTGGTGCCCTGTCCACCCAACCTACAGAACCACAGTCTGCAGAGCCTGAAGTAAGTGTGTGATGCTGCTGCAGCGCATGTCTGGCACTCATGTCTTGTGAGAGAGAGAGAGAGAGGTGTTAGTAAAATGTCTGATGTTTTCATTATTCTAGGTTGTGAACACCAAGAACAAGAAGAAGCGGTGTGAAGTGTCCGACCCAAGATGGACAGGAAAACACAATATACATGCATCAAGTGCAAAAAGTATATCTGCAACACACAGTGAAGCTCTGCCCCTCATGTGTTGTATAGGCTAGCGGCTAAAGGCCATGTGTTCAATGGGGCTGATGTGTTGTCTTGACTGATATGTTTACTCTGAGTTCAGCTTGTGTTGTGCACCTGAATGGGTTAAATTTCAAGTTCAAAGAAATAAAAGTCAGTAGTTTTGAAAAATCTTGCTTCACTTGTAAATGTGTTTCCACTCATATCTTGATTTTAATTGATTTTCTTTATTATGTTTTAAACAATTTTTTTTTTATAAATGTGACCTAACAAAGGTAAAGGGCAAATACTAACCATATATATTGTTTATACTGCTTGTAATTGGGATAAGGTAAACATATGTTCAGTATTTTAATATAAAATTGTGATTGTGAGGCATTAAAAGCCACAAAATGCAACGGGTCCATCAGACCCACGAACACTGGCTGAGTAACAACAATATGAACACCACACCAGGGATATACATGCTATTTTAACGATAAGGGACCGAATGAGAAAACATGAGAAAAGGTCGAACCTATATAGAGAATAATCCCGCAACTCTGCAGCTCCTCTGGGCTTTCAGGAGTTTTTACTGTTTCTCTTCACTCTCGGAGCTTCTTTTCTTTGCTGCTGGCCCTCAGTGACAAAAACCATTTCAGGTATAAACATCAAAATGTTTCTAAGAAATGAGATAGGAACCCGGTCATAGGACTCATTACAACTAATGGATGGATTAGTGGACAATTAAATGGTGTCAAAAGTTCAAAAAACGATGAAATACCATAGAATTCCTCGACAGTAAATACTTCCCATCCTTGTGAATTGATACGGAAAAAAAGGAGTAATCCGGGAATTGCCTGCGGCTTGTATTCAATAACAACCCAATTTCAGAGCTGCTTGTATTATTTATTGAAGTGCTGTTGGGGGGCACTGAACAAATTGTGTTTATTGTCCAAATGGCTCCTTACGAATCCCACTTCACTGAATTTTGATTGCCCTGAATGAAAACGACCTGTGCAAAAGAACAAATAGACTTCCCAATCTTAATGTATGGGAATGAATATACTGTATCTGTTGTCATAAACGTTTTAGCACATAGCGGTTTAATATCCGGCCATCTGGGAACGTGTAATGCAGATAACCAGATTAACATTTTTATTGCGGCACAGACAAGAATGATGTGAAAATGCACAGTCTAATGGTGAAAGGCTTGATTTGGAAACAGCGTGCTTTGACAAAGCGATCCACCAATTGAGCAGGAAATAGCAAGGTGAGTTTCAAGTACAACAGATCTCAGAGTGCTAAACAGTCTTTGGCTTTTTAAACAACAAATCAATCCAGTGTTCTTATAAGCAGCCAATTCTATCTCATCAGATTAATCTAGTTACAGAATGGGCTGCATAATCTTACTGCTGCACGCTATCCTGCAAAACCTGCTGTGCTGTAATCAATCAGATGAAGCTCTTCCCTTTCTGGCAATGGTGTGAAGCAAGAAGGCGAGGAGGCTCCCCTGGGCGCCAGTCTTATCTGAGGGTAAGACTAATGACTCGCTGGCTTGAGTGGACCGAGCCTCGCTATAACCCGAGCTCACAGCTGCTGCCGTGTTGGCGAGTGGGCTACTCCGCTCTCGTCCAATCAGGGGAGAACTTGTGTTATCAGCTGTGGGTCCGGCGCCTCGCCGGAGTCTGCAGGCTCCAGAGGCAGAAACAGGTCTCAGGACACATTTGTCACAGCAGTTCCTGCAGACTAAGCTTCTAACAGAAGAATCAAGGCAAGCAAATGGATCAAATAGTAAGAAAAGGAAATAATATAGATTTTTTTTCTTTGCGGATTCTTATCAAAAATGACCATAATAAATCTGCAACCCTGTAGGATTGGCCCTAACCTCCCCCCCATTCCTCCTTTGCTCTCTTTGTCTGAGAGCATGTCCTTTTGGAGGTGGCACCCTTTCCAGCTGACATTAACACGCCGCTCTGGCTTTACAGTTCATCCATGGCGCACAAACACATTAAAAATCCAATGTCTCCCTCTTAAAAGTTGTCATGCACAGCATGTTCTTCAATATTTTCTTCCATCCTGCCAGAGCAAATGATGCGTCCTTCATTAAAAGCAGATGTTAGCCGCGTATGTATTGTTTGAATTTAAAACAAGCTGTTGTTGTTTTTATCCTGAACGATGCATGCATGCATCCAATATGATACGGAATGTAGGGAATTTGTAATTTTAATGAATAAATAATACATTTATTGTCAGCGGCTGTCTCCACTTACATGTTGGAACGAGTATACAAGTATACAACTTCATACCGTCTCAAGCTTTAAATTTGACAAACAAAAAGACTGTCTGGTGTTGTAGTTTCATTTTCTGAGCTGTCCTTTAGAGACCGTCCTAGTCAGGCTAATTTTATGCACATACAGCAGATATTGCCATCTTAACTAAGAACTGCAATGTTCAAATTTAAGATATCAAGTACACAATTCTTGTTGCAGACAGTGGGTGCAAACAAAGCAGAAGACCCATCTGCATTTGGCTTTTGTTGCTGCGTCTGAATCCTGGTTAGGAGCCAGTGAGCCGCTTGTTTTTAACAAACATTTATGCAAATAAGAACCCAGGAATAACTTTGTCCAACAAATTATGAACAACAAGTATTTTCTGATAAGATTTGGTGAATTCAATTTGGAACAGTCTGATGAACAAAACAAGATGTTTAGTTTGCATGAGGCCAAGTGAGCAATATCAATGTCCTTGGAATTACCATATAAGGCAAACTGCTCCTCTTTGTTGGCAAATTTCATTCTCAAAGCTATTAGCATAGCACTGAGTGAAAGAGGATATAATCAATTCCCCGATGATTTTACCCCCAAAAATCTGATCAACCCTGCACTGCCTTTAGAAAAGCTCGAAAAACTGACCACAGCAAGATTCATTGGCCGGTGATTTATGCAGTGAAATGGGGACGATGTAATGCTTCTCTTCAAATATTGTCATTTAGTCATTTTTGGAGGCTGGAATGTAACTTTACAACCTTCTACCTCCAATTTATACTGAATAAATAATCACATATACAAGATGTAGTAAGTAAATATCAAACGTGGTAGTGACATCTTGGATTTAAATCATGGTATGATAGCTTTTCCCTGTTTAAGTAGCTAACTCTTTAATATGTGCTTATTGTGAACATTCATTTGCATTTCAGGACCACGTGGATTTGAAGCACCATTTTCTTTCATCAGAGAAATGTGTGATCTTAAATTTGCACCTCAATGGATGGAACCAATTTTATAAAGGGCATAATGTTCAAGCAGTGCGTCAGGAAAGGTGATTTCAAGGAGTAATAACCTCACTGACATCGATCTTCTCAGCATGGGAGGACATAGCAGAAGCCAACATGCGGAGTTGATCTGATGCTGGAGAAGATTATTGGGTTTCATTGTCTAATTGACCGGAATCCTGCTGCTTCTGCTTTGTTTCGCTCACGTAACCTAAATTTATCTTGGCCTGTCAATACAAGACTTTGTATTTATTTCCAAGTGTTCAGATTGTTCCAGAAATGGCCAAATGCTAATCTGTAAAATGTCTCGGCTGTTTTCTAACCTCATCATCAGAGCAATCATATTTGCCTTGTGGTCTCCCAGTCCAATACTGGACAATTAAAAAGGGGCTCCAAATAAAAAAAAATAAATAAAAAAATAAAAATGGTTCATGACAAAATGTCAAAACGGCTGCTTTGATGCAAAAATCAAATGAAACACTTTCCACCATGAAAGATGGTGCTCCATCTCATCGGTAAAGTAATGATGTATGCCACGGGTCTGGCAGGGACAGACGATAACGATGATAGTCATTTAACATATTTACTGGCCTACAATGATTACCATCTGCAATTTTATGGTTGGTTTGGAATCACTTTATTCTCGCTTTTATGGCAGAGATTGTGCAATCAAATGTGCTTTCATTATTTCATGTTTGCTGAGCCAGCGAAGTCCAAGTTTATTGTCATTTTGAAAGACTATTTCATTAAGTCTCTTTTCAAATGGAGGCCTTCAGGCTCGACTAGAGTCCATGATTACTGAGCCTTTTACTTTTTTACTGAACTGTCTTAACAAGGCCATGAGTCAGGAAATGAGTCAATGATGTCGGGCTGCAAAATCCCCTCCTACACTGGTTCCGACATTCTGCCTTCAATGGATTGCAAAATATAAATTTCTTGAGCTTTCAGTCTGAACAAGATTTAAAATGTTGAAAGTTCTTGATAATTTGTGACTGGAAAAGATGCATGCCGTTTTCAGGTCATCCTGAACAGATTATTTTGATCAGAAAGGATCCGACGGGTCAGGTGAGTGATGGGAATGCCGTCAGTGGGAAGATAAGAGCAGAAATGCTAAAGTTGAAAAGAAAAAAGAAAGTATTTGTAGCTTTCAAAAAAAGAAAAAGGGTGAAAACTTGGTTGAAGATGCCTTTTACAACTAAATGTGTCAAAAGAACTCAGGCTGGTGAGAAACAGACTAAATACGCGGGCAATGAGAGGCGATGGGGAACAGGTGGAACAGGGAGGAGACAATCAGAGACAGGTGGGAATGATCAGAGGGAAAACGAGGAAGGAAGAGAGGAAGGCATGAAGAGGATACAATACTAAACTAACACAATACTTCACAATCCTGTCCGGTCAAGCCCTCTTAGAAAGAAGAAAACATGTTGTGCCACCTCACACCCTCTACCACAACTACAAATAGTGAAATATGTCTATATAATTATTTAATAATAAAAAACTACACCTCTGGATAATATTAAATCCTTATTAACACAAAATAAAATAAAATAAAATAACAAATGAAGATATAGATCCACTTACAACAAAGAATTACTTTATTAATCTGAACCAGAAACGATTTAAAGTCCCTCAATTTATCTTAATTTCAAGAACTTCAAATCCTTATGTATAATATAAATAATTTTATAACCCACTAATCAAGCCATTTGATACTGAAAAATAAATTTTAAACAATATCAATATCAGCAACATTACCTCAGGAGCAAGGCATAAAATTGTTTTACCTCCAAAACAAAAACGAATAAAACAAATTGTGCTGCTTTGATTGTTCAGTGCAAAAAAAAAGATTACATTAGCTGATTACACTTTATTCTAGCACAGCAATGAAAAGCAGCGCAAACTCCATGTATCCACAGCATCACACAACCTGCAGTGGAGTGGGCTCCTGTGGGGAAACACATGGCATCGCCGCTGGAAGTCAGACTTCCTACCGGTGATCCTGGCAAATCATCTTTACTTTATTGCCAGCTAGTGTAAATCGCTTGTGGGGCTTTGGGTGTTCCTTCGGATTCAGGTGGGAGTCAGTCTTCTTTGTGTAGATCAACGCTGAATCCTTTTTTTGGGGGGGAGGGGGGGTCAGCAGGAAGACACCAGCTAAAAATGATCAGAGCACGTTCCGGGTAAACATCCATGAAAAAAAAAACATGTATGGTCACGTCTTGTATTGTCATGAATTGGTCTGAGGATGACATTTGAGTAGAACAATTTTTAAAAACTGACTGTGTTTCTAAAGTGCTCTTTCTCCTCTGTGACAGCGTGCGTCTCCTTGGTAACCCCACTCTAATTGTCTAGAAAGGCCTTACAATCTAACAGAGAACAAAGCAGATCCAAGATGGAAGAGAAAAACGGACAAATCATAATGTAGCATTTTATTACAGACTTATTTGTTGCGTTCTGTCACGGCCCCCTCACTGTGTCCTCCCAGTCTGGACCTATGCTGTGCAAATTGCAGTGAGTTGGCGAGCAATGGGCTGATTGGTGGACGAGGGAAGGAAGGACGGCACCGATCACGGGGAACTAGTCTCCAGCTGAAGCTACTTAGTCTTCCAGAGTGTCCATGTCGTGGTGGCTGATTTTAAGGCCTGCATCTTGCCCCTCAGTGTTATTTAAATGGCTTCATTTATGAAGATGAAGATGCTGAGGTTCTCCTTGGGAGAGACCAGGTTGGATAGGATTAGAAATGAAGCAATAAGAGTGACAGTGAAGGTTAGATGTTTTGGAGATAAAGTCCAGAGGAGAGACAGGGACTATATCAGTAGAAGGATGCTGAGGATGGAACTGCCAGGGAACAGGGCTAGAGGTCGACCCAGGAGACGATTACATGGACGTAGTGAGGGAGGACATGAGAATGGCTGGTGTTGGGGAGGACGATGCAAAGGACAGGGTGAAGTGGAGAAGGTTGATTTGCTGTGGAGAACCCTGAAGGGACAAGCCGAAAGTGCACTAGTAGATGCATATAATGATTTATATTTAAATGATAAGAAATTGTATTGGCACATCATACACATTACTGCCGTGTTTATTCATTCAACCTAACAGCTGACTAATCTTTGCTTTAATTCAATTTGTCTGGACAAAAATAAGAGGCCTAATTTCAAAGCCGCTTCAGGCCTCAGATGCTACCTTTGAATGCAGAATTAGTCGCATTAATGAAGCGCTCTCAACGCTCTCTTTAGTTCCAGACAGGAGACCGTAATGAATGCAGAATCCCTTGTTCAGCTTCGAGGCCGCTTTGCATTACGGTCTCCAGTCTGTGGAGAACTTTCTATTTCTGTCCCTTAAATCTGGAAGCACTACAGCGAAGCATCTGCTGTTGTTGTCTGAGCCCACGGTGAGCGGAGAACAAATTCTATGTTTTAATATATTTCCGTAAAAGCGGGCAAATTGTTTTTTTTTGCTGCCAGTTATTGTTGTGGTAAATGCAGTATTTATTTGTGTGGGTTTTTCTTGTTCTTCACATTGTTTCTATTCAAGATATTTTGTCAAACAAGTCACTCACATTCCAACCTCGAGTAAAATTAGGGCGGCTCGTATCGCTGTCGCGCTAATTTGTTTAAATTGTAATTTGAAGGGAAGATAATCATTTGACAATTTTATGCCTGGTGTATTTTGAAGATAATGATATTGTCACAAATAACATAACCGCTTTCCATTTAAATGGTAATTTTGCATCGTACATTTTTCAGCGCACGAAGAGACAGGACAGCAATGCAGCCCCGTTTTAAACTGCGCGTTCAAATGACAAAGCCACGGTGGGACAATGCAACGACTCTATTCAGTTATTGTCTCATTTAAGTTGAGTCTTTTTATCAGCTTTCGATATGATGAACGAGGGAGCGGCCTGGGCGCCGTGCTCTACTGTATGCCGATGTGCCAATAGCGTGACAAATGTGCTGTGGACTCGGTGGCTCCGAAGTAACAGTAAACAGAGTGGGATTCCATGACTGCTTTCCACTGGGCTTCCTTGCACATCATTCATCTCCTTCATGGCTTGATGAAAGAGTCGGGGAACGCACAGTGAGGATGCCCGGAAATAATAAAGAAACGAGTTCATGCTCTGTGCCAGAGGACATAGTTGTTGTCTTACGTCTCAGCTCAGAAATGTTTCTTTTTTGAACAGCCTTGCATCCATATGGACCGATGAAGTGTTGTGAATAGTAATCACTTTGGCTTGAGGAGATCTATATTAAAGTTTTGACTTTAGGGCATACTGGGGTTTTTTTTCTTACTACTCCTGTGAACTGTAGTATATAGAGTATATAATATATCAAGTGTATTTCTCTCTCAAATATTTTTTTCTTCATAGAATAGTGATATTATTAATTGCAACAATAATTATAATGTTTTGAACCTGTTTATTTTTTACTGGTATGGTGGCGCAGTGGGTGGTGCTGTTTTGAATGTTCTCTGGGTTCTCCAGGTGCCTCCAGTTCATCTTAGGTAAAGTGATTTCGATAATTTGCTTATACGTGTGTGTGTGTGTGTGTGTGTGTATGTGTGTCCAGGGTGTTCCCCGCCCCTCATCCATTTGACTGCTAGGATAGGCTCTAGCAATATCCGTGATCCGGATTTCAGATAAAGCGGTCAGGAGAATGAATGAAGTGGCAATTTTCCCTCCTTCCCGTTTCTCTTGCACCTACGGAACGTGCGCACGTCGGATCCCTTTCTTCCCTTGAGAAATTTACATCTAAAACAGAAGCACTTTTGAATATATTCCACCGATGTGGAGCATAAGAGATCCAAGAGACACCAGTCCTCAGGTGTCCCAACAGTGTCATTTTTCATTTTCCTTATCTTGTGCACCTTGAAGGCTGCCACAGAGGACAAATCTGCAGCACTGCACTCCAGGAAGGCTTCAACAGTCTCCAGAGGAAGAGTCTACCTTTGGTATTGAACAGTCCAGTAACCGAGGCTGCGAGCCGCGTCTAAGGCTCCCGCCTCATCTCCGGGACTTCCAGACTGGAGTTTTTCTGTTGTGTCGAGACCCTGATAGCGTTCCTCTGTCGATATGGATGCATTCTCCCAACAGTGTCGAGATTTGGATTGCTTTGCCCGTCAATTTGAAAAAAAAAAATTAAGGAAATATGACAAAGAAAAATGAAGAGGACGGCCATTCATCGGGCCCTGTAGACTATTTTTATGATGACCGGCACAAGGGAAATGGGAAACGACTTGTTTGCTGTGGCGTGTGATTTTGCGGCTGCTGACAGTTTTCACAGTTTTGAGTTCTGCACATCCAAGCTCGAACAACTTGATAAAAAAACAGAAAAAAGAGTTGCCACTGTCGTCTGAAAAATGAGATTTGTGATATGTACAGTGCGTCTAATGCTTCCTGACACTGTTTGATCATACTGTAAACTATTTATACCCACATGGTTTTTATTCTGTTAAAGCCGGTTTCAGATCTTCCCTGACAATTTTTTTTATCAGGAGAGGATGTTTATTGCAGCTTTTATATTTTATCTGTGTCTTAAAAAATAAAAAATAAAAGCCTCACTGGCTTCCAGCATTTTAATCTTCGCTGCTCATTCTTTGTTCATTTGTCTTTTGGCAAGTGGAAGAAAAGTATTCTTAATGTGTTTTTATAAGAACGGACAGGAGTACAACATATTGTCAGATCTTCTTAAAGAACCGATTTATTTCATGGACAATGGACAACCAAGCGCAATCATGCCGCCGCTTTTTGGAAACACTCGTACGTTTTATGTGAAAGACGAGGAGAAAGCGGCTTTGTCAGTTTGGCGTAGGAACTCCTCGCTTCCTTTCACTCCAACTTTTAATCTTTGTTCCTCCTGCGATGCACTACAGGATTTTCTTTCTGTTTTAAGGATGTCAGATCCTTGCAATAACAAATGAGAGCGATTTATTGCTTGATCTCTCCTGTGATGTATTATCCAGCGGTGAAAAGGAGCTAAAGTAGCCAGATTAACTGAGAACTATTTGGCACTTCAGGATCATATGTCAGACCTTCCATTTTTACACGCAGAAAACGAACATCGCTGACCTTGACCCTCGGCAAAACGCAGCTCATCACTCATGTTGTCGCTCCAAGAGGCTTCTCAATGGAGGGGGTCTCAGCCGGGAGTCTGGCCTGCAGTGCAACCACAGTGACAGAAGATCAATCAGAACCATTCTGTAGTTTTTGTTTTGTGTGTGTGTGTGTGTGTGTGATCTTGCTAACAAACAAACAGCGATGTAGATGCAAATTTTCAAAAGCCCGTCGGAACTCCCAGTCGTCGCTAAGTGAGGACCGTCTGTACTTCACCATCCTCCCACTCACACCATTTGAGCCTCATACAAGAAATGTCTTGCAGGCATTTATGTAATTGAAACTGTCAAATCCGCACTTTCAACAATGGTGGCGACACTGAACCCACCTGGGACACAATCTTAGGATTGCTCAAAATGTGTTTATGGAATTTGCAGGCTGCTCAGGGACTGGATGTCAAAACAAAACGTTTATTATCACATCATGCAGACTAAACTCACAGATGTGTGTGTGTGTGTGGGGGGGGGGGGTTGAGAGAGGTGTGTATAGAAATGATGTGAAGAAGGTTTTAAACACGTCACCCATTGTGCCATGAAAGTGTGGATGATGATCGCGTGAGATTCTATTGACACAAAACAAACCAGGCAGTGACTTGATGTTGAAAACTGCCCACGGTGTCCTCATATCGATGCTGCTGTTTGTTTGTTTGTTTGTTTATTTCTGTCAGCATGCTCCAAGTTTAGAACAATTACTACAGTATAAAGGAAAAATCCCGGCAAAATTCCTTGCAAGGATTAACCACACAGCCCCAGAAACACAACTAAATTCAAGCACACAATTATATTTTTAATTGGAAATGAGTATTTCATTTTCTTTAGAACAATTTATAATTGTGTCCTTTATTTGCATTGACGTTTAACATTCCAAAATCCCCAGAAACCCCCAGAATCTTGACACTGGTGGAGTTAAGGACTGGCCCTTGATGTTAGGATGCCTTCATGGAAGGAACAACCATCGGTTGGAGGTGAGCCGGTGTCCTCTATTTATGTGTGAAGGGGTGGAGGTGGGCTGCAGAACTTTGGCTCTCTGTAGAACAAAGAGTCGGGCCAGACCTCCTCTTCCTGTAAATTACCTTGTAATGCCATGATTTGGCATTAAACAAATAAACTGATAGTCTGTTTGAACATTTGATAAACACTCTGAGCTTATTCTATCACGTAAAAAGATATCATGGAGGAAAAAATATTCCGAATGAAGTCATCTTTTCTGCAATTTGCTAACTCTTTAAAAACACAACACCAGATATCGTACTGATCACACATTCATACTGGTAATGATGCAGTGAATAGCGAGTACTGTACAGTGATTTTTAAAGCATCATTAGTGCTGCAATTACACGACTCAGTCGCAACTTCTTCCGGTTTAATTGGCATGATCGACCTCATCTCATCAGTGCAGTGTGTGGCAACTAAAAATCCCTCCAACGTTCAGCTCATTTCTGCAAATATTCCCCTTGTAATATGCGAGCCTGAGGCTATTTAAAAGCGCGGCGTTTCCCTTCAGTTATGTTGCAGTCCGTCCATCTGAGGGCATAACAGTCTTCATTTATAGGGCTGCGTGAAGCCGAGCCCAAGGTGAGTCGGTCTGACCCTCATCAATGATTTGTGGCTGCTGCACAGGCACCCTTTTCCCTCCACGCCCCTGCTTTGTTTGGAGACCTTGGGTTGGCCTGCAGGGCTGGAGGATCCTCCGAGGTGGTGACAGCAGGAGCGATGGGCTGCTCGGCCGTGAGGTGAATTAATGAGACATGCATGGGCAATGAGATTACAATGCTGAACCAGGTAAAAGCAGGAAAGGAGGATTACCATCTATTTGCTGTCGGAGACTCCCTCTTTGCAGATGGACTCAAACCCGCACGGCAACAAGATCAACGCGACGCCAACACGGATGCCGTCATGGTAACAGATTCAGGTTCCTGGAAATGAAAGGGAGCTGCCAATGTGTCTATTCATCACCTTCACCTTTAGTAGCGTGTGCTATCAAACTGCAGATCTGAACGATAGCATGCTCTGAATTTACAAAATGTAAATGAGATGCCAGTCTTCTCCATCACTGCGTGCGGAGACACGCTGCATGATGAATGTCTGTGTGCAGAGACAATGGCCGTGACCTTTACATATTGCATCATCAACACATTAATAATGCATGCTGCAGCACTTTGCGCGGCGCCATTACTGTGTTTCATATTGTGCAGTCGAGAAACAACAGTTCGCTCCCCTGCTTTTGCTTTCCAGCTTTGTCTGCCAACCGGACCTTTAGGGCCTGCTTAAACATTAATGAGCAGTGCTAACACTGTAAATAACTGCTGGTAAAGCACTGTGGGTTATTTGAAATGTAAAACCCACTGTCATGCTTTGATTATCTATGTCTCTGCCCTCAGCACGGATCCAAGTGCAGAAAGCAGCGTTCCATGAAGCCCGTTTGCCGGCCGGCTTATTTAGGCTCGCCGTCACTCGTGAGCACGTTGTGAACGGATCCCTCGAGTTGAGAAGCCGTGGGGTTACAGCGATGCCATTTTTTGAGGGCTCTTCAGAAGATTGTGATGTAATTCCGAAGAGGTTATTATTTTGCAGACTCTGAGGATTTACTCGAGCAACGCTGTGCTCGAGGCTGCGCATCTGTCACGGGGAAATTGTTTTTAAGAAGACTCAAATAGACATCCTTTAATTCTACAGAAAACACATTAGAGCTACAGCATAATTCATTCACCCTTATGTGGCTCAGACTGCAAAAGCCTTTTTCGGGCACGTATTCAGCGAAGCAGTACATGCTGGAGGAGAGACAAATAGCTCCCGGGGTCTGCAATCAGTCAGTGTGTCAGTGCTCATTAGTTTTGTTCTGAATGTACCCTTAAACAAGCCCAACCTTGTGCCTTTCTAATTGTGTGTCTAGATACTGATACCAGCTTCTGCTCTGTGAATAATTAATTTGGGTAAATTGGGCTGCTACAATTTCGAAGCCTATTGTACTCCTGACGGTCGCGCTCATTCTGACTCAGGCCGGCCGTCTATTTTCAGCCACACATCAATTTTTTAACGCGCTGTCACCCTCGGGACACGGATGCACATCGGCAGCACCGGATAAACGGGTTTTCACCTGTCGCCACGTCGTTCCATTCCACGACATTCCATAGACACTGAACGACATGAAGGGAAAGGCTTGGTTGCATTTTATTCTCACTCGCAAGTCTCACACTTATTTCTGCAGGCAGCCTTGTTTCCAAGAGAAAAAATGAGGTTGCTTTTAGTTTGTAAAAATGATTATTTCACCCACCAGGGAGTTTCGGAGCATA
This sequence comes from Brachionichthys hirsutus, assembly GCF_040956055.1. Taxonomy (NCBI): domain Eukaryota; kingdom Metazoa; phylum Chordata; class Actinopteri; order Lophiiformes; family Brachionichthyidae; genus Brachionichthys; species Brachionichthys hirsutus. The sequence goes on along the minus strand of NC_090904.1, from coordinate 11,046,838 downwards.
TACCAACCCCTGCATAACAATCATTCCAGAGCCTTTTTCAACCAGTTGCTACATTCCAACAGTCACGGTTGAACCTACATGAAGCTATACGAATGGATTTTGGTGGCATCTGATTATGAATTTGCTTGATGAGCCTGCCTCCCACCCATATGTAGCTCTGAAAAAAACTAGTGAGGCTCGCTCCAGATGACCATACCCTTTTAAAAGCTCCCCAGACTGAGAACTGGGATGGGGCCAGGCAGGTGGTGTTAATGAGGTTTCCCCCCCCCCCCCCCCCCCTCCTCTGTCATGCTAGGGTTTCTTGCTCCACATTGCACCTTGCTTTTGTTTTATCTGCCAATGCTATTTTCATCTTATTCTGCATGTTGAGGCAGTTTGGCCCCCATGGATCCAGTGTCTTCCGTCCAACGCATGCACGCCCTGGGATGGACTGACACGCTACAGGCTGATTGTGCAACAGAGCTAGTTTTCTTTACAGTCCCACCAACAAAAGCATGCCATTTCGGTGAATTTACTGCTCCAAATTGTCCATAGTGTTGTGAGTGTGTGCATTAATGGTTGTCTGTCTCTGTGTGGTCCTGTATCCGATTCACTTTTACTTTTCATGGTTGGTGTATAAAAGATAACAAGAACAATTTAGAACCTTTTGATCATGATCCAGATCACCATGTGGACGGTGTAAATCTAATTAGGAGGGGAATGAGCTGCTTGGAGGAGGTATGCGCTCTCTGAGTGCCTGTTTCTTTTGCCGTCTTCTTCTTGGGTATTTCTAAACATTTTACACTCACTGGAATCTTCTTTGTCCTCGAAAGGAGGGATGGCCATTCTGGACAATCACAGTTTCTCCTGTTAGTCACAATGCCGTGCCTGTGGTCAGATAAAAAAAAAAAAAGAAAGAAAAAACATCTTTGCTTCCTCCCCTCACACATGAAGACCCTCTCCCTGAAGAGACAATTAGAGGAAGAAACCTGTGCTGCTTCAGCAGGCAAATAACATTTCAGAGATCTAATAAGACAGAAATGTGAATTAAGGCAATAGCAGAGGCCACCACAGACACTCTACCAAGCAGTTTTCTGATTAGAGTTGCAACAGCCACGTGTGACAAACGGTGGCAAAGTTTCAAACAATTGGAGTCATTATGCGCCTTTGCAGAATCACAGCTATTTATAGAAAAGGCTTTCATACGGTCGTATTTTATATCAGGGGCAACGCGAAGCAAAGGCTGATCACAGCTTGAAGCAATGCTTCATCGCCAAGGGTTTTGTGTGCAACAGAAAAGGAAAGACTCCTCCCTGGTCCCATGTGAAGCAATTTGTTGAGACAGCACATACATTAGACAGCCAGACTTAGTGAGTCACTTATTACAGACAGGCCAGATCGTGATTGAAAGGTCTGGATATAAAAAGCAACTCTGATTTGTCTCTTTCTTCTGTAATGTTACTCACACCGAGTGGGAGGAGATGCTATGAATCATTACCGACAGTCACTGAGCAGCACGTATGAGTCTGGATGCGTGTGTGTGTCTCATTAGTGACGTCTGGAAGGCAGGAGTCTGCTAGTAGTAAACACAAAAAAATAAATGGGCTTGGCAGAATCTGAACTCATCAGAGAAAGACGGACGTTCTTTTCTTGTCAAGAGGAAGGCGGCCGTTCTCAAGGAACAAAGTCTAGAGACATTTCAGTTGTCGACCAATTGACATTGCAATCAGGGGAAACTGGGTTGAAGTAAATAAGACAGTTCATTACATCAACACGTGATAATTGGTGTGACAGGAAGTCGGTGTCAGAAAGTCTTTGCTGATTAAGATCGACGGAGGTGGTGGTGGCGGCGGCGGCTGATGACTCGGGTGAAGATGATAAATGATGCTATTGGTGGATGTTGAGTGTGTGAGGACTATTACCTGTGCCGTGCGAATTCTTGTAATTTTCCTTTGACATGTTACACATGCTGCACTCTTTTACTTTTAAGAGCTTTGGTCCTGCATGTAAGATGTTCCAAGTTATTTTTAGATTGGCATTTTTACACTGAAACTGCCACAAAGCTGCTGCATTTGTTAGTTTTTTTTGCACTACAAGAAAGAAAACCTAAAACTTTAGACACCTTTATTGGTGGTTTAGGTTGTTTTGATAGTTTGCATAACATTTCCAAAATTGCTCCCTGTGAATTTCTCACACATATTAGAGAAAGCATAAAATGGAAGGAGATAACATCTCAGTTTTCTCCTCACGGATGTGAAATGAAACACAGAATGCAATTTCACTTATGGTGAAGGGAGACAGCCAAATTACACCTCTTGTGCACAAGCCCGACCTCAGTAAACCGCAGAATGCATTTGTTCAAAGCTAAACTATAGCCAAATCCATTCCTCGCACTGCGGCCAGTGACAGGAATGGATTTACATCCGTATACACATCACTATAAGGCAGGCCATAATTTTTGCTTAAGTCCGAAACTAAGAGGATACTGAGATCTTGTTTAAGATCAGGTCAGCAGTGCAACAGATTCATTCTTTGCTATTTCTGGAGACCCTTCGAACACCCTGAATTTCTGTTGTAATGTAATGTTCTATTACTTTCTCGCTCCTTGCACATCAATGTTTTCCCGCCTATAAACCTCCCACATGCTTTTGCTTCTGGCAAACCAAGCTTGTGTTCTCAAACTGTGAAAAAAAAAAAAAAATCTCTTGAAAGCGAAAATATTCTAACCTATTCTCTCATACTTCAGATTGGTATATCCAGCCATGTTTACTGACTTGAACTCGCTTTTTTTTTTCCACTGTTAAGACCAAAATGTCATGCAATGTCCAAATAAATGAAGTGAAAATGAAGATTCTCCAGTGTGATCTGGAGCAGTGAGACGCTGCCGTGTCTCTTGGATCCCCTTTAAAAAAAAGACATATATCATACTTCTATATTGACATTACGACTGACAGGCAATACACATTTTAAAAGCCACCTTGTCACCCAAATGATTGAAACCATCAGATATTTCAGAGCTATGTGCGCCACTTGCTCAGCTTGTTCAATATCAGGAGGCTGGAATATTGGCGTCCCACCGGATTAGGAAGCAATTACATGAAATGAATACTTTAATTATCTCAACGCTTCTGATAACAGCATATTTACCCCTGGCGTAGTTTGCATTCCTGGATTCTGAACACATTCTCCACATATCATGAAAATGAAATCTATCCTTGCCACTTCCTCTCTATTTTTGGGTATGGGGGATTTCACAAGGGAGTTGATTATATTGATGATGATGATGGTGCTGGTGTATCTTCCCCCTGGGATTGTCCATGCATGAATGCTCCCTGGAGTTAGAATCCATAATAATAATGACTTCTCGTTCCTGTTCTGCTGCTTTACTGGCTAGAATGAGGGTAAAGCGCTCGTTTACATATCTGGACAAAGATAGAGCCCAAACAAAATGTATGATTTTTTCCCCCCAGTATTTATTTCTTTGGTTTGATGGCATTTTAGACGATTATCTAATTTGAATTTAAAAAAATATAGAACGGATCACTAATTTCCTGTACATCAAAGCTTTAGAAGATTTTGAACGAATCATTTCTACACTGATGAAACTCTATTTTCTTATCACGCGAAACAAGTTTCATTTTAGAAGCTCGTGACAGCAAAGGGATTTTTAAGGCCATGTGTTTCTTTAATTATTTTTTTAGTATGCCAATACTGCTTTCAATTATTACTTTTATCTTTGGTTCTTTTATCAGAAATAGTTTTCTTGCCTAGAACTCAATTAAAAAAATAGATGAAGCTGAAAGTTATTACCTCAGTTGCATAGAGGATAAGTACAAATACCTGAATCAACTTTAAGCTTTCGGGGTTGGATTCTCTGAAAAGTAGATGAGGAGCAGAGCCCTCATTTTGGTTTGTGTCCATGGCTGAAGGATTTTCAAACACAGCGGTGTGAAATATTTATCTCAGGCAAATTGAAAATGGCTGGAACATTTGTTGAATGGTAATTGTTTTGGCATTGAATATTTCTGTGGCTACGATAATTCAGCATTTCATTTTCTAGGTAATCATCTGAAAATGTGTATATTTGAAATAATGATTTGTTTTATTATTATTATAGTGATTTGTTTTTTCTTGGCACTCTTTTTTTTTAAATAAGTCCCATGCAAATAAAGACAGGATGCAACTTCCTTGCTTAGCTCATTAAAGTGATGATGATGATATGCCGTGTTTTATGGGACCAAAGTCCCTGAATGTTTCATTATACATTTAATTAATTAACTCAGATGCCACAGTGGTGAGGAAGACGTAGCTGTTTGATATAAGGGGTGGTCTGAATCTCCCTTTCTTTTATAGGGGCAGAAAGAAAACCCACACACGCAGACGCGCTTTGGAGTTCTCCGCTGGACGCGCATCAGTCCTTTCATCCAGAGCAGGTTGTGTTGGCTTTGCGCTCCTCTCTCCTCTGCTTCCAGCTCCGTCTCCTCTCCTGAACAGGTATGTCATCTATCAAACTTACTGTGCTATGCAATAGTGTGCGATCTTTGGTACAGTTCTGCATCCTGGCTGCGCGCACAGTGCAGCACGCACATAATGGCTCTCTCTTTCCTGGGTAGGCGTTTGCGCAGCGAGCCCGAGACGCCACTTTGACGCGTCGCGTCGTTTCTACAGATTCCCGTTTGAACGCGTATTATTTATTCGTACGTGTGTGAAGCATCGTGAGCTTTGGCGCTTTCCTTCAGGCTGCAGCGCACAGAGCGGTTAATCGTGGTGGTGAGAGGTTTCCGGTAACGCACGGCTCGGTCAGTTTGGATACGATAGGAGCAACGCACGTACAGTAAAGAAAAAGAAAAAAAAGTACAAGCTCATTTTCGTTTCGCGGAGGAGAGACCTGCAGCAGGAGATCAGAGATGGGAGGCTTTCTCCAAATGTTGTCCAGTGCACAACTCCTGCATTTGTTTTGTGTGTTATTAAGAAACAGCGATGAGAAAAGCATTTGTATTTTAAATTTATTAATTTCAGCGCGCTCTCTGTTTGAGTCCAAACATAAGTCAAATACATCGCTTGGGCGATCATAAATTGGATAAAAGCTTTTCCATAGTGGGTTTCGTAATTGCGCCTGTGTTGTTCATCTTAAATCATTAGGAGACTTCTTATTTGCGCACGCGCGTCTCTTTGTGCGCAAATGGATGCGCACCATTTCTCGGAACGCAAAATTCTGTATACCAAGCCTCCTTCAGATTCCTTGAGCTACACGTTGTGTTGTGACACAAACACACTCTCTCTCTCACACACACACACCTCCCCTTACCCACCCAGGACTTACAACATAATAAATATGCCATTAGCTATCATTCAAACGACCCCCCCTCCCCTCCTCCTCCAAATTATCTCCAATAATCACACTCCTCTGTCACTTACTCCAGTGGAATGAAGATTGATACTCCACTCTGAGGCTTCTGAGCACTGACGTTCACCCGGCCCCTGTCTAATAGTCGCAGAAGGGTCTTCATGGAGAATGCATATGGGTGCCTTCACTTCCTCCTCACCACCTAACGGCAGGGGCTTCCTGCTTCTCACAATCCAAAATTAGGAATGTGGTTTACATGACCACTTGCTCCATCACATAAAGTTGAGTCCGTTTGTCGCTGTTCAGCTCATTAATGTCTCCAAAACGAACACACATAATTTGAGGTCGAGGAACTAACAGACTCCTGGCACGCTTCGGGGTGTTTCTGGTCAATTTCTTTAATCCACCGTGGTTTAATTCACAAAGGTAAACAGCAAGAGTCATTTGAAAGGTTCAGTTGTGCGTATTTACTCAGAAAATGCTCTGTAACGTGACGCAACTCTGTGGTTTATTTATGCTGTATATTGTGCATACTTCGGATGGCTGAAGTAAAAAATCATCTCGAACATGTCCGTGCACCTTGTTTTTTCGGGTTATCATCCGACGCTGCCTGGGTTCTCTGGGTTCTTGCTCAAGCAGTGGCAGACCGGAACGGTGAGGTAGTGCCGGCTGAAAGCTAATCTTCGCTCTGGTAATAGAGATAACAGTGATGTATGGAGCGGATGGGGTAGTGTAACACCTGGAGCTGACTCTTGTCTCGTGAGGTCAGGTCTGCGATACAGCGTACTGAAGCAGCACTTTGGGTCGCAGACCTGCCAGCCTGCCGGCCGGCTCCTCTCCCGCCTGTGAATTGGCAGTCTTGATAGCTGCAGGTGGATCCAAGCAGAGGCTGCCTCTGTGTTAGCACGCTGCTGAAGCCTTGAAGTTGGCTGCGTTGCCACTCAGGCATCTGTCAGTCGCTTCTGCTCTCCAAGTACAATATTCCCGCGGCTAACAGCCAGCCCAGTGGGGGCTGTGACATGGTTCTAGTGTGTTTTACCTCGATTGTAGCTTTGAGCGATTTAATTATATGATTTTTAAACCGTACATGGGAATAAAAATCTCAGCCTGGGACAGCGGTGGCTATACGTGCGCCACAAGGGTAAGCCATGGGTTAAATGCAGGGAAGAATCTCCTCTTGTGGGTATAATCAGGTATCATCCTTTATACGTCCTATAGACATGGCGCCGCTAATGGTGAAAGCTGATTGGTTTTGCAGAAGGCAGTCGCTTTCAGCAGGAAAAATTCCATCCCGGTTTAGGAGAAGCCCGTGAAGGGGTTTAGTCTTTTACCATCGGTCCCTTTTGTTGAGCTGGCATTGTCAAAGGAACGCCCATGGATATCACAGACCAAAAATTATATCTGAATTTGATTTAGCCTCCAAAAGCTGTATTTATGTACATGCCTTGTGTGTGTGTGTAAATGCTCATCCTGAGTTTAATATTTAATATATACTGAAGAATGCATTAAGTTGTACGATAAGTGCATGGAATTTACACAAACTGTTAGCATTCATCTCTTTTATCCAATAAGTGTTGCCTTTTGCTGTAATATTTTACTTTCAATTCCTCAGAGCAACCTGTTCCACTTCAGTCGCGCAGGCGGCACTTGTTTGATGAAAAGCATCAAACAATGCACCAAAGCCTGAAGTCACAGCCTGGGACACCCAATAATTAGCCACCGGGATCAAACTCATTATCTCTCATTTGGGAATTCGGTTTTGTCGAGCGATGAGTCCCAGCGAAGAACGCCTCGGTGAGATCGCTGAACTCGCGTCGGATAACCCTTGGGTTTTCCTCAACAGGCTGTTTTATAAAGTCACCTAAAAGACTGAGAAAGTGGGTCACCAACTCTAACTCTGATATACTTGGCAGCTCGCCCTTTAATAGCATGCGCCTGGGAGGCGCTTCAGCCGTTGGTGTGTGTTTGACCTGAATTCTCTACTAATCACCGTCTGTTATTTAAGGAAACACCTGTTGGCGATCAGGCACAGCAAATGTACAAGTTGTCTTATTTGACTAAACTGTGGCTTTGTAGGTTGCTTCTATCCTTCAACATGTCCCAGATATGAGACGGTTGTGGACATGTGTGAAGAACAAAAATCAGTCAACCCTTTCGCCGTTGAAAACCACCTACGGCTAAAATACGAGACCGGGCTGCAGACGCGACGGATAAAACCGAGTGAGGATGGCAAGTAATTAAACAGGCAGCTGCACAGCTGAGGACGCAGACAGGCTGACAGCAGGCACAAGGAGTCACTGAGGCTAAGTAGCAGGATGAGACAATGACAGACAGGTGGTGCAGGGAGGAGCAGGCAATCGGAGCCAGGTGGATACAATCACCATCACAGCGGAGGGAAGCGCAAGTAGCAAATGAAGCAGGAAATACTCAAGCACAAAGGCCAGGATTATGACAGTGGATATAATATAGATATAAGTTCTCCTTTGTCCCGCTCTCCATCAGGGCATTGAATGCCACAGAAAGGAGGTGACCCTGCCATGTTTATGTATGCATGTAACCTGTTTGCACTGTTTCTATCATGTTCACTATATACCTGTACAATGATGCTGCTCAACTCTTGTGTCTTATATGTCCCTTGAATGTTGTAAAATGTATGTATAACTGCTGTAAAACAAATTGCCCTCCGAGGGACAAGTCAAGAAAAGTGAAGTGAAGTGGCATGGGGGGGAGACAATGTGAAAAAGTGTCCAGAGGATGCCAAGTATAATTTTGGCTTTAAGAATATCTGTCTAATAGGAAAGATAAAATCGAGCGTCATTTCAGGCAAAAACTTCCCTCATGCCTAAAAAAGTTTAATTGTATCTAAGGAAGTCAGGAACACAATTGGTTTATTATGTCACGCTGTTGTTGTTTGGGTCGGTGTGTCCCATCGTGATATCGATCAGTGTGGCCAGATCACGCCGAAGAGGCCCCCGCAGGCTTTAGATGAAAAGTCATTTTTCTTTATTAGAAACGACTCTTTGTCCAAGCAGCAAGAATGGACGCCAGAGACAGCACATGTTGTTTGATGCTGTCAGCTCGCGATGAGCCCGGGGACATCCTATGATTATTAAGGTATAATTATTGCTTATTGTCTGCAGTCTGACGTGTTCGAAGGTGCCATTTGTATGGAATAAACCAGTGTCATAACTTGGATTAAAGATCTCATCGCTCTACTGATGCGAAAGGGAAAATATAATAGGTCTGATGGCTTCAATGGCCTTTTGTTTCTGATAGCTATAGGCACTTCATTGTAGCAATGCATTAAAGTACATAAATATACTTAGTAAGTAATATTTTGCATCAAGTACCGGTACTGTACATAACAGAATGATATTACTATAAATCTAACTTGTGTGACTTTACTAAGACAAGCAATTGCTTCTAAGGACTGCGACTTGTGGTTAGTGAATTCATTGTTATAAATGTATACCGTATTGGCCCGAATATAACACGACCCCGGATATAATACGACCCCCTCTTTTTCAAGACTCAAGTTTGAGAAAATACTTTTTGAACACCAAATTCAATTTTTATACAGAAAATAATTACAGTACATCTGAAACAAATGATTATAACAATATATTCGAGAGAAAAAGCATGTTATTTTGCCACATTCAAACCATGCAAAAACTGTCTCACATCTTAATATCTGAACATTTAAATATGTGAACAAAAGTGCAATCACATTTGTAAATGAATGGCTTCTGGTTTTTAAAATGTAAATAAACCAATCTACTGTGATAAAACAACAAAATTGCAATAACTGCATTAACCATCAAAGTGAAGTCTAACTGGGGAGATCGTTGTTCTCCAGCGCCTCCGGGGTTAACTTCCAGACCAGGCTGGGGACGAAGGCTGAAGTCTCCTAGTCCTCTCTGTTGCTGCTCTGCTCTGCACGCTCTCTCTCTTTCTCTATCACACACTCGCTCGCTCCGGCGGGACACACCGCAGCTGGACGCGCGCACGCGCACACACACATCCACACAGACACATCTCACAACATATGAATAAGGAAAAACATCGCAATAAAATAATGATAGGCGTTTGCTTTGGCCCGGGGAGTTCAGTTCACCATTCGTTGTAACGATATCTGGCGCCATCTAGCGTTCAGAATGGGTATAATGTCTAGACCCCGAATATAACACGACCCGACTTTTTCAGCCTAATTTCAATGCAAAAAACATCGTGTTATATTCGGGCCAATACGGTAGTTAGTTCAACATATCTTTGGGAGGGGGGGTGGCATCTTCAAATGCCTTGCTTGGGCTAAACGACAGCTCTGAACCTAAAGATATTCAATTTAAAATCCAGTGAAAGAAAAAATCCCCGCAAATCTTCATATTTAAGAAACTGGAAGTAGAATATCAGATTATTATATATATATTTTGTTTATCTTGATTGATTTTGAATTCATTTTGCAGACAATGATCTCAGCAGCAGTTTCCACTGAATTATTTTGTCATGTTTATATTAAAAAAGATTGAATTTGTTTAGAGTAGCAAGCCTGAGACTTTCTGATCCATCCATCGTAATTGTCGGATCTCTTGCCGCTTAAACGCCTTGTGGGTCACTGTCTGCTGGAACCTATGCCAGCTGACTAAGGGGTGGAGAAGGTGTACACCCTGGATGTGTCACCAGCTCATCACAGGGCCACACAAAAGAAAAACAACCATGCACACTTGCACTCACACCTACAGCTGCGTGTTTTTGGAGATGGGAGGAAGCCGGAAAACCCTGAGAGAACTCACACAGACACAGGGAGAACATGCAAACGCCGCGCAAAAAGGAATTGAACCCGGAACCTTCTTGCTGTGAGGTGACAGCGCTACTCATTGCACCACCAGGGTGCCATTTCTGACGCATTGTGATCAATAATTTGTTTTGAAGGATTTAATAATTTTAAATCTACACAACCACTAAATACAACACTGTGAATAAACAATAAGATTTATGGTATCAGCATTTGGTGTTTCCGGAGCGGGGGGTGAGAGTCAGGGGGAAGATGGAGGTGCGGTGTCACGCTACACGAGGCCAGCTAAACCGGACAGATCGGTGACCTTCAGTCTGACAGAGACGGACAGAAACCTGATGGCGGCTGTGCAGCCAGAATAATGTCAAATTATCTCCATCACGGAGCTCGGAAGATATCTTCAAGCTCACGTGTGAACGAATCAAATAACCGGGCCCGCAGCCATCTCGAGTGAAATCCGGAAGCAGACCAATGGGTGGATTCTACTTCCTGCAAAGCTAACCTGTGCAGTTGGACCCGTATCTGTTCCCACCGTGGTTTGATTTGTGATTTGATTTTTCTCGGATGAATCCACGAACTTCTGGGTGGTCTGGCTTTGTCTCCCAGCCTCCAACTGAAGAAAGTCTGCTCATGAATAAATCAGAGCCCTCACTCTCTCTGCTTTGAAGGATAGCGAATGGAATTACCATGTAGTGTACCGTACTGAACAGGGAGCTGCTTTCATCTTTTTGCCCTCTCTTGTGCTAAAAATGGCCCATCGCAGCAAAGTTGCTGTCCATTCATTGAATCTGTATGTATGTACGATTCCAAAAGCATTTCCAATATGTTTACTTCTGCAATCAATAATTAATTCAAACCTGGATATGAGAACTTTGCCAGAAATCCATGATAATTGCTTATCGTTGATGTGAGATGCGCACCTTGACTCCATGGTTTAACCCGCTTAGCCATGCAACATATTTGTCTCACGGAAGCAGAGGAATATTTTTCTGTCTGATATTTCCCAAGAAAAACATCATCTGTCGACAGGATGATGTTTTTGATGAATGTTTTTCAGGAAGCAGATTGTAACTGTAACTTCATGTTTGTTTGGATATTTTTGCGCCTCTGCACTAGCGCCAATATTCCAGATTTTCATAGTAATATCTAAGTGTGCAGCTTTGGTCCGGCACGGGATTACCAAAGCAATACTGACAGTAAACAACTGCATGCTCCCAAAATAATTTCACAGGAAGAAAAAAGAAAAGAGCACTATCTGCAGTCTTAATAAAGTGCAGATTATTGGTATCAGCACAGACCAGCAGCGAGCCGCGCGGCCATGTTTGGAAATTTACAAACGGGCTTTTCAATCAGACTCTGAAGTATGGATGGAAAAGATGGCTGAGGATAATTCCTCAGAAAGGAGCTGGGTTTAGTTTCCTCTAACAAATCCAAAAGCGTCACGGACACATTAATGGTGGCGCATATTTTGTGAAGAATACACCTGCACGACGCTGATAGAGAGCCAGTAAGCCTGTTTGAACCTTGCACGCTTGCAAACAGTTTGAAAGCTCATATGTAGATGGCATTTGTAGCAAATAGTGAAATTTGAAAAAAAAAACTTTTTAGTTTCGTCTAGAATGCAACGGTTATTTAGGATTGGAGTATTGGTGGATAAAACCTTGGCTTGCATATTTATCTCATCTGCTGTGCAGATGTCAGCGCAGCTTTCTGCTATACAGTATGGATTTTATTTTACTATCTGCAACAGTGGCATTTTATTCCTTTTCTTCATATAACCTCCCTACCGGTATATGCAGCTAACAGTTACCCATGCAGAATGCAATTCCGAGTACATTTACAGGAGCAATTTGACTTCACAGCAGCAGCTACCGACCATTTTCAGAATGTTCTTTTTTTTTTTTTCCATAAGTCGCACGGTTGTCACATGAAATGAGGAACGAGACATCTGCCGTGATGCACAGTCTCATTCAGAAGGATGCGGCTTTGCATTAAGTCTTATTCTTTATGGATCACTGGTTCTCGCAATTCAAAGCTGAGATGAGAACAATGCCATTCTACCCCCCCGACGGCGAGGCGTTTTCATCGCAATGACATATTGTGTTTGTCTCAAGGAAGCACTTTTGTTGTTTCACTGCTGCTCACCACCCTTAATGTCACTTCACACGTCTGTCTGGATGCTCCCTTGTTCTTCTCTAATAACACAGGTCACATTTTCACCATCAGACGCCAGTCATTTCTGAAAGGACAGGTCCTGGGTTTCAGACAGCAGGAGACAAAAGCCAGTGACCTTAAATTTTGACGCTGGAGGATTTTTGACAGCTTGCTTATTACTATAACGTCAACTTCAGTCTGACATTTTCACATCATATAGCACGTATAGGCTACTTCTGTGTTGCATGGTCATCTAAGCGTGTGCAAGTAAAATAATTGTACGGAGGCCCTCGCTTAATGATGCACTCATTTAACGACTCGGCGTTGCAGCAGGCTTTCGAAATGTAAAAAGTATGAGTTTAGCGACAAGGAATCGCTTTTACGACCAGCGGAATGCGCTGGCTGAGTTGTGAGTGATTACACATGTACAATTTATATTGTACATAAATGGCTTAAACGTGTGCAAATAGAAACAACACAAAATGTCAACCAGGTTGTCAACAGGGGTTTCGTTTAAGGAATAAATTGTTTGGGGAAGGGGTCTTCAGGGTGTAACGACATCATTCAGTGAGGACCGGCTGTGGTGCATATTATTCGAGGCAGTTCAAGTTGATCTTAATTGCAAAGATCCACAATCATATTGTGCTATATTCCAAAAAGGTACAAACTGCAGAGTCATTTTTAACTGTTCGGTTGAGTTGCTTGTAAAAAGTAGGGAACTTGAAAAATGAAAGACGGCAATCAATATCAGTGACGGATCACCGCCTTCATAAATATGCAATGGAATTTAGGACTAAGCCTGTGTGGACTTTAAATGTAGACACTTCAGCCATTCTGAATTATTTAAACCGTCCCTTCCTCTAGAATGGCCATCCCGAGGAAACAAGAAGGTGATGTGGATCTGTGGCCAAAAAGTTCAAATTCTAATCCCACATTTCAGTCATTAAATGTATTTATTGTTATTTTATTTATTTTTTGGTTGATTATACTCCGGTAAGAATTTCCAGAGTAGACCTCCAGACAATGTTTCTTTACAAAACTGTATGCATACATCAATTCCTGGTTGTTGAAGTATTTTAGTGTTACCATTATTATTTTCATTCACAAATGCATTTAACAAGAATAGCATTAACCCGGGACAACTTGATGAACTCCTTTCTAACTGTCTGTCTTCACTGAAATGTGCCCTTGGCAGAAGATCTTTAGTATTTCCTGCCCGTATAATTTGAAGCCATATGAAATGTTGCAGTCGAGCTTTTTGTCTCTGCTATTTTCATCTATTATGCAATAATTACCTTGTAGATTTAGATGAAGCCCATCTTCTTGGGTTTAATATAATTAAAACTGTCTGTTTGGGCTGAGGTAATTTATCCAGGCTTTACCCATCTACACCGAGGTCACCAGAATCCTGCATGACGAGAACAGCTTTAGAGTGCGCGTAGCACTGAGCTTGTGCACGGTTTCAATCTGTATGTGCAGCCACTGCTGTTCTGGTCTCACTTGACTCCAAACATAAGGGGGTCAAACTTCTCTTGTTTCATCCTATAGTGTCTCTAACCTCAGACTGAAGCCCGTGGTCGCTTTGTGCTACAATATTCCAGAACCCGACGCAGAGAAGTTAACTGGATGTAGAAGTTCTCCAGTTACTACAGGGACTCCATGAGCAAAAAAGGAAGGATGCTACCAGAACCACCAGCTTGCATTGGCAATGCTGCTTTGCCCACTTGGTGCTGGTACCAAGCCAGCCTGTAGAATCCCAGAGCACATAGCTCGTTGGCTCTTTGCCTTGAGAGTAAACAGCCCGTATATGATCAAATCCATGTTGGATGCACTCTGATCTCAACATACTGCCTGGAACACATATATTATAAGGACCGGAACCATTTTCATACGATCCGAATATTGAGTTGAGATATCTCTCAGATATGACTGATGTTATATTTCCAATGCCCCCGAGCATTCCATATCAGATGTCAGCTCACATTATCGCCCCGCGCCACCCAAATGCCTCGGCTCATGTTTAATATCCGGGTGGCTATAGACGGCAGGTATCTGTGGATTGGGTATTTTTAAATATAACTAATAGAGATGTTTTGGATGTTCCAGGCTGTGAGTGAAATCTGATCGAGATTAGAGCAAACGCTCACTGGCTTTATAGCAGAATTATGCAGGAAAGTAGAGGCGTGGCATCCCATCTGGTGTGAGGGGAAAAGGCGAGTGGAAATGGCTCACTGGCACCTCCATCCATCCTGCCCCGATTTAGGTCTGATCCGTTGACGGACGGTATGCGCGTGATGTTTCATGAATCCATGTGGATTTTCTGCCTCAACGCTGTTAATTGCACGAATGTCAATGTTTGATGTGATATTTTTACATCCGTGTTAATTCATTTTCATTTTTACGGTACTGTAATTTAATTCTGTGATGTGGTAGCATCACCTTAGCATTGAGTGTCACGTCAGAACCCCACTCAGCACAGATCTGCAGGACGAAGGCAATTGAGAGAAAACCCCTGGGAGTTCGATGGGCGGGGATTAAGATTCTACTAATGATGCCAGATCTCTATCTGTTGTGCAGAGAAGCCTGAAACCTGCTGCACAAGTCAGATTCTCTGCCCATTCCGTGTTCGGGCGGCACCAGTCGGCTGCCTCTCCATCCAAATCTTTTAGCACACGTGTAACGCGACACGCCGCGCTGGAGAAATAAATGTAATGCAGACAGCATAACGAGAGCTTCCTTGTTATGAAGCGGAATTTCCCGCACCTCTTGCTTGTTATCTACAGAGTAGCATATAAATGGCGAACCTTGGCAGCCTGCAGCATGATTAATGCACTGCACACTAAATGGATTTGCAATGAACCAATCCTGCGATGAGCTGCTTACAGCCGCAATAAACGGATCCCTTGACAGAAGTGCAACTAGTGCCGCTTTTTCATTTGCATGGCAAATAGCCGCGGTAGCATGTGGATACGTGCGACCAGAGTGAGTCATCACTCGCATGCAGGCCCCGGGTTCCTAATGAACCACATACTGCTCGCTCTCTGGACCCGGTCATCTGGTCAAAGGTGTGTTTGTCCACCATTGGTGTGCCTGTCCCTGCAGCCTGGCTTGGTTGATTTTGCTTCCTTTGGCACGGCCAGTTACATCAGCCCAACCCTGACCTGCACCATTTCCCCTTAACGATCGGCAGCCCATATCTCAGCACGGCTCCTCAACAAACCATTTCTTTCCAGGACAACTCATATCCGTGGTAACGGTGCCAAATAACTCCTGACATCTGTGATTATTCGAACCCTCTTTCCCCATTGCACTTAGGCAGTTTTGATAGATTAAGCTTTATCTTCACAGCCACACTGCACCTCATTTCTCTTTGCAATGGATTGCTTGTTTGAGTCTGTCCAGAATAAGCCTTTTCAAGCAGAAATTCATCATTGCGCTCCATCCCAATAACAGGCCAGCATAGAAGCAGTCCGCAAGGCCTAATTGATTAAGACTGTGGCCCATCATTCAATCCCACCGCCAATCGTGCATTGTGATTTCATTGCCCACAGGAATGTTCTTACACTTGAAACTGAAATAGCCATTTCCTCAAAGTGGAAAATGTGTCCTGAAGATACAGGGATATGATTGTGTATACTTCAATGATATACCTTAAATCAAAGTATGCCGTACTTTACCTGGACAAACAATAACCGGACCAGGATTGCAATTTTGTGGTCCAATTCAAGCCCCGAGTGTGGGAGCATCCTAATGGGAAACACCATATTTTTCTTGAAGCTGTGCTGTTGTTGAAGTTCACCTGCATCTTCATCATTGGATGAGATGGGGAGGCTTCTCCTGCTGGAGCTGGGGCTGGTGAGGCTACGTCTGTGATGAGTGAAGCTCTCCTCTGTGGTGGTGGAGGATGGATATGGATGGGCTCACAGTGGAAAGTCCAAGAGAAATGAGCCCAGTGCTCCATCAGGGACTAGGGAGGAGATGATTCATTTTCAGCATCACTTCACCCAGGATGATCTCATTACTTTGTTCGAGTGGACAGTCCCAGTGATGAGAATTGGACAGGTCCGCAGAGCCTCCATCCTGAGAGGCATTTCATATTAGGCATCTGTTGTTTGCGTATTGATAGAAAAGGCAGTAATTTATCCAAAGTCAGATGCTACTCTTTTTTTATTATAAAGGTGCATTAAAGATTATGTGACCCCCCCAAAAAAGAGAAAAATATTGTTGTTTGTCTTGAAAATGTTACATACATTTTATATACAGTATATAGGAAAAAAGATCTGCTTTCTTTGAATCCTATTTGAGTTTTTGTTGAGAATATTAATAGCCCAAGTTCATAAATATTGAGCAAATGTTTTACTATCTGCTTTTGATGCATTACTCCCAGGCAACAACATTCAGTCACTGACACTTGTGCACATTCATGAATATCAATTCTAATTCACATGGGCGGATCTGACAGCGTTTCGATGCAGTTGGTCTATTATTTATTCCCTTTGCTGCTTACATGCATCATTAGATTATACTCCATGTGCATAGTCATAAATGGGAATGCAGTGTTTTGATTATGATGCCCCAATAGTGCATGAAGCTACTTGAAGACCAATTAATTAATTAATTTAAATGTAACTAAGTCATGTTTTATAAAATTTACTTCAGTACCAGAACCACAAATGTAATTTTAAAATGAGAGCGTTTATATTACTGTACAGTTTTGTATTTAGTTACTGCAGTCCACTTGTGTTTGTACAGGTTACTGAAAATTGCTTAATGTTTTTCAGTGAAATTAGGTCCCCACTAATTTAAACTTTACTCTCAAGGTTGAGTTGTGTGTAATTAGCCAAGAAGAATTTATTTCCTTCTGCTTTAAAACTTATCTTCCATCTGTGTTTACACAGGATACACGCAGGCACAGCACTGAGTGTAGCTTACTGGTTTCGGAACTGCTTGGAGCACAAGACACAATTACTGTACGCACATAAAGACAAAAGAAATGGCTTTGGATCATGAAAATACAATTTACGCCATGAAAGGCGAGCTACTACACAGCCTGCGCAGACAGCTGGAGGGCCATCAGACAGATGCAAGACGACTTCAAAATGCAGATGTGATGTCTCCTGCGTTCAACAAAGCGACATGAAACAATTATTAGTGAAGCTGTTGAAAGACACATCCTAAGACGCTCTGGGACACGTCTGCAGTGATGCATCCTGAGATCATCGGGTGTTCCGGGGTCCTGTTCCAGAGCATCTTGGGATGGATCTTTCAACTGGGCGGAACGGCGGCGTAGTGGGTAGCACTGTTGCCTGACAGCAAGAAGATCCCGAGTTTGACTCCTTTCTGTGCAGAATCTGTCTGTATGTTCTCCCTGTGTCTGCCTGGGTTCTCTCCGGGTTCTCTGGTTTCCTCCCACCTCCAAAAACATGCAGCTTAGTTGAACGAATCACCCAATCCACAGGTGTGTGGGTGGTTGTCCATCTATGCGCTGGCGACACATCCGGGGTGTACCCCACCTTTCGCCTGCAGTCACCTGCATGGGACAAGCTCCAGCAGCATCCGTGAACCACAAGGTGGATCAAGCGGCTGTAGATCCAAGAAAATGGATGGATGGATGGATGGATAACATTTCTACTTCACAAAGAAGCTCTGGCTAACAACATCCGCCTTCATTTTGCTTTCACAATGACATCACAAGGTATCGATTAAAGTTTGCCAATCACGTGATTGCTGTGATTTTCCATCATCTACATCTAGAAATAAGCTGCATGTTGTCAGTCTGTGTGTGAGTGTAGCGTTTACTACACACACACACACACCGACTGTGAGCCTCGCTGTATGCCATTAAGCCAAGTCATTTTGGTGACAGGGTGCTTTTGTTACCCATGTCAGTTTAAGCGCACAAAGTAAACAAGCGCCTCATGTCTCTTTCTTTCATGCATCACTGTGGCATTTGTGCAAACGTATGCATTGCCTTGACCTGCTTGTGCACATAAATATAATCTTGGCCAAATGCATTTGCAAAAAAAAAAAAAGCTAATCTCTTTGCTGACTCTACAAGCCACCGGAATTTAACTTGAATGCCAAAATGACTGTTCAAATCAGAAAAGAGGACAGGATGCGGAGAGAAAGTGACCCTGCTGCTCGGAGGAGCCAGACGGTGAGATCAGGATGTTCTTATTGTACTTCAGCACAGAACTGCATTTCATTCAGGGATCACTGGGCATTTTCTGTAAACTGAGTGTCACATTTAACTCATTGTATGCCATTCACCTCCAAAGGCATGTTTTATAATCCAAACGTTGAGCGACATTCACGTGAATGGCATACAATGAGTTAAAAATAAATACATTATGTCACACTCTGTGAAGTTCCCATGGAGCAAAATGAGCAGAGACAGGAAGTCTCAGTCAGCTGTTGTTTGCAGGTTGGCTCAGTCGGGTTGACCTTAATGCATGTATGGCTTGATAGGAATGACACGCTCTTTGCTGACATCACCTTTGATGTCTTTAAAGTGACATGAACGAGAAGGCAGGACTCAGCTGCCCCAGTGCCAATCGTGTTTAGGTGAGGCTGTCCTCCCTTAAAGGACACTCCGCCATTTTCTCAACTGATCTCGGTGTGTATTGGTCGTGCATGAATTTCAGTCAAGTGGAAAGATTGGCTTTAGGATATCTTTTCACATTGATAGATATCAGCGGAAAAGAGCCCCTTGCGATGCATCATGATATAATTAAAGCAAGATTAAATGAAGTGAGACATCATTTATGTCACTAATACATTTCTAAGATAATAGTTTTACATTCCTTCCTACTTTGTACATGACTGTCATTTATGCAAGTGTAGCTTAGCTTATTAATTAATCAGCCAATTTCACTATGCAGAAAATGATTTTATACACAACTATTAGTTTGAAAACGTAAGAAACATAATAAATACAAGTACTATAGTTTCATTTGTATTGCTTGCAGTCACAATGCGCAACAAAATCTAACTCCTCGCTAGTGGCACTTGATTTATTAATTGATTTAAATGTGGGATTGATTTTAAAATGTGCTGCCCTTGTGGTAATTTCACTCAGTTAATGGAAATTATGAAATATAAGTGCAATATAACAGTATTGTCCCATCAGCAAATGCGCAAACATGTTGTCCTAGAGTTGAGTATTTTTTAACTAATTTGGGCCAGATTCTCGGCAGCATGGCGGGGTGGGGGCTGATAACCATCTCACATCACATCACACAGCAACGAGGCTGAATGTTATGGGCAATTGTCCAAACTTTAAGCTTCAAAGCATTGGAAATATGAATAATCATTAGAATTTTTTGTTTTCATGAGAATAAGGATTACCAGATGTGTGGTGTTTAAGGTTACCTTTTATTGCAGCTTGTTTTGGTTCAATTCCACAGGATTCTTTTTTTTTTTATCTTGACACCAGATGTAGATTCATCACATCAGAATCCGGATGCAGAACGTGGCTCACAGTGACAGTAGACTATCCTGCTTACTTGCCTGGCTGCATAACTGTATTCTCACCTGCAACCAAGTGCTTCAATTCAAAGGCTGTGAGAAATTGCAATTTTCATACATGAAGCCAATGATGTGATTGCAGATGTCCAAAGGAGATTCTGTATTTGATTACGCACATATTGGCCTGCATAAGCCAGATGGGAACGGAGGAATAATGTCAAATGAGAAAAGCAGTTTAGCTTTGCAATGTTGCTGATGTTGCAGGAGTTTCTGAGATGAAAACAAATCTATCATCTGATCATCTGACAAGGTCTGCAACAAGCCTTAACTTTAGTACAAATCATGTGCTGCCTGGGACATGCAGCACATGCCCCCATGTCCCCCTTCCTCTCAGCATGACAGAAGTAGATGTTGATGCTTTCTCAACATTGCTCGAAGAGATTAATTCCCGAGCGATCTTTCTTAAAAAAAAATTCACCGCCCCCAATCATCACTGTGAGGTTTTAATACTTCATCCACCCGCTTTCATTCAAATATCACAGATTGAACCATCTCATGCTTGTCCTTGGACTTCCTGTTGGTTTTGCAGACTTTTGGGCACTTTGCTGGTTTCAGATCCGATTTTGTTGCGTGCAAAATGAGGAGAATGAAAGCTCAAATGATTCTGTCAGTCAACATGAAAATGTACATGTTGGATTTCGGCAAAATTAAGCAGACTACATTGCAATCCTTGTCAAACTAGTCTACATGCGAGAGGCAGTTCAAGCGACCCTAGTCCTTTGCCTGAATGTATCCTATGTAGGCAAGGATGTGTGCTACAATGATTCCGTCCTCAACATGTGTTCACTTCAGACCCAACCGGTCAAAGCAAAGGGCCACCCACCTTGAGTCTTAGATCTGCTCAAGGTTTTTGCCTGTTAAAAGGCAGCAGTTCCTCGCCAATGCCTCCGTGTTCTTGCACATCAGGGCTTGTTGGATGGATCATAGATTAAAGAGTCAGTCGAGACCAACTCGTCTTGTAAAGTCCATTGACTTGGCTCTATATAAATAAATGCAATTAATTATATCAGTTACAATAGCCCAGCATCTGGACAGCAGTCCATCTTACAGAGTTGCTCATTATGCAGCTCTATCGGACACATTGGTGGTAGACTAGTTCTTGGATTTAGACCAAACAGGATAGACGTGATTAAGCCATCATTTCACAGACAAGGGTGAAAAAAGGACAACAAGCAAGATCTGTGATTAAAACTTTCATGCCCTCTCTATTGGCTGAGGTTTTGTAATGCTGATCTCCTGTCCAGCAGGCCAGACCGTTTCTGACCCTTTACCTTGTGATCTGAGCTCAGATGATACCACCCCCCTAGCAACTCCCCTCCTAAGCTCTGGGCACAGGCGGTGAGTGTGAGCCCTGATAGCAGGAACTAGTTTGAGCAGCGGCCTATCAGCGACAGACTGGCTGTCTGAGCTGGATGAGATTTAAAGACCTGGACCTCCATGAATCATATTCAAATCAGCATCTTTCTGAATGCCTCCCCACAGCTTACCTCGCTCCTCGCTCAAGCTTATCTTAATATAGACAAATGAAGCCACAGTCTTGTTTGTCATTCCTATTGACATTGAAATCATGCCTCCATCGGTCATTATTGATGATGCCACAATGTCAAAATGATGCGAGTCTGTTTGCCAAGTGTTCATCGTAAGTAATCGGCAGCAATCATGTCTAGTGTGCACTGATTTACATCGAGTATTTTTATGAATACCAGTACCAAAGTATTTTTGTTATGACAGTTGTGCATAATTTCTCAGAAAATATTGAAATTAATAAAGGCGCGAGAAGCTATACTTTAGTAACAACAGTGACTAAATGTTTTTTTTCCCCCCCGACATGCCGTTGCAGCTCTTGTTTCCCTTCAGTACAGCGTTGGGTAGAAATGACAAGCAGTTTCGATAGATCTGTCTCACATTTACAGCTGCTCAGAGAACTCTTAATTCTGCAGAGAGCTTACAGAGATCGACGCGCTTTTGGAAAGATAAGAATTTCATTATGCTTGCAAGGATTATAAATGTTGAATGGGAATTTGTCTCAGATGCTTTGTCTCTGTCTGCATTTCAATGATATTCTGCACAACACAGAGCTTCAACAAAATGATTTGCCTCCTGTTCCTATTTGAAGTACTGCTCTGAATAAAAATAGTACCCAAGTACTGCCAAATAGTACTTTGTTGAATATGCTATCCTAGATAGGTTACTGTATCATAGCTAATTTATTATAAGTTATTAAGTGGCAACTGGTCCATGGTGAGCTGAGCTCCTTACCCAAAGTCAGCATGGATAGGTGAAGAACCTTCATTATTTCATAATCTTTACTACGTATATATCTATAAAGCATGAACTGGAAGTATTCACATAAAGTAAAGGTAAATGATTAAATATATTTTAAGTGTACCACCAATCTTTTAGGCCTGACTTTGGGAATGTGTCATTGGAAGGATTGGTCAGGAATGAGAAATAGTCTTATACATAAATTATTCAGCTGGATAATAAAAATGTGGCCTACTGGCTTGCCAAAGAGCCACAGAGCTACAGTCTCGGAGCGCCGGACACCCCGAACAGACAGGTTCAACTGCTAACTCTGATACCTGTAATAATTCAAATAAATGATGGGCCCCTTTGTGCTTAAATCCAGTCCTGGGGAAACCTGGAGAGGTAAAATAATGAAGCCGAGTTTGCTGCAAGGCACGTAAAGAGGACGGGCGGCGTAACTTCAGGACATCCAATAACACTGGTAACCTTTTGCAAAAAGGCTACAGGTTACATAACCTTTGGAATAATTTAAAGATTCATGTGGCAGGCGTTAATATGAGAGCATGTTAAATGCTCCACTGGACAGGTTTAAATAATTACTTTTCATAATAGCCCCAGAAAATCCTCAAATAATTCTTCAGATTTTACAGACAATTTTGACTGAATCTTAAATTTCCACCCTTGTGTTGCGGATTAAATTCGTCCTAAGCACACTCTAACACAGCCATAAATACAAAATATATTGAGCCATCATTCATACCTTGATTAGCATTGCATTCGTATTGTTAGTATTATTTTTACATAGTTTATCTTCTCAACTCATTTTAGCTTCCAACACTTTCATTTCCAAACAACTGGCCTCGCCTCTCAGGTGAGTCATCCTCGTACCTGTCTTCAGACTGTCTGAGGAGAGTAGCGGTGTCAGGGGTGACGAGAGCGCCAGTTTAATCAGGCTGGCTCGCCGCAAAGGTCACTGTCAATTCACTGCTACCAAATCCAATTACAGCACTGGATAGAGGGAATTTAAAACAACCTGTACCTGCTTGCAAGTCAACAAAACGTTTCTCAACAATAGAAAAATTACTCTAAGAAGCAGTGGATCCACTGCCTCTTCTCTAAATTGCTTGTTTGATTAGCATTTCTCATCTTCTTGTACTTCTCTTGGCTTGTCCCGTCAGGGGTCGCCACAGCAAACCTACCTTCTACACTTCACCCTGTCCTTTGCATCCAGCCACTCTAATGTCAGAAAATAACGAGTGTATACTTGTCACTAAATCTGGGGTGTATAATAAGGATATATTAGAGTTATTATTTACAGTAATTTGGAACTTACATTGACATTGTCACTGCACTCTGGCTAATGCAGGCCAGTCCAACATGTCCCCTGCCCTTTGTTCCAGTGCCAAAGACCTTCCTATTGTTGCTCGCACCTTCTTTGGTGCACCGTGCAATAGATCTCAAACTGTAAAAAGGAAACATGCCAGATTTACATAATTGTGTTGTAAAAGATTGTACCGCTCGCATCAATCTCAGCGGCTTTTAGAGGGAATGAAGTAAATCTTATTGTCATTTCATTGTCTATTATTGAAGGCATGCATCACGTGTTCTGCACGTCCTGCTCGCTGGTATTACAGCGTAGTCCTAAACACAGCGGCCAGGTTTGATGGAATGCTGGAGTGACAAATGGTTTCGAGGTGCCTGCAGCATGGAGCGCGGCCTCGTGCATTTAAATGAGTGTTTTAATGGATTAAAAACGCTTTAATTGTGGCAATAAAATGAGGAAGGATTGAGAGAAAGGAGAATGTATGCAGCTATGTGGCGTTCGGGTTGCACAGGAAAGTCAAAAACAGCACCTCCTCTGCTCTAAGCCTCTTTACCCTTTAAAAAAAATCCCAGCCTACTTTCTGTTGCAGCAGAACATTGTGCAGTTCGTGTGTGGCTAATAAAGCACTGCTCGGTTTATTACGGTTTTGTCACAGGCTGCAAACGCCATGTCCAGTGGACGAAAGCTTTGCATACTAATCTAAGCCAAGCTCCCTTCCTTTCCCAGCAGCAGCACCAGCCAAGTGTGATTGCATCCCAAACTGTCTCTCAGTGACACCTTCATTCACTGCAGCGTCTTGTTAGGGAATGCTAAACATCCCCCCCCCGCCGAGGCAAAGCTCAGCATTTAATTGGCTGCCATGATCAACCAGGAGGGCTGGTATTACATCCTGCGAGCAGGTATGAGCAGAGCACTCCTGATTTCTTTCTCAAACAAAAGAGGTGTGAAAATGAGATCCATACTTCAACCCAACACCTTGTCAGATCACACTTCGCTATTTCTTTGGTCTTACTGTGCGAGCTGGGACCTATTGATTTGCGAGGTCTTATGTGATGCATTCTTCACAGTAACTTCTCTGGCGTTTGCATATTTATGAAATCATGAATTACATTGGAAGAATCACAGTTTCACTGAAAGTGAACTTGTTCAATATTCTGATTGCTTGGCCATAAGAAATAATTGTGTCGACACAATTGTCTACAATGAAAACTTTTTGATCGATTCTAACTGAATTCAAACTGTTGGGATGACAAAATATGTTTTGGAATGTTATTCTGTAAAAGTACTAATACTCCCACTGCAACTGGAAGAGCTGCATTTATAATCGTACGAAACTAAATCTGTGTTAATGCCATGAATTTGTAGAAGCAAATGCATTGCTTGAGTAAATGCACATAGCAACAATCCACTACCGCTAAATAATGTGCCAGCGAGAAATCAGTCCATCCCAATCTGTAAGAAAATATAATTTTGGATTATCCAAAAATGCGTGTTACTAAAAAAAAAAAGGACTTTGGATCAGGTTTACTGTAACAGGACATCAGTGACACAAATAAATTGAAGTTGGCTTTCATTTGAGCAACCTTTATTTATTAGTGTCATTGTTGTCACAACCCCATTGGACGATAAGGCCGGATAGTCTTGGATGTTTTGGAGATATGGTCGGAGAGACCAGACTTCAATGGTTTGGGCATGTTCAGAGGAGCGACAGGGACTATATCGGTAGAATGATGCTGAGGATGGAACTGCCAGGGAATCTTTCTGCTTGCACGTTCCATTGTTGCTCCCGCAACTGGAGTTCCTGCTTTGTTTTTGGAAAACCTGCATGCCAATATGTTGTGCTGTGTGAGCCCAACAGCCTTCTGCCTCTCAGAACATTTGTCTCTGAAATGTAAAATACCTCTTGGAATATTTTGGATTTTAGAATGCGCTTTGAAACAACTTCGGATGTTTAGCGAGATCTCTTGGTATTTATTTTTTATTTTTTTAACAGTTGCAGAATCTACATTTCCTACCTAGAATGTAAATAGCAGTGTTTTGAGTTACTGTGCTGCAGTTGCCACATGTTGATTTCCTCCTCAACATGACCTAAAGAGACGTCAAAACTTATTGCACATGTGCATCCACAGGAATGTTCACCATCATATGATGATGATCCTGCACAATTTAAATAGCAAATTAGGCCTCTAAGGCAGCCTTTATTAGACTATATCTCATTTTGATATTAGAAACCATATTTTTCCAGCCCAAACTGCAAATAGCAGTCTTTTTTTTAATAGCTTCTACCTTTTCCCTGAAAAAAACCACAGCTGCTGTGCAGGGATTTCTATATTATATAATAAAATCATATTTAGAAAATGTTGTTATTAAATAAGAAAAAGCGGTGTTCTGTTACATATTCCAAATTTAAATTAAATCTTCCTTTCAGGAAGAATACTGCGGGTTACATTCAAAAGCACCAATGATAGTCAAGTGAATTGTCTTTGTGTTCACCGCTAGTCATTTACTTATTTGTGTGCCTGTTATTGAGGCTATTGTGTGTCTAACTATAAGCCTGTGTTTTCCCCCATCTTCCTCTTCTGCTTCATTTTATTATGACTATTCATATGGCTGATGTTATTTTTCCTACCTGCTAACACCTTAAATGACTAATTTGCAGAGAATATGGCATTCATTATCATTAACGGAAGGAAGAGGAGAGGCTTGTCGAACAAGTTGAAAGCTCTCAATATCGAGCTGCCGCAGTCAAAAGTGCTCAATTCCTTGTCAATTAAATGGAAGTTGTCAATTACCAGTAGCAATTTTAAGTTAAGTTAAAGCATCAACGGGAGAAATGGAAATGAGCTTCTGCGGACTGCAGAAGCACATTTTCGTTGTGTGTGTCAGAGGACCCTGCCGCAATTAAGGGCCGAACTTGTCTACGTCAAGTAGCAGCATGACGGATATGTGGAAGCCCGTAATAGACAGCTTGGAAAAGCTTTGAGCTTGGTGTAGACTTGGGGTTCACCTTGTTTTAACATGAGGGGTAACAGATCAAAGTGACAGGACTTTTAGCGTGGATAAAGAGTGCAGCCATTCAGCCGCAGAAGCTCAGAAGATGCATGCTTCATGCAAAAGGAATGATGAAATGTGTTGCATACCTTCTACCACCTTTGCACTGACGATTATTGTGTAAGATCGCGTTGTGTGCTTGTCTTCCATCCGTGCCTCATAGAGTCAAAGCTGTTTTAGTCATATAAGGAATCAGCAGGTGGTTTTCATGTAACAGCTGATTGGTGTTTGCAGTTCTCTTTTTTTGGTATTCAGGTGATTAGTTACTCAAAAGTAAGGATGGAACTGTATCACCCCACTGTAACCCAAGATTAATGTGTAAACAACTTTTGCAATTGAAACTTCTGATGAGCCTTTGACAAAAAGTCTTATTGCGCAAAATGAGCCCTCTGGCTTTAATTGAAATGGATCAGCGAGTTCTGATGTGCTTGGAATGATGGAGAAGCAGCGGCGGAGACAATTGCGCCCCGAGGTTCACAAACAGACGTTTTCGCCACGATTCAACACCAATCAAATGTAAACAGAGAGCAATATACTCCATTAGCTAATTTTGTTACCTCATTACCCATAGAGATCAATCAGCTTTTCGAGGCACTGTTTTGTTTATTTGATGTATATATATATATATATATATTCCAAAATACAAAAGATATATTTGAGAATGCCTCTCCTCGAACTTGCTTTATCTCTTCTGATATTAAATAAACAAGACTTGAAGTTTTGAAAGGAAATTAGGGAAAAAGCATAATTTGACGCCACATCAGTTGAAAGGTATTATTCGCCGGATAAGGCTGATGTCTTTGCACTGGGGTAGCGAGAGTGAACAGAGGGTGGGCTAGGAGGGGATTTAGCTGAAGGATCGCTATCAATTGATGTTGAATGTCTCACAGACCTTTTAATCCGTTTTGTTGTGTTATCTTTACTGTGTGCTGGAGCTTTTGGATACCTCTTTGTCCTGGTAATTCAAAATTATCCTCAGCCTCTTGAAGTTTTAAACTTGTAATCTTTCATTTTTGACAATCTATGTCTCACTCTCTCAACAAGTCGATGTGGCATTTCAAGCCATCCCTTGCTGCAAAAAAACAACAACAAGAAATGCACATGAAAGAGCCATTGTTGAAGACTCTGCAACATCAGACATCAGATATAATCCATACGTTTGCTGGTGTTCTCCCTCCAGGCTCTCAGAGACTGGCATTTACAGTCTCCTGAAAACGTTGAACAGACCCCTCTCTTCAATCAACGTTCTTCCAAGAAGCCGCTGACAGAACTTCTGAAGAGAGTCAACCGTGGAAGCAACAAAATGGCATGAATTTTTTATGTAGTAACTGCATTGTCGGGCCTCTTCTTATGCTCTGCAACATTTCCTATTGAGGTTTCTCGCTGTGAGGCTCCCAGCCGGAGCAAACTCCAAGTCGGCTCAGTTTCACAATGTCGGGCTCGGGGGCGGGGGGGGATGTTCCTACAGGGAGGTTTCTTCAAAGTCTTGTCAAAGAAAATTAAAAAACAGCTGTGGTTTGTAGCACACCTTTTGCTAAAATGTGTAATTTGCTGGGTGACCGAGGAGAGACGATGTAATCCCTCTCTCTTGTCTGAAATGCTACATTATTCATGCTAATGACAACTACAATCGCCCCAGCCAGCAAGACGATCCAGCACCATCAACAGGAGGCTGAGTAGCTGCGATGATGCTCTATAATGTGGGTCTTACTTACAGCATCAGCAATTTATGACCGGAATGTCTTTCGCTGGAAAAATGTTTTTGGTGCTTTTTTTTTTTTTTTGGTCACACACATTGCTGTCATTGCATCGCAATGAAAACTGTAATTTTATGGGAGCTTTTTTTTGTCCCCCCCATCCTTTGATTTTTTTGTTCTCAACACAGAATCCCCAGGCGCTCACCAAAACAGTCCCTTTTCATTTAGATTTGAGTGCGCTCGCCTGGAGAAGCACAAATGGGTTGAATGGTTTTGGTGACAGTTATTCTGTTTTCTTCCGTTGATTGCTTGACTTTAAAAACAGTAATGGTTCTGTAATTCTGGAAGTCTTACAAAGTATTTGATGGCTTTAAGAGCGATGTTATGACGTTTTAGAACAACTGAGTCACTGATATAAAAATGAATCCCTGTATGATGAAGAAAAGATGTTTACCACTTATTCCGTGGGTTATCACCAGCTGCTTGGATAAATGAAGGAAGAGAGAGAAGTGTGCGATTAGGCGGACGATTGTGCCAGGTATCTCCAGGTAGAGACGCCTTTGTCTGAAGTGTAATCCAGTGAATATAGAGTGTTATTTATTAAAGCCGGTGCAGAATCGATCCTTTTTTTTTTTTGTCGTAGCTCTGCTGGAGTCTGTGTTGCTGAAAATCAAATTACACTGAGTAAATGGCCTCTGTGCTGCCAGTGCAGACATTCAGGTCATTATGATTAGTTTTTGGTGTCTGGAAGCAAGTGTTTGCGATTTTTAATCTCTAGTGGAAGCACACTATCATATTAATGATTAATGGCTTGTATGGTCTGTATGGTCTGTTTCAACAGCTTTCAGTCACGAGCAGGCAACACCTTCGTAACGTTTGTTCTTCGAGGAAGCAGCTCTTGAAATGGGTCACAGCAGCTTATTTTTGTGGAATTGTGGAATTGACTAAAGCTAGAAGCTAGAAGACGGCGTTTGTTAGAAATCTCTATTTCCAATACTAAATGCGTATAGTAGGTGTTCCCCAATTTTTCCAAAAATCTCGATAATATCTGCAATCTGCATCCGATCTGGATGACATTCGGTGTTCAGATGGAGGTCCCCACCCTACATAATTGCTTCAAATTCCATAAAAATCAGTCAATAATCCACCAAGTTATTGAGGAACAAATTTTGAAGCTCCATTGACTGCAATGTGAAAATATCAAAGTGATCCAGAATCAAGGATCTCTTCTAGATCATCTAGCGGTAAAAATCCATGTTCTTACTATAGATATTCCATATGCATGAGGCCTGGCCCTCGGGCTGAGCCGACGTGGATGGTCTTTACGCATCTACATTATTAAATACATGCGTATCTGGTCTTCTGAGCTGTGCTGAGGCAGCTTGTTCTCTTTCCCGCTGAGCAGAGCTGCGCTCTCTGCCCCTCTGAATTCCTATGTTAACTTCTCAATGGCGAGCCACAGATTCATCCTCGAAAGAGAGACCGTGCCCTTGCTAAGCCATTGTGCGACATCCAAGCGTGGCAGGTGTGCATCCCAGATGTATCTCACCGTGTAAAAAGAAGCGTGACATACACTAGATTTACCTTAGCCATAGTGTTCCAAGAGTGTCAGAAGTCAGTGGCAGTAATTACCCTACACGTGCAGTGTTTGGGGGTATATTAGGATCTGCTGTGTTCGCCAGACAGCCTCATTTTCTACTCGTGCTCTCTCCATTGTAAATAATTTTGTTTGTTCCCTTTTTTATGCCACATTTGTCCTGGTTTACATGCTGTCACAAAGAGTCATTGTGAAACAGGAAAATAAACTTTGTAGCGTCTCTTTCCATCTGGTTGGCGTGCAGAACAAAGTGAAGAATGATGGCTGGAAATGGTAACAAAGAACAAAGAAGACATGATGAGCGGCGCTGCGTCCCACTGGTAAACAATGACATTTCTGCTCAGAACTAGTTGGTGCCAAAGCTAGACTCCAGGGGGCCCCGGGCAAAGAAGCCCATCACGCCTCCACCTGTCATATGGTAGCTAGAAGGGGATCCTCTGCATCGTGTAGAGCCTTCATCTGAGGTTTAACGGGTATGTAGTCATTGTCACGCCAGTATGTGTGGCTAGTTTCCCCTTCTCCAAAAGTATTTTTACGTTTTCTTTTAGTTATGAGTAATCTGTTAGTTGCAATTAAAAGTTTAAATCAGTTAGCACTGCCATTTTACAAACATTAATAAGATTACAGGATTGAAGTCCTGGAAGTTGCCGAAGCAGCTCTTTACCCTGCCTTGTCCTTTTGTTTACATGTGAGTAAACAATTTAGTTAATTTTTATTTCTATAGCGCCAGAACCCAACTTGTCCAACAAGAGCAAGAACATTGGCGACGGAGGCAAGGAAAAACTTCCCTTTAACAGGGAGAAACTTTGAACAGAACCTAAGACTTGAAGGGCGGACATCTGTCTTGACCGGTTGGGTTGAGAATGAGAGAGAGAGATAGGTAGAAAGACAGAGAGACAATGACAGAGAGGGAGAGACAGAGTCAAGGACAGATAGGAGGAGAGTCAAAAACCCAACACAACATATAAGCTGATGAGCAAACCACCGAGTTAACAGCTGCTATATAAAACAATAACTGCCAAACAACACAAAAGCAAGTTTGGCAAAATGATTTGTAATTATTTAATTTGCATTGGTTGATAATTTCAGAAAGAAATACCACTTCTCATGTCTATTAATACATGTACAGACACATGTTGTTTGAACAGCATCCGTGCTGAAGAAGAAAATAAACTCTTGAACATGAACCGTTGTGACTGAAATGAGGGGACATCGAAATATGGACCCATGAGGCGATACAGCATAGCGTCTTCACTCAGAGAACAACGGTTACAGTGTAAATGTTTCCTGCCAATATAGAAACACAGCATCTTTCAATCAGTGGATGTCAGTGGTGACTGTATGAAGTTAAAAAAAAGAGACGATGGCTAAACTCGGCTTGCGGTTCAGTGAAGGTTGCGACTGAATTTGAATGCATTGTCTGGATTTGAGAAGAGTTCTGTTTGTCCATTTCTAAAGGGAAGCGTTTGTCTTGGAAGTAAAAGCTAATAAAGCCATGGGAGGGAGCGTTCTGTCCAAAGAACCGTGACATTCAGTATCCCCCTTTTCTATGAAATAAGGAATAGGCAATTTAGAATTCAGCGTTTAAGTATGCAAAGCATATTACACTGCAGAAGCTGTTCTTCTTACTTAAAGCCTGCATGAGGATTCATCTCACACACTCCATGCACTTTCCACCAACTGCATGCGCGTCTTTGTTTGCTGAGTCTGTATTGAATTGACAGGATGTTAGCTTTCAATATTACCCAACTCCTTTTTTATTCCATGCGTAATATGCACTTGCACTGTGAGTGACACTTTCCCACTTGAGCTGCAGCGTTGCTCATGCTCCCTCATGGCCGACTAGATTTAAGATGTGTAAACCCGAGATTCAGAGGCTCTGCTAAATGTCGGCAGAATGGAAACTTCCGTGATGAAACCAGGCCGTAAACCAAAGCTGAGAGAGATAAGACGTGTTTTATTACGGGAAATGGTTTCCTTGAACAATGACTGAAATGAGAAGGCTGCGGGATTTCATACTGTTCGGAGCGGTGAGCCATGATAACGTGGTGTCAGGTAGACATCTTCATGGGATCTGGTGCACACAATGTGTTTGAGGAGGCGAGGGGGAGTTAATTACAAGGTGGCTGCAGTGAATTTCTGCTGTCACGTGTTCCACCGATCACTCAATGTTTAGTGAAGTACAACATGGCTCACCAAGTTCACAGCGAACGCTCCAGCTCCTTTTCTCTTTTGTTTCCTTGCATCATTTGGCGAATCGTTTTTAAAGGTGAAACCAAGCCATGCTTCACTCCGGATCTGTACATCGATCCATGCCAATATCCATTCTCCTTTTAATCACTTCTCCGCAGCTATCTCGAAATCACCGGCGAGTACGAGAAGAGAGGCGGGGGGAAAAGCACATTATCCATGCCTGGCTGTTACAGTATTAGGGATTATCCATGACAGATTGTTTCCCCTCCAGGCTCCATTAGCTTGGCCTCATCCCGTTTGGAATTTCCAGCACCTGCGACCACCATCCTCTGGGCGGAAGGAATTATTACCATTGTGGGTTTTTTTTCTAGGGTATATAAATTAATCATGGGCATCGCGAGAAACTACTTTGAATTTCAGGACTGTGACCAAGAAACACATTCTCCCCAAGGATGCCAAAGACCAATGCATCATTACAACAGAATCGTGCTATCTGATCAAGGAACATCATCAGCTCCCTCATGTATTTCCCTTAAGAAATTGTTGGCCTGTCTGCGTTTGCACACAATGCATAATGCCTACGGTCCAGAGGTGTGCAATCAGGGTCTTGGAGTCGGGACTTCAAATTCTGAACGAGCAGCAAGCGAGAGACTTGTGTTTGGAAGTAGACGAAATAAAGTTGATCAGCTTCAGAGCAAACGCGGACAGCTGAAAATAAATCAGCACCGATAACTGGGCAGCGCACATGCGCTAATGACTCAGGGCTGCAGGGGCTTGTTAGACAGCCTCTGCAATGGACTGTAATCGTTCCCATATTCTCACAATCCACTTAATACCAATGGCTGTAATTCCTTATCGACCATCCTAACTTTGGCAAGTGCTCGGTCTTCATTCACATGCATGAATGAATTATACGAGTAATGCAGAAATCATAGTAGTATCTAGTACTTACAGGTCAAACGGGGCAATTAGAGCCACTTCATTAAAAGCCGCCAACTAATTTACACTTGGGCTGGAAACGGTTGAGGCATCACGATTGAATCGGTTTGATCAATAAGAGAGCTCACAATGTTTTGGCCGTTTATAAGGTATTTGTAACTCTGTCAATATCCCCAGGCCGCTTTAAAGACGCAGGGTTTTGTAGGCTTTTCATCTGAGCGTAATTTGACTTGTTCTGAGTTCATCTCACACAGAGCTCGGCAAGTACATTTGAATTTTAAATCATATTGATTTGGAATTACTTACAGGCCTCTATAACAGTATTGATTGCAGATAGGGATTTTGAAAAAATGTCTGGAAAACATTTCACACCTATTTCAATTGTCCCAGGTTTCATACCAAAAACCTTGACTTTATTTGTACAGAAACTTACCGTACACGGCTTTGAGTCAGTCATTTAGCCTCTATTCATTCTGCACTTAAAGAAATGCCTTTGACTCAACCAGCAACCGTCTGAGAAGTCCAAAGGAGGAGGAACGCATTCGAGGGTTCAGAAAATAATGTATCTTCTGTTGTTGCATGGGTAAAGTTGTTTTCTCCTGACCAGGAGAATCTATCAACCCAACGAGCCTCATAAAGCAAGACGTCAATCAAAACTCCCTTTATTGATTCATCCATTCATTTTTGATTGAGACTCATGACAAGACTGCGGACAGGAAGACAAACAAAAAAGTCATAAGGTTAAAAAATTGGAAACCAAATCAATAATGAAAGCTGCCAAGATGCAGCTGGGGCAATCACTGCCTCGCCCCCTTAGAATAAATAACCGAGGGCAGAATAAATCTACTTCAGTGCCTTCACAGACACTGTGTACCTTCTTCTCTCTGTGAAAACCGTAGAGGTGACTTTCATTAAAACTCGTTTTAATCTATATATATATCTATATATTAGCACCCATTAACTCCGTGTATGCCATTGACTTCCAAATACGTTTTTTATAATCCAGACATTCACTGACACCCTTGACATCTGCCTCACTTCAACGGCCAATAACTCAAGAATGGGTTAAACGGGTATAGCTGAGTTGAAAATGGCTGGCACTGAATGAGTTAACAAGAAACTGAACTGATAGCTTGAGGGGTATTTGGGGGGGCATTCAGTGACACTTCATACGGTCTAAATGACAATGGCCTTGGTGCAGGTCGAGCTGGTGCTCTCAGCAGATTAATCACAACGATCGACATCTATATATATATATATATTATATTTTTTTTTTCAGCTCTAAATCAATGGCAATAGTTCCCAGCATTATGATCGATCAAAGATTTGCTGCCTGTCTGCATTTTTTTCTATTGAACTAATTTGTCCTCTGGGCTTTTCCTTCGCCTTTTCTCATCAGCATGCTCTCCGATATGTACTGAATGTTTAATGCATCAAACATTTTTCCAGCGTAAATATGTTGAACCCACGGTTCTAGAAAGCTAACATCACCATGGCAGGGTGTGCTGCTTGCCTTTTGTTGTTGTTGCTGCTGCTGCTGTGAGCATCTCCTGTAATTTTTACGAGTAGCGGTGTGAACATTAAATATGAGCTCCTACTTCTGCACCTCTGATTTGGGTGAATGACTATAAATTACCCAAAGTTCCCACATGTTCTTCTTTTTTTTCTTTTTTCCCCCAGAATACTTGATGTAGGCGGCGTCTCCTCGTCTCCACGTCACTCACCTGCCCTCCTTTTCCTGCAGAGCAAAACGGAAGAGCTTCACTCAACATATAATTCCCACTCTCTGGAAACTGGATGGGTACCAGAAGGATCTTTGACCTTGGAAAATGAAGATGTTGTTGCCATGGAAACTGTTAATCCTTCTGTCACTCAAAGGGGGCCTGGCTGGTAAGACAACAAGTCAAGTTTGGCTCTTGTGACACACCTGATATGCTTACAATTCTTGGAGGGGGTTTTTGCCTCCTTCTCATGCTTGTTATGTTTATTTGGCAGGAAATTATAGCTTTTTCAGAAGGGACCGTATTTTTTTAGAAGCCTCTGGGTAAAATTAACCACCGGGAACTTAAAGACGGTGCATAAACACAGCCATATCTGACTATTTCCCTTCAGTAGTGAAGAGCTTATCAGAACATTTCAAGGCAAATAAGAACCTAACTTTTCAATTTTGATGTGCCCTTCCTGTTTAAATAAGATGAGGTTGTGATAGGATGAAGTCGGAGCATCTCCTCACCCGAGATTAACTATAATGTTGAAACTAACTGCGACCAGAATTTACACTTTCTTTTCTGGTCTCTACTGATAAACGGAAGATTTACATTTCAGGAGACACTCAGAACTTAGAGAAGGAGAGATTTCTTCCTCTCTGGTTCATTCCTCCCTGTTTTATTATGCAATTGTCTTGGTTTACGTTCAACTGTCTGCACGGACTCGAAATGCGGCCAACCCGGTAAACTAAAAAAAAGAAGCCACGCCGACTGTTTTCTTTACACAGTCGTACAGATCAAATGTGATGTTGAGGGACTCCTGCAACATCTGCCTGAGAAGTAAAAATATACCTAAAGGCTGACACTTTATACCTGGATGTGATCACCTTTAAAACTCAGACAAAAGAGGCGAGACTTAACATCGGCAGTCACATTTGATGGATCCGCTCCCTCTGACCATTTACAACTCATCAAACAAATACATTTAAATTTATACAGAGTGCAAAGTGCGGCCTTTTGCAGGGCTGTGTTTCCATTTCCATTGATTTAGCACCTCACCTCGAGTCAGTAGTTTCACTCTGATATATCTATATAGCCTGCAAACGCAAGACAGCGAGGGATAAAATGCAAAGTGGCAGAGAGTTCTCTAGTTTACATGCATATTCATATTGATGTCTATGTATACCTGCTCTTGAGCTGACATCTGTATGCATTCCCATGAAAGCCTATTAGTTCTGATTTGCATCCGCGCTCATGTGTCCGACTGGTCAGTGCAGTTGTTTACAGTGTTTACAAGGCGAGGTTGTTCTCAGGCGTGCACACAAACAATTAGATCCTCTCCCAGATGAGATAGCGCGGCAATTAAATGTTCATTAATTTGCTTAATTTAAAGGACATTGCAGGGAGGGTAAAAATGAAGCGCCTCCCTCTGAGGCTTGGGAAACAAGGCCCTTACCTGAGGCAAAGACTCCCACTCTCATTAGAATGATGATGGTGATGATGGTGTGGGACGGAACGCTCTTTCTCCTGCTCAAGGTTAGGGATATGTAAAAGTGGGCTTCTCCTTAGTACACACATACACAAAAGAAAGGAAAATATAAAAAGAATAGTGTGCAGCTCGGCCGCATGACTCACAGTGTCAGAGGAAGAGGAGAGTGGACACCGTTCCAATTTCCATCGGAGAAATGTTAAATTTCATGGGAGTAATTAGTGCAACATTGGTTAATTACTCCTGTGCTCCGATCGTTTGGCTGGATCTCAACAAAACAATTTACAGTCATCCTTTCTTTATCACGGGTGTTACGTTCCACGGATAAGGAGGGTGCATATTCGTACAAATTCCTTATCTTCATTATCTATCTGCTATGTCGTTAAAATTCCCCCATGGATGGATCTGCTGCTGTTTCTGTACGATAAGTCCATTCTCAGTTTATGTGCACCGGAGGCTTCAGATTTCCACATCATACTTTCATTTCATTTGGGGGAAGTCACCAATCAAGCTCAATGGCCCATGTTCAATGTGCACAGCGAGAATTCCGAACGTCAGTAATGAATTTCAAAAATAGAAGCGTGCCATTCTCTGTGCATGCATCATTATCAGGAGCGGAAATGTAATATTCAAGTTCAGGAACAAAAGAATCAAAACGTTTTTATGACTGGACGGGTATGCTAACTGTCTTGCTCACAGAATCTCGAATTTCACTTGATTAGGAGGCTGCACAAATCTAACAACAAGCTGTGTGAAGATGCTAAGCTAAGCGCAGCCATGATCATTAGGGAGGGTGTGATTTAGTGGATCGCTGCTTCGTCTGCGCGACCCTTCCTGTCATTTTGTTATTGCAAATTTCCTTTCGCTGCACTTCCATCAGTGACTTTTAAGTGAAGCAGAATATGTTTCATTGTAATTGGAAATGCCAGGTCACATCAAACTATTACCTGAAGCTGGTTAGTCACGCTAATTACATTTCTTGCACGTAAAGCATCCCTTCAATGAGGGCAAAACAAATAAAGCGAAACGTTGCGTGTTGAAGCCTGCAGAGAAAAAGCCTTTTAATGAGCACACCGCAGGGTTGTCTTTAGTTAATTGCTCTCTCATCATAGTGCATCATCTGCCTTGTGACATATGCATAAGAGGGTTGATTTAATGCGGAATTGAGTCAAAGAGCTACATTGACAGCTAATTATATGGGTGTAGAGTTTATGCAAAGCTTTCTCGGACCTCTTTTTTTCCCCCATTAATTTGCTGTCACTCGGCAACATTTTGCAGCTAAGGTGTTTTCTTTTTATTCAACGCAGAGAATACGCGTCACGGGCCTGTCTTCACCCAGGAGCCCAGCGACAGTATTTTCCCTCTGACCACTGATGATAAGCAGGTGTTTATCAATTGCAAAGCAAAAGGAAACCCACCTCCTCATTACAGGTGAGTGTCTTTCATGGAGGAAAGTGTTTCATTTGATTTTTGCATCAAAGCAGACGCTTTGATATTTTGTCATGTACCATTTTTATTTTTCTGGATCTGATCTAGACAGACAGACAGATTGTCTGTCTAATTACGGTACCTACATTACTAATTACCCCCCCAGAAATATGCAATAGGACAATAAACATTAAGTAGAAATTACTGTATTTGCATAACTGAGAACTGGGAGTAAACTGCTCCTCAAACAAAGCAATTGTTATTTTTCAATTTATGTCCAGGTGGAAAGTGAATGGGAGAGAAATAAGCACAGACCCAAACTACAGCTTTGGAGAAGGGAACCTCTTAATCAATAATCCCCACGTCATCAATCATGGAGGCGTGTATCAGTGCATCGCCACAAACGCATTCGGGACCGTTGTCAGCAGGGAGGCAAGAGTACAGTTTGCCTGTGAGTACATGTTATTTCTTTTTGTCCCGATATACTGTGTAATTTTAAAGAAAGGAAATTGTTCAGTTGCAATTTGCTTTATTGTGATAATGATCATTTTCATGATCCATTACTAGATTAATCATTTAATATGAATTGCTGTATGAAATGATTAGCTGTGATTTAAAGCTTCCATTAGCCCACATATTATAGTTTTACTTCTTTGTATAATCCATTTATTCCAAGTAATTACAGAAGCAGCCGACTCAGATGATGTTGGATCATCGGTGCCGCTGCACAATTCATGCAATCATATTTGTTTCTGGTGAACGTTCCAGCACCAACTGATGTAATGAGCACACAAGAGGAGATAGCAATGCACGGTAACGTTCGTATTCCTGCGTGCATTCACGTAACAACTTTTGATAAGATTCCTGGTTCACCAGGGCTGAATTAACCCTGTATTCACTGCAGATGAAAGGACTGAATCTGATTGGCCGTGGCTATCACAGCCTCTTACAATCACTTTAATGCATTGTATTATTTTTGATCCGATCGTGAGACGAGAGAGCCTGTTCACAAAAGATTATTGATCGATTGATTGCTTTGTAACACGCCGTAGGGTTTTACAAATATAGCTTCAAGTGTCAAATCTTTTTTAACTGACTTCCAGCATCTATAAAATCGTATCAATTATTCATTTTCCATTTTACAAACAATAAGCTTACACATTTCCATTGTTTTCCATTTCCCATAATTGCCAATGCTTACCTTTCTTTTGTAGTGCCAGCGGAACGCATGAAGAAAGATATGATATGATCCCCCTTCCTGTTTGTCTTATCCCTCTTGAGAAGTGGTTGATATTTACAAGCCTTTGCGATTGATTTGTCTTCCCACTGTTTGTTCTCCTGCACAGAACTACAGCATATAATTGAAGGTGAAAATAATCTCTCCAAGTTCAGCTGGTGAGGCGCCCCCCCCCTGAACCCATGCTGTGATATTAATGTTGGTGGGAGGTTAGGGTTTGAAGCGGCGACCTCTCGGTAAAGTTATTGCAGCCGAACAAACAGCCTGACTTTCAAAGCTTTTATTTTACTTTCAACAGTTCTGCAGAACTTCACCAGGAAGTCAAGGAACACTGTGTCGGTGAGGGAGGGTCAAGCTGTGGTTCTGCTCTGCGGCCCTCCGCCCCATTATGGAGGTACAATGGTCTGTCTTATCTCTTCTGCATTGTCTCACAGTCCTGTCCACCTCAGTAATCTGTTTTGTTCCCCACTCTGCCAAGGAGGTCAAGTATTTGCCGCCGTTTATCTGTCTGTCTGTCTGTTTGTCAGCAAGAAAACTCAAAAGGTTATGGATGGAGCGTGATTACATTTTCAGGAAATCTTGGGAATCTTACCAGGAACAGATGATTTCATTTTAGTGATCATCCAGGAGAGATCCTGGATCCTGGATCAGTTTGAAATTTTCCTTAACATTGCAGTCAATGGGGCTTCAAAATGTGTTCCTCAATATCTCGGTTGATTATTGACCGATGTTTATCGAATCAGACACAGTAATGTAGTTGGGGGGGGTATCTCTTTCTCACCACCGACTTTAATCCAGATTGGATCCAGAATGGGGTCAGGAAAAAATATACAATTTTAACGTTAAAAATCCCATTTATGGATTCAAGAATCAGTTAAAATACACATCAACTCTGATTCACTTTTACTTTTCATGGTTGGTGTTATAAAGATACCAAGAACAATTTAGAACCTTTTGGTGATGATCCAGATCACCATGTGGACGGTGTAAATCCAATTAGGAGGAGAATGAGCCGCTTGGCGGAGCTCTGCGCTCTCTGAGTGCTTTTCTATTTGTTTGTGCAATGTCATACCGTCCCATTGTCTCTTCCTGCTTCTGTTTTCACTACATCTGTTGGACAAATAACTTTTTATGATGAGTCATCAGTTTATCTGTACGCATGCATCGTCGTCTACTTTTCTGCTCCTGTGATCCGTGGCAACGCCATCATCTATAAAGTCGTCGACGTTGCACATCCCCAACTGTTTTTTCTTCTTGATTTGCGTGACTTGTCTGTGGGTCATAAAGGTTGCCGGCGGCTGCCGTGGCCGAGTGAGCATTTATCCCGTGGCACAGCTGTCGGTAGGCGCATGCGTCTGTGTGCTGCTGATTAGCAGAGCCTCAAAGTGGTCTGCACTCCTGCAGCCATTCGGTGCCCACCAGTGCAATTTCACGCCAGTGTACCAGACTTCCTCTGCTTTTCAGTTGCCAGCCGAATCCTTCGTCCATGTGGGATGCCACAGTTAAACAATTTGCCCTCCAGCCTCGCCTCCCTCTCCCTTTAAATTCCCTCGATCTCTTTGCGTTTCCTCCTAAAGAGAATATAGTGACACATTTGGTAGGATTTGTGCTGCGTGATAATGCTTGCTCGAAGTGTTCTGAAATTGAAAAATGCCGCAAAATGTTCTTCTTTTTTTCCCCTCGTGAACGGATTCACGTTGTCACAACGTATTCATTGATTGCTTGATGTACGTAGAATTTGAGCAAAACAGTGGGGAACCATATTAGAAAACAATAATCTGGAGCGTATTGAGGAATCGGTTGGTAAGTGGTCTAAAAGGAGGCGTGCTGAGAGTCGATCTCTGTCAGAGGACATGCCTGCAAGTCCTCTGTTGCTCTGAGACTGCATATCTCAAACAGAGCTGGTCTCTGACAGTCTATGATCATGAAAGGTCTGTCAGTTTCTGCCCTGACTTTAGCTTTAATGATTTTAATTCACTGGTTTCCCTCAAGTGAGACTTTTTAACCATCTTCCCAGTGAAAAGGACTGACTGCATGTCATGTCTCTGATCCAGGAGGGCTGCACTAATAGTCAAGTGCAATCCACGGTCCCTGCATACTTCTCCCGCCCCCTCCCTCTCGCCTGCTATGCTTCACACTGTTTCTTTTCATTCTGATTTTAACTTGATTCGCAAAGAAAGAATGTTCATTTTCCAGCTAAAACTCATCCCGACAGTGAATCCATGCTTAAATGTCGAGGCAGGATTTGTCTGCATGGCTAGTTATTGTTAAGAAATCACACAAAAATACCAAAATCAATAATTTCAGACATGAAATTCACATTTAGATGAAGCTCAGCGGCTGATATACCAGTGGGCGTGTTGTGTCACGTAACACGGATGCAATGAAGTGCGACTTCAAAGACTAATAAAACACCCCAAACTGCTCAGAGGTCGATAAAACGGCAAGATGAAGTTTACAATAATGAGGGCTGCAGCGGACTTCGCTTTTTCACTTTACAATCCGTGGCGGATGCCCACGCTTTATTGCCGGAGGACATTGAATCATTGCAAGGGACAGGGAAGGACGACCCTGCCCTCTTTTGACTGGACCCTATTACTGATCTCCTTGCTGAGAATAACACAGGTCCATTTGTAAAGAATGATGGGTGAGCACTACATCAAACAGAGGCGTCAGTCTGAACTTGACCTCAGTGCAGGCTTTCCCACCCAGCTTGGTATCAAGCAACTCCATCAAATTCAGAATACGTGGTAGCAGGGGCTAGGCAAAGGCGTGGTGATTGGCTGTTCCATTTAATCTATTGCAGATGGGTTTTAAATTGTGCTGATTGCCTACCAGTCTAATGGGACATTGTCACCACACTCAGAACGAAGTTTTTTAGACCATCAGGAAGCCAGACTGATAAACTCTGTCGAGGGAAAGAAGAAGAAGAAGAAACAATCAGTGTGACGTGTTGGACAGTCTTAAAACGTCGAACACATAAAAGCTACAAAAGGGAGACCAGAAATCTTTCACTATTATTTTGTGTTTTTACATTTTGAAAACATTTTGCTCCTGTAATTCTCCTGTAAAATATCACCAGCCTACTCATCAGCAAGGCAGCGATTTCCCTCCATTTTCCCTTCAGACATTTCTATATATAGCTTTAGATGTGTACATATACCATATGATGGTCCTTCTTGGGTATGGTATTGAAACGACTGTCTTGCTTTCCCTTTCAGAGATTAAATATTCATGGCTTTTTAACGAACAAAGGAGCTTCCTGCAACAGGACGCCCGTCGTTTTGTCTCCCAACGGACGGGTAACTTGTACATCGCCAAAGTCGAAGTCTCCGATGCCGGGAACTACACGTGTGCCGTGAGAAACATGATGGCCAATACTACGGTGCTCAGCTCTCCAACCCCTGTTGTGGTGCGAACAGATGGTACGCATCCCGGCTTTGCCTCTGCTGCTTCCTGGTTATCTCGCGTGCACTGAGCAGACACACGCTGCTTTTGCTTAGTAGCAAAGTTTTTTGCACCATCTCAAAGACTCTGAACCAGGCAGGGTTAAGAATGCAAGAAACTGTCTCTGTCTGCATGATGGCCTATATTTGCATAACCAGAAATGTAGTCTAAACTGCATGCAGGCACGCACACACACACACGCACAGCAATGAGCTTGTCACACTCCCTTAACCCCATTAGGACCATTTACATTTACCACTTCAGAGCTATGCTTGGCCAGATATGTAATCCAAACTCATCCGTCCGCTGAGCCCAAACGCTGTTGCACAACGGCTTCAACACGCCCGCTCGCTTCTCTGCCGGTGTCATCCACGCCACAGCTCTTTCATTCGCTACGAGCTACAGGCAAGTGTCCGTCCGTGTTTTGCGCTTTGACTGACATGATTTGGTTTTCGTCCCACACGCAGCGGTGATGGGCGAATACGAGCCAAAGATTGAGGTTCAGCTCCCCGACACACTCCGAGTCCCGAAAGGCTCATCAGTTAAACTGGAATGCTTTGCCTTAGGAAAGTAAGTGTGAGAAACACGAGCAGCTCATTATGCTGTCAAATCGTGGCAGCGGCGAGCATGTGATCGGCGTGACCTTGGGTGTGTGTGTGTGTGTGTGACCTCTGCAGCCCAGTGCCTTCTATCACATGGAGAAGAGCAGACGGAAATCCACTCCCTGGCAAGATTAAAATCAACCACTCCAGTGGCGTTATGGAAATCCCATATTTTCGCCCGGAGGACGCCGGTGTGTACGAGTGTGTCGCCGGAAACAGCAGAGGCAGAGATGTTGCCAGAGGAGAACTTCTATTCCACAGTAAGAAACCATGTTTCGTTGTCCTTCCCATTTCATAGAGATGAATAATATATTTTTTTTATCCTTGTATATTTTACTGGAGGTTTTATTTAGTTATTTATTGGTCAATGACAACAAGTCGTTTATTATTTGTACTAAAGTATTTTATATTTCAGGATAATGTGGACTTAATTTGTGCTCATCATGCATTCTTTTTGGAAATCTACCATTTCTATTTGTCCTCCCGACTGCACTGATGGCTGGAACACTCTGAGATAATTTTTTTAATGCAGTGAAATGCTGTTGTTGTTTTCCATTTTCAAAGCGTCCAGTTTGACATCAGCAGCGCCGACGTTTAGCGAGTTCATTTTGTCTCGTGCTTTTTCATGTAAGCTGCGATCCAAGGTGCTTTACGCTTATCGTGTTTTAATTGGTTATGCGCTCAAAAGACGGTATATAAAAACACAAAGTGCAGACGGGAAATTGAAAGGACCCGTGATCATCGGTAGTTGTTTACAGCAGTGAAAAGCAACTAAATACTGAGTTTGTTAACAGTTTGCCTGAAGCGGGGTAAGAGATTCACAAATCCTTTATATGAATACGATTAGGAAATTAATTGGATTTGATGTGACGTTTAGAATTATACTCTCATCGCAATGTCTGAGTCAGAATCCTTGA
Source organism: Brachionichthys hirsutus (assembly GCF_040956055.1). Classification (NCBI taxonomy): domain Eukaryota; kingdom Metazoa; phylum Chordata; class Actinopteri; order Lophiiformes; family Brachionichthyidae; genus Brachionichthys; species Brachionichthys hirsutus. Next base: position 11,003,165 of record NC_090904.1, on the reverse strand, counting down.
CTCTGTGATTCACTTGAAAAAACTCAAATCTGATTTGATTGTGTTTAAAGTTCCTGCTTTGGCATTTGCTTCGTTTTTTAAATGTGTTAAATGGTTAGATTCTTATTGGAAAATCAAAATGTGACTCTTTCAGAAAATCTATTACTTTGAAAATGAACGATTTGTCTGTCCTCCACCTTCAAGCTGGGAACTTTTGTACTAGTCATGCAAATGAAAGAAAGGAGTACCCTTTAATAACATCTCTGCCGAGTTTACATGTTGTGTTTTGATGACATGGCTATTCCTCATAAAGTGTCTTAAAGCCAGCATTTAGCCCCGGAAAAATATTTCTAGCAATACTACTACTCAAATGGAAGCTGTATGGACAAATAATGCATAAAAAAAATGCCTATTGCTAGCAGAGGCATCATTTGGCACTTTGTGGCAAACGCACATCATCCTGTTGGGGCAACTTCCGTAGCACGCTCTGTTTGCCAGCACAACTCATGTGACTCTGCGCATGTATTCAAGGTCAGATCATGACCTTGAATACAAGCGGTGGTTCTGGTTGATTGTGCATTCATGTTTCTTTTTTTTCTTTTTTTACCAGAAAAGGTAAAAAAATATATAAAAAATGAAATAATACATAGTTTTACTGAAAATGATGCAAGGGAGAAAAGAGACTGAATGGAGCAGAGGAAAAGACTAGAAATGTGTATTGAATAAAAAAATAAATTACAACGACTGACACATTATCTGTTAGTCATGAGAAATGCACAATGATTTAAAACATCAAATAATGAAGGAAAGGGATTTCTGGTTTTACTCATCAATCCTGTGCAAGTGTGAAGTGTAAAATGAGCAGACTGCTTTCATAATCATTATTGGCATGACTATCAAGAGGTTAAATTGTGTTGCGTTTTGCTCAGTGGTTAACCTCCCCTCTCTCTTCTTACCTCTGTGTGCAGCTCCTTTGCTAAACTGCATTTTCTTTCAGTTAGTTACATTAATATTTTGGAGGTCAACTTAGATCAAATTAGATATAACTTTTAATGAGCAAAAATCATTTCTTCCCCGGTGCAGTTAAACTGCATAGTTTTTTTACTTTATTTTAGTATTTGCAGATAACAAGTTTGCATCCCTCTAACTCTGTGATCTCCGTGCGCCTGATAGGTCGGTCTGAATGGGAACTGGACGACGAGCTGCTGCCTGAGTCAAATCGGGAGCTAATTGGACGCAGATTCCAAATGCAAATCGAATGGAACATGTAGTGCAAATTTGCCGTGGCGTTCGTTCATGCCAATCTGACACACGTGCTGCGGATCCACTCCAGTGGTCAAAACAAGGATCCGATTCGCTTCGCATTAAGAGAAGATGCTCCTTGTTCACGCAGGGTTTTAGCAAAAAATAAAAAAAAGTATTGGAAATATCATTCAACTCATCTGGAAATAATATATTAATTAAAATGAATATATCTCGAACAGATTCCTTGTCATTTTTCTAAGATGTGGAACATCTGCACTGGATCCAGACTCTGAAAGACGCTCAAATGGCGATCGATGCCACACTGGAGTGGGAATGTAAAGCCGCCGGCAAACCGAGGCCCACGTACAAATGGCTGAAGAACGGACAGCCGTTAGTGGCACAGGTGAGACCCTGAAGGTAACACTGAAAGTTTAAGTAAAATGACTGAGCTGGCCTGACCTGCAGGGGAGGATCCACGTGGAGGCCGGCAGGCTGACCATATCTAGGATAAGCCTTTCAGACTCTGGGATGTATCAGTGCGTGGCAGACAATGAACAAGGAGCCGCCTATGCCAGCGCTGAGCTCAAAGTTGTAGGTGAGCAGTTTGTTTATGCGGTGTCGTTCACGCTGATTAGAACTGAAGGCCGTGATGTACCGTGCATGCATGGAGCCATCAGTGTAATAAAAGTGCAAATAAATACGGAGCGGCCGTCACGGCCTCACTCTCTCATTTGCATAATTCCTTCATACAATCAGATGGCACCGCAGTGAAATGCAATTTCAGTAATTGCTGCTGATGCACTTGACATTTTTTCTGCTGATGCACAAGGCGAGACCAACGGCCTTAACATGGGTCTGTTCCTCAGCCTCCCCGCCCGACTTCAGCCGGCGACCCGTGAAGAAGACCACGGTAATCCAGAGGGGAGGCGAAGTGGTCTTACAGTGTCGGCCCGACGCCTCCCCCAGGGCCGCAATCTCCTGGTGGCGAGGGAGCGAGCTCCTGAAGGCCGGCGGGAGGTAGGGTATGCACCGCTGGTCATGCTACGATAGCATCTGTAAGGGTTTTCTCATGTGGTGATTTTCATTTCCAGGACTCATTGTTATTTATGGTTGAGCTCAAGGGGACTTTGGAAGTCGGCGTTGCATAGCACAGTGTTGTTTGGTCCAAGACAAAAAAATAAATTCCCTTCAGATAAATGCCTTAATCCTCACTGGTGATATATATTAGTTTTATCTGGCTCCCTTTTTTTTTTTTTACTGTAGATAGACAGGAAGTGTAATCTGTGGGGAGCAAGACAAAGAGGGCACTGATTCCAAAACCTAAAAGCATCCGGTCCTAGTCTTTCACGGATCTTTCAGTTGGTCAAAAATGCTGGATGTAGAATCAATCTGTGAGGAAAGGAATAAAGCAACAATGATTTCCAGGTGCTCACAGTTAGGAAATAGTGAACTCCAGGTGAACCAGATGCTTCCATCCCTTCAGACAGCTGTGAACAAAAAAAGGAGATGGGAGTTGATGAAAATATGCTTTTTTTTTCTTATTAAAAGAGTGTAAGCAATACAAATAAAATATGCTCTCTTCTTATTTGATTTGAGCTTAATATTTGCAGGTAAATACACGTGATGCTCATTCATTTTTATTCTTAGAGCGAACGATCAGAGAATGAGTAATAATAATAAAAAAAAAAAGAAATTATCTTGCCAGAATAAACCACCTCCTCAGGAAATACGTAGCTGTTATTCATGATTTCATGTAATACGATGCTTCTTTTTTTGTTGTTGTTCTTGTTTTAAAATTATTTTGTTTTGGCCATTAAAGAGCAAATTCTGTATAATAAGACGAAGAAGAAACAAAGAGCCCTTTATTGTGTTTCGTTTTTTATGACACTCAAGACTAATTTTACTAATTTTAGTAAGTAAAAGAAAATCATTTTTATTTGCATCCTGGCATTAGTAAAGTGCACAGTAGCACCTTCCCTATTTGCCCCTCTCTGTTCCTTTTGGGCTCTGGCTTGGTACAGCCGTGTTTCCACAGAATGTCTGTAAATCGTTGGACCTGGCTCAGCAGGAGAATCATCTGAATTGATTAGTCATCATGTTTTTGATGGATAGGTCATGAGGAAGAGGTGGAAAAAATTACCCAGGCATAACTCAGACGGAACATTTGGAAAAGAAGAGAAATCCACATCCTGGAATGGCGTTTGTCTCCAATCCATAGGGTTCTTTACGTTTCTATTTGTTTTGCAGTCATTGCCCCTCAGGTCGTGTTCTCAGTGCGCCTCTCTCACTCAGCGTTTGATATTGTTGTCAATAAATCAGCACAAAACGCCTCCTGTCAGACATGCTCTCTGGGTCTCAGTTCGGCTCAAGTGAATACATATTTATTCTTGGAAGCCACTGTGAAATTGTTTGCTTTCTGAGCTGGCTGCTTGCTGCATTCCTGTTTGATTTACTCAATCCAAAGGTCACGGGAGAGGTCAATCTGCCTTGTTTATGAATGCGGCTGCATGTCGTGCAACCTGCACCAAAACAGGCAAATGTGAGCTAACAACAGCCTTATCCTTATCGCTAGCATTAGTATTTATATTTTTATATAACAGCTCTTGTCATTGCTTTGCTCTGCAGCCTATATGTGTAAATCACTGGATGTCGTTTCAATATATTGTTTTTGTCTGCTCCTGTTCTGTATCACTATCTCTCTCGCTTTGTTTTTGACTCTCCTCCTATCTGTCTCTGTCTCTCCCTCTCGGTCATTGCCTCTCTGTTTTTCTACCTCTCTCTCTTTCAACGCAACCGGTCGTCCACTATGAGCTTTTGGTTCTGTTTGAGGTTTCTGCCTGTTAAAGGAAAGTTTGTGTGCTTGTTTTTATGGGCCAAGTTGTGTTCTGTCTTTTCCCGTAGGTCTTTCCCTGCTACACCTGCAGCGCTATAGAAATAAAAATGAATGTGTAAAAAAAAAGAACATTAATGGAGCCAATCGCAGCTGTCTTTGGGTGGGAGGCGGGGTTCAACCTGGACAAGTAGCCGGTTTATCGCAGCATTACCTACAAAACTAGAAGAAAAATGATCATATGGATTTGAAGCCACTTTAATGATTTCAGGCGTAGTCAAAAATGACAAAAGTAAAGAATGTATTTTATGTCAGAGATTTAAGGAAAGGAAATGATTTTCACGGTTGAGTCCCATTTTTCCCGAGAGGGAAAGATCTAATTGTCCACATTTCCACAAGGGAAATATATTCCACAAAAGTAAGTCAAATGCGGTTACAGGCAGACACCGATGGTGATTCAACAGTCCCTTGTGCAATTCATGTTTTACATCCGTTTCTTTCAAAAGCTCTCATCAGACTCTCTACTTTACGTCTCCCAAGAGACGAGCCTGGCTTTTTTTTCCCCGAATGAGATGCATCTATATGTCGGTGATGTGTCTGTCGAGAATGACTCACGGGATGTTAATACTATCTGCACATGTTGAAGAGAGATAAGGCTGCAGGTAAAGATCCCTTCTCTGCAGCGCCGCTCTCCTCGTCCTATCGCCTTCCTGCCTGAACCTGGCGGCCTGCTGCGTGTCCAATTAATAACTGCATTTAAGCCAGCCTGTCGATACTATGCAGCAAAGCCGGTGCACTTCAGCTCAGATAATTGTTATCTTCTTAGGAGCCTAAACAGAATTTTGTAACCGATTGTGGCGCCTCCTGTGAAATAGTTCAAAGGGTTTGATTTCAACTGGAAAGTTAATAAATTGACCGGTATCAACACGTTTCATTCAGACAACTTCCGGCTTTTGTTTCCTCAGATGGACCATCACGGAAGACGGGACTCTACGCATCACCAACGTCTCCAGATCCGATGGAGGCGGGTACACGTGTTTGGCCAGAAACCACTTTGGCACATCGAGCAGCACCGGGACGCTGATGGTGAAAGGTATTTCTTCCTTGCAGGTTTTTTGGTGCTGTGCCTTTTTAAACCAGGGGTTTAAACTTTTGTTAATGGGGGAATACAATACCAACTCAAGCATGAAATTGATAATGAAATATATCACCGCTTTATGTTCCCGCCGGTTTGACAGACATATAAGTCATCGGGGGTTTTGTCAGCTCTGAGTTATCGTTCGTGTAGCCGGGTGGGGCAAAGCGCCGCCTTCTATGGCTGTGAGTGAGTAATATTTTGTCACCAACATTTCACATAAAAAAGAGCTGCTGTCGCATTTTCACATTTTTTGGGGGTTTTAAAAATAATGATGATTATAGAAGGAGGTTTTTATTCTTCTTCCTCTCTTTCGAGCTGACAGTGTGATTGCAGCGTATTTAAATATTCATTACTGAGTTATGGAAGGCATTTGCTGTCTAAGTGAAGTTACTTAAGGTCACCTAATTACACGGATAAAGCACAATCAGTCTCACTATTCTGGGCAAATTAAGCTTTATTACCTTCTTCAAGGCAGATGCAGCCTTACAACGAATGATCCTTTTTTTTCTTTCTCTCGTTTGCTTCAGAGCCAACCAAGATTAGAGTTCCTCCTTTAAGTTTGGACGCCACCGTGGGGCAGAGCCTCGTGCTGCCTTGCGAGGTATCCAGCGATTCATCCCTCAATCCCGTCTTCAAGTGGTTTTTCAACGGGAAAACCATTGATTTCAACAGGAAGGACCATTTTGAGATGATTGGAGAGGTATGTTTTTTAACCCGCTGCAAAAAAGCATACCTTGATGCACTGGGCTTTTTTTTTTTTTTTTTTGCTGCAAGCGCTTGTCCAGCAACCTGCAGAGATTCTAATAAAGTACTTGGGGGGGCTTTAATCCCATGTTTCATGAACTTTATAAGAGATCCTGAGATGCTTAAGATCCTACAGTGTGTGTTCTCATCTCAGGGAAAACCCTGCAAACAGGAATGACATTTATCCAGCCCAGAGGTGATTTATCTGAATGAAAACAATCAATGAATACAGGAGCCTACAATTTTGTAATCACATGATTTGCCCCCTCACGCCGGGGCCCTCTGGAGCTGCTCTACAGCGCTGACATTTTCTACAGCGAATGTCATGGTGACAGCTGGTTAGCTCACCTCGCCTTTCGCTTACAAAGACCCAATATCTGAATTTTCCAGGTGACATTCATGTAGCTGCATTAAAGCTTTGTAAAAAATCAAGAATGAAAAGAAAAGCAACTGTTGCAAAGCAAGTCATTTACGTACAGCCTTTCTGTCAACTGGGAAGGGAAGGGAGTTTTTTTGACTGCCACATCATTTTTTTTTTTGCTCTCAGATGCTTTTATGGAGGATTGACATCACAGGAAACGAGAAGGAAATGTAATTTCTTTGGATATATATATATACTACATATGTTAATAGAAATGATATGACTCCGTCATTAGGGATTTGCAGGTGACCTGATGGTGAGGAACGTTCAGATGAAGCATTCTGGGAAGTACGTGTGCATGGTGCACACTGAAGTGGACACCGTCTCGGCAGCAGCAGACTTAATTGTCAGAGGTATGCATCCTCCTCCTTCCTTACGGTGCTTGTCATTCTGTCGCTCTCTATGGAGGTTGGTAGAGTTTTCTTTGTCTTCTTTTCTGTTTGGTGTGTGTTTGTGTGTGTGCATTAGATTATGACACAACTATGTCTCTGCTGTCAGATAATAGCTGTATCACCAGGATGTCAGTTTTAAGAGATGCACAGAACAATAATAGGGTTTAAGATTGACAGCCGACAATGTTTCTAAATTAAATAATTATTTTTATTTTTAACCCAGGGCTCTATGATCGGAAACATTCCAGGCTTTAGCTCGTGTAATTTGCATACAGCTACATCTTGAATAAAGTCCACCTGGGATTTACATGTTTTTAACTCCGCAATCGGAGGTGACAAATTAGCAAATCAGTCTCACCAATTATTGAAAGTCAAGCAGCCAAGGTGAGGATCCAGTGTTGTCTGGAAGGTTGCACCATCATGCCACATGGTGCAGCATTTACTGTATAGTTATGTATGCATCAAGCATTACAGATGCCCAGTGATGATTGCCCCACTGCTAGCAGTCCCACTGAGGCCTCGGGGCAGATTTGAGGGTTTAAGGGAAAAATCTCGTGTCATTCATCCAGGCCTTTCCATTGGATCTCACACGGCTGCTGTATGGCTAGTGGTAACACAATTACGGAATGGCAATCAGAGTTTCATTTCTGGCCATTATGAGTTCGTTTATTGTTAGATAATGATTTTGCTCCAGTGCAGGCACTACATTTGTCTCCTCACGGATCTTTCATTCCAGGAACAAAATAGGCCAATTTACCTAAATTGTCTTCAGCCGACCATGTTTTTTGTTCAGCGTTTAAATATCATAGAACTTCAATGACAACCAGGGAAATGATCGTTGGATCATGTGCTGAGTCTGTGGCGCCAGAAAGTCAGACGGTAAATGCTTTAATTTGGATTAATCTGTCCATTGATTAGACTGGCACTCCCAGTAGAATCCGATGTAGCAGCAGTGGTTGGGTTTTTGGTCACTTAACACCCACGACTGGATCTGAATCAGCCATAGCAAGCTTTGGAAGCTGATGCCAGCCTTTGTTTCTGTACGCTGCAGGGCCTCCCGGCGCCCCAGAGGGCCTGGTAGTTACCGACATCACCGACACCACTGTGCAACTGTCCTGGGGACCTGGACCAGTTAACCACAGCCCTGTCACCATGTACGTGGTGCAGGCCAGGACCCCATTCTCTCTAGGGTGGCAAACTGTGAGAACAGGTAACAGCTGCACCATATTCTCAATTACGCTCCGTCGATAGGGATTGAAAGCATCAAATATGAATTTGTGGTTTTGTCGGATGTTGTACTCCCTTCATATATTTTGCTTTTAACAGAGAAAGACTGAAGATATTTCATAGAACCCAAGTTTGTAGAGCAAGCATGTCAGCGCACAACAAGAACGGATTCTGTTGCCAAAGTTATTCCCTTTGCTGAAGCTTATGGAATATATCAGAAAGTGTAAACAGAGCCCTAATGTTCATCACGTTCAAACAAAGCTATGCAGGAGTTGTTTTCGGCAAATCCACATATCTGAGCGATTCAAATATCTATGCTGGATTTCATTCTTCTACCCAAAACAAATACTTTGATTGCTCACAAACAGGCATTCATGTAATATATTGACAGACAGTATATATCAGAACACGATATGGGCCCGGCCAATCACAGGCCTCCGATATAAGAAAATATCAAGTTTGTGAAGACACGGTATGTCAGCCATGACCTTTGAAAATACATTTAAAGCTGTAAAATTGTCAAATACATTTACACTGTGTAAGATTCTAAATATATGTTCATTATACTGGAACATTTAATAGTTAATAGTTAATGCCCATCAGCTGCAATGAAACCCTATTTGAGAATATTTGAGAAGCTTTTCAAACATTGTCGTGGAGCTGTCGTTCAGATGAAAGGTACTGTAGCGATCGCGAGGGCGGGTCACTGTGTGTGTGGGCGGCGCAATGCATCATGGGAGTGACTGGGTTGTGCTTTTGGCACCATGAGTGAGAGGGGTGTTGCGTTGAATGTCCTCAGCGCAGCATCCGTGTGCAGTCAAGTCGTCCTGTGTCACAATAAAGGCGCTTGTTGACACAAGCTCAGTTCCAGTGTGGTTCTTCTCCTTGAGCTCGCTACAGTACTTTAATAGGCAGGAGCAAAGTATTAGAGATGTTTCTCTGCTCTCAGTTCCCGGTGATCATATCTGCAACGTAGGTTCATTTAGGATTACATTTTGTCTTCCTAGAAGGTGTTGGTTTAAGTCATAATCTGAAATGTAATGTCGGCCACATCCACTGAATCTCCTCTTGCGGCTTATTTAATTCCATTTAGATCACATGTTGAAGGCATGCCAACAGGTTTGTTTGTTTGTTTTGAAAGGTTCTTGCATTTGTTTCAAACAATGTGGAACCAAAAAAAGAAAGAAAGAAAAAACACTCAATCTAAATTCTAAATTCTTTAATCCTAGTTCCTGATTCTGTGCCTGGACAGATGATGCGTGCAACTGTGAAAGATTTGAACCCCTGGGTGGATTATGAATTCAGGGTGGTTGCAATCAACAGCGTCGGCGTTGGAGAACCCAGCACGCCGTCAGCGCAGATTCTGACCAAACCTGCAGGTATCCCACCCCGACTGTTGTTTTCCTTCTAACAAATGAATCGTTCCACGCTCCATGTGATGGTGATCAGTCCGAAACGATTCTGTCAATACTTTCATTACTCGTTTTAAACATGGAAGCATCGCTCTGTTAGAGACTGTGTCCGGCCCGGTGGAACCGGCCTGCCGGCTGGACCTCTGGGCCCCATTCTTGAATGGGTGTTTATCCAATAGAGAATTTCAGAGTATCCAAATAGAGTTGTTTGTTACAGTAAAACAAGTTATAGCAATTACACAAAAACAGGTCGCGGAGGAGATCAGTTTATTTGACTGTCTCTGCAGCAGGTCCGGAAGAAGAACCAAGAACATTCCAGAGTATAGACTTTAAAGAACTCCGTTGCGCCCCTCCTTATTTGAATCAGGTGTGGTGTGTCCTCAGCCTTGTGATTCATCGTGAAGTGTTGTGCAATGACTTTGTCGTACAAGCATGAATCAGCATTTTCCATCTCTTAAGGAAACATCCTTTAACTCATTTATTCCTCAACCGGCGCCATGATTAAACTCTCAATGAGGGGATCAGGAGAAAACATGACCAATACTCAGATGCCACGAAGCGAAGCTATGAGTTTGTCTGTTAAGAGCAGCTGAGTGATTCCATCGCTCCGTGTAAATCACAAGGGAGCCGGATTCCTGCTGGGCCTCACGTGGCGAGGGCGTGCGGTGCTCGCCTGATAAAGGTACGGTACACGAACAGTAATCCCGATGTCAACAAAAACCTAATTTGTTTGTTGTGCGATGAGCCCATTTTGTAAATAAGAAGCTCCGCCGACCAGCTGTGATCAGCCAAATTAAGGTTGGAGGGTTTTATTGGAATCCTCTGCACCTGCCTGGATGAGTCCAAAATAAGGGATTATTCCATTTCCTTTTTTTTGTCTGTTTAGTGCCCAAGGTTGCACCAGTGGGTGTGAATGGCGGTGGAGGGGCTCGAGGAGAACTTGTCATCACGTGGGAGGTAAGAAGAGCACATTGTGCTTCTTAGTGGGCATTCTCCGTGACGCAGAATTCGTTGACTCTGTCGAAAGGGTTTCTGGCAGCGCCATTCTCTTCCCTTTCATTTCAAGGCCTTGCTGATTTGCTGCCTGCTGACTCGCCCGGTTACGTAAACCAAAACAGAGATACGAGGGCTAGCGCTAATTTCATGTGCTTGGAGCTCAAATCGTTTTTGTGCTGTGTCTACTTTATTTTTCTGTGACATCCTCATCCAATCTCTGCTCGCGGTTGCGTTAAAGGCGTACCTTTTCTGCCCTCGCTTCAGCCAGTTCCAGAGGAACAACAGAGTGGGGAGGATTTCGGCTACGTTGTGGCTTTCCGCCCACTCGGCAGCAACGCCTGGATCCGGACGGTTCTGGCATCGCCTGACACAGGCAGGTATATTTACAGAAGCGACAGCGTTGCGCCTCTGTCCCAATTCGAAGTGAAGGTGGGAGTCTACAACGGCATGGGAGAGGGAAGGTTCAGCCGTGTCGTCAGCGTGTTCTCTGCGGAAGAAGGCGAGTCGTACGGCCCGTCAGGTTAATCCAGGGAAATGTATGCTTTGGCATGTCATTTCAGACATGCATAATTCATGCTCTATCATATCTAGAGCCCTCCGAGGCGCCATCAGGAGTGTCGGCCCGTGCTGTGTCATCATCTGAGATCGAGGTGTACTGGGAACCAGTTCCTCCAGGATCCAGAGGCGGGAAGATCATAGCATATGAGGTATGTCAAAGAAAAGCTGGAATAAGAAATATTCAAACAAGGAGACATTAATCCACGAATGACTGGCAGTATAATAAAATTGTGTATAACTATTAAACTAGTGTGTGTGTTAAGTTTTTTGTGTGTTTTTTTGCAAGCTAATTTAGCAGATCGAGAGGGCATTTGGCAGACATCCCATACCCAGACTCGAAACCGCGGCTGTCTGAGAGCTGCACCGAAAAAAGAAATGAGCAAATTAAAAAAAAGGAAGTGTGAACACCATACATCACTACCCGCTACAACAAACGCTCTCAGAGGACGCGGCTGTGGAAAACCAAGACAAAAATAGCCGCATCTCCCAAACGCAGATATTTCACAATCTAGTTTGTTCTCAGGGGGCCCATGCAGAAGGTTTGAGGTCATCGCCAGTGTTTGATTCACACCTTGCTTCAAGACAGGCGTCATATCCGGGAGCCAGAAGGAGCAGTTGGTGTAAATTCATACTACAGATTTAAACTATACAATGAATCAGCAAATTCAATTTTAACAGCTTTTTGTAGGTTTGTTTGGGACTGTTATGATTAATTATAGATGTTTTATTAAAATGGATGATTTGGATTATACGGGCCAGGCAGAAAACCAGCAATTTTACTGAAAAAAGGCCGCTACAGCAAACGGCTAAGTTTCACTTTGGCATCTAACTTGAGCAACATAGCAGATGCTGAGTTTCATTCAGAAATGCAATTTAGTTTCAGAATTCCATGACTGAATGGTTACAAAAACTGAAACCATTTTTGAAATACTTAATTGTTCCACATTGTTTGAAACAAATGCAAGGGGGGGGGGGGGGGGGGGGCAGATATGACACTATTTAAATAGGGATTCAATTCCCACTGTCTTTCCTGTGGATGGATTGGATTGCAGCGGCAGAAAGCTAAGCAGGAAATTCTCCCCAGCAGCATTCTGGGAGATCCTGGAGAGTTCTGAATGTTATTTCCCCAGGCCAGGCTCCGCTATGTTGTGGAGTAGACATTTGGTATTCCCTTACATGTAGAACTATGTGCATATACAGCAGTACTCAGTACTTGTGTTTGGTAGTCCTTATCCTTTGGGTAAACCAGTTGACTTCTGAGCATGTTTGGGTTCGAGGGAAAATCTTTTGAAGTTTCTCAGATTCTAAAGAATCTTTTGGCTTGCAGAGCACATTGAATAAACAGATCAATGTAGGCTGTTTGACGCCCAAAAAACACAAGTTCTCTCTATCAACTCCGAAAACAATATGCATGATCCAATCGTCATATTAGTCACCATCGTGTTTAGTCGACTAGTGGGCTAACATAAATTCACACAGGTGTCTTTGCAAAAAATATTAAGAATGCGCTGTCTCTGTGTGGTGTTCTTACAGCCTAATGAAGTCAAAGCGGACGACCCAAAATGAGGCCGCATGTATGTCTGACCTACTATTTCATGTTGTGCTTCCAATTATAACCGGCCCAGGTTCTCTTCTGGGAGAAAGGATCTCAGCAGAGCGAAGCCCAGAGAGTAAGGGTGGCCAACACCTCAGTTCTGCTCTCTGGCTTTAAGGGCAGCACCGCCTATCGAATCTCAGTCAGAGCCCAAAACAGCGCCGGACTCGGACCCTGCAGTCTCGCTTTTAACATCACTACCAAGAAACCACGTGAGTCCACACACTCAAGGTCATAAAAGCACTTTGTTTCACTGTTTGTGTAATGAGACTATTACTGACATTATTTTTGTTTCATTACCTGGTAGGTATTTTTAGGTTCCAGCTTTGCTTCAATGCCTGCATGGAGACAAATAAAAACTTTAACAACTTTACCCATTTATTTTTTTTATGTCTCTTAGCCTGGCTTGTTTATCTGCAGCCGTGTGATTAATTAATATATTTCAGTCATGAAATACAATATATTGTAACTTTCCAACTGCTATCAGCTTGTGGACCCAGGAAAAAATGTTAAATTAGATTTTTACTTATACAACTGAAAGGCCATATATTTTAATTGGCTTTTTGTAATTTTGCTCATTACTGTACAGTGTTCAAACTTCAACTGTTTCAACCGTCATCGTCAAATTGAACCGTTTCATCGATCTGTTAGATAAAAGGACTTGCGAGGCCAGCTGACACACCTACTCCCGAAAGAGAAAGCAGAATAATAGTTTACATCTTTCAATAATCAACAATCAAACATTGTTTTGGCAACGCAATGAGCGATGAATGTTTGTTTGTTTGGAGCGTGATTGAACGTGTTGTGATCGCACTTATTCTAACAGACTTCGCTCGTCTGACATATGTTTGAAATGTGAATAAAGGGCAAGGCACGAGGTGCAGATTGGCTCACAAGTTATCGAGAGGTGAAATTCAGAGCTTTCAGAACTTTAAACCTTGAGTCATGTGTTCATTTGTGAACTTTGTGTCTGTGTGACCTCATATGTTGCAGCCCCAAGTCAGCCTCCGGGAAATATTCAATGGAACCTGGCCAATTCAAAGATCTTTTTGAATTGGGAACATGTCGAGGCGACGCAAAATGAGTCCGAGGTGACAGGATATAAGGTGAGTGATCGCGTCAATCCCAGAACCGCAGATACAGACGGAGCTTCAGCAGCTGTCATCCCAGTGAAAGGGTTTCTCATTGCTGGAGAAAGATGGACCTCAGCACCCCAGTGCTTAAATTATAGATCGGCCATGTCTGGCCTTTCCAATTCAAAGATCTGCTCCAGGTGAAAAAATGAAAGACGTCATGCCACAGAAGAAATCCCACCTCTTCCAATCAGTACAACAATGAATTGCATTTGATCCACTTTGAAAATATATACATATTTTTTCCCCGGGGATTTGCAGCCACGCTCATTTAATGATGTATTTCGCGCTGCTCTGTTGTAAGCGAACATGCGGTGAATGTAGAGGAGACTGATTTAAGAATTTTTGAAAATGCAGTAGTACAAATTAAAAGGGAACACGACTGTGTTCAATTAAATTCAGTTCGCTGTGCCGCAGGTTTTGTGTGAATGATGAAATGAAACATTATGCCTCATTTTGATGAAGATGAAACTGCGTGCCTGAATGTGTAAAGCCGATACAGAAGCCTCTGCTGCTGGATTGTGAGTCATCAGGACAATTCTTCTCTCCACAAGGCATTTTGAACCCATTACCTCCTCCTGGGAGGGACGCCATAACAAAAGTCTGGCCGCACAGACTCCTCGTGCCTTCGGGGCTTTATTTTTAGCAAACTAGTTCAATATGTTCACTGACAGTGGGTAAACGTTAATTTTCCGACTGCTGTGTGGCCAAGGTATGAAATGTTCCCTCCAATATCCACACTGTCCTCCAGGTTGTGTATCGCCAGAACTGGCACGGCAGGACTGCTGTCCTGGAAACCAATAAGACCAGCGTGGAGCTAAGGATCCCATCAGGAGAGGGCTACCTCATTGAGATTAAAGCTCTGACCGAAGGCGGTGATGGCACCAGCAGCGGGCCCATCCGCATACCAACGATGTCCAGTAAGTTTCGTATATTCTGCTGCATGCAAATTCAGCAGAGTCAGTGGGATGGATTCTGTCTGTACTTAATCCCCCCCGTGGCACTGATGCTGTTTATCAGCTTTACTGTAGCTTCAACAGGGCCTCCAGAACACGCAGCGAAAATTAAATAAGACCGCCCCAGTGAATTAGGAAGAAGAGATGCTGCTCCAAATATAAGGAGGTAGAGGACTTCAGGTACCGAGGGTCAACGTTGCAGAGTGATGGAAGTGAAGCATCGGGTGCAGGCGGGCTGGAATGGATGGAGGAACGTATCAGGTGAGCTCTGTGATAGGAGAGTGTCGGCGAGCATGAGGAGGAAGGTCTACAAGACAGTGGTGAGGACAGCCATGATGAATGGCTTAGAGACAGTGGCTCTGAGGAAAAGACAGGAGGCGGAGCTAGAAGTGGCGGAGATGAAGATGCTGAGGTTCTCCTTGGGAGTGACCAGGTTGGATAGGATTAGAAATGAGACAGTAAGAGGGACAGTGAAGGTTAGATGTTTTGGAGACAAGGTCAGAGAGACCAGACTTCAATGGTTTGGACATGTCCAGAGGAGAGATAGGGAGTGTATCGGAGGACATTGGAGTGGCTGGTTTTGGGGAGGACGATGGACGAGGACGACAAACTGAAAGCGGGCTATCCCTGTTGTTTAGATTGTCAAAATGCAATTCCTCTGAAAATGACAACGACGCAACTCTGTGCATGGCGAATTCTGGTCCAGCCTAATGGACGTATATGAACAAAACAGGAAACAAAGCCGTTTGATGGATTGGTGTGCGTTCACCACAATCTCTCACCACGTTTTAATGCAGCTGTAAAGTTATTTTCAAAATGACAATGCGATCTACGCGGTTGATCATCTGTTTTCCTTTCTTTCTAGGTCTTAACTCAGAGGGATGTGTGCATCCGGTTCCACAGAGGATTTGTTCCATCATCACGATTTTTCTGTTTTGGGTGCTCATTTTGTAGCTTCTAATATTTTTATATTTAACTCCGGACAGGAGCTTAAAGTTTCTGATTCTCATCTGCATCTCTAATTTGAATTTTTATCTCTCTACCGCTGGTTAAAGTTAGCAAATTCCTACAATTCTGTGGTTGGACTGTTACAAAAGGAACATTTTCATCGCCTATTTCCAGCATGACCACCATAGTCCAAGAAGCCAGATGCAATGTCCCTATTCCAGTGTCTGCTTCCACCTTAATGCCTCAACTTCCAAGATAATGACTTTATGAATGTTACAGACCTTTAAGTATATGTTTCACTTATTACACATATACCAACTTGAATAATTAATTCAGTGATGTATTTAAGTAAATCACACCATTTGGATTTAGTTTGAAAATTGATATTGGTCACTTCGGTCAAGTATGCGACTTCAAAAGTTTTTTGTTGTTGTTGTTTTTAAGTTGTACAAAAAACATCTTTAAAAAAAGTATATATGTGTTTTGACAGGAGTTCTCACTAAGGCCTGAAATCTTCTTTGATGCATACATTTCCTAAAACTCCCCCCAGAAAAGCAAATTTTATTGCACATAATGTCCAACTTGTCAGCGTTACTTGTAACATCTGTGCTGTCCTTGATGTGAAACAATTGTCAGGATGTTGCAGTGAAAAACGCTGTTTGCTAAGGTGAAGCTTGGCATCTCTTCTTTCATCCGATTTCAATGATTTCCATTCTATTGAAGTGGCGTCGTCGCTGTGCAACCTCTACATTTCTTGTGACCGCCGGTTTCTCCACACCTTTCAGGATAAACATTTGAACATCAGTTTCTTCTCATCCACAGAGTTATGAGCGCTGTAAATATTTCACATTTTTATACCGGCTAATGTTCTATTTTTTAAACACGTGTCATGTTGGATGTGCTCTTGGTGTTGATGGTGATAATGAATTTTCCTAGCGTGTATAGCAAAGCTGATTTGCCTTATAGAGTCTGTTCTGTCATCTTTAAAGTATTTCAAATATATAGATTCTATTTATTTATTTTTATTTCATAACTCAGATGGATAAGATGCGAAAAAGTAGAAATGACTCAGTGCTAAATAATTTTAGATTTCAGATTCGTTTCCTATGATCAGATTATATTTCAATCTGATTAAGTACTTTTAATAATGTTATTCATACAATTTGGCTCACGATTTTGGACTGTAATATCTAAAGATACCCATCCCCTACGAGGCAAAGATGTAAGTGTCTGATATGGTTTTTGCAGGACAAAAGAATAATTACAGCATTAATATTCTCAAGAAGGCTCCTATTTGTCATCCCTCATTTAAAATTCCAGAAGATACGAATATGCAAATATTCTTCGACATGCAAGGAGTGACTGGAAAGTCCTTTCTCTTTAGCTTTCACTGTCTTCTTGTGCCAAGCGCTGCCCGTTCATCATTCTACGTAGTGAAGCTGTGTAGAATGAGAGAAATTTAAAATGAATATGATGATTATGGAAAATGTGAACCCACATCTGTCAAACATATTTAAGACTCTAAAACACTTTCTCATGGTTATTTGTGTGTGTGTGTGTGTGTGTGTGTGTGTGTGTGTGTATTCCGTAATTATTTTCCTGTTCTGATATCAGACTTTTTATTTCATTAAAAAATATTAATCTGCTTCTAAATCTTCATTAGTGTAATACTATTGTATTAATATAATCACATCTCTGTGAGATTACAAAAAGACTCAATAAAAGTTTCACATTGAAAGCTCTGAAGCATTTGATGGGTGTATTTTTATTTTTTTTAGCTTGCGGGTTTCTTACGCCACAGTGGAAGGAATAGCAGATCCCAGTCTCAGGATATTTCAGCTCATCTACACAGCAAGCATTAAAGAATCACAGAAAAATGTTTGTGTGTGCGCTGAGGAATGCCTATCCGGTGGGAATGCAACAGGTTGCACCAATAAAAGAAGCAGTTTTCCCTCAGGACCGCGGGAAGATGGCAAAGGATTATTTTCCAGAATCTGCTGCAGCTAAAGGTAAAGATTATAGCCAAAGGATGTTTTTTTGAACTTAATTTGAGAATGGACTCCTGGCAAGTGTCTCTCAATTTTAGATTGTCCAAAATAGTCTAGTTCATATGTTTGATTTGATATAACAAATGGAAATAAATTGAATGCCTACAGGGTTGTGTTTTCATACTGCGGATGAAGACATGGTGGAATTATGATCTTTGTTATACTCAAATCCAGATCCACATACTTAACAGTAAATGGACGCATATATACTTTATCTCTGGCTCAATACACACTGGATGAAAATAACACCCTTCAGTACACAACTTATAACTGAAGTACTTGAAACAAGCAAACAGTTTATACGCACAAAAAAATATATCTGATTGACTTTCTTACTTCCTGGGTGGGCGGAGTCTGACCTCATGGACACTTGTTCCATGGAGGCGGGGTCTTCAGGTGACATTATTTTCACACTTGCTAAGTGTCTGATTGGTCTCTGCTGGAAATAAATCTTTTTAGCTGTCTGATAGCAGATTCTGTTGCCTTTTACAGAATTGTATAATGACAGTAAAAGCTTCTTCTTCTTTTAATCACATTGAGAGTTCATCCTCAGACATGAATCTCAAACAACAGTCGATCTGGTCGGAATTCAACAGAATTCTAAAACAAGTCGAAGGTCGCCACTTGAAGGACAAAGCGAGGCAATCCATCCAGCCCGAGACAGAAAAAGGTAACAATAACAGAGATGCTGAAGGACACTTATGTCTGTAGATAATCAATCTCTGGTAAAAATCACGCTGAAAGAAAGTATTCATTAAAAGACAGCCTGCATCTCATCAAACAAAAGCTCTGTTGGTCATTCTGACTCATAATGTCCAATGTCATTCAGAGCGACATCAAGGTTGTGTACACTCCTGGGCAGAATGAGAATAAAAAATAGAAGATAGCCTCTTCTCATCTTACTTTGTGCAATTACTTTTCTTTTTTTTTCACTCTGACTTTTATTTCCATAGAATAGTTGCTGAATAGATCAACCCAAACTTTCAAGTTAGCAGACTTCAGTCCTGACATGGGTGATCAAGTCAGATTGGTTGGGAAGCAGACACAGACCGGAACGGCATTGATGGAGCAAACTGTCCTCACGCTGATCGACAGGGATTTTGAAGAGAATCAAAGTTGAACGTTTTCTTTGTACCCAGGAGTGTAGATACATTCAAAAAGTGAATACCAGTGGCAAAGATCCTGGCTGAGGCAATGAAATCGATGATGGATTAGGCGGTTTATGCCTGGAATTAGTCCTGGAAGATAAAAATCGGCGGTGAAATGATTTTTCTCAGAGCGCATGGGGAGGCCTTTAGATGTCAGCTCGTAATCTCTGCGTCATAAAGAAATTGATTTAAGGCAAATATATGTCCAACGCGATGGGCCGTCTTTGCTTTCAAAAGCTAAACAACGTAATGCGAAGACAATTTTGTGGCTGTAATATGTGCAGTATATGTAGCCTACCCCTTGCATCATTTTAATCGGAGACCCGATCAGGAATTCATGTTGAAAATGTCGGGGTTAGGGTTCATTCATACACTCGTCCAAGACTCCTTTCAGCTGTACAAAACTGCAGTACAATACCTTTTGACTTTGAGCTGCTGTTCTGCTGGCACAAAATTCGGCCTTAAATATGTAAAGCAAGCAAGTGGGGGGAGGGGGGGGGG
Organism: Brachionichthys hirsutus; assembly: GCF_040956055.1. NCBI lineage: Eukaryota > Metazoa > Chordata > Actinopteri > Lophiiformes > Brachionichthyidae > Brachionichthys > Brachionichthys hirsutus. Next base: position 10,983,895 of record NC_090904.1, on the reverse strand, counting down.
CAGAGCTTGACTCACAGTTTGTAGCTAATCCTTTATTCATAGACATCTCCTGGGAATGGCAGCATTCCGAGAGTGGTTCCTTCACCCTCGCTGTGTTGTGCACATTGTACCGCTTTCCAATGCAACCCCCCGCTCATTATTACCAACATGTGACGCCTCATGTCGGACAATCTGATGTTCTGTCATGACCTAAACCTAGAGCGGCCCTTTAAAAAAAATATATATATTCCATATTTGGTTTCATCCATGCTATAAAAAAAGAAAAGTCAAATAAGGAAAGGTTTGGGGCGGAGAGGTAGGCGGGAGGCTCTGTTCCTACATGCAGTTGGAAAATATGATTTGGAGGTGGGGAGAAGCAGACGATATGTTCTGGTGTTTCCGAGGTGGAGGCTGAGATATGTCAGAAAGTGACAGTGTGTGGACCGGAGCTGAGCTCGAAAGCAAGGATGAAGTGTTGTGATGGACAGAAGATTGGCTGGGAATTAAAAAGACCATGAGTCCTCTCCTAGCACCATGGGACAGCTGACAGGAGGCTCTGTGTGGAAGACCACCGCTAAAGCCTCCGACTGACAAACACCAGTTCGAACTCGTTCTTCACTCGAGTCCGTGGATGCCGACATTCTTGAATGGAATCCTGTGGTTGAGCTGGACGCTGGCTCTGCAGCTTCTGACAGAAAATTATTTTTAATTGGTCTTGAACTCCAAAAATCATGTGATTTCTGCCACCACACTAATCACAAGATGCCAACCTCGGTCACTTGGCTAGATGTCCCGTGTATCACCCACTGAGCCCACTGCATCGGGCTGACTGTGTGAATCATCACTTTCTGACAGGAAGGGCTTCCTTAAATAAAACTTTGGGAACATTCTGTTAGAAAACCTTCAGACCCAGGCCACCGTTTTCCATGTGTCTCCAAAGGCTGCTGCAAACAATGTTCAATGTTTTAACTGCTGATGGGGTTGGATTGAAAGAGAACGTTTCACCAGTTGCTTCAGCCTCAAGGGGATGTGAAAGGCTGGCTTTTGCGGAGTGTGGAATCAAAAGCAGGTCTCAGACAGGGTTGCAACACTTTCAGCGTAGTTATATTAAGAAGAGGGCGAGATAATTATTTGGAGTCCAGATGGCTAAATAGTGGAGAAGGGTTAGATGGAGGAAGCCTGGCTGTCGGCCAGAAGACGGACAGGCGTAATGATGGGCGAGGCAGACAGAGATCACAGGAAGATATGGAGCTGGAGCACAGGAAAAGCTGACCAGAAAAACAACCAATGGGATGAACAGAAGGAATAAAGGAGATGCAAAAGCCGGTCAGTTCAATGGTAAATCCACCGAAAAGAGGGACGCTGTCCCGCAGCATCGGTTTGCTATTTTGACCAAAGACTGTCACATATATTTCATATAAGTGTCTGGGAACTGTGTTAACTTGTGGGGAAAAGGGTATAATATGGGATCGCTAATTAAAGTCAAAAATAGAGGACAGGCATCAAAATCACAACGTATTTTTTATTTATTTAGACAATTAAGAGCTGAGCATGAAGATTGTCCTTGGCACCGTGGCCTTTTTTGACCCATCAGTGAATGCAGCTTTTAACAGCACTTTATATTGAAATGCACTGCAGGTCTGATCTGCTGTTGAGTACAGCACATCTCAGCATTGTCTGCATTCCTAGTAAGTAGGCCGTATCTAGTGTGTCAGTGTTTCATTATTGATTAGATGCTGTAGTGCTAACAGAAAAGAATTGTCCCAGGAATCCAGAATTAGACGTCCTTTTTACATAAACAAAATTGCACATGTTTGGGAGTTGTCTTTTTCATCGAACCCTTGTCCCTTTAATATTTCTTCAGTGCACTGTATTCAGTGCTGAACAACGATTCCTTCTTATCTGTCATAACCTGCCAAGTGACCTCCAGCATGTCATCCCATTAATGCATGCACACCATTAACCTTGGGAATCCCCCGGGATCTGGAAGCTGTCAGTCACCCTTTGTAAATTATGGATCAATGAGACATGAATTGTTTGCCATCAGTCGTTGCTTGTAAGTCATCTTACCTGTGCACGAGCTTCCAACACATATGGTGCACAAACACAGAGGAACAAACAGACTGGCAGAAGAATAAAATTGCATGTGCAGCTTTATTTGTTTTACCTTGAGCAATTTTGCAATAGCTTTTAGCATTCTTCTGCATTTTTTGTTGCCCTCTGAATATAACAAGCAAGCTTTTTTTGGGGGGGGGGGACATCTATTCTCAGCTTTTCAAATAAAACATGTTTTTTACATCAATCAAAGGCTTGTCTCTGATTCAGTTCGAAAGTAAACACAGAAAGCAATTTCCCCTAATAGCCGCGCCGCCAAAACTCATGGCGGCTGAATGTATGCCTCAGCGGAAGACTATGCAATTTGGACTGAACAATAGCCAGCTTTACCACCAGCGGAAATTACAGAACTGGAGTTCAACACAATTCTGTACAATCTCTGCCCCATTAAGACGCATCATCAAAACATGACTTGTCTGAATGGGAGAGGGAATAGATTCATCCATGGAGATGCAACAACATGTAGTTCTAAAATAAAAATGCATGTCTTGAGAACCTAAGCAGACAAATTTACAGCATACCTAAATCTCTAAATGAATTTAACCTTCTTTATTTAGTTGGTCCACTCAGTGGTTTTCTTCTCTCTTTCAGTGGTATTCAATTAATGCAGCAGTATAATCACCATTTATGTTTTGGTTAGTATTGGTTTGCAACTGGGCGGCAGGGTGGTATAGTGGGTGGCGCTGTTGCCTCACAGCAAAAGGTACCGTGTTTGATTCTTATCTGTGTAGAGTTTGTATGTTCCCCCTGTGTCTGCATGGGTTCTCTCTGTATTCTCCGGTTTCCTCCCACCTCCAAAAACATGCAGCTTAGGTGAATTGAGCACTCCAAATTGTCCATAGGTATGAGTGTGTGCGTGAGTGGTTGTCTATGTGTTTGTCCGTGATGCACTGGCGACACATCCGTTTTGTACCTCGCCTCTCGCCCCTAGTCAGCTGGGATAGGTTTCAGCAACAACCGTGACCTGTGAGGTGGATAAGCAGCTGTAGGCGAAACAATTGATGTAATCTCTAATACGAAAATGGGTGGATGGATGGCTTTTAAGGCAGATGTTATAAATTCCAGCTTTTCCTGTTTTCGGTCTCTTGTTTCGGTGGCTCAGAGTTCAGTCAGTCTTGGACAGTGCATCTGCATTTCACATTAACCAGATGTCCTAAACATGATTTAGTGAAAGGTCATTTGCTTAATTTGGGTTAAGTGTGTTCCTTAAATTCAGAAATAGTCTGCTTAACAAAGTAAACCTTTGTATCATCGGCGTATTGCCAAATCTGCACAGTTATGTAAGAAAAAAAGGCACGAGAGCTGATGTCCTCTTCTATCACTTTTCAATAGAAGGTTGTACATAGAAAAGCAAGTTCATTACCTTTGTGTTCCTCAAAAGTTAATTGCTATCACTATTAACTGTGATTATGTAGCAGCTGTATAGTCCGATTATCCGACAGCAGTAATGCTTGACGAGACAACAAGGTGAAAAGCAAGGTGAACGGACTCTAGCTTGGGTGGATGCTTTCTCTCTTTCTTTGCATGTCTTCGTCATTCTTTTCCTCGCTTTTCCTTTTTTGCAATTTTCTTTTTGGTCGAATGCCAAGAAATCAAAACACCCTGTTCGACACATCTTGCACACAATTATTATGGAATAGGACATCTGTGTGTAGAGACCTCTCTTGAAGGTAACCCTATTCCCAGGCTGCCGCTGAAAAGTTGCACCGACCATATGGTGAACATAAACAGGTAAAATATCTTCCCAACCCATTCGGGAGCGTGGAGCGCTTATGAGCCCGTGTTCATTAGCCCGGAATGAACTTTGAAGGTGAGAGGAAGACACTGCAGCTGTTTACAGGATGCGATTTGTGTGCTACAGTATTGTAGCCATGACTATCTTGTAATTGAATAATTGCTTTTCTAATTATAGTTGCTGTAAAAGCACAGTTTAGCCCACAGACTGCTTCTAACTCCTTGGAGAAAATGAAGTATTTGAGTGCAGCTCACAACAGATTAATGGCATGGTGTTTGCTTTTTGGCACTTATTACTGGCAAAGGAGGAAGTCAACATATTGTGTTTAAACACTGGTATGATCTAATGAAATGCTACAGGTTTTTCTGCTTTGCTGCAAAAGGCTGTAAAGAAGAGAACATTTCATTTCTGTGCGCAAATCAACCTCCAAAAAAGATTATGTGGATGTGTAGAGGAGAGGAAGCCCTCCCCCCACCCCCCGAAGCGCAACCCCAATTAACATCGTCATCTTCGTGTTCAACCTTTGGTGACTGGGAACATCCTAAAATCTGTCGCCTGCCCAGTCATTCCTTTCTTCAGGAAGCTGTCGCACTCCTTCATAAGTTAATATTTAAAGGACACAGTCCCTCCGGGTGATGGCCGCCAAAATGTTTATACAATTTCTACTAACTAGACTGCTTAAATCAGGAGTCATTGAAGTTAGCTGTCAGGTATCATTGATTACCCTTCAAAGCCACTGAAAAAGTATTGTTGAATGATGGGACGGACGGCTTCTCCTCCAACCCCGAAGGCTCGAGAAAGTCGAACTTTGCATTTGAGCAATAATTACCTGCTCCAATTGTTTCTCAATATTTCGATTGATTATTGACCGATGTTTATGGATTTCTTTTCACAGTCATGTAGGGTCAGAACCTCTATCTTACCACCGAAGATTTCATTCAGATTGGATTTGTATTTTAGATATTATATTGATACATCACATCAGCTGCTGGATCCCAGCACACAAGATTCATGAGAGATGAAAATGCAGCATGGCCTCCCCGAGTCTTTGATTGACAGATGTTCCTCCGAGGCATCCTTCTCCAGAGATCTATACTGCTCACCGGTCAGGAGGGCCCGGTTAACTCTGCTTGATGATGATCGATGATGCCAATGGAACAGACCTACGTCATAGATCAGACATAAAGACATGTGAAATATAGCTTGACTGAAAAGTTTCATTTGATCAAACATTCCTGGATTACTCTCATCATCTCTCTCACGGGGGGCTTGATCGCATCTGCATGACTGATCTTCATGACTTCAAGAAATAGCAGATAAACAGCAGAGATATGGGATAACTGATCATATCTTATTACAATTCAACATTTGCAGGCTGTTATTTGGAAATGTACATGCATTTAAGTTTATTCATAAACATCCACAAGTTCAAGTTTATATCTGCCAGTGTTGTGGAAGTAAATATGCTCGTCTCCCTGAGACATTTGTAATGCTAACATAACTGGAGCCAACTCACTTGGTTGCAGTTAAAAGGAGCTCAGCCCTTACTATGTTCCTCGAGGCTATAGGAAAGCAGCCATCTGTGAGGGTTTTAAACGCTACCGAGGCATCACCGAGCAACGGCATCCAAGTCGGGGCTATTTTATTTAAGGAAATAAAGTCTATGCTTCACGGAAAATCCGACAATATACATGGTGGATCTGTGGAAACCATAAACGAATAGCAACAACGTGTTCAGCAGCCATGCTGTTATTGCTGTTTGCACAGAAATGGAAGCCAATTATAGCTCTGCAGCCACCTGATCTGTGACATTTCCCTTTGTGGTTCTTCCCCAAATTATGACTGAAAAGATAATAAGAAAAGGAATCGCTTTGCTGAATTGGTGGTGATTACTGTCATCCGGGTAGTTAAGCATGCATGCGTTCGGTATCTCCACTAAGGCCATTAGAAATTGTGTGCAACATAAGGCGAACAACATACACAGAGCTTTTTCTGTCCGCACAAGATGTGTTCAGGCACAGTTTTGAGTGTGTGCCACTCATGTTTTGGCAGCAACCAGAGCCCAAGACACAATTACTGTAAGATGGACAAAAATAGAGTTGAATCGCAAAGATATGCTGTCTGACTAGGAGCATCGTAATGATTGAAAAGTGAGATGGATTGGTGAAAAAACGGCTGCCTCCTTGTCACACTTGTTGTGACAATATGCGTGTTTCGTCAGACGCATGGGAGACACATGGCTGAAATGTCTCCGGTACGAAGACACCACCATGTACAGACAGGAAGAAGTTGCTATGAGAAAAAATACTAAGAAATTAATATCATCCCCTTCAAGAGGAAGAAGTTGAGCGTTATCCAGAATCTAGGATCTCTTCTGGATCATCATCTGTTCCTGGTAATATTCCTAACATTTCCTTAAAATTTCATCAAAATCCATCTGTATCTTTTTGTTGCTAAGAGACAGAAAGACAGATAAACGCTGGCAAAAATCTAACCTCCTTGGCAAAGGTAAAAATAGAGATCCTCACCACCCAGCTTTCAGTCAAAGCACGCTAAGAACATTCCATATAATATTTTTAATACAGGACCGTCAGCCAAGCTATGCTGGTTGCCGATGTCAAAAAGTCCAAAAGGGGAACAGGAGAGATGAAAACTAGTTAATATAAGAAGATCCTCTATGATGGCAGCCTCTGTGCAGCATATCTTTACTTCGGGGTCACACACACAGGAATAATATTATATTATCCTTATTGCATAACATGAAACTGCAAATTGACCACAAATGCATGCGAATGGCCTCATTATGCTTTGACACTCACACTGTCTGAGTGCTCCTCTGTCATTCTGCACGGCGTCTATCTGTTTTATTGTGGCCTCACTCTTTGTAGTCCCATGCAGGGAACCATCACTTTGGTTTGTGAGCACCACATCATAGTGTCAGATTCACAACCGGGGAGTCTTACAGCCCTGCTGCATGAGAGGCGAACGCCGGCCAGAGGAAGCGGGCTGTAATTCCTGGGATGTGACTCTCAGAAGAAATCCACCCTTCCAACGCCGTGCGATGGAGTGAAAGCGTTTTTATTCACCTTAACGCCTCGCAGAGGGTTGTGGTCTGGTGTTGCTGAGCCATGTGTTTCTTTATCCAGTGATTGCATTAAGTGCTGTTGCGAGCCGTGTTTACCATTTGCCTTTGAGGATGCCTTGTAGGCGCTTGTCTGCATCTCTCGGGGCAATACGCGAGGGGTGGAAGAAGGAGTGGTGGAGCGCCTGTCTGAATGAAAGAGCAGGCCGGGGAGGTCTATAAATAAAATTGACAGCAGGCACCTTACTGAAGCATGACTTGGATGTTTAAAGGGTTGCTGTGAGAGGCGAGGGAAATCTCTCACTCAAAAGCGTAACAAAGTACAGCATCTCCTCACGAGGCATAAATATGAAGCAGGCCGTTCCCCTCGGCGAGGAGCTACAGCACGTGGTTGTCGTTTGTGTCTGTGGTGGAGGCTGCTTTCGAGGAGGAGGGAATGTGTGTATAGGCAGGCGTGATTGTTGAGGATTATTTTTTTTTGACAAATGATCTAAATCGGTTGCAAAAGAAAAGAGATAAGAGGGGAATCTTTAAAATGAGTCATCATAATCGCCTTTTTTTTCCCCTCCTCAACACTCTTTCATTTTCTCCCGATAGATAGCCTCAATTCATGTCAAAGACCTTTCAGGTACGGTATGTAGGTGGGTCTCGTATTACTGCCTTAAATCAATACTTATCAAATTCTGTTATCACCTTGAGACCACAGTATGAAACGTTTGCGTGTGTGGGTGTGTTTCATTAAATGGAGAGTGAATCTGCTGCTCGTGCACCTTTCCACGCAGGAATTATACTTGGAAGATCAGCTTCACTTTTTTTCCATCAGCAACAATGCCTGAGGTCAGGCGTCACGTTGGAACGAAGCATCGCTGCAGAGAATGTACGCCCGATTTTTAATTCGAAAATGCTTGACATCTACGAAGCAAAGAAATCCGCTCCCTCGGGGATTGATTGAAATTAGTCTGGGATAAGTGTGTCTTTTTTATATAAATGAAAAAGTTACAGAATATTTGTGTTGAAGTATTCGGACAATTTATGTAAATCTGCAAAACTGTTTTTGACACTATTTTGGGTGTAGGGAAAAAAAAGACATATAATTCACCTTTTAAAATAGCAAACAGCTGCTTATGTATACATCCGGCAGAACAACACTAATACCTGTCACGATCCATTTCTGGCCTCTTTCTGAGTGGAGATTTGATATTCACACTCTGTCAGCATTTTCTGTGTGTTTTTTTTTGTCTTCTCCAGATCCTGCTGGAATACTTGAGCAGCGGAATACTCCACTGTGTTCACCATCGAGTTTCTAACGCTGCCTGTCTGCTGTGACAGGCAGCGTTTGGCTTGAAGCGGAAGGTTTAGGATATCTGAAAAGGTGTTCTCTATCCTGCAGCCAGAAAATGTTGCCACGAGAACGGTGAAAGTAACCCAGAAAAGTAGAATTGCTGAGAGCGAAACAAACCGAAATGCTGTATTTTCAATTTGTCCGTTTGTTTAGCTGGACGGTTGGGCTGTTGGCAGGTTTACACAAACGGTGCAGAGCAGATTTCCCTGAAACTTGGTGGAAGGATGTGGCAAGAGCCATTTGAATTCTGGTGTGGACCCACATAGAGGCAGATTTGAGGAATTATTTAATGACTTCCCTCGAGGTTTCTCAATCGTGCGCCTGGTTACGTCAAAATGAGGAAACTGATTGCTTCAGTCCTCCAACCACCTCATCGTTTCTGCTTCGTTTGCCTCTTTGGGTTTAGAAAAAGACAATCATTTGGAGTTGAGTGCATCCGCGATGGGATTTCTTTGGAGGGCGGGGGGTGACCAGGACAACAGAAAGCCTGAAAATTGATCTGCGATCCCAGCTTATTCATTTGATTGATGCAACAGAGTGACATTGCAAAGTGTACCCTGTCTTCAAAAATGAAATTAGAGACTATATTTTTAGGGGACATAAGTGGAGGTAGAAAGCACTTATGTTAAGTCGATAACTCGCACAACTGCGATGGCAACTTAAGGTAATAACACACCAGCAGAAAAAGCATAAGTGGCTATTTATCAAAAAGCTGTCAAAAGCTCCCGTTTCTACTGAAACTGGGAGCTTGATTGAAAAAAGTTAAAAAGGCCTAATAACACATGACCATTTAGAGGGGGTGATCATATGCACCATCACCATCAGTCGGTTTCCTGAGTGGACTTGACTTCAGTGACCTCAATAAAAACAAATCGTCATCCGTGCATCATCGCGGAGAAACCTGAAGAGATGAAGAGGTGCGCCTGATTCACAGCCAGACGGGACACTTGAATGTCATCCCCACCTCCTGAGACCCGTCCAATTTGGCACTGGGTAATAATAATATCAGCGAAGAGCTATGAACTCGATGGTGTGGTAGTGTGATAGTGCTTCCATCACAAGGAAGGCAGCGTGGTGCCTTTTTTTCATCTCTGGAGTAAAACAAAAAGAAGAAGAGAGAAAACTAAAGACTATTTTACTGCCAATGAACTCGTGCTAAGTGCTGCAATTTCTGGGAATACTCTTTGTATTTAACTTTAACTTTAAATTAGCCCATAACCCTGACTTGGACCTCCTAAAATGTCCTATTTATTTTATTTTACAGATGTTTGCCACAATATCTTAATGTATTTTTCCTCCTACCAAGTGTCGGCTCATTGGCAGGCAGGCAGCCTCTTGTCAGGGATATCATTAACATTCGTCTTCTTAGCCCTGACAAGTCCTCCATTACAGCGTTCAGCCACCGCTCCGCTTCCAGGAAGAATACGGTCCTGTCACCTGAGGCCATTTGACTTTTTACTCCACGTCACATTGCAGCATTGACCCATTAATGGCTTTTCTATTCGTATAGTGTATGAATGCCCGTTAACAATATGACAACTTGACGGCTAGAATTTTTTTTCCCCCATGTAGGTACAATTCTACATTTATATGTACGGTAGCTGCTTCCCAATCCGTAGCTGAGGATTATATTGAGTCAGGCTATGAAGACATGTTATTGGGGAATAGATGTATGAGGAGCTTGAGCATGCCCAACAGTGGACTCGGGGAGTGATATGGATGAAGCCGTACGACCGTGAAGTTATTTCATCTCTTCGCTGGCTGCAACAAGTCCATCATGTCTGTCCTAGTCGCTTATTGCACCTTTTTTTTTTTTGCCCGTACTGGATGGCAGGTGTGGCCAGCATGATCTATGGCCTGACTGTCTCCAGGAAAGTCTTGCAAAGACCAACAAAAATGCTCCGTAGACAAAATTTGTCTTATCCGTGCTGTGGCTATTTCTTAACAATGAATTACAAAATAGAATATATATCATTTTTTATATTTAAATACATTTCTATGCGTGTTCTGACTTTTGAATACACTGAATTTGAAACCACATTCTAACATATTCTGTTGTTGTCTTCAAGTCTGGTGATTTTGGCTGCTTTTTCAGTACAGATTAGAATTGACCCCAAGCTAGGCCCCGCGCCACAGACGCAGACTGGCCAATCATTACATTGAATCTGCCTTTTCGAACCCGGATCCAAGAACTATACATCATGTGTTCCCTTGACTCCATGCAAATGTCTCAGTGTTTCAATTTGTCAATTTTTTTATTCGGAATGTTTTTTGTTCTTGCACATTTACACCCGGCCCGTTTATTTATTTATTTATTTATTTATTTATTTATTTATTACTATTTATTTACCCCCGGCTTTTGGATTGGTTCATCTGTCTTCCAATCTCACGCAGATATCATGTTCAAGTTGATGCACTTTTCCTTTACACGTCGCACCCCGGTGTCAAAATACACCTTTTGTGCTACCGTGCCCTCGCAGCAGCCCCGAGCATCAAGTTGTCTGAATCCTCGTGTGATAAGATGTGATCAGATCAAACCGAATACTAAGTGACAGGCCAATCATTTAACGTCTTTTTATCCCACAGCTTCCTCCACTGTATCCTAAATGTAGCATTTTCATAAAGCCTCTTAGCCTCAAGTACGCCCATGCCTTTATATTTGTTGCAACTGTTTCTTATATTTTCCATTGGTTAAAACAAAGTTTGTTTCCCAGTGGTTGCTACCCGGTTTCATCTGTGGTTTTAAATCGGTCTCAAACAATCATCCCTCGCTTGACAGCCAGCTGAACCGGGTGAACCATCACCCTCTCCTGACAATCTGTCAGCATGTCTTCCTCTCTTTTTTCACGAGTTCATTGCCACAGCTCTCCGTGTCACCAAAAATTGCTGGAATAATATAGAGTTTGCAAGAATGTGTATCCTATCAGCTCCTCACACATTTGCAGAAAATGCAGTCAAATGGAGAACCACTTGGAAAAACGTAGCTTAAATCACAAATTAATTAAAAATTTAAAATGTTAATAATATAACTTTCACTTTTCCTCTCCACCTTTTTGTCACAATGTAGGTCTGACCTTCTTGCACGTGAACCACGAGTATACCACCTTAACCCTTTATTGCCAAACATATTATATTTGGTACACACGTCCCTTCAGGATTTTGAGACTTCTACTTCAGAAATTAAAGCCCTTTTTTTTTTTACAAATTTGTCCGAAGGTTCCATTAAGACCTTATTTTCAAAAGAATATTGAGTGTTCTGACGATTACTTCATGGTGTGGGCTTTAAATGGTTAAAATGGCACACCTTTATCAAATTAAGTCAAAATGTAATGTTTTTTTTTTTCCCGGGTTATTCTGCAACCATTTTAACCAGATTCAAGCTGCGGTTACTTTCAGTCTCATATATTTTATTAGTGTCTCTCTAAATAGAACATCACCTGCGCTCATGGAAATTTCAAGCTAGCTCTTAAAGGTCAGGTGCGGCGGATTCCAAGTGGAAATTGAAATTAATGTTCACATTTTCGACTTTAGGAATGGATAATCTGCTGAATCGAGTCGTCCAATTTTTGTCAAATGTATATTGCAAATAATATTCAACAATTACACATCTTAAACTTCTACATTGAATTAAGTGTTAGATTCAGAGCCTCCCAGTAGCAGTTACATAGACAGTTTAGTCTGCAGAGAAGTGAAAGAGAGTTTCTTTATTTGATCGCTGAGGTGGAAAGATTTGATTTTTTTTGTTTGTTTGTTGAGAATCACAGATTTTCAAAGTGTGCATATTGCACACATCTTAAAATAGGTCAACAGAGTAAGATTTCAAGCATCCATTAGCGGGGTTTGCGCTGTGTAGCCCCTGCATGACCTTGGGATCTGCATTCACTCTGTGATGGCTCATTGCAAGAATAAGAGCACAAGGGAAATGGTGAATACAGTAAAAACATAAAAGGCCCTTCAGTGGCTCTGGGAGTTTCACATCAGCATCAGCTCTATTGCATTTTCAACAATGCAGAAACATCCCCAACATAGCAAAATAATAACAATGATATGGTTGAAGAAAAGAAATCCCAGCACAGGCAGGTTCTCTGCAGATTCCGAGGTGATGACCGAAAGGCGATGCTGACACTTCAGATGCACACAACCATTCTTTGAAAATGCATTCGCATACAGAGCGGTTGCACTTGCAGATTAACATATCATAGGAAAATTGGCTGTTAGTCTGTGCGAAGGTACGTTCTCGCCGACTGATGTTCTCTATGGTCTGTGAGTGAGAGTACGAGGACGCTAACGGAGCACCTGACGCCGAGGAAAGATGAAGGTGGGGAAAGAAGCCAATATCGATACTTAAGGGAGACTGAAAAGATTCAAATATACATGACTCAAAGAGAAATGTATTTTTGCTACTGCATTTAAAGTCAGAATTCACACCCACTTCCTCATTCATCACCCAAATAAATATGCTGCCATTATATTTCTGTGAACTTAACACATTCGACCAATTTTCTTGCACGTGTCTGAGTTGGGGTTGCTGACTTTTGGCAATTCTTATTTCTTTTTGATTTTTACAGCTATGCTATTGTACTCTTTAAAATCTCAGAACATCAGAATGAATACAAGCTGCTCTGGTAATGAGAAAAAATAGAATGAAGGTACTGTGATATTCTGATAAGAGTTGGGAATTGATTTAGTCACAATTGGACTGGACTCTATAATATATAGTGGAGGGAATGTGTCCCGACTTTCCAAGGGTGACCATGGGCAAACACAAGCTGGGCAGCAGGTGGTGTCGGCACAGGCCTTTACTCCTCAAGGTTATCAGAAGGTTGAGCGGAGGCGGGGGTTCAAATGGGCCTGGATGATCTCAGACGCTGCTGCGCCACCTTCAATAAATAAATAGATTGCATTCAGAAAGCGGCCGTGCTTTCTTCCTGTCTGGGCCCAATGATGTGAAAGGAAGAATGTAGCTCTGTGTCTCTCCCAGAGGGAAAAACAAAAAATCTCCCTTTTTTCATTTGAGATTTTTGTCCATTTATGGCGTCTTGATTTAAAGCAAAGTGAGACATCTGTCCTCATTCCTTCCAGTATCCGTGCTCCAAAACAGATGGCAGCGCTGCTGTTGTTTAATTGATTTGGATACATTTTTCATTGTCACTCAGCCTTTTAGTTTACCTTTCTTTTAATCGTTCTACCATCTTTCTTTTTGGTTCATCTCATCAGCATCCGTCAGGAAATGATTTCTCAATTTGTGCCGAACTCCTTGCTATAGCGTAACCCTCAGGAGGCTTTTCCACATTTGGTTTGCCATGTCACTCTTTTACTGTCACTCTTGTTTGGATGTTGCCTGCACACCAGACGCGGAATAAAGATTCCCCTTCCTGCACCATTAGACAATGTTTAACATATGCAAAAGTCTGACTAGGCACGAGGATCCCAGAACGCAGTGGCGGAGGCACGAGGTACAGCCAAAAGGTTTCTAATGATTGTAATAATGGAAAAACAGATTGTACAAAAGTAAAGGGTCAGACTGACAGGAAGTCCAAGACTGGCAAGAAGACTGGCAGGAAGTCCCCAAATATATATCTAACAAAAAGAAAAGAAATCACTGCCGAAAAACCCCCACAAATTCTCACTGAGCAGAAACAGCCTGATTTTAATTGTTTCCTCTCCTGAATGACTGATTTGAGGCCATCTAGGATTAATCTGCCATGGATTATTTTATAGCACCAGTCCAGGATGTTGCCAAAACTCTCGCCCAACATCCGGCCGGATTGTCGCCATTCCCGGTCTCTCACTCCACCAAGACCCCTCTCTGAAAGGATAAGCAGGTGTAGCTGACGGATTCTATCACACACACCTAACCACGTTAGCCTTTCGTGTGGAGATTAGCTTTTGTCCTGGTGAATGCTGCCGCGTTATGATTTTTTTTTTAAGCCTGCGTTGATTGCGTGCCATTGTGATTATTTCCCAAATGGATCCATGTGTGAGTAGCCTGGGTGTAAAAAAAATAACAATAATTTAGAAATCCACAGGTATCACCGTAAACATGCCACTTAACTCCACTGCATAAATCCATAAATCCATCTTAGCCATGCTGCTACTTTTCATCGGGAGCTGTTGAAGAATTTAATCTCCCCAAAAAATGACCACTTCTCTTTGAATGCTCCGTTCCGGAGGGAGCGAAACTCCTTTGGAAGATATTTTTTCCTTTGAAAAGTGGAATATGCCATTGTTTTAAATAATCAGTGACGCATTCCTTCAAAACAAAATGATTATTGGACCTCTCATACATCTACGCATACATTCCTTTTAGCCTTGTGTAAAAATATGTGTGCAGCCTGATCTATTGCATATTTGCCAACACTTGGTAAAATACTGCAGCTGTATGCTTCTTAGTTTACAGCATGACATTTGAATACGGGTTCGTCGAGCTGCTTCTTGTCATATAAATGCACCTGAAGCTTTCAGGTGATGCTATAAATGTGAAGAATCAGGTGTGGAAATAAAAGTCTGATTCTCTGCTGGGCCTATTGTCTAAGTGCACATCAGGTCTTTGTCTTGGTAAGTGAATGTGCACGTTGTAAACAAAGCTTTATCAGTGATTTATGCAATACTTATGGCTGTTTTGCATATTTGCCTGGAATTAACCGTGACTGCGCTGCCCATAATTGCCTCCCTTAAATCAGTTATGTAGCAGAGAAAGGAACACATGGACACTAAGTGTGTGTTTGGTTTTGTGGTCAGTGCGTTGTTAAGTACAGCACATTGGGGGGGGGGGGGGGGGTGTGGCCAAATGGCTCCTTCTCAATGCTATTTGGCAAGTCATAATACACTATATGTGGCCATAAACCTTCACTGCTGACTGGTGAAAGTGTTATAGGTCTGTGTGGGGATTTGCTCATCTACATATAGTGACAATACGGAGCTATAATTGCCAGACAGTGTTTTAAATCCCAGCATGTCAACTCGGTTCGAACCAAGTTAAACGTGGAAGGATTTAGACTTTGACATGACATTCTCTGCACAAAGACAGTCTGTTAGAAGCCAACATCCCGTGGTGCTGCTCGGTTAGAGAAGCATACGCTGTATGTTTGGAGCAAGACTTTCTGTAATTCGCAGACAAACAATGTTTCTTTCGTCTGTAGAAAACAAATATGAGCGTTTGAGCAACAGGCAGTGCATGTTTATTTATTTTTGCTGAAAGCTCCCCTTTGAGTAGTAAATGCATTAATGGAAATGCTATCTTGAATTGAAGCTCGGCATACAGATGATCTCTTTTGGGCCTCCTCACTATCACAACCTCGTTCCCGATATTTAAAGGCTATGCTATCTACTGTCATGTTCTCGGATTGGTCAATCATTTGCAAGCTGTTCAACTTTCTACCTTTCCCATTATTCAGCCTCAATCTTAACCACTGACAACCAAATCCTTCGGTCAGGAATACCTTATCCCAAGTTATTTGAGGGCCGACTGATCTGATAAGGAAGGGAGCTGCTTAGCGGAGGTCTGCACTCTCTGAGTGCTTTTAATTGATAATTGTCTCAACAATTGTTCATTTTTCTTGTCTCTCCTGTTTGAACTCATCATAGGCAAGACAGCATAAGGAAGTCTGATTGATAAAGAACTAATCGTCTAGCTCCTCTGCTGCATCCTTCATCAAATCAAACAAGGCTGTTTTCCAGGCCTCTGTTTCTGTTTTAATGTAACTTTGCAGCAGGAGAAAAATCTCTGATCTGAAGAGGAGGGTGGCCTCATATCGGTTTAGTAAATGAAGACCTCGGCAAACAATGCCTAATGAGGCAGCACTATTTGTCTGGCCTTTCCGATTCAGGCATTTACGTGCGCCTCCTTTAGCGTCTCCACTTCCTCTTTCCTCTTCCTGTGTATGCATTTCCAAATTATGCACTTCATTTGGAAAAAAGATGGATTAGGATGTGGCCGGGGCAAAAGTCTACTCCATTTGCTCTTTGACAACAGTAATGCCTTTGCTATGGTTGACCGTGAGTGTGCATGGATGATTTGTACTCTAAATTGTCTCTGTGGAATGTTCACTGGCATGTGCTTAATGGCCTGAGATGATAGCCACTCATCATCCTCAGCAGACACTTGTGATATTCTTAAAATAGGAATCCAGTGATTTCTGGTGTTATTACAGAAACGGCCACAGGAGGGCGAACGCTGCCGCTTCAGTGAGCGTCTGAAGTTGACAATAAGCATAAATATGCACACAAACAAATGTCTTAACAACTTGTAACTTGGCACACTTATAGATGACATATGTGGCTGGAACTGACGTGACGTAAAAGTGGGTGTGACTTACGGTGACGACGTTATGGACGTGTAAAGGTTTAATTTTATCATATCCCATGAACGGAAGGCCGTACAGAGGCGGGGTTTGGACCAGCGTGTTCAGCATAGCCGAATTATGTTGGGTAGATTGTGTCTCCTCTGACTCGGCATGCGTTTCATCGCGATCACAAAACACTGTGGCTTCAGACTGTGCAGTTACGGATACGTTGTGGTGATAGATACTGGATAGATACATTTAGCGCTTATGCGGTTACAAGCTTTTTCAGTCATCCTCGCTCGTCATAGTTACTCAATAAAAGCATGTATTTTGTGCAACTTCACTCAGTTTCACAGAGAATTGTAATACTTTTGGGTACAGACGTGCATTTCTACTTTTTTTTTTGCCTTTTTGTGCAGTACTTTTTGAATACTTAGTCATCTTCGTTATGAACGTGAAACAATGTCAAACCAACAGTGTGTGTGGCAAAGCGTCAGTGTGCAACAAAGACTCTATCTGGCCTCTGTGGCCGACACACAAAGACTCCCCTGTAGCTTCAATGGCTAACACACAAAGAAGGTCCTCTTTGGCGTCTGTGGCTGAAGCCCAAAGCCTCCCCTTTACTATTTGTGCCCAATAAGTCTCTAACCAACAAGTGCATAACACGAAAGAGCACGTTGGTTACGTTTAAGAGCAAACACCAAAGGTCTAGGTAGAGGATAAATACAATGATGTGTTCGGCGCCCCATGGGGTCCATACTCTAGCAGGCTTGGTCAGAATGACCTCCTGCTCAATTCCAACATATGCCCTTTAGGATTTATTCACTCTTCAAATATCTTGTGCAGCACAGTTGGTTCATTTCAAACCAGATGTTTCCATTGGAAGTAAATTTAAAGGAGACATATTATACCTTTTTTCCACAAGTGAATGCAGTTCCCAGACACTTATATGAATTATCTGTTACAGTCTTTTCGTCAAAATAGCAAACAGATGCTGCAGGACAGCGTCCCTCTTTGCTGTCTTAAACAGCTCTGTCAGAAAAGCCGCTGAAAACGTGCACGCACATCTTGTGCACGTCCTGTTACATCACAGGGGGAGAGATTTCTTCCAGGCGCGTTTCAGGAGGTGATTACAGAACTATGGCATGTGAAGGTCTGCTGCTTTCAAAGAAAGAAACTCGTACTTGCACTGCCTGATTTTCCTCGGAAGGACAACGGTGTGTGCATTTTAACAATCCAGCTCGACTGCTGACGGTGCAGTCAAAGATTCTCTGCAGGAAAAAGCACCACAGGCTGCACCAATGAAATGAAATGGTCTACATTTCCTGTCTCCTAAGTGTGCCTGCCGACCATCCCCACGTGTGCTTTAACACCAGCGCATTAGTGGATGTTGCTTAACCATGTAGCAACAGTACAACACAGCCCAGAATTCAATGTTCGCACCTTATTGTGCCTCTTATTCTCGGGTTTTTAAGCCTGCTACAGATCTCCTCCTCATTAATACCAAGAAGACGTGTTCTGACTATGAGAAACTTAGCCTATAATTCAAAGCAGCTTGATGCATTGTCTTCACGGCCAACGCCGACCCTGGAGGGAGGTCAGTTCTGCCCTGTTGAGATTTCTTTGCTCTATTGTTCTTTTTGGCTGAGGGGAAATTTGAGCTTTAAAGAGCTCAGTTTGATTGACGAATGGGGAGGGGGCTGTTGTGGTATTATTTTCTCAAGAGCTTCTGCTTAGTTCATGTATGCCTGCAGGTTTCCATTCAAGAAATGGAAACCCATCTATCGCCAACCGTTGTGCGCACTTCACTTTGGTTGGTAAACAGACCTGAAATGTGCGAGGTCAACGGCGTTCAAAGTCAGCACTTGCAGGGAAAATTATAGTTTTGAGTTCTGTTTCTGCGCCGAGAAAATTCTTGCATACAATGTATGTAATCACAAAATGACTAAAATACGAGCGCTAAATGCTTGTCTTGTTACGAAGGAGATATTATGGAATATCATATGAATTAGCAAAACTACAACTTGATAGTAGTTTTGGATTATAAATCGCTTCTTCTGCACTTCAGGATATGATTAAGAGATACCGGCGCTCCTATGATACATTTCGTCTCTTTCAAAGGCCAGCAAATTGGGCTTCTTTCTTCATTGTAATATCGGCGTATTTCTAAAGGCAATTCTCTACAGGCTTGTGCAAACTCTCCGTGAAGTTCCAAAAGTTTTCCTCCTAGCTCAGTTCCCATAAGACGGAGAAATATGTGGCATGACGTTTCTCATTAACGCTCTCATCCTAAAGGGATTTCGGCGCCCAGGCCTGCAGGGGTATGTCTGCAACAGTTTGAATGAAGTGTCGGGCGTAGCCAATAATTACATGTAATAAGTAATTTATTGAAATTGAAAGAAGCAAATGTCAGAGCAGATTTACACCATTAGCAATCCTATATTTGCCTCAAATGCAAGCAGGCTTTTATTAGACAACGGGGCATATAATCGCAATACCCTCTGTTTATGATTATATGGTTGATAAAATCAAATTAACCTGCCATGAACATTTTTCCAGATACCATTTGTGTTTTTGTCACCATGTTACACCGCTCGCTGGACAAATGCCATGACTGTAAAAATGCACGCTTGCTGGCTGGTTTTGGTGCATTTAAAAGCAGCGCCTTCTTACTGCCAGTGAATGTATTACAGGAATGGAACAGTAGACTCACAGATGGCGACTGCTAACTTGGATGAAATGGCTCACAAAGAGCAGAAGCCAAAATAAAGTTCCCTGCTTCTTGTTTTACCTCTGTGTGTTTAACACGGCGTGTTCAGCAGCAGTAGCCTTTACATTGCAATTTTGACAATTTTATGAATTTGAACTTCTTTAAAAAATAATAATAACAATTGACCTTTTGTGCAATTTGGTTTTGTGAAGTTTCATATCCAGCACTATGAATTATTTATATATATATTTCAGGTGCCAAAACATGATCCTGAATGTTAAAATATGCTAAAATCTCCCTTCAAATATGCAAAATAATAAATACAAAAACCATGACTTTTTTTAGATTAGAAAATTCAGATTGTCTCATTTTTGTTAAATACATGTTAAATAATCAAAGAAACAAAATGCTATACTTTTTTTTTAGTTTGTGCTTCAATCCATTTGACGCTCTTCAGTCCAATATACAAGGAGAATGAAAATCAATACACTCGAGGAGTGGTTGGAGGGCCTTTATCTTTTGCAGTGGATGATTTGGTTGTGTGAATTATTCATCAGCAGAAAGCTATGGCCAGTGCTGGTGAACACAGAGGATAGGAATAACAGCTTTTCCTTATCACTCTTAATCTTAGGAGCTGCAGTAATGCAATTCCTAACATTTAGCACTTAATGGTGTGTCAGAGAGGGAACATGATCTAAGACCATTAGGGCTGTTTTGTGCTGAGGTTCAAAAAGGGCTTTTCGCCTCTTATCTCTGCCGCTGCGCTAAGGAAGCGCAAAACCATGAAAGGGTTTTTAGCATACAGTCGGACGATTAAATATAAATTCCTCCACCTTCTCAGATTTTGATTTTGATTTTGATTTTTAACTTTGCATAAATTTGCTTTGTTTTACTAATGATCTTTACAGCCCTGATTTACAGCCCTGACGTGAAACTTTACGGATTTCAATTAGAAATCTCAATTGATTTTGAGTTGACCAATTGAGCTGTTGCTCTTTCAGTCAGCAATGTGCCAAAGAAGTTCCTTGAGACTTTGACAGAAGTGAAATGTACAAGAGGAATGACTCCATTTTGCGAAATGCATAACACGAGTGGCTGCAGCTTTAAATCCTGTGACTGCATCCCACTGTGCATGAAATTACCCATAATTTCTTGAGCTGAATGCATTGTAAACCTTTTGACATAGCAGCCCTCTTACTTTAATCTGCTATTAAATATTTCAGCCAAATGTGGCGTGAAGAGAAAGTAATTGGTTAAGTTCCCCGGCTGCATTTTTCTGCTTGCTGTGTCCTGACATATGAAGCTAAGAGGCCGGGTTCCGTGTCCTCCATGTGGTTCAGTCAAGGTTTAGAAATATACTTAGAGATTAAGGTAAATGTTTTGGCGTTGTGTATATTTTCCAGAACATTGAGTCATTCAGTGTTCTCGAGTTTTATTTTTATGGTGCCAAATCACGCAACGTTGTTTCCAAGAAGAGCCGACTTAGACTGACTTTCTTCTGCAGAGAGCGATGGGAAAATAAACTGGTAGAGCAAGAAAAAGATTTGTGCATCCATTTCTTTGACATTTCGGTGGGATGTAATGCAAGCTGACTAATTACAACAATTATTGATGGAAACATGACGTAGTACGTACATTGTTGGGAGAAAAAGTCACATGATCAAGAAAAGCAATGCAGATTCAGCGTTGCTTGTTGCACATGAACATGGACTTGAGCAGAGGGTAAGAATTCAATTCAGTTTTATTTCTATAGCGCCAGATCATAACAGAAAGTCATCTCAAGGCCCTTTACAGGCATAGCAGGGAAAGATAGAACCCAACTTTTCTCACCATAGCAAGCACTTTGGCGATGGAGGCAAGAAAAGACGTCCCTTTAACTGGCAGAAACCTTGAACAGAACCTAAGACTCATGGTGGGCGGAGACCTGTCTGGGCCAGTTGGGTTGAGAGAAAGAGAGAGAGAGAGATGGAACTTAATGAATATTTGTTAGGCGAAACAATAGTTCCCTGTTTTCATATTAAAGGAGAGGAAAGAGCAAGCAAGAAACGAAGCAGTGAATCCCTTGCTATGGACTTGGCGCTGGTATAGACTTAGCGCTGGTACCTTTCCAGTATATGTCTTGACAGATTGGTTTGAAACCTTTTTATATATTTATATGATTTATGTGCAGCCACGGCAGCATGCAGAGTAAATAAAAATGCGGAATTTGAACAACTACTTCACTGTATAAAAGTGTAATCAAAGATTCGGCTTGGGATGAAAAAAAGCACAATAAAAGCAGACACTTCCTCTATTCCGTGTTCCCCCCTTGTGAATATTATGCATTGCATTGTGCTGCTCCAATTCTGATTAAAATTCGGTTTGAATTTTCATATATTTGCTAGAAGCAGAAGTAAGTGTTGTCGACAATGTTAAAGAAATTCTTATAACGTAAATAATGACAGTAAATAAGTGTATATCACCATTAGTGAGACTGCTCTAAAGTAAATGACACAAATATGAGTTACAACCTGACAACACGGAGCACAATCCTCCACCCAGGCACCTCAGCTTGCCCAATATTTCATGATGCCAAAAAGCAATACTCCGATGAAAAGCTTGAAATATTTTTGGAATATTGCTAATGGAAATCAGCACGCTGGTGGTGCAAAAGTACAAGATTTCTAAGATGGTGATTCCATGCATTCCTTTGTATTCTGTAATTACTTATCCCAGCTGGTGGTGGGCGGGAGGCGGCGTTCGCTCTACACAAGTCACCGATTTATCCCAGGGCACACAGCCATTCACACTCATTTTCCCGCCGATGTTCAATTGTGTCACCGATCCCCGATTTCATTGAATCCGCTCGTCTGAAAATCACCGTATGTGAGCAAACGCTCCAGGTGCGTGTGTGCTTGTGTGACTGAGCCCAGTTTATTCTGCGGCGCTACGTGTCTCCTCTGTGACGACAGGACACCCTCCGCCTGTCCTTGTTAGCATGTCTTCCAGCGACTCAACGTGCCGAGCTAACACCAGGGAACTGCACAGGAGGCTGCGCCTCGAAAGGTGTGATGAGATGAGCGATGTGCTACACTGAGCAGGGAAATGAAGATCAGTGCATCAGCTGTGGGTGATGAGGCGGCGGGCTTTAAAACACTGCACTTCTCCTGTGCTTCCTCACACTCTACCTCTCGTCTTTTTTTCCCCAATGCCTAAAAATAAATCTTGATATTCACCGGGGAAACGTTGAAATATGAAGGGAAGGCCTGCCTTGTTCTGCAGCTGTGTATTAATTATGTTAATCTATTAGCCAGAATATCTTATGACACAGCATCAACTCATTTTTGGATGGAAGTAATTAATCTGCCACACTTTGACCTGCACAGCCTCTGTTTGATGGCTCGCCTAATTGTCTGAAATATCCCCGCTCATTCCGCCACCGCTCATTGACAGTTAATGAACGCTGCATCTGGTTAAAAAAAAAAAAAACACTCTTTTATTTCACCGCATTAAGGAGGTCAGCCAGGCTTCCTTCCACATCCATGGTGGAGCCTTTTCAGTGGCTAGATGAAAAACCTCTTCATTTAAATCAACATTAGTCTCTAAAGCAGGGCCAGTGTCAGTTTGATTTTACATAAGAAGCTAGGCACGGCTTGAACTGCTACCTGCGGCTAAGGCATATCAATCAAACCAGTAGGAATTAGCGGTTACATTTTTACCCATGGAAATTAGCCGACAGAAACTAATTTAGATGATGCAGTTTATGAAAAACGTGTGAACGCTTCATGCATGAAAAGGCAAACTTTTGAAAATGTGATCTCGCCTTGGCTCTGCCGAAAACGAGGACATCACCGCCCCCAATTTGTGCACCGCTGTTGTGATTTCAGCCTTCATAACTTTCGCAGTTTGGTTTTGGGTTAGTGTTTTGAAAAGTTACACCACCGACCGCTACCATGGCAACCGTGATTTTGGGGATCTTTTTTTTTTAAACGATGCAGGGTCTTTTTCCAAATTCCACATAAACCTTCTGCTGGTTGGTTACTACAAGCCCCCCCCCCCCCATTGGTGTCCTCCCATGTTTCCACCAATACTATTGAAATATTGATGATTGCTTTCCTGCCTTAGAGAGACTTTGCAGTCATAATGACTTTTTTTTTCAAGGATTCCGCTGCAAGGCTTTCCAACGCTTCTTTTATTGGATTATGTTTATTCATTAAAATGCTGTGATGTTTAATAACTTCCTTCTGTAAAAGTTCACACATAAAATGGCTGGAAGCTCAATGTGTATAAGATAATAGAACAAACTAACCAGAAGAATAAGATATCGGTAGTTAATACAGATACCAATATATTGGCAGAATGCAGATGAGAGCTCCAATCCATAGATCTCTATAAAATACGTGGCAAGAGCCTGAATGCCTGTTGTCGCCTTTGCTTATTCATTTTTAAATTACTTACGACATCTTACTTACATATGAATATGGTGCAAATTAACAGCATATTTGCACTCGTGTTTACGGTAAATACTTTCACAGATCAGCTGCAAAATAATAAAGCTTTATGGAAACGTTGAATATTCCTCACTCCGAGCCGACCAGGAAAAGCATCTTCTGAGAACCTTTTTTGTACCCCATTGGTCACACCAGGGCACGTCACCCTATAAAACAAGCAAGTTGCTAATGAATTTTTCCTGAGAACTAATTTTCTGCTTTGTGGCACAGCCCATAAAACAAGGTTGTTCTCCTCCATCAAGGGATGACTAGAGATTTAACTGTCTTTTCTGTTTATCGTCCCGCAGCAACATTTACACGTTGCTTATGCACCAAATTGAGGAGGGTCTCTGTTGACTTTGTCGCTCGTATTCCTATGTTTTCATCCCCCCCCCCCCCCCCCCAAAAAAATGAAATTTATGCAAACCATAGCTGTTCGACGAGAACCAGCGTGTCCCGTCACCCCCCTCCTGATCCCGCATATTCGGCACAATGTCATTTTTAAATGACCCTAAATGCAGGATTGCTGTAACCGAAATCAACGTGACAGCAGTGCTGAAATCAGCTTTAAAATGCTGAGCTTTCACTAACATGCAAGCCCCCACTTCCGCCGCCGTAATTCTTCCACCTGCGAGCGCTTCCATTGCTCCATGAGCTGAATGCATGATGACTCGCGTATACTAGATTACATCACGGTTTTGTAGAGCGCATTTTCTTTTCTCTCCAGACACGTACACCCGGGTTTCACAAATCAAGAAAGTGCCTATGCGTGTAGGTGTGTGTGTGTGTGTGTGTGTGTGTGTTAATACAACCACCCCTGACAAGGCATGTCGTAAAAAGGACAAGAAGACTGCGGCGATCTTGAAATCCTGCAATGCACTACTTAGAAAAGCTGCCAATATGGGCGTCCTCGGCTTTCAGTCCAACTACAACCTCTCTGATTAATGACTGCAGCACTATGGCTTAATTATGAGTGCACAGGAAACACTGTCCATCCCTACTAATGACCCCGATGGCCATCGATAAAAAGGCCTGATAAACGCAGACTTCCTGAGCATCGGTGGATAAATGCGGCCTGAGTAATGAGACCCAGGCTCTCGAAGATGACAGCTCTGCTTTATGCCATGGTTCTGGGATGGCAGTTTGGTAATGGAGGGTTGTGTGTGTGTGTGTGTGTGTGTGGGTGTGTGGTGGGGGTATCAAGAGGAGACTCACCATATTCTGAGTTCTCTCTAGTTCACAGCAGGCTCTCGGAAACAATGGTTGTGCTCTGAGAGAAAATAACCTGACATATCAAAGAGACACTAATGAGAAATTCAATTTTTAGTCATCTGGCCCTGTCTGTGTGACTCTCTGGTGCACCGTCGAGCGAAAAACAATTGCATCAATCTTTCACATGCAGCCGTCTGGGATGAGTCTTTTAAGCACTGTGCACAACAGTCCCACGACTACGTTTAAAAAAAAACAAAAAAACGGCTTCAAATAAAGCCCATTCTTTACTGACCGTAATGATTAAAGCGATAATTGATGAGTCCATTACTTGATTTTTGTTTTTTAGCTTAGCCGAAGCTAATGGATGCTCAATAAACCGGCCGTTTTGGATTGCGAGAGCAGAATGCATCCATTGGCGAGTAAAAAAAAAATCTGCCTCTATTTCACGGTTTGGAGGCTTTACTGTCCTGTGGAGAAAAGAGGGATCTAATGGCGGTTAGCAAAGCGGTCATTAGCAGGCTGAAAAGTGGACACAATACAGTCACAATGCCTCCTGTTTTTGAAGCATGTCCTTAATGGATTTTCCGCTCTATGAAAATGGCATGCAGGATGTGTGAGGAAATAGTCCAGATTCAGATTGACACCTGCGACGCCCTCGGTTCACTGCGGGAGGGCCGTTTTTAACTGGCCAGCCAATCAGAGGGTTTCATTCAGCTGTTGTCCTGAGATTTCCCAAGTTAATACTACCTTTTATTCCCTCCACCATCTGTCTCTTTCTTTTTTTTAAATACATTTTAATTACAAATGCTCTGGTGTATAAATTGATTTTTTTTTTTTAAGGAGTTGATGTGCTTCGATCTCTTACACCATAATTAAGGCTTATATAAGGGATAATGAGAAAGAAAATGGTGGATCAAAGGTTGAATTAATTGCAGGCTTGAGCGTGTAATGCAGGTGGCTGTCGGCAGGAAGCCCCGACATTGACGGGCGATAGAAATAGGCAAATTCTGAGAGCGTGCTTTAAATCCTCCAGATTTTAGAAATCCAGGGACAAAGCTTGATTTAATATTGTTAATGTATCTATTTTGCATATCGTGAAACACCTGACCATTCTGACCTGGGACTTGTGGCGGCAAGTCAAATCAGCCCTCCCTGTTCTGTTGGGCCGCAAACCATTCTTTCAGTTGTTGAATCCCTAAACTCCTTCAAAGACATACTGTGGTGTGATGAGTCTCCTAAAAGGAGGCAGGGAGCCATAAATGCATTTATTACTGTCCAAGTAAAGGAGCCAGGTGAAATCATGAAACATCCTCTTTCCATTGGGGAATAAATTAGGATTCAGCAACAAATCCCTCGTCACACAACTCATGTCAATGTAGGAATACCAACGGGATTAAGTTGTTTTTATTGCTGTCTCATCTATCTATCTATCTATCTATCTATCTATCTATCTAGCCATCTGTCTATTGATATCTCACTGTGTCATCTATCTCTTTCTCTACCTCTTTTTTCTCTCTGCCCTCCCTCTCTTCTTCCATTACTGTCTATTGATCTATCTCCCTGTCTTCCACTCCCTATTTCTTCCTTTCCCTCTCTCTATTTCTCTTTTCCATTACTGCCTATCTATATGTCTATTGATCTCTCTTTCTTTCTCTTTGACTGTATTTGTCTTCTTTCTTTCTTTCCAAGTCATCTCCACCTCTCCCTCATCCTCTCTCTGTCTCTGTTTGTTCTGTGCCATGTGAAGTTCTGGAACAGGCTTTGGACTTGGAAGCAGCAGAACACGGGCGTCCTTCTGCAGCTACTTTTAGCTTCAAGTTTGGTACCTCCTCTGAAGTTAAAGTCTGGGAGGCCTGCAGGGAATTAATATGCAAACTAAGGAAGTTTTCCCTGAAACTGACATAAACAAACTAACAGTGTTTTCCTGTACATTAATTTAAATACGAGGAAAAGAAATACTTTGTGCACATTCAAAGTCTCGAGGTTTCAATGGGCGCGCTGGGCGATGGTCAAAGCCTCCGTGGGAAGCGGGAGCTGTCTCCTTCCTTCTCTGTCGGGAATGATAAAGTTCAGGCGGCATATTATTTTTGAATGTAAAAAGCGAGAGTTTGGGAATGATCTGTCAACGCTTCCGAGCATCATCCGTAAAGCTCCTGACACATTTTCAGCCAAACTTCAGAGTCTCCTACTGCAGATATCCTGATGCACCACTCCTTTAGCTCTGACAGCCTGCGTGATGAAGTATATGTCACACACGCACACACCCACGCACACACACACACACTCACACACACACACGCACACATGGTACCGTAGTGAGTCCAAGCAGGCTGGAACCAGTGAACCGTTGGATTCACAATCAGTGTATTGATTAGGTGGTGAGGTTAGGGACCCATGTCTGACCTGCCTGCATCACACCAATATCACATATTGATCCTCTTAGGCAATCACTCTTAATTGACGGGAGCCCTATTCTTCTATTGAATGCTCGGAGACCAAGATAAATGATGGCGATGACTTTACCCACACGAGGAAGAGGAATGGCTGATTGGACCGATCTTCTTCTTTCACTGTAATTGGAGCTTTAGGCTTTATGTGCAATCGCTTTTGGGACTTATTTGCGTTAAACTTAAAAAAGAATTATCACAGCAACTTTATCAGGTTCAAAAAACTTTGCGGATTTCTGTTTTCACAACTGCATCACTGTATTACTTTGAGCAGATAATGCATTTGTGCTAAGATTCTTCTCCTATTATTGGAAGGCGGTCGGAAACACGGCACACATTAGACTTTTGGGTAGTCTGGAAGTTTTCCTCAAAAAAAGAAAAGCAAGAATAAGTGACTTGAAAGACTCATTCAGGGAGACGTGCATGCTTGAATCCAAATCGATGTTAAAGCAGGCCAGATTGTTATTTTTAAAGTGCATAATCAGCTAAATGCTTCCAGGTTGTCCTTTTGTCCTTTTTTTTATATTCCATCTCGGGCTTTTAAATGGATCAGACAATAGGCCTGTTTCACTAGACTTTGTCGCACAACCTTCGAGCATGTTTGTTGCTCATGTGACCTAGAAAGGGAAGTAAATAACTGCTCATTCCCGGCGCTCTGTGAAGACTTTTCAAGCATTTAAAAAATAAAAAAAATACAAAGAGGCGTTGGAATTGCAGCTTTTTTGTGTGAGTGGAAGCAGCTCCACTCTCTCTCTCTCTGTATTCTGTTTTTAGTTTCACAATGGTGACATTTTATTCCAAAGATTAGTGTGAATAAAAGCCATAAATCAAAAAGGAATTTTTAGGAAAAGTAAATATGTCATTAAATAGTCAAGGATATGCTTTGAATTGCTCTTTTTGATACTGACCTCCTCTAATGCTTATCATTAGAACAAAGGCCATTTTAATGAATCCGTCTATTTCTATGCCCCAAACTGAGCCTGCATATAGTCTATGTTGATAAAATGCATAGTTATGTCAAATAAGTTAATGTAACATGTTTAATCTGCAATCTATTGCTTTCGATTCAGCCTGCAAAGATCCCATGACCTGGAACCATGAGCATCCTGACCAACATCTGTAATCGGTAACCTGGATGTTATGGGTGGAGCCACACAGGAAACTGAACCCAGTAAAGACCAGATAGGACTCCATCCATCCATCCATCAAAATAGGACTCCAGGCGGTCAAAGTGCAGGCTAGCAGTTCTGAATGGGAGTCTGAGTCCAAAGACAGGTATATCTATAGATATAGAATGTATATCTATATTATAGATAGACTATATGAAGCAGGGAGGTGATCAAATGAGACACAGGTGACACCAATCAGGGCGGGGCGGACAATCACGACAGAAGGAAAGCAGACAAGGAGGCAGGAAATCTGGAATGAAACGGGCAACATAAAACAGGGCACATTCCAGAACGAATCAACGTGCGTCAGAGTCAGAAATCTAATTGTCGTCCATTCTTTCGACGCACGTCAAACACTGGAGACGTTTATGTCCATTGTGCGCCAGAGTCCTGACCCGAACGAGGAGCGTCTCCGACTGCTTGGACGTCCCAGGAGGAGCAGGAGAGTCGACGGAAGGAGTCTGTTCCGCTTGATTGATCGGGGCGGAGACGAGGCAGCGCTCTCTCTTTCTCCGCCGAGCGCGTGTGCGTGGCGTGCGTCCCGCTCGGCTCCAGCGCAGGGAGGGAGGGAGACGCCTGACGCATCGGAGTGAGTGAGCGCGGCGAGGCTTCACTTTACAATATGCAACCTGCGAGACGCGACGCAGCGACTTGCGCTCCGGACACCGACAGCGAGGCAGGGATGGAGGCGCAGTAGCGGCGCGGCGCAGCTCGTCAACGGAGCGCCGCGCAAAAGGAGCGTCAGCGGTTTTGTTTTTGCGCACAAGTCAGACGGATATATTTTGGCCGGGAGCGTCGCCAACTCGACAGCGATGAACGGATTAATCTGAGCCCGCCGGGTTCCGCAGACGTTAATGCTGTAAAGAGCAGGTATGATTATTTCTCTTGGTCCTGTTTGTTGTTATTGTTTCTAAGTAATAATTTAAGATTCCTCAAGTTAACCGTCCATCAGAGGTTATAGCGTCAGTCCGGGCACAAATTACAGCCCAGCCCGCATCCTAACTTTTCCTAGATCACATTAGATCAAAGAGGCATCGGGCGGTTTGCCTTTCTCTGAATTTCCCCCCCTGCTGATCTCATTTCCCCGCATCCACTTTGTTGTGGGAGTGGAGACGCGGAGGGAAAGTCATCTGCGAGCGTGTGAGAGTGCGTCTTTCCAATCAATGCAGATTTTCGGTAATCCTGCGATGTCGAACCTTCCATAATCCCTGCGGATTGCGTCGCCGCCGCCGCCGACCACCTATAGGGCGATGTGGCGTCTCGGGGCAGCGCAGGAGGAAACTTCAGGATGCCGCCTGTATCCGCAGTGCTTCTTAAAGATTCATCCCTGAATAGTAGAACCTCAACACGCTTCGGTTTACGCACTACGAAGCGCGCGCGTGTGTGTGTGCTGGTCATGTGCCTTGTGACGCTCTTGGATCATCATTGTTTATCAGTGTATTTGTTGGAGTGGAGTCTGATGCGCAGCAAACGCCACATGAGCGCGTTAATGTGTTGATTTGAACATCTGTCCAGATTCCGAAAAAAAAGCCCTCTCAAAGAACAATTTTAAGGATTCCGGTGGAATGCATCAGCCACAGGAACATAAAGTAAGCCTCGCCTTGTTCAATCCCAGGAGAGGATGAGGTCTCCACGGCGATAACACCTGTCAGAGCGCTCAACTGACAGAAATGGCAAATGAGGATATGATGAAGATGCATCATTCATCCACTATTAAACCTGACAGGGGAGAGGCTGGCCCGGGGGGGGGGTCTCTGTGTGCGATCCGTTGCATCTGGCAAGAGCGCACCGTTTTTTTCTTTTTCGAAAGGTCAGCACAAAGTAAAAAAGAAAAAAAACTTCGCCTCAAAGGGTCCAGGGAAGATTTCTGCAGCTCTGTCTTTGTTTAGTGAGGAGCACGAGCGCTGTGTGCGGTAGCTGTCCAAAATGCCTGAGACAAGCAAGCGCCGACTCCCGTGAGGTCTGAGCATAAGGATTATAGATTTATAAGAATGCTAAAGTTAAAGTCTGCAAAGTGGTGTAGTAAATCGTGCAGCCAATCTAAATGCCAACTGATGAGAGATAGCAGAAATCCCTGCTGCGGCTCCATTAAGCTGCAAGCTAACCGTCCGCTGGCTTGAGTGATGCCACTCAAGTCTGCCCAGTTACAACCTCACAGGGAAAAACCAGCCGGTTGTCGACTTCCTGGAAGCCGCCAAGTCCGTCAGAAGTGGCGGAGAACAACAGTGGCATGAAAGGGATGCTGGGACAGCTGCATTTAGAGGTGCTGCATGGAAATGTCGTTGCACGGTTCCAGGAGGAAGTGTCGATGTGAAATGTCGTCAGGGTTCCTTTTTGTTTGATGGCTCTACAGGAAAGCTAGAAGAAGGACAACAAAGAAAGGAGCTGGCGTTTGAGTGTGTGGAGATGCGGTATATGATGGAAGGCTTTTCCGTGTCGTGGCCGGGCGACTCTTCACGCCGACCTGTGAAGCTGCAGGAGACTCTAAAAGTGCTGGCATCCCAGCCGCATGGAGCCTTCACATTAATCATGGTCGATTCCACTGCTGTTTAAATTGTACAGAGGCAGATTGGGAGGCCAGCTTGTTCCTTTGTCTTTCACCTTGCTTCCAGATATTTGCTACCTTTTTGGACTAAACACGGGGCTGGACAGTCCTTACTGGTGGACTGGGATAGAGACCACTATTGTTGGAGCAACATATGACTCCCGTTCTGTGCAGCCATTACTCTCAGCATTTTCGTATTGCACTGTCGAAAAGACGAGGTGCGGAAGTGTGAAGAATGGTAGCTGATTTTTGAACCTCATTTCTAGGCATCTATCTTTGTCGGACAATGTGCGAATGGGACTCTCAACCATCGCTTAATGGTGGAAAAGAAAGATTGCACCGGCGACGCAGGTCCATACTGTCAGCGGTTGGGTGAGCGATTCTAGGTGACGATCGCGGTGTAGTCTCATTCCCGGGTTGTCAAATCCAGATGCTTTGGATTTGACAACCCGGGAAAGGAACCGTTGACTACATTCTCAGCCAGTGACCAATCACCAGGCTCTTTAATAAAAGGCTGTATCCATTCATTATGGCGGTTCAATTTAGAGCTTGCTCACCTTGGATTAAATTGGTTTCACGTCTAAGATAAAACATAGAAACCGAGAATTTCAATGGGACAATCTGGTTGAAGCGCATTCAAGTTCGAACTTTGCTGCTTTTGTTTGATGGGACGATTTATATGATGACTATATATATTTGAGTTTTGCTAAATAAGCAATTCGCACCCATCACTGTCAGCTCCGTCACTATATTTATGACATTTCATAGACAAAATAAATGAGAAAGTAGATGGGGATATAATAAGTAATAACCGCTAGCTGCGATGAACTGGCCACTTGTCCAGGGTGTACCCCCCCCCTTCTCGCCCATAGTCAGCTGGGATAGGCTCCAGCAATACACATATTTGTATACTCACTGAAGATGAATCAAGAAGAGGGAATTACCAGTAATAACCACTGTAACATCTAATCCTTTGGTCCATTGAAGAAAAAAAGTGTATTTTTATATATAAATTCAAGCGCAATTCTAAAAATTCCAAAGTTAAAGTCATGGCTGCGACCTTCAGACAGAGGGGAAAAAACTAAAGTAGAAAAAAAAAGTGAACAATAAATACTGTAAATAATCTTGTGAAAAGCGTTTTTCACATCTCTTTCATCCATGCAGACTCTCCAGCAGACATGCTTAACACCTGAAGTGTGTGCCATTTTGCAAATACCTTGCCAATCATGTTGGAATCAATCCTCGCAGGTTAGCAGCAGCAAATAACAACAAGCGTCTGGCTGCCGGCTGTTTGGCGCAGCTTCTCTTTTGCTTCACCCTGCTGGATTTTTCTCGGCAAGCAGAGCATTGAGATTTTCAACGATGCCATAATGGATGAGGAGGCTGCAGGCCCCGGCAGCCAGAGTGCAGTGTGGTTTTATGCATGTCATGCATCGCGGCGTTGTTGTTGTTGGACGGGCCATGAGTGGTGATACATCTTTGTCTGACAAACGATGCTGGATATTTGCATGTTTTCTTTGCCAGACTCTAAAAAAAACAAAAGATATGATGGTTATAATCAGGCCGCATTCAGGGAGGGTCACTGCAAGGTGGAGAAGATGAATCGTGTATCCAGCATCAAAAGCATCAAATAAGTATCCTATAGAGCCAGCGTGAGAGAAAATAGTACCACAGATGAGATCTTGTCAGAAAACAAGTTTATAAAAATTATTTAAGTCCCCCCCCCCAGTAGTTTGCAGCCAGCTTGATGTTTGCCTTCAGAAATACCACTGAACACATATTTTATCTGCATCTAAAGGTCCATATGCAAAACCTTCCACGCGCTATGCTTCATCGTGCTTCACATCTAAGAGCGGAATGGTTTTACTGCTCGATTTGGCCAAAAGAAAGTCATCAATAAGTGTGATTTACTCCGAAATGTGCGCCATCTTCACCATTAGTTGCCCACTGTTGTGAATTCATTGTCCACGTCTGTCAGAAATGAGTCCACTTGACAATAATATAGCAGAGCTCCTCAGTCCCATTTATTTAGACTGGGGGGGGGGGGGGGTCTAAGACGGCTCATTGAGACAGCTGTATTTATGCTCTATTTATCCACTCATTAGTTCCGTAAATGCCCTATTTGTAATCCAGTCATATTAGAATAATTCATCTGCTTTAGCATTGCTTTACGTTGCTCTGTCCCTTCTAGGCCTTTCCTTCTTTGTTTTTTTTTTTGCCCAACACAGCATGGTCCTTTGGGGTAAATCTGCACAGACTGGCAATGTTTCCTAATTCTAACATTGGGGAATGTGGCTTCTCATTGGGAACAGCTATAATTGAGTGCTTAATAAGAGAAATGGCATGCGGCATCTGATTTTCAGTTGGGATTTGAGCACCAAGGCACCTTCTATTATGAAAGATGGCTATTTTAGAAAGGCCTGTGTCTTACTATCGGGTCAGTTTGGTGGCTCTGTGGATTTATTTCCTTTTCTTTTAAAAGATTTAGCAGCACAGATGTGATCCGCTGGGCGTGGCCATCTTCTTCTTTTTAATACTCCCTTATTCGGTTCAATGCTCAATAAACATGCACACCCCAAAGACTAATGTTACTTTATTAGTTTAAAGATTGTTTGGCTGCACTGAGATAAATGAAGAATGATACAGAAAATGTTCAAATGCACCCCCGAACACCTTCCTATTGATGACGATCGATAAAACATAAGCAGCTGCACGCTTTGTTCCGAAAGTCTGTCAGAGACTTTGGATCATTTCCCATTTTGAATAGACATTTCCTTTCTCTGAAAAAGTGAATATTCCCTCATCGACCACATGAATGACTTAATTATTTTTAAATTCACGCCAAAAACAAAAATCATTCATTGAGTTGTTTTATCTCATGCAATGATCCATGAAGAATCGATGTTGTGATATAATAGGGCTTAAAGTTTTACATATAAAGGAGGAGTTTTTTTTTTTTTTATCGTTTTTATTTCTGGAAAAATTGCTAAATCGTTGCTTCTTCCTCATTAGAAGTTTAATGAAACATACAGAGGATTTATGAAGAATCACGCAAGATGGTGCGTCTTGATTCTATTCAAAGAAGATTAAGAGTCAAAGGAGCAAATAAGGACAAGCGATGGAGATATATTGGCAGCATCGTATTATCCGCGGTTATTGCATGAGATTGCTGTTTCTGTGAGGGAATTTTACCCTCTTAAAATCTGTTTGGATTTAAGAAGTAAGTAAGACGGGTAAGATGGGAGAATTAATTTAATCAATACCTCTAACAGGAGAGGTGCAATTTTCCCTGGATAGCTACCTATTGCTATAAATAAATTAATGCAGCCCCAGAAGCTTCCACCATTGATTTCACACATCAAGTTCAGTTAAATCGAGACAAGGAGAATTCGGGTTGTGATTAGAGGTGCGCATCAGCTGCAGCGCCGATCAGAACTTTCTCAAAGTTTAAAATAAAACCTCACACCGCCCATCAGCAGCTCTAATCCTCACTGGGTGGAACGCAGCAATGATAACAGTGAGCTATGAGAAGTTACTTACTGAACCGCAGCCAGTAGATGTATAGATATACAGTCAATCGTGACATGGGTTTTACACAGGCTTAAAAAATGGTGTGTTCGTTCCATATGAGCTTTGAGGGCCTCTCCTCTCTGAAGACGATGGACGATGATGGAAGACGACCCAAAGGACAGATTTAGGAAGCAGCGTGAAGACGTTTGTAATGTATTCTGGATTCTAGATAGCAACCTGTGGGATTAAAGGGCAGAGGTCAGTGTAGCGGCAATTGTAGACGGTGATCATCATTACAACTCCACACTTCTTAGAGTTGTGTTCAGCGACAAATTCAACTCGTGAATGGCCTTCTTTTTCTTTTTCTTTTGAAATTTTGTCGAAATTAAATAAGACTGGATAGAAGTGCAGAAAATGCAGAGTAAAAGTTTTTCAAAATCTCATCTGTTTCTCAAACGAAACAATTCTGCATTCCAGTCAGGCACCGTTTGTTTAGCGGAGCATTTCTGATGTCTGCGGCTCAGATGAATGGAATTCTGCAGTCATTATAGCAAAGTATGATTAGGTTCATACATTTAAAGGAAGGACAAAAGGAGAGGATTAATAAAACGTCTATATAAATGTATCATTTGTCTTTCTCCTGGAAGAGAAGAGAGGAAATGCAGTGCGATGGAAGCTAAGTCCATTTATAGACTAGAAAAGAACTCAGAGAGCGCAGACCTCCGCCAAGCAGCTCATTCCCATCCTAATTGGATTTACTCCGTCCACATGGTGATCTGGATCATCACCAAAAGGTTCTAAATTGTTATTATCTTTATACACCAACCATGAAAAGTAAAAGCGAATCAGAGTTCATGTTTATTTGTAACTGATTTCTAAATTCATAAATGGGGTTTTCAATGTTAAAATTTAATATATTTCCTAACGACATTCTGAATCCGATCCGGATGAAATTTGGTGAAGATAGAGGCCCCCACCCTACATGACTGTCAACTTACATAAACATCGGTCAATAATCAACCGACCTATTGACTTGAAGGGTTTGGCATAAATAAGTGTTTCACTTCCGCCAATACCTTTTCAGTCATTGTTATGTTGTTGATTTTTTTTTTTTAATTCCTTGTTCTCATTTAAGATACTGACTGAAATAAAATAAAAAATTACTACTTCTGAAGCTCCATTGACTGCATTATTAGTGATCCAGGATCTCATTGTGATCGTCACCAAAATTTCAATCTGTTCCTGGTAACATTCCTAACATTTCCTGAAAATTTCATCCAGATCTGTCCAGAAAAGTGCCAGCATTTTGTGTCTTTTCCTGGAACTAAGTTCAAGTGAATTCTCATCCGGTTAAACATCCGACTGGGAGTCTGGATGAAGCGAGGCGATGCAATCAGTATCTGATTAGCAGCATCCGATGGTGCCACCGACAGGGAGCAGTCGCCGTCGCCTGACCCGACTTCTACAGGGACTCTGGGTGGATTTCATTGATTATGTCTCTGCAGTAATGGTTTCAAGTGGCTGATGATAATTCTGTATTGTTGAGTTTGTTTTCATTGATGAAACAATGTAGTTTGTATAGACTGTATAATAAGCGTGTTGCATCCATCATCGGTAAAGATGCACCTTGAGACCAAACGCACGCAGGTCCTTGAACTTTTCCAGTCTCCTACAGATACTGAAATGAAACGGCAGCAAGACTTCTATAATTAAAAGGTTCCTTCTTTCAATGAACGAAGCTGAGATGTAAATGCTGACAATGTATGCAGCGCTAAAGTGATAATTGACTGGCTGATTTCACCGACTGCTACCACATCACAAACACGGGTATTTTCTTTCTGTCCTCAGTTCCATTCAATTGCAATATAAATACAGAAGTTCTTTATCGACTACGAGAAAGACTTAATTGGCTTTTCAAGGCTATTTAAAATGAATATAATAGCCCCTGATGCGATCTAAGGCTTTCATAGGTTGTGCTTTCACATATTCGCATCACATTTTCACAGAGCAGATTTCTTAAGTAGAAATAAGCTCTGTTTGAGTTCTGTATGACCCTTTTCTGGTTCGGCGCTGCTCTATGAATATGTTCTTGCCTTGATCATGTTCTTCTACCCAGGGGGTACTTGTGTTTCCAGCTCTGTGCACAGTTGATGAGCCGCAAATATCAAAACTTCCCGTCCGGGGTGAATAAACTATTATTATTTATTTTTTGGAGCTGCTATTTTTTACGGGTTAGCAGCCAAATGCTGCT
Source organism: Brachionichthys hirsutus (assembly GCF_040956055.1). Classification (NCBI taxonomy): domain Eukaryota; kingdom Metazoa; phylum Chordata; class Actinopteri; order Lophiiformes; family Brachionichthyidae; genus Brachionichthys; species Brachionichthys hirsutus. The sequence goes on along the minus strand of NC_090904.1, from coordinate 10,947,044 downwards.
AACCCGTAAATATATTTGAAAAAAATGCACTGTTCGTAAACACAACTCAAAATGACATCAATTAATTTGATAAACAATGCAACACTTCCAGAGGAATAGAAAATATATATTTTTAATCAAGTGAATAATTTATTTACAACACGACCGTGCATTGAAGCTCAAGTCGGAACCTGAAGGTGCTAATATTAGGTGCTATAACCGCATACTAAAACGGCCACAGTCTTTTATTAATATTTCTAAGGTTTTATTCATTGGAAAAATGGGAGGAGAAGAAAGTCAGAGACGAGAGAAGGATGGGAGGTGAGATGTTTGATGCAAAAGAGCGTGAAGACTGGCTGAACGAGGGATGAAGGGCGTATAAGTCGAGGCGTTTCTGTTTCAGTTAACATGCAGACTGACATGAAGAAAATGAAATGGTTAACTTGCTAAAAGCGTCAGTCGCCGGATGTGAGATGTGGACCCGTACAGTGTGTTAAATTCAGAACGTCTCTTAAAACACGCCTTTAACGTGTCCTCTGGGTGCGGTCCGCTTTTAAGATGGGCTAATAGGCCCTTTGTGTTTTCTTCGATATCAGATGCAACCGCGCCATAAAACAAAACGGTACATCACATTCATTAGCCACAAATGGCTGCGTCCAGTTCGACATACGGAGGTTCGATGAATGAACACTTTAGGACCGGCGCTGTTCCTGCTTGCTCATCCTCAACTGAGGAAGATGGACGGCTCAGACGCTACGAAGCAAAAGCACTGTCGCAATTTCACCAATGTGAAATATGCAGAGATATATGACGGGGACAACAAAAGAGACAGAGTGGGTCACCAAGGAAATGGTGGCCAGGGGCTAGTTTAGGATGGTGGACATGCAAGTTAGAAAAGTGGCTACATCCTCTCATCTTTTTGTTGTATTCTTCTTTGTATCCTCGCCCTTCTCGCTCGCTCTGTCCCGCCCTCTCTTGATTAGACTTGACATCTGTCTTTGTGGTCTGTTTGATTGGCCAGCACGGTGCTGCAAGCCTGTGGGGCTCGTATTCTCCCTTCGATGGATCCCACATCCACTCGCATTCGAAAGTTATGCAAGTTGGTTCCGTTCATGGCTCTAAAACACCCGTAGTTCTGAAGGTTGTTTGTGTCTTCATGTGGTTAGCCCTCGATGAGCCCCCCCCCCCCCCCCCCCCGAAAACCCTGCAAAAGCATCAGCCTATACAGAAAATGGATGGACCTCCCTTTGATCAGCGCTGCTCCCGTTTTGGCGGTCCGCCCCTATGTCATTGAACATCGGAGGAGGGATGTCGTTAGGCAGGTGCAGCACATTAGCCAAACATGTTATCTACTGCCAAGCTAATTCAGTTCAAGATGCGATTCTGCACCTCTTGCCCAAAGACATCCGTTTCTTCTCGGAACAAGCTTTTGAAACGCATCTATTCTGGGATATATTCTTTACCAGCACATTTTGGGTGTTTAACAGTGGCGCAGATTGTCAGAGCGACAGAATGAAGAAGGTCATGAAATTCATAAAAAATAATAAATGAATGCAATCAAAACAAATCTGTATTTGTCTCTGCTTGAAACTCGTTAGCAGCCAACTTTTGCGAATGCATTTAGTGCACATGTATTTTGTTCATTCTCCGATTCAGGCTGGAGGTAGCTTTTAACAGGATGCCGAGGTGCAGAATAACCTTGCTGAATAGGAAACGTGTGAAAGGTGGTGAAACTCTAAAGACTGAATTGCATGTGGGCGAAAGGCGGCGGCTGCTATTTAGAGGTGGAGGCCATTCAAAATCCGAGTCGAGTGAACCTGATGATGGCATCTGACACGATGTTCCGTTATGCAAACAAACCACTTTCGTCTTCAGTGACTGTAACGAGCCGTAATAGTGCTTTTAACGCAGATGTTAACGCGTGACCTTAATGACCGTCATTGTGTTACCGACCTCGGAGGAGTTTAAGTGTCTCCTCAGGACGCCGCAGGGAACAGACATGAAGAAGCCTGGAGAATGAAATGAGTTCAAACCCTAAACACAAGTCCGGCTGCTTCAGATGCAATGATTGCCCTAACATGGACAGAGGGAATTACTTGTATTACCTCTGCCAAGGAGGTTAAGTTGTTGATGCTTTTTTTTGTTTGTTTGTTTTTAAGCAAGATTATGGAAAGACTGCTGGATGGATCTTGATTGGGGGGGATCTGGAGGTGGGTCTGGATACAAAAACGGTAACAAAAAATATGGATTTTCCCATTTAGTTATAATGGAGGCTTTTAAAATAAATTAAAAAAAATCATATCCTGTAAAATATGCATTCAGTTCACTCATTAAAAATCCCAGTCATAAAGGGGTCCGATATGAACTATCATGAAAAATGTCTTCTGGATCTCATCCAGAATGACGTCAGGAAAACATTATTACATTTTAATATTGAAACCAATTTATGGATTCAAAAATCTGTTAAAAATACACAGCAACTCTGAGTCACTTTTACTTTTCATGGTTGGTGTATAAATATACCAAGAACAATTTAGAACCTTTCGATGATCCTCCAGATCACCATGTGGATGGAGTAAATCCAATTAGGAGGGGAATGAGCTGCTTGGCGGAGGTCTGTGCTCTCTGAGTGCTTTTCTAGTTATTATTGTTAGTGGTATAGGACTGGTGATAGAAGCATCTCTCTAACTCTCATAGTGGCAGTGGGAAGGAATGAATTGAAGATAACCACTCGTCCTTTCTTCTGCGCACCAACATCAGTCTGAAATCAATTACTTGTGGGTGAAAGTATTCCTGCATTACAGTGTCGGCTTGTTTTCATTACCTTTCTGTCTTACTTGCACCCACTTGTTAAGTGTTCTGAAAGGTGTCACTGCAAATGAGTGTGTGAGAGGAATATAAAATATGTAATATTGAGTGCCTGCGTTAACAAACCTCAGCTGGATGGGTTTGTGTAGCCGCAACACTTCTTTTCCTCCGAATCTTGCAACTAAATTTGAAACCTCGGCAAAAAGCGAGAGCGAGTCTGTGAAGTCTTCAGTAGCGGGTTATCTTCAACTGGCAGGGTGCCTCATCCGGTCGAGATGAAGCCGGTGGCAGAAGCCAATGATTCACTTTGACACTGTAAAAACAGTCTTCAACAAAGTGGATGAATAGAAGTTACAAAGAGTAACTACAGCTCTATGAGTGCATGCGTTTACAGGATGCTCATCCCTGAAAAGGCTCCTCTATAGTCATGAAACCAGTCCCTGAAACTGGATTTAGCCTGCTTCTTTTTTTCTTAATACTCAGAAGCCTTTATCATATAAGACTTCTCTCATGGTTAGGTGCAGATTCGTACTACTGGCGTACACAATATGGATTCTGAGAGTACCTCCCTACGACTCATTGAGATTAAAAGGACTGTTTTCTGTACATGGAGACGGAAGACAGAGCGGGAAGGCAGCGGATCCTCATTTATTAGGAGTACAGCCCACCGTTTCGAGTGCTGCTTTGTGTTTTTCACCGGCTTTGTTCCACTCTTCCTCGCTTCGTTTTCAAATGTGTTTCTGCTGAATCACAGCCGGGGTAGACTAGAGTGGTTCTGCGTCTTTCTGAAATTGCAAAAAATTACACAAAAAGGCATCACTTTAGAGCAGCAAAGATTTGTCCAGTCTTTGTTTTTTCTGCAAAATATTCTATTGCATGATTCCTCGGACTTAAAAAAAAAGTCAGTGGTCTCCTATCCTTATTGGCAGAAATCATCAGATGTCACAAGCACATGATTGTGGAGCCGGTCAGGCAATGCTGCAGAGTGGCAAGCTGAGGCATTTGTCATGAAGGGTTGAATCGGACTCCACGTTTTCTGTCGCAAGACATCATCCATCATGTGGCTTCATATCACACCCGCTGTATAGCACAGTTCATCTTGTTAGCATTAGCAACGAATGACGAAACGGCTGTCCCAACTTCCAATTGGATTGCGAGCCAAATGCGGTGGGCAACCAGTGTGTAAACGTACAACTGGCGCCAGACAATCATGGGAGTACTATACGAATACTATAGACAGACAGCAGTCTCTCTGATCGTCTTGTTCCTGCTGGACTACACGTCGCTATTTGCTACAGCATACAACTGAGTATTTATGGAGAATATCGTAGATCCAAGACGACTCTGACAGAACGGCAGTGCTGAAAGAAAAAGGAGCAATTATAAGTCTGTCTGCTACTTCACCAGGGACATTTATTAGGCTGCTGATATTTCAGAGCCTCACTCGGGGCCATAGATTCCAACTCACACAGTCGGATAAAGGATCAATGAGTCAGGAAGACGAGACTAACTAACCAAACAACCTGCCTTTCCTCGCTCTATCTTTGTTACTCAAATTGGAATGGGAGGTGACTGGGATGCCAAAGGGCATACATTTAGTCATTTTGCTGAAAAGGAGAATGACAATACCCCCCTCCCTCCCAAATCACCCACTGCTCTAATGCTTTTTTTTTTTTTTACTTCTTTTAGCTTTGCCTCCATTTATTTTGTTCCAGAGAAGTTAAAATTATACTTAATTGTTTCGGCGCTTCTGTGGCCTCGACTGCCTTCCCTTTTTTTTTTTTTTATCTCTCTCCCATCAAAATGAATATTAAACTAAGAAGTTGAATGAAAATGAAAACAAAGTGTTTTAAAGCAATAAAAAATAAATAAACTGCTGCCGCGCTGTATCACGAAAACGAACGTGTCAAAATTACTGCCATCCATGCGAGAAGTGGTGAGATGCTCATCCCCAAGAAAAACTATCTTAATTATTTCCTGCCTGGAAGATTCTACCACATTTCCATGAGTACTGACAGTTTTTTTTTTAAACATCATTTTTCGGGTTTTTTTTTATTCACCTCATCCTCAATCACAGTCTTCCAGCTCATTAGCTGTTACTCGATTCAATTCTGAGCCGCTGTTACCTTCCTGCCACTCAACAAACTTTCGATGCAAACTCCAGGGAGATAAAGTCTCTGTTGCGCAAAGAAGGCAAAAAAAAATTTGATGTGAAATTCTTCTAGATCTTTCAAAGTTTTTCATGTTTTGGCTTTTTCGGTGTATGAAAGTGAGGCTCGAAGCCACAGTGCAAAAACTTAGAGTGGCGGCTTCGCTTTCATACTGACATAAAAGTTGCTGTCCCTAGAGCTGCCGGAGACGGGGAATGAATGCATGTGAAATATGTTGTGTTTGTGTGCCCTTCATCCACCCAGCCCTGAAAGCCCTTCCTCTCACCTGTGGAGCAACATCCTGCAACTCCGGACTCCATGATGAAAATGGAAATTAAAATACTGGCCACGATGTTGTCATAGTTACTGCAGCTACAGTTATGGTTTCTAACTGACACTAAGAAGTTGCTCGTGCTGCACATCCCTGCTGTTTCTGGCATGTCGCCCATGTTGAGCAGGACACCGGAGTTTTAAAAGTGTTACTACGGCTGTACTCATTTCACCTGTTTTCTTTTTGTGCAGGCCGGGAAACCAGAAAGGTGCAAATTGGATTCTATACATTTGTGATTGGATGTGAGACTACTACGCCCCTACAAAATTGAAGATGGTGTTGCTATGGAAACTGCTGGTGCTGCAGTCACTTATGGGGTGCCTTGCAGGTAAAGCATCTTATTAAGAACTTTTGATGCATGCCAAAGCTGTCTTTGTGAAGTCTGAGTCCTTATTCATATGTATTTGGGGCAGGTGACGGTATGAAAGGCGCATTTTCCAAAGGAGCTACATCAAGTTGATTTAGCCACAGGAAAACAGTTTGTTTCTTCCGCAGATATAAAATAAGAAGAATGTAGGATCCATTCAACAAATGAGTCATTGTGGAAGCTTTTGTCTGCTAAAGACTTACAATCAGAGGCCATATCGCTTTTTGACTTTGCCGTCATCTCGTATTTGGCACTCAGAGAAGGTTGCTACTGACATCCTGAATGTGAATTAGGATTGTGCAACCAGTCAAAGGGGGGATGAAAATATTTCATTCTACTTACTTTGACAGATCAGAAGTATGCCTGGAGCCTGTCAGGAGAGGAATCAGCATTCAGTATACATACAGCAATGTTCAAGCCAAACCTAGCAATGGTTCGAACCATAGTTCCAGTAGATGAAAGGAGAGGATTAGAAGTTGCCTTGATCATTAGTCAGTACAAAATCTGCCATCCAAGTATAAGGTATAATCAAAAGTCAATCTGAGCTCATTCCCTGCTGGGTACCACCCGATTATATAACGTTTTGCTCACAGGAAGTCGCCGGGTACTCATTGAAATAATAATTGAATACCAAAGCGTATAATAAAAAAGAATTGGTTAAAAAAAGAAAAGAAAAAAATTGCAGCTTTAGTAAAGGTTCAATTGCAGTTAATTTCTCAAACTGATGTAGAACAGAGGCGACAAATATTGAGGAAATCCTTTGGGGTCATTTCAAATGTCCATCATTCTTTTACCGCGCAGTAAAGTTGAATTATATCTTCATTATTCCTTGGTGCCCATTTCAGCCAGCGGCTCCGTGACATTGATCGCATTTTGATGGAGAACTTTAATTTGTCTCCTTTACAAATAGGAGGGGTCACCACGGAGCCTTGGCTAAATTACTCAGTGTTTAATCAACAAGTATTATAGGATTCAGGATGAAGAAAAGACTATTGATGAGGTCTGTCTCCTGGTAAAACCCTCCATCTCATTACTCAACTCGCATTAAGCCTGCAGTGAAGCGTTTGCCTTCCTGTGCACATTAACTTTGCTTTAGTTCATTGATACTTTTCTTTCTTTGTAATAAAGAACAAGCATGTGGGGCAGAATGGAAAAAGTTTTGGGGTTTAACGCTTGCATTAAATTCCAGATTTCTTAAAGCCCCTGTGCTTTATTCGTTGTATATCCTCTCTTTTATCCTGCTGTTGACATCCAAAATGACTTTATATTTGTTGCAGCAATGTAAAGACCAATTAAAATAAAATTACAATTTAAATATTCATTTTTGTCGCATTATTTAGCTGAGGTGTGAATGTGCTACTTAAAAAGTAATTAACAAATTAAAGCAGTTCCAGAAGTCATATCTATATTAGTTATAATAAATGATTCAAGGTGTCATACTCTTTAATATTTCATTTCTAAGCGTAACTGCCTCCAGCTTCCCTCTGATATGACTGCGTACATGCTAATATAACACAACATCTCTGTGCTATACAAAAAAATATTTATTTTCTCTTTAATTTTTTTACTGGAATATTCATGTTAGAGGATCGTATGGGGATTGTAATGGGGCTTGTAAGTCTCTGAACTTTATTCATTTGAGTACTGTTTGCTGAACACGCCTTATTTTTTTTATTTTTTTTCTGTTACATTATTTATACCCCAACTCGTATTCTCTCCTGGGAGCAGCCCAGTTTATTCATATTGCTTTATGCTGCTTGCCATGTTCCAACACTGAAAAATAGTTTCCTTGTAAAGAAAAGGGCATGTAAACAAGTTCAGAAATCTACTACTTGTAATATAAGTACCTTAGACATGAATAATAGCTATAATGCCCAACATGCTTACACTTATTAACCAAATAAGAAAAACAGGCAAATAAATGAATACATATAGATTTTATTCTCTCAGTTGTCTGAGGATGAGGATTATGTCTCTTAAATAGGCTACTCAATGAAATTAATGGCATAAATTCTGTATTTTATTTAGAAATATTAACAATTATGTAAATCAGTCATGTAATTGCTATGTGTATAATTAGATATAACAATACATTCATTTTTAATTTATGTCATTAGCATTTCTATATTTAATATCTAAATGTAATCATTTTTGTCATCGACATAAATGAGAAGATGTTGAAATAGTTGGCATTGGACAGAATAAGAGCTCTTCAAGGCAGATATTTTAAAAGCCGACTTACAAATCAAAATGGTCCCTGAAGTTTTAGTATATCAAGTCTCGTCCACGTTTTGGACCAGACCGATGAAATACTGAAAACTGTTCTTTCCACTGAGGCTGTTGCCAATATTTATTTTCTGAGATGTTCAAACAACAAACAACTTATATTGTTCAGTTTTTTTATGTTGTCCTTGCAGACAGGCCTGTTAGCGCTGAGCACAGTTTTGTGATGTTTTGTCCAACAGATGGATCATAAATTGGCTGAAGGGTTTTCATTTTGTTTCACAAATCATTGCCAGTACCGTGTCTGTGAGTGTGTATCAATGTCAGGAAAAAACTTAAAAAGCACTCAGAGAGAACAGACCTCCGCCAAGCAGCTCATTCCCCTCCTAATTAGATTTATACCGTCCACATGGCTGGATCATCATCAAAAGGTTCTAAATGGTTCTTGCTATCTTTATACACCAACCATGAAAAGTAAAAGTGAATTGGAGTTGATGTGTAATTTAAACAGATTTTTGAATTGGTCAATTTCAAAGTGATCCAGAATCCAGGATGTCTTCTGGATCATCACCAAAATGTAATCATCTGTTTGTGGTAACGTTCTCAACAGGTCCTGAACATTTCATCCACATCTGTCCCGAACCTTTTGAGTTATCTTGCTAAGGGACGGCCAGACAGACAAACGCCAGCGATTACACAGCCTCCGCCTCGCCTCGGCGGAGGTAATCATCTTCTTCCCAATTACAACAACTTAGAAATAAATACATATAATGAATCATGTGTAATTAGACGTGAACACTTAAGTGTCAGAATAAATACTGTCAAGTTTAATATGAGAGAATTTTACAGTAGCTAATTATTGTGCTGAATAGGAGTAGGTCAGGGGGATTGACAGGGAGGGGTTACAGAAATAATTTGTTGTTTAGGCAATGCCTGCTGATGCAGGAAGTCCATGTTTAGAAAAGTAATGTCTTTATTGAATCAAATGTTGCCGTATATTATAGGGAAAAGGGTAAATATGATATCGGTTGGCTCTATCAGCTTATCGCTAATTAGGCTTAAAGTGGAAAATTCCTCTGGCTACAGCTAAAAGCTGACAAAGCACTAAATGTTTGTTTGTTTTATATGATTACATTTCGACTTTCTTTTTTTTTTTTCTTTTCTGCTTTTGCAAAACCAGTGAGTCTGAAAAAGAGCATCTTCTTTAAAGCAATATTTCACACCAGCATCCTGGCTATAGGTAAGAATGTATTCCCAGCCCAGTGTGATGTTTATGTGCTGCATTATATGCCTTACTAATATTTAAAAGGCCTGAAAGATGTGTGATGCATTCCGTTACCCGTCTCCACTGATCTGCTTTTCCTGTCCTGTGGGCTCAGATGTTCGACGTGGAGAAAGTACGTTCCCTTATGTTCCATGTGACACCGCCACATCTGCTCCACGTGGTGTATTCCCTCAAACAAAAATGCAAGGAAACAGTCTTTTATGTGTTTCACATAGATCCGGTAAAAAAAAGAATATCAACACAATTGTATCCGCCTCCTCAGTAGATCCTGCCCGTTGTTGCTGAGGGGCATTTTATTATACGAGAGTAATAAGAGCAAGTCAGAGAGTAAATGAAAACCATATTTCACAAAATGTACCTACTTAGGTGCTTGTTGTTTTGTATTCTGAACCATATACAGTATAATATCGACTGCAAAACAAGAATTTGTCTTCTTTTTCCAAACTGTCACGTCAGGGAAAAGGAAAACGGTTCCCTGACAGACCAAAGCAGCTGTCAGGGAACCGATCACGTGAGATTGGGAGCACAGAGAAGAAAAGAAGGCTGATATCCTCTCATTTATAACCTTTTCCTGACAGTCCAGGCACATTTTGAATTACTGTGTTCATTTATTTTTAGATCATTCCCCGAAAACAGATCACAAGAACGCACAAAGACGACTGACCTGATGCAACCTTGTCCCTCATTGTAAAAAAGAAAGCCACGATCCAAGCTGGCCATGGACATATTGACGGATCGTTAGCAGGGTGGACCTGATATTCAGCGCTAAACTACTATCGATGTGTTTATTTGATGAAGAGCGTGATGGGTTTTGCTCGTGCTCCGTCTCCAGTGAAAATGCACTGCCATAACAAAGCGATGAGCATCGCTGTCATTATGATGATCATCATCATGATGAAGACAAATGTGGCTCTCATTGTTGTTCGCAGATCATCGCTTTCAAAACACACTTATCATTTGCACAATCATCAGACGCATGATTAAGGCTAGGAGATTAACGGCAAGACAAGCAGCCTGATTTGATGCACATTTGTGAGCACAACCAGCAATTTCACAATAGAATCAGTGTGTGTGTGTGCGTGTGCGTGTGCGTGTGCGTGTGCGTGTGCGTGTGTATGTGTGTTCATACATAAAAATCAGCTTTCATTGCTAAACAAAGAACCAAATCTGACCTACTTTTAAGTTGCTTTAAATCGACCCATTATTCATATATTGCACAGGAGAAACGCGTCCAAACTTGAACGTCACTCATCACTTTACTCCCGTTATTTACGTCCTAAATTTGTCAGCTGCATTTCACTATTTGACAACAATTTCCAAATCCGTGACAGAAGTGCAGCCCATTGCAAGTATTCACCCAAACTGCTCAGTTAGCAGCTTAGCAGCTCCAGTGAGTTGCTGCCAAAGCGCTAATGCTGAGACAGACACGTAGCTGGGGGGTGCCATTTAGCCACGCGTCACCCCAAGACTGGATTCATGAGTGAGTCATAGCCCGCCCTGAGCGGGACGCGGTGTATGTTTGACCACTGCAAGATTGTTGTCATCGCAAATCGGGAAAATAGGGCAAAGTGCTTGAAGTCGGAGCAAAAAGCTGAAGATGCTGATGTTCCAAAAAGAAATCCCTGCAAGGTTAAATCAATGTTAAGTTATTTTATTACTGGCCATTGTAGAAAGAAAGAAACATCTGGATTCTAGAATTATTTGCATTTGTGAGTAAAAAGAGCTAAATCATACGTGCATATTTCCTTCAAAGCACGCATCTCTTCAGCCTCGTCCCGTGTGATCTTGCAGCGTCAGAAATATTAACAGGGCTATATTTAGATTTCAGACTTCCTGCTTTTGTATGTCGGTGAAAAATTGTTTTCACACACGCCTAGCCATGAGGAGTTAAAATGCTGCCATGGCTATCGGTGCAGAAAAGCCATAAGCTAAAGCCGTACCTCTGTCATAGTAAATAATTCAGAGTATATTCACATAATGCACTCAGAACCTGAAGCAACTAAGCCACCGAAAGAAAAATAATCATTTGGAACATCTTCTTTTCACTGATATACGGTTAAAGACCTTCAGGTCAGGCGTACACTTATGCATTATCCCATTCGAAAGTTGCATCATGCAGTAATTTCACCCCCGGGTTTCTATTTGTGCTAATGGTTAACAATTATACATTGAATGGGAGTAGATTGATTGATGATCGACGTAGGTCTGAGGATTGTATTTCATGAGCGAGACGACCGTGGCGGTGTTGTGAATATGTTCATTTCATCAAGAGAGACGCTCCGGCGGGAATTATGGAGCGGACGCATGTTTCATAAAAATCCGAGGGCCGGTGCAACGCGTTGTGTTTTCTCGCTTCTGTTGTGCTCCAGAAAAGATGATTGCTATCTGATGTGATATCAAACAGGTGAAAGTAAAGGTTCGGCAGCAGCTTCCTGTTTGTGATGGCGACGGGCTTATGAGCAAGAGGAGGGATCAGTAGCTGTGCTTCAAAATATACTTTGAAAGTAATGAAATCAGACGCCGGAATCTACTCGGTACATTAAGTTATTGCCGGCAACAGATGGAACTCTTTAGCATATCAAAGAGTTCCCCCCCCGCCGGTCCGCCGACTTATTATTTGTGTTTTGTATGGAACGCAAAGATACAATCTAAATTGAATCTCTGTTTCTTCGGTCAACTTTTTTTTAATATCTAAGAAACACAAACTAAAGTAAAAAGTATGTCTTGTGGTAATAATAATGATAATTGTAATGGCTGAATTATCCATGGAGGTCTTAAATGGAACAGCGCCATCGCTAATGTAAGTAGCCAGGTCAGTGAAAGAACAGGTCTAAATTAATCTTTTGTGAGACGTGTTCAGAGGTATGAGATTTGACTTGAAGGGGGGGGGGGGATGCTAAGTCGCCCAAAATCACATCTGCTTCACTCAGCCAATTAGCCATGTGACACTATTCCTTGTTTCCTCAGCCAGTGATCTAACAGGATAATCGCCTCTTGATGAAAGACTTAGTAACTGTCTTTTTGCTTCTCGCACTGGCCCGGACTGATCCATCGGCTGTTCTTCTAGCAAATGAGTTGGTGAAGAAAAGCGTAGCGGTGGTAATATCAGAACATGTCACTGCAGGGTATTCTGTACAATTTTAGGCAATTCAAGCCTCTAAAAAGATGCAAATAGTCATTATTTGTACCATCTGACACATCATTTTTAAATTAGTCCTGTGTTGATGAATACTAGCTAACCTTCCCGGGTTTGCCAACTGACTACACGATCATGTGATGTAAGGAAATAACTTGTTTTGCATATACATGTTATTTCTCTTTCTGTTGAGTAAAATTTTAATTTTTAATTCTCCTCAAGATGGTTGATCTGTCGGAGGGAATGAGGCCAGCTATTCTTCATACGCGATTGTTGTTTTATGCTGATGCTCCTTGCAAATCATCTATATTTATTGCATTACCATAGAGTCACAATGAGAGCGTGACAGCAATAGAAACTGGCAATATGTTTACTGTGATGGATTATACATCTCAGGAAAGAAAAGATCTTCAAGATGTGGTGAAACAACTGCAAACCAATGAACTTTTGGAGGACGGGACGGACATTTCAAGACTTAAACGTCATGCCGTCATTTGTGCAATTTCAATTTGAAGTTGTGTATCTTTAAATTGCCGCAATTTATCTCTCATAATCCAGCAGTTTGGTATAATCATAACAAATAACCGTAATCCAAGTAAACTGCTGCTAACTCTTCGTGCAATGCTGAACCTCAATTTGCATAAACATGCATCGCTTTACTTTTAAACGGTGCGACTGCAGGTTCTCACTGATTACTATATTTTCTTCCATCAATTCTGCGGTTAATTTCGGCTGACTGACCAAAGGGCACGTAGCATCTGTCATCGCAGCATTAGCACTGCTGGATGATGTAATGACTGCCGTCGAGCATGATGCTCTCCTAATGTGTCTCCATAATCATGCTCATTGCCCGTGAAGGGCATTTTTATTTTTGACATGAATGTCGGATGTGCCTTATATGTCAAGGTCCTTCCTGCGAGTACTGCCCTCCTCCCTTCAGGACGTTTTGCAGTGACAGGATGAGCGCCGACCTCTGTCATTCCACTGGGTGAGCAGTCTGCAACGAGCCCGGCGGCGCCAGGGCAGCTGAACCACGCTGCGAGGCAGATTCCGTGGCCTTTTGCCCCTGGATCTGCTTCTGTGCACACCTCCAAACATGCCCAGCTGTCCCCACTTCATTATGGGCTGATTAGAAGTAAATGACTTGGCGAGGTTGGTTTCAGCCAATGATCCAAAGGCCTGCTTGGGGAAGGAAGGAAAATATGAACTGTAGATTCTTAACTATCTGACTGTCGGAGGTTTATAACACTATTTTTTTTCCCCTTCCACCCGTTGAAGCTTCCAGTAGAGCTGACTTCTGCTTGACGACAGTATTAGTGAGAGTGCCACTGTGGCTGAACCTGGTGCAGACGTCTCGGCTTTTACTCACCTGCTCTTCCTCGGTTGGCATCATAATAAATATGAATAAAGCGGCCGTCCCCAGACGCCCTCTGTGCCAAGCCCTTGCTAATTGCTATTGTTAGTGACTAAGAATAGGTTCAAGGGAAACCAGTGTCCCTTTTTATTTTCACTACCCCAACATCTTTGTTTTTTGGCTTTGTCAACTCTCCCATTTTGATATGCGACATGTTTTATTAAAGCCCTTCTGTGGGCACGAGAAAACGTTCACCTTGTGTGGACGGAGTCGGCGTTTCAAAGCTGCTGTTGAGAACCAGCCTGGCTCTCATGCGGCCCAAAGAATTGAATGATTCATGTGACTGTCACACCGAGGGTGCGGAACAACCCGAGACCGTACATCACACACTGCTCTTTCATTTTTCCGACAGCTCGTAGGGTTTTTTTTTTTTTTTTTTAAATAAGACAGATATTCTAATTGAGTAGCTGGAAGAGAACACTAATGAGATGTTTCTGGCACAGGCGGGGTACGACAGCAGAGGAGAGACTCAGCTACAGAGGCTTAATACCCAAATCCCGATGGACACGCTTGCGATACCTGTTACACCGGATCAGAGGCTTCATGATCGCCGTAATGCTTTAAATCCGGACTGTATTTTTATTTTTCGCATTGTGGCCATGTCAGTGTTCATCCAACCTCAAGATCTGTCAGCATATCTGTGAAAGGAGCGACTATTAAAGTTTATTACAAAATGCAGTTCAAAGTCAGACTGCAAACCGATTTTGACTGTAGAGAACATGCTCCCGTTTCATTGCAGGCTTTGACCTCTGACTCTCCTCTATATCTTGCGTAACACCATTAACAGGCGCTCTCCTCAAACCATAAAAAAAAGTCCTGGTACTTCGGCATCGATAACGACTTCGCTGCAGAAACCCAGTATCTGCGGCCAATGTTTTTAGAAGTTCAAATTCAGTTTCATCCCTTTGGTGCAAGTGAGACGCGATGGAAAGCACAGACAAAAGACGCAATTCCGCTGACGTGAAAGTGGCTCATCGCAGAGGGCAGGAACGATTGTGATTTTGTTGTTTAATTTGGAGTGCTTGTTGTTGATGAGCGCTCGTCTCTGGTGTTTCATGCCAGGCGTTGCCTGTCTGGATGCTTTGCAGGTGTTACATCATACACGCTAACGCTTGTATGCTCATTTGTCATTTCTCCGAGGACTTCAGTCACCCTAGTGAGGTCTGTAACTACGTTCTGCCTGGAAAAAAAACCCCACCAGCCCAATTATGATGTTCACTTGCATTCTAAATTGAGGATGATGGAATAAGAAAATCTTATGTGTTTCTGTCTCGATTGATGTTCTTCTCATGCCGTGTGTCGGTGCAGTGTTTGCTCCTGACTGTGCAGCGGGACTGCGAGGACCATGCACAATAAATTTGCGCCATGCCTAATAGTGTTGGCAGAACAGACTTGTGGGAAAACCAAACAAGTCTAAGCAGAAACCATAACTGATTGTATTTCTGAAAAAAAAAAAAATGATCGCAGTCATCTTTTTTGCTGAATTGCTATTAAACTCTGCAAAATAAAAAAATCATTGTGTTCTGCTTTGAAAGTCATACCACATCTCTGATGCTATAACTAACCGGCGACCTCATATTGCACACACAATTCAAGCATGTCCTGAAATATCCTCACTTTAAATAGTTATCACCTCGTCTATGTCGGGGCTCTATTGTGGCTCTATTGTTGCACCGGTGGAAAAATCATTCCAAACAGGTCGGGCTGAAAGCATAAATGGGCTACAGTTCAGGATGCCCAAGTCGGAACCATTTTCAGACCGTTAATCCTGTTCTTTATAGCTAGATTAAAGCGGGAGAGAGAGAGAGAGAGAGAGAGAGAGCACAGTATGTCCAAAAATATCTCCCGTCCAGTTTTTAGAGGATCAATGCTGATACCATCTGAATAGCTGTTTGCTTGTAGCATTGTTATCTGACATTAAAACCCGCCAGGCCTTGGTGGATTGGTTTCAGACACCTGGTATACCCAAGAGAAAGCAAGTCATCTGCGGGCGCTCTGTGAGTGTGAGGCCGGCTGATTTGCAGGAACATTTGTGTGACAGATTTATGCAATAATAGTTAACATGATGCATTTATGCCAGACAGCTTAAATATTCTTTTGTCAATTCTTTGAAAACGTGAATTTGATTCCGTTCAGAATACCGGTAACCTCCACCAGTCCCGAACAATCCTACATTGTCTGTTTAGAGCTTCTGATTTACACCCAATCCCTCCAGGTTTGTGGAAATTGGTACAGCAGTTTTGTTTTAATTTTTTTTGTGGGTGGGGGTTGCATAATTTGGGAATTTAAAGGGGGCTATCCAAGACCAAGACCCAACCTCATGCTAGAATTCATGGAATCCCATTCAGTCTTGCTACTGGCGAACCATCAAACTGATGGAGAATGAAAAAGCACCTCCTAGGGGGAGTCAAATCAAACACTGTGAGTAGTTTAACGATGATATTAATAAAAACATTTTAAAAAATAGGTTGGGCGCCCAAATCAGATGTCAACCACAGGCTAGTACTTTTAAAAGTAAACTTTGTACAGAGTACGCTGTTGACACCCAAAGAACACACTGTACTAAAATGACACATATAGTGTAAGCAAAGTGGAAATTATTGTTTCAAGAAATTCTTAAACTAATGCAGGAGGTCAAGAATCGATCAAAAATATTGAACATATCAAATAAATAGAAATATGTAAATGCAAACAAAACAAAAAAGCGTCAAATAATATCTGCATAAAGTACCCCTGTAAAAATACATTCAATAGAATATAGAGGCGTCACGACTGCTCATGTTTACTCAATGATCATTCGCGTAGGTTGAAACACAGCGATGGCCACATCTATTAATGGAGCATAAACAAAACCTGCTTTTCTTTTGTGTTCATATTTGTTCAAATGACAACAAGTAAAAAAGGAATATTTGTTTTTGTGTTTGTCTACCTTGGTTGAGATGAGCTTTTAATGATACCTCAGATGATGGAAACTTGGGACAATACCGGTACATACAAAGTAAAAAAAAAGTTCTGGATAAAAAGATCTCAAGATCAAGGGCGCCGCCGTGTAAATGTTTAAAGTAGCAAAAATAAATATAGATGTCGACTATAATCCATCCAGATGAGAGACAGAATTGTCAGGCTGCCGCGAATAAAAGTGATGAGTACAAAGATCAAAGATGTTCCCTACACCTGTGCGCATTTTTCTTCAAATTTAAAATTCTAAAATCCTGGAATGCCACCATAACGGAGGGTAACCAATTTCCAGAGGGCTGGGGTTGCATCCTCTGTGGCGCTAACCTGGAGCGTTGGGATGACATGTTTCTCCCACAGTTGAATAAAGATGATGCAGTTTGAAATAGTGAGAAGGGAAACATTGCAGGTGTGTGAGGCCTGCTGGGAGTCAGGGAAAGGGTACGTGAGCATGAGGGAAACAGAGGATTTTAATGATGACCTACTTTCGTTGTATTCAGCACAACTCCACTGCACGAGGAAATACAGCCTCCCCTGAACTGGGTGAGAGGAAAGTTTATGGCTCATTCTTCTCACAAATCTGAGTTTAGCCTCACTTCCATCAGAAGGAGTGAATAAAAGGCAAAGTAAGAATGACATTATTGAAATAGGACTAAATGAATTGGGAACATGGCTAACATCTTACGTGGTTGGATCCTGGCAGGACGTGGGTGCCGTCCAACAAATCCGGGGCCTCGGACATGAAGGAAACGTCCCTTCAGAGAGCAATCTAGTACTTAATACCAGAGCTGAATCACGTCGACTAGAGTGTGTGCCACATGTTAGAAAGACCGCCTCGAGAGCTTAACCCTCAACCTTCAAGGAACGCCGTCAGGCGCATCCGTTTTGAAGTTGAACATGAGCATGCTTTAGTAAGTGACTGGAACCAATGCCAGGGAAGATGGCCAACTGAGTGACGAGTACATTCCAGTGAAGGGATTTGAGATGTGGATCGTCTGAAATGATACAAGGGAAATGGAATTACTGATGAAGATGAAATACTGGAAATGGATAAAGAGCCATGGGAAATGGGTGCAACTCCAGGGATGCAGGAAAATTAGCGCTCACTGAGTGAAGAGAAAACGACTGACTTGGTGCAAGGGAAGCATGCACAATACAGATTTAATATCTGGGGTGTAGGGAGGAAGCCAAATAACACGTGGGAAGCCATACTGAACAGTCGTGGAGGAGAAATGGTTGCATCTATGCAAGGAATGTGGAATGTGTGGAATGCCGAAAAGTGGGGAGGACCACTTGTGAAGACCACAAAATGAGATGTCTCCAGAAGGATAAAGGGATTTTGAATGGGAAGCAAATTCGCTGGTTCTGTGACACCCATGAAGGATAGCAGAAAGCAGCACAGATGTTACCGCCAGCATGTTATCCGAGCAGTAAAGCCCAGTTCTGCTTTGCATTTCGACTGCAGCAGTCTTAAGTGCTGACGGGGTTGTTGGATGGGCCATCGGAGCTGCAACCCTTCACTTTTACAACAACTGTGGGGGGGAAAAAACACACGGGAGGCTTTCTTCATCTTGAGAGGTTACTGCATTTATTATCTGGCACACTGCGGCCTATGCTGCTCATTTACTGCCAAATTGACAACTTAATGCTAACCTTCTCCTGTTCCCTGCTCACATTCCCTGTCAATTCTCGCTCTCTCTCTCTTGCACAAACACTTAACACAAACGCCCGACGCACACACACAACGGAGCCCCTTGAATAGTTTGTGCTATTTCTCTCAGTGGGTGGTTGTTTCGTAGGCCTTTAATAAGGAGAAGGGTTCTCAGAAAAGGCTGGAGGCAACGAGAAAAGAGAGGCAGGGGAGATGGAGGAAAAATAACAGACCTCAGACCTTAAATATCAGCTTTGTTATTGAAACTACACAAAAGCAACGAGAAAAGCACTCAGAGAGCGCAGACCTCCGCCAAGCCCCTCAGCCCCCCTATATTCAGAGTCTTGGTAAAAGCAGCAGAAACAGAATCTCCTTTGTGGAGGTAATCAGAGAGATAGTATTGAAAGGGTACAAAAGTAAAATAATATCCAGAATCTGGATCAGTTCCAGATGAAATTCGGCAATACAATAGAGAGCCACACCCTCCATGACTGTGTCAAATTCCATAAACATCGCTCAATAATCAACCGAGATATTGAGGAACAAATTTTGAAGCGCAGTTTACTGCATTGTTAATAAAATATTTAAAGTGATCCAGGATCTCTTCTGGATCACCACCAAAATGTCATCATCTGTCCCTGGTAATATTAATAATGTTATTATTAACAGATAATACAATTTCAGCAAGATCCATCTGTAACTTTGTGAATTATGTAGCTAACAGACAGACAGACAGATAAACGTTGGCAAAAACATAACCTCCTTGGCGGAGGTCATGAAAAGGTAACCGCACTAAATGAACAAACATCCAACCATAAACCTTGCTATTGCTTTTCCTCTGGAGCCACACCCACATTTCTAACTAATGGGCTGGAATATTTCCGATTTTCCATTAATTATATTTATGTATTTCTTTTTGTTGCGTGATGATCACGGACGGATTTTCAGATGTAAAACTTTCTAATTCCGTATGACAACCATCGCTTCCCTCAGCTAGTTCTTCTCTCAAGTGCTGGAAGGCATAAATAGAATCACTGAAATGCTGTTCATGAAAATGTCACATATTGCACATACTGCACATACTGCACTTCGCAGGGAACGAAGTGCCAAACCGCCAAATTAAATCCAATGTAAACTGAGGAAAGAGCAAAACAGAAAAAGATTCATTTCTTCCATTTTGACATCATGAACAGATTTGGCTGTGCAGTCTTTGGCACCTTTTTCCTTTTTGAAACTCTTAATAATTCTATTATTTCATACTCCAGCTGTTTCCTTATTTAAAGTTAAGCCAACAGAACAATTTAGAATCAGCTTTTCTACATGGAGATTTTTCACAAACAACACAACGATTTTCACTCACTGATTTCTCGACAGAATGTGCATTTACGATTCAATCGATTATTTGAGAAAATCATATCTTACCAACTGCAGTTTTCTCTGTGTGTAACTTTCAAGAAAACCACCAGAATTACTTTGGCTTAACAGGTAGTTTGGTAGAAACCAATAAAGTTAGGTTTGATTAAAAAGTTTGTATAAAAATGTCCAAAAATAATACGATTCGAAAATTTGCTGAATCTTCAAATTTGCCAAGAATTTAAACCAACCTGAATTCAGTGGAGCATCAGACAATGTCTTCAGCAGAAGTATACCATTATTTAATTCATCATTTTGTATAAAGGAACAGTTTTTATACACATAGATATATATTACAGGGGATGGTATGAAGTACCTTTTTCTCATTTAACTCAAAGGTCGGCACTGTCAAAATATCCTGCTATTAGTTGAGCTAAAAGAAACCTAGAAAACAACTCACTGCTTTATTTCACTGCGATGCGTGAAATGGCAAAAGGCTTCAGTGTTTCTGCTACAGTGACAGCAAACCTTTGCTCTTGCTGTTTAGAAAGGTTAAATGTTCATAAATCAGTTCAGAGAAAACTTCAGGGAGGAACCGTGAAGCACGGATGACGTCCCGCAACTTCCATTTACCAAAATGTGCACCACAGCCATGGAAGTGCGGCGCTGTGTAATGAGGTTAATGCTTGATAACTGCTCGCCAGATTTAAGAAGATTATAGTTGCAGATTAAAGCTTCACTCATTTTGCTGTGATGCTACTTTTGCACCCTGGTCTGATATGGAAGCATTGAGACATTAATAACTAGAAAAGCACTCTACCAAGCACCTTACCCCCCCCCCCCCCCCCTACATTTTGACATAAAAAATTATTGTCCAACATTTATTTTTTTGATATTTTTAGATTCCATGATTCCATGAGATAGAATGGATAAAAGCCGGTAAAAACAACCTCCTTGTCGGCAGTAATGAGTGTTAGTCTTTTTTAAAGTTTCATTTCACACTGCTTTCCATAATTGGACTGGGTGTACATTTAAAGCTCGTATTGTCCAAGAATAACCACCTAACATTAATTAAAAAAAAAGAATTCACTGTTTTTCTCCACAGAGCAACTCTTGTTATATAGATAAATGGATTATAGACATATAAGTTTAGGCGATAAAGTATACAGAGCACATAGCGGATATGCCCCTGCTTTGTATGAAGCCTTCGCCCCTTGTTCCGCAGTGAAGAATTGCACCCCATCAAAAGTAAGCGAAAGAGATTATACACCTGCGGTGACTAGATTAAGATGAATATGCTTTATGATTGGAAACGTCCACATTTCTATGATATTTGCTAATGGTGATTTAGTCCGGGATATATTGAAGTTGGCGTGTGACCAATAAACTGGTCATATCTGGAGATGATAGCGCAGATATTGATATGCAGTCCCACAGAACATAGCTTGGATGATTCACGAGGAATAAACTATTAATCTTTGCTGAATACAAAAAACGAATGTAAGAGAATTCATGTCGATTTATCAACAGACACAGACCACTGTGTGTTTTTGGTTGTGAATTATAATGCCATTTTATTTATCCCACTGGGACCATTTTCCCCCCCCCCAACAGCTATTTTATTATTTTTATCCTCTTTCTAATGAGTGAGGTTATATAATCTTGAGACGTATTTGTAACTTGCTAACTTTCTGCTGATTTCCACCTTTTGGAATAATGTTCAAATGACTAATGTTGTCATTGTCGCTGATGGTGGATGCTTAACAAGGGTTTTAATTGCTCAACCCACTTTCACAGTCATAAAAGGCCTATAAAAATGTGACCATGCATCTCTTGTGGGATGATCATCAGTATTCCCTCTCTTTTGCTTGAAATGGAGAATCGTTGGCTGTAAAGACAGTCTATTAAGTTTTTGTTTTTTTTGGCCAAGAATGTCCGAGGTTACATCGCGCATAGGGCACATTTTTTTAATCCAAAATATTACAAATATACAGATTTGTCGTGTCCTTGAACAACCTGGAGGATTGCTGGCTGATTGCTAAATGACTCATTTGTGAGTGAATGAGTAGAAGAGAAAATTTTAAATTCTGTTTGTTGTGTTGAGAAAAGGATTCTTGAGCAGCCCGCTACACAAAACCGCTGTCATCATTTACGATTTAACATTTAAATCGAAACTAATCTGTTGAGAAATGATATCATCTATTGTGTGATTCATTTCTTTTCAGCCAGGCATTTTATTTTAATCCCGACCCCATCGATGGCAGCGTCAATGACTAAATCGAAATTCATTCTTTCATGTTTTTACCAGAAACGTTGTTTTTTCTTTCTTTCTGCAGACTCATGCAGATTGTGTTTGTCAGAGGTGATACACCGTGTTCAGTTTTGCATAAAAAAAGAATGCCTTACCGCAGGCTAAAATTAGTATGAGGTCTGAATGCGTCTGGGAGATTGGACGCATACCCTCACGCTGTTAAAATGTGCAGGGTGCAGGAAAACATTTTCCTCAATTAGATTGCCTGTTGAGCAATCCTTTGAATTATGCATCACCCGGATCGTTGTCAGCAATGCACGGATCAGTCCCTGCTTTTTTGCAATATAATGCTGGCGTTCCCTGTTGCTTAAAAAGTTTCTGTAATTTGAAAACCTAATGAATAATTTTGATCCGACATTGTGAAGGCAATATATCCAAAATGCTTTTGTTCTAACACTGATTGTGTTTGAATCTAATTCTGGCTCAATCAGTTTCAGCGTTTTGTAAAGATTCTTTGTGATCTGATAGAGGCGAAGCAGAGGATAAAGAATTACGCAACGTAAAGGGGCATAAACTTTGTAAATGTAGTATAAAATTGTTATGAATCAACGGTATCGATAGTTTAAATTAGCAGTGCATATATATACACAGATCAAATGCTCAGTTGTGTATTTGATATATTACCCTGCTTTTGAACACTTGCTTCTTGTGTTCTTCTTCATATCTTAGATTTGGCAAAGAAAAAGTTGTCATCTAATCCAGTTTTTTAATTGGATAAAAAAGAAAAATCCCAAAAGATGCCATTAAGGAAACCAATATATTCTACTTGGTCTATAATTGTTCTCATCCTTTAAAGTTGTGTCGGCAACAATCTGTCTAAGACTTAAAAGCATTGAATCAAGTGTTTCTGCTTATATTTGGCGCACCAAGGCTTTCGGCAGCCTTGTACAAAAAGTGCATCGTGTTAATGGCGTAATTGAAACCACTCCTAAGTCATTCAAAACAACGGATGTCACCATGGAAACATCGTCCTAACATAAATGGACAAGCAAATCTATAAATAAGTAAGCAAAAGCACATTGAACAAAGTTAATGAAGGCATTTCCCCAACATAAATCAGGCTCTCTATCCTAAATGGCTGCTGAAGACACGGCTCGGACTTGTGGCAGGTGGTTCAGATTAATATGTTTTGTCTGCTTGTGGTTTTGCCCTTCTAAGCGCTTTGAGCAGCGTCAACCGGCTGCTGTCGCTGACTAATTGGCTGTTTTACAAGCGGGCCGGTGTCAGAGCTTCTCCTGAGCTGTGTTGTCTTTCCTTGTTGTCTTACAGAAGGCAGTGTCCTGCAGAGTCCCGTCTTCACCAAGCAGCCTGGCAGCATCGTGTATCCCGTGGAGACGCTGGAGAGGAACAGGGAGGTGGTGTTTAGCTGTGAGGCCCAGGGAAGCCCACCTCCTCTGTACCGGTGAGTGCCTCGTCTCATCTGCCCGCGTTTTGGAACGGGACACGCCCGTTCCAAAACTACGCACCAGAAAGTTTCTTATCAGACACAAAGCTGCCCCACCGACAGCGTTTAAGACTTTCCCTGGGTTTTAAAAAAAAAGAAACGTCTTGGAGCTTGTGTGTAGAAACGTCCTCTGCTTCGTTGTAATCTTGCGACGAAAGAAAGTCTCCCTATCCTGTTTTAATGTGCAGCATGTTGTCCTTGCGTCGTCGTACTCGGCCTTCCGATTCATCCTGAATGAAACTGCTCCCGGATTTGTCCCTTGATGCAGCAACAAGAGAGTCCTGGCGCCGTTGTTCGCCCTCACACACCAAGCCTGAGCGAATCAGGATCAGAGGAGAAAGAATTGAATTCTTGTCCATGGTGGATTTGAACCTCCTGCTGGAAACTTGTCCTTTCTGTCTGTAGCCCATGAATACATTTTAAGCTTCGCATCCCACTCAAACATCTTCTTTTTTTTTGCTGCTGTGAAGTTCAAACTGAAGCATTTCTTCCCTCCTTGCCTCCTCCTTGCATGAACCATTAATCTGCTGAGAGGATGCTGCATTGTGTTTGTGTTGCGTTGCAGCGTCACTGCTTGTGCAAACTTATTTGGGCTTGTGCCAGTTTAAAGCATGACCTAAGCAGCCACCGTTCAAAGTCGCACTGCAGTAAACACAGCCTTCTGTGATGCATACACACACACACACACACACACACACACACACACTTATCTTTGTCTAATACAGCGCTTCCCTCGTTTCTCCTCTCTGACATCTTTTATTCTTACATTGCTTCGCTTCCTGCCTCAGTTTATAAAATATCTTTTTCAGCCAAGTTTACTGCAGCGGTGCATTCACAGGTTACAACGTGAACTCTCGCTGCCTCTACCAGTTAGACTTCCTTCTGGCCCATTGGCTCCTTCCGGCCTTGTTAAAATATCTCAACTCCTCCGTGCATTAAACAGTAAAACGATGCATATCTCCATGTTGGCTCGCTGGTATCATCTGTCTATTTCCATAAATCACCCAGTTTCACGGTTTTAATTCATTTAAAAGGAAAACAAATCCAGAATAAATATCAAACACACCTTCATCACACACACTCTCACCCTCTCTATCCTTTCTCTTCTTTTTTATCTGCTGAATATGCAAAATAGAGTGCATTATTATTTTTATTTCCCTTTTATATGACTGGCCGAATACTTTATTCTCCCTATGACTCATACAAATAAAATACAGTATTTGCTTGCAAAGGTTTAAAGACACATAGATTCATAGACTATAAACATATTTATTTATGTTCTGTGTGTGTGTGGCGGTTCGATCCCCACCTCAGGCATATATGTACACTGTTGTTGTGTCCTTAGGCAAGACACTTCACCCACATTGCCCGGGCGCATTCACACGCGGCGACCGGCAGCAGACTACAGTTAGAAAGTGTCAACCAAATTGCCCTCCGAGGGACAAATCGTTAAAATAGTATTTATTTAGTATTTATGTTTAAACACCCTTCAGAATACACAGAGACAGACTGTACTCTTAAAGAATTGTACAAATTAAAATAGCTAGCCAACAAATTTGCTATCTCATCATTTTAAGCTGCTTTATTATTATAGTCAGGATGAGATGAGGCGCCAGGTTGGAACCAAATGTAGAATATTTACCTCCATGGTCACAAATAGTACATTTGTCTATGCCCCCCCCAAAAAAAAGAATTAATGAGTTCCAAAACAGCGTAGTTTCAACGTGACTGCAGTGTGATTGATTATAGCATTTCAGGATCGATGAACCACAATGCACCGCCACCCCGCGCGTGTGTGACTTGTGACTGAGGCCGTGGCTGCAGAAGCCGGTGTTTATGGCTATGCCTCTTTGACTCACCAAATGGAGTCACTGCCCTGCTGGGCTGCCAGATAGTTACAGGACGCCGGTTAAACAGGGCTCACAGTGCAGATAGCGTGGCGGTGCTCAGACACACCGCCTTTAGTTTGGGCTTCCTGTCACAGTTCACAAAATATGTGTTCTCTTCAAGGAAGTGGGAGGATTTGACAACGTGCTGCACATAGAATTGCATCATGGGAATGTTTCAAATCAAAGTGAAGTGCAGTAGTATTTGCACTAGTGCAATTTAGCCTGTTATAAAGAAAAGGAACAGACCGTCTCACATTCACAGCTGCATGAGCCAGATGGTGTGGTATTATTTTCCACTGTGTGCATGGCCTGTTGTTGCATGATTACATAAAGCATGTGTCTGACAAATGGTGCTGCCGTTGTAGCCTGTTTTCCAGGACAAATCATTGTAAATAGAACTATTAGATCTTCTATTTTGTGTTTTGATGAAATCTGTGCATCCCGTAGAGGAGGATGTGTCGTGACTCAAAACAGCCGTGAGGATTTCTGCCGTTTTGGTTTATCTCTTATGTGACCAAAAAAAAAAGGAAAGTGCGTGTCTCAGCTGCTTTATAGTTGGTGCCTAATTGGCTTAAAAGCAACGAGAGCTCATGACACATTGACACGTCACGGCAGGAAAACCTGTGGGTTAATTATCGATTGCTGAATTCCACTTAGGAAAGATCCCGACTCTCGCCGCCACTCCTGCAGGAACGCTGTGCCCGTAGTTACCCTTAAAAAGTCTACCTGTGGTTTTCCTGCAACGTCTGGCAAAACGTCTGCTGTGCAACCAGCCAGTTATCTTGAACTGCCGCAGTGTTTAATGAGCGTGCACATGCACGACGTTGCACTTTCGGGGATTGCAAATGTCTTCCTCCAGCCGAGAAAACTCCTTTTCCACCCAACATAAAATTTTCTGAGCTCGATTAGCGACTCCAGAAGAGACAGGAAAATGGTTTAATCCAGGTCTCACCTGATTCGACCATTTCACTCCTCTATGGATACAATGCAGAGTCTCTCTGATTGGGAAAAGTCTCCTCTCGTAATTGATGGTTCCCTTTTCATTAACGGGATTGGATTGTCCTATCCACTCTGCTTTTCCTGTCTAATCCGATGGTGTTGCTTGGCTGTCAAATATTGTTTTCTTTTTTTCTCTTTTTGGTTTGTTCCACTTCAGCTGCAAATGAATCGCTGCTGTAGTCCTGTGAGAACCCCCACCCCTACACCCCAGGCCTTTTCTATTGTGTGTCGTAATCAGTCTCTGGAGAGCTTGCACTTACTTTTAACTGAACTGGAGAATGGCCATGAAAACCATTGAGCTTCACATCTTGTCTATTGAAAGAAAAAAGACGGTAGAGGTGTCTTTTGCAATGTCTGCTCCACAAATATTTTGCTATATATATGAGACACTTCAGGACGAGTAGGACACCAATCAATGCAGGCGGACGTTGGCTTTTTCATGTAATGTGAATAGGGCCTTTGCGAGGAAAATAAAGGTCTGCCTCACAACAAAAAGCTGGCTATACTTTTTACAGGGTATGTTATAAGAGTAATGGAAGCCTGTCGTCAATCGTTTGGGTTGGAAAGATTTTTATTCATCAAAAGGTACCCAATTAGGATAACTTAGTGTTCAGACCACAGAACACAAAAACAGCCTTGCTGCTGAACAAAAGGGCTTTAGCGAAGCTCTGTTTTTTTCTTTTTTTTTGCACATCAAAGCAGCTTTTTTTTCCAAATAAAACAATACACCGTTTTACAAGCTTGACCTGAAATCGTTCGCAAAACATCAGAAAATCAAAGCAGTAGAAAACAGAAATTTGTCTCAATTAAATAATCTGTCTCTAATTCACTTTGGGCTGCGATCAGATCGCCATCATCCATTTTCCAATAAGGCATAAAATGCCCTTTTATCCTCACTAATCTGTTCAGAACATGTTATCGCTTAGATGGTTATACATCATTGATAACAAATAATGGTGTCTGTGGGTTTTTCCCTCTCCCTCTTTATTGCCCTGACTAAAGTTAGGGCTGGAAATCTTCTATCTAAAATGACTGCTCTTCCTCCCACCTGTATTTTTCTATAATAATGTGTATCCTCGCTAGAATTGGCTGTCATCTCAGATGATTTTTGCCCTTCGTTGATCACCCTCAACACCCACGGCTCGTCCGGAATACACAAGCATGAAGCAAGGCAGCGCGAATTTGTTGTAATTGCAGCAGCATCATGATTAAGCAGCATCTTTATGTAGTTTGACGGTGGCCTGGCAAGATGGATGGGCTGCAAGGCTATCTGTTCTCGGGAAGTCAAGTCCTTGGCACTACAATGGCTCACTGCTGTTTAGATTAACTCTCGGCTGGGGCGCTTGATTTCTGGACTCTCTACACGTTTTTATGTCTATCCTCTTAAAACACAATCAAACATAGAGGTCACATTCTTTTGCTCGCACATTGGAAGGCTTCCATCTTGCCACTCGACACTGAACAATAGTTAATTTATTAGTTCAAAAATTAATTTTCTCGATTTGTGTGTGTTTTTATTCCAGCTGGAAACTGAATGGCACAGAAATAAGTCCAAAATCTGGATCTCACTACAGCCTGTCTGGAGGCAACCTCCGCATCAGCCGTCTGAACAAAGACCAAGATGCTGGAACATATCAGTGCCTCGCCTCCAACTCTTTTGGGACCATCGTCAGCCGAGAGGCCAGTCTAACCTTTGCATGTAAGTATTTCTTTTTCGTCTCTCTCCAGGCTAACGTTTGTGGCTCGCGCTGAACAGAGAGACGCAGGCCCAGAGAAGCTCTGCTTGATAACATGAGGAATACGAAAACACATCTCTGGGGAACTATTAAGTCCATATGTTTGCTGGCTAGAGCCAAATCTAAGTCGTCACAGCAGATGAAACACAATCCTGAAAAAGATGTCTAAGGGAACTCGAAACGAGGCTTCTTCATGGTAAATAATGGAACTGCTAGAAGTGCTGCTCTCTATTATTAAAGAGGCGCTGGAAGAAGAAGCTGCTGTTAATGGTGATTCTGGAATAACATTTCAAGTGACAATGGAAGTAATATGAAAGCAGATTGTGATCCTATGAGAATCATCGCCTGAATCTACAGTTCTGCTTTGCTTCCCAGAACTTTGTAAAGCTTTTTAACACAACCGTCGCACCATAACTTTAAGGTTTTGGTTCACTTTCGTTTTTTAACTAACTGTACTTTCTGGGACAAAGAGCAAACAAACAGTATTTTACAAAATCAATGAGATTCACAATCCTTGGTTTATGTATTCACAGTTATTGTGCCATATCAGGGTCTGTTATACACTATTGCATTAAAATTTTAAATGAAATGAGGTGAAGTTGCCTCGATGTGTTGGTACCCTCTAGTTGTAATTCCTCTCTCTATTGTGGTCAGTTTAGTCTATAACAAATGAAATTAAAAGTACACTGATTTGCTGATTTTTAATGTTGTAGAGTTATGAAAAAAATGTTTTTAAGTAAACAGTTATCCAGTTTTATATAATTATAAAATTGACATATTGATTATGAAGTCATTATAGCTTCTGGTAAATGCTTTAGCCTTAATAGCTTGCAAGCTAACTGAACCTGCGGACTAACTGAACCCGGGCCAAGCCAAACCACAGTTTCTCATTTCAAACCACCTTCAAAAGAACGCGTAAACAACTTAGTGCCGACTTGGCATCTTGGAGTTATGTTATCTATCATTCTGGTAGATTAATGGTATATAATCCCCCCCCCCCCCCCCCCTATTTTGGAGCATTGAGATGATAGATGGTTTGACACATCTTGATGGGTCTAAAAGCCTCTGGACTTCATATTCCTGAAGGAGCAGGAAGTCAATATTTGCCTACTGTATGTGTCAGTTATCGGACAGGAATAATGATGGCATCAACAGCAAGTGAGTGATCACACGCTCGGATTAGATTTTGAGGTTAAGCGTTTGGGGAAGAGGCCACCAATATGTCTTCGGCTATTTGTCTGGTCCCCTGATCCGGCGAGAAGTCAATCTACAGGCTGATTCCGCTGGTGGAATCTATGAGATGGTGACAGTTCCGTCAATTGCTGAACTCTGACCCCACCAGCCTTCTGTTATTGTCACAAAGACAGGATGTACATGTATGACCGGCTGCCACCTATCTTTTCTAATACTCGTGGTACAGCTTAATGAACTCCACAGCGTGGAGATTCAAGTGAATTTAAAGGGTTAACTGAGAAAATACATTTTCTCACGCACAAAAGGCAGCCACAGATATTATGTCAATATCAAACCATGCACTCTTTATATGCAAGCAACGTCATTCATTTGAAGCACAAAACATACATTTGCTTCACTTGAAAGATCAAATGCAAAACATTGTGTCTGATATTTGATCTAGTTTTGCACAGTCTTGTGTTTCTTACTTCCTGCAATATCTGTAGCTTCCCATTTAATGAGACTATTGTCGGGACAAAGCAGGGGAGGCAGTGTCTAAAAGCGAGCAATGTTGAATTGCATTGAGGGGTGGATTTTGAGTTACACCATCACTACTTTCACCATCACACTTTCCCTTATAATAAACAAAGGCATTGTGGGTTATTTCGAGTCGCTCCATTATAAACCATCCCACTGCTGTAAGAATCCTTTCAATGTTTGATGTGTTGGGTTGCTCGATCGGTCAAGAAGCGGAGATCTTGACATGTTTTCAGTAAGATGAGGTTTTCTTTTTCTTTTATCAAGCACAGTGAATACAGATCAATCAGCAACCAACAGACTGACTGCTTTATAAAGCAAAGCCTGCCCACTGACCGGCTGGCACGTGCCTCTCATACAGGCTATAACAAGGCTGCACACACATTAATTACAATAAGCATTCACGTAAAACCATTTTCAAATAATGCACATTTAGTACAAATATTTAACGAGATCCAGGTGCACAAGATGATTGATTTCTTTTTAAACCATTCTTGTGTCTTTTTGTGATCATGCTCTGCCTTCTAATTTATCCATTTAGCTCTGATTGGGAATGATTTCTGCCTTTTGTTTGATTAAAGAGGCTTTGGTGTGTCTTGACCGTGCTCCCGAGGACTAATCTATCCCTGTATTATTCGTCTCATTGAAGCCACAATGCATAATCACAGACTAATAATGGTGTTCAGTTTACACCTGCGTGGAAGGCAAAATTAGACCAAAAAGTTTTAGTTCGACTTTGTGATGTTTCATTATTATAACGCCTAAAAAGCCATGGACTATTTCCATCAGATAAGATGAGTACCAACGTCCTGACGCGTCATCTTGTACATAAATATACATTTATATATAGTGCAAACAAACCCTTAAAACTCAGTTCTACTGCAAAGCCATATTGCTGGCTGAGCACTTGTTTGTCTGCACGACGCCTTCAAGGTTATTCTTTGGAATTGGCGCAACTCCAAATCCTTCAGCATTCCTTTCCGTGTCACAAACTTTTGATGGATGATGCTACTCCTCACAAGGGTTGTGGCTATCTACCCCCCCGAGGCGAGGATAACTGATGGGCAGTGGGTGCTCCCACTCAATACTCTCTGTCCTTGATTAGTATGTCTATTGATTCTATATCAGTGGTTATTTAAAAGATGTAGAGTCATAATTCATACTGATGAACAGGATTTAGAGCCAATATGCGAAACAGCGAGGGCCTCTGCTTAGAATGCAGTGATGCATTTATTCCGTGTTAAGGTTTCTACGGTGTCATTTTAGTGTCAAATTTCTCAATGTTTTTTTCTTCTTTTTTTTAATGCGCTTGTCTTGAAGCATTTCTCGCATTGTGCAGGAGTTGATAAGAAGTCATGGGCTCTCGTCAATGTGAGACAAGCTCGTGGTTAGTCAGGCATAGAGTTGGGGATCATTTGTGATGTCATTGTAGGCTTCTGTGCCTTGAAGGGGGGGAACATGAATACTTCATTTAAATGCAAATAGATCTTCCCTTGGTTGTGATACCGAGGAGTGAGCATATTGACTCAGTTAATGAGCTGTAAACAGCTAATGGGTTTATCCAAGCTTTACTATTTATCTGCAATACACCCTCCAGATGTAACTCTCTGCAGGAGGCTTGCAGGCTTCGGATTCCTTCAATGTCTATGTAGAAGGCAGAGAACCTATGCAGACACTGGAGAACATGCAAACTCCATACAGTCCCGGGTGTATTTGAACCCAGGGCCTGCTTGCTGTGAGTCAATAGTGCTGAACGAACGCACAACAATTCTTACTTTCAGGTGTTTATTCTCTTGAAATGCAATTATGAGAGTCCATTTAAGGGCTTTAATCTTACACGTTGGGCTTTGACATCAACACACTTGCCCCCCCGTCTGCTTTCTTAATTTCCCCAAAAGTGGGACACGACTGAGTTCAACAAATCAAATGCTATTGATCAACTATGGATTCATCAGCCTCATTTTGACAATACTTTTGTTTCAGGACAATGTACAGCATGATTTTATGTCATTATTCAACCCCACCGTGTCTTAAAATGCTCCTGGCGAGATGAATGAAATAAATATGTGTTTTGTTTTGGGGGGGTTTTCTTACTGAATTTCATATTTGTCCTCTAAGCTAGGAATAGTTAAAAACATTGAGCATCACCCTTCGCTTCCCTCGTTTATCTATGCCAAGCTAAAGACACTGCAGTCCAATAACACAGGCTCCCCTTATAATGATTATAATAGAGTTGTAATACGGTATATAATATAATAAGTTTGGCTTTAAACTTATTGGATAGCAGATAATTACACTTTAGGATCATTTTAGGCTGCAGTCTGTTGTGCTGCTGTTCATTTCAGGGACGATAAGCCAAATTGTGAACCAACAACTCTCTAAAATAATAAATGCCTATTAAAGACAGTCCTCACATTTCTGCCTTCTCTAACAAACTGTACAAACAGACACGCACCTCGCCTCCCAGCCACTTGAAGACAACGGAGCATCCTGTTTGGGTCGCATGTTGAAATGAATCACGCGGTCACGGCTGGACGGGCTTCTGGACGTATGATTAGTCACGCTGGCATTTGGAAAGCTCTGATGTCTGGGATGTGATCATCAGCCTAATCTGGATCTTTGTTTGTAATGCCAGCTCAAGTTTGCAGTAATTTATGCTAATGGCTCTAGATGGGATGTCACGTTTGCTCCTTCTGAGGCGATTAATCATTGTTAGCCGCTTCCCTTTTGATTTTGATTGCAATGAAGCTTTTCTGCGAGCACAATTATTTGCGCCAAGGCCCTCCCCCCCCACCGCCGTTCCTTTAATGTGACGGATTTAATGGGTGCGTGATTTGACATGAACCCCACAGCGCTCTTTCTTGCTTCTTTTCTTTTGGACTCAAAGTGAACGTGCGCACAGCTGCGCGCACCCTGGAAAGCTTTCCTTTGGTCCACCCGCACACCTTCCCCCCTGCATCTAAAGCAAACGTTCATATCATGTTGTGAATTATGGTTTTGCCGCTGTCCACCATCTCTCTTGACAACAATGCTTCTTTTGCTCTCCTTTTTTTTGTGTGTGTTTGGATGGGGAGGTGTGGGTTGTTTTTTTGCTATCCGTGCACGCTTTCAGCACGGGTGAGGCCACGTCTGTGGATCTGAACACGGACCAGTAGCATCACCACTTCACAAATCACAATAGCTTTGATCTGAGGTAAAAAAAAAAACACAAAAAAGGTCCCCAAAAAAGATTTATTTTGGAATGAATTCAATACCTTAGATGTCTCTTGCTCCTTTCCTCTTTGTTCTAGAGGCTGAAATTTTGGGGAGGTTTTGGTGCTTTAATCTAACCTTCTATCGGCCTTTTAGATGAAAGTAAGTGGCGGGCCTGCTCATGAAAAGCCTCTGTTGCCAAGACTGAAAAAAATAAACCATTTGTCCGCCAAATCAAGCGGTTTTATTTGCTTTTACTGCCATTCCAAAAGTGGAAACGCCATTGATGTGCAGCCAAAATAACTCATGTAACGAATGGCACATCTCATTAGTGATCTCTCATGTGCAACACCAACCGTAGGTAAAGTGGCACCAGAGCATGTCAATTATCCACGCTGCATCACTAATCACCTTTGATGGACAGTTAATAGATAACCAGACAGACAGTTCTACTTCACAAGCTGCTGAAAAGTGGGAAACTATTAAGAAAAATGTCCTAATTGAAGCACAATAATTTAAGTTTACAATATTTGCATGTCTTTGTTGAAGGTTCTGAATCCAAACTGCACCTTTTTTTGAGTCCAGGTGACGCTAGCAGGCGTCCTGACACATCTTCACCAGTTCTATGAACGCTAACCTCATATCTTGTTTCCCTCTTCTCCTCTTCTTCCTCTAATTTTCTATATTTCCCAGTCATAATAAAGTTCCCTTTTAGTTCCCTTAGGTTTTAGTTTCTGTTGCAGCCGCCATGGCACCGTCAGTCAGAGTCAAATCCGGGTGGGCTCACACTCCTTCATCACTGGAGCCGATGCGGTTTCATTCTGTGTGAAAATATCACAAGCTGCTGTTTTAGATCTCAGATAGCTGTTAGTTAAACTGCGCTTGTGGGTTAAGAAAAGATTTATATTTAAATAAATAATAATAGGCAGATACTTAATTGACTTGTCCTGGAGCCAATATGACCTGCATTAACAATAACTGACCTTATAGTCTTATTCATAAATCAGCGAGCCCAATAATCTTAGGTATAATCATTCATATCCTTGATTTGGATGTCAGAGTCTTGGCCGTTCTAACCCTCACCCAAACCACATTGTCGTGATTCTCCGTGTTTCCGAGCCGTTAAAGAAAACCGTGGCGACCGGCATTAAAGACAAAGAGAGTTTCTTCTTCTGCGCACAGATGGGATTGATTATCAGAACTATTTAACACACTGCTTTGGCACTATTTTAGGTTGTAGGCCTGCTTTATGAGATTCTCTGGGACTTGTGACAGCCTACTTGTGTTTGAATCCATTTTCAAATGAAAATGGGTTTGGTTAAACAGTGTTTTTGCTGCTTAAACCACACCAGGAATAGCTTTGTAATGTTTGGCGGCGGTGAGTGTGATGAATGAAGGGTAACCTGATTACCACCAGGGCTATTAAATCCCCTCATGCGTGACCAGACACAGGAACCGTCTCTGCTTAGCGGCAAGGCTGCAGATTGTTGTTTGGCTTTTATTAGTGGGTGGGTGTCAGTATTGATTTCAACTCTTTCTTTTTTTTTTTTCCATTATGCACTTATCTCAAGCAAGACTTCCATTCATTATCCCGGATATACGAACTAGAGCGGGGGTATGGTTAAGTCCTGGTTCTTTTCATTTTCTCGCTCCCTCGCTTGAAGGTAAAGCCATCATTTGACAAGCTGCACTAAATCTGAATTTTAAAACCAGGAGAAATACTAAAGTAACATTGAAAGGAAGAAGGAGGCGCCGCTCGGATCCGACAAACAAAGTCCCGCTGCACCGAATGGGCGACTGGGAAGAGTGAATCCCGGCACATTTTGAATGTGCTCTTCTGATGAAGCACCTGAGAGGCAACGCTGTAGCTTTGAGATTGAAAACAATGTATTATTCCAAAAAGTTTTCATGCTTGTCTAAGATGGAAAATTGGTGTATCAATGAAACTTAAATGTGACAAAGTAGAGTGGAAACAGACTCGGTGAATAAATCATGATGCACTTGAAGAACGTGACCCATTTGTCACTGGAGCTCCCAAGGCTTCCGTGAAAATCCGTAGCAGATGAAAACATGCTGAGCTGGTGGCGCAGCAAAGAGGCGACATGGAACAAACTGTACAGGGTGTTTTTACAGCCCGTTTTACACCTTGTTTTAGTCTCGTGAGATTTGGCTGGACAAACAACAACATTACAAATCCATCCATGCAACCACTTTTCCACTTTGCGGGACACAGGAGTTGCTGGAGCCTATCCCAGTTTGTTATGGGAAAGAGGCGGGTACACCTCGGACACGTCGCCAGCAGGCCACGCACACACACTCACCTACGGACAATTTGGAGTAATCACTTCACCTAAATGGCATGTTTTTGGAGGTGAGAGGAAACCGGAGAACCCGGAGAAAATCCACTTGGTCACTGGGAGAACATAAAAACGCCTTACCGATAGGCCGCTTCTCGCCGTGAAACCACAGCACTACCCACTACACCACCGTGCCGTCCAATATTAAAAATAATTAGCATTATTTTTATGGCATTTTTCAAAAAGTAGCTCAAATGGTTTTTACAAACGGATAGAAATAATAGTAAAAGTAGGAGATAATTGTGATAACATTTGAGTAATATTTGTTATTATTTCCTTGTACAAGCTATGAAGGAAGTGAGGAGAGGGCACATAGGAATGGTTTGCATCCCATCTGTCAGTCTGTCACATTTCATGTCTGGAGCAAAATTCAAATCTGTTGAACGTTTTCTGAGCAGTGAAGTGGTTCATTTTACTGTTTACTGTTTTTTGCAATTCTGTGCTTACAAGTTGATTTTTCTCTCACTGTGTTTTTTTAATAAATGTATGTGTGTAATTGTTTTTTTTTTTTATTAATTGATTTTCATTTTTAGCTTTGAAAATCAAACCTTTTTCTCGGATATGCAATAAACCAGGCTCCCATTTAAGTGTTTGGATGAAATGCACCAGTGGCAGGGAAATTCCTACCCACATTTATCCTGTATAGCATTCATGCTGCATAAAGAGAGTTTAGCAAGTTTGTTGTTCTGATTCAGCAGCAATAAACAAACATAAATCTCCAAAGTTAATTTATCGATTTAGAAGATTGCAATGTATATTCTTCCATTATTTTTTTATTTTTTTCTGTCCTGTTTCCCAGTGTTCATATTAACAATAAAGCTGCCATCTTTCCGTCCAGGTTTTTGCAGCTTATAATATTATTTGCTTAGCTTTGTTTTGTACTGTTTCCTTCTATAAAACCCTTTAGCCACTCCTCTCTGATACTTGTGGCACCGTTTCAGCGATTCTTGGATATCCGCATACTGGGATCCACACCGGTGGGGTGGGGGGGGGGGGCTGATTTGGCCAGAGGCGAAGCCAAAGGCTCTTTTTACTACCAAAGATTTTTCCTTCTTGAAAATGTTCTTACACTAGCATGGACACACACGGGATGGTATTCCTGCACTTCTATGTCATTTCTGTTTGGTGGTTACTCCCTCGCACAGTGTGGGTTTGAACTTTGGTCTGTGGACTCTACAGGAGCTGAATTTGTCAGGGTTAAACTTCAGAGTCCTCCAGCATTCCAAGGAAATGTAGGTCAGGGAGTGGGAGCTGTGTGTGTGTGTGTGTCGTGTTTATCTGTGCGAGCCCTCCTGTTGTGTTTCCCTGCTGCTTTAGGCTCCATAGGATGTGACATTGAGAGAGAAAGAAAAAAATGTTGAGGCAACTGATGACAACGCTTTCAAGGATCAGATGCACCAGATTTATTTTATGTCTAATATTCTTTTTCTTTTTCTTTTTTGTTGTGCGTGTGTTTGCTTTTAGACTTGGAAAACTTCAAGACTCACAGAAGAAGTTCCGTTTCAGTCCGTGAAGGCCAAGGAGTCGTTCTGCTGTGTGGCCCGCCCCCACATTCTGGAGGTAAAGTGATATATTCTAATTAATGGTCTCATTTTTAATGAGTGTTTGGTGCAAAAGGAATGAAATTGTGACTGTGATGTTGGAAGAAAAAAAAATCTCAGATTCAACTTTTTCATTTGGTGGTGCTTCACATTCACTTGAGCCGGTGCCGTTTTGGCTTCTTGGTAATCAACACCTTCCGTCTGCCACTACACTTGTGTGAAGAGATGTGATCAGTCTTGATTGGAGCTTTTTTTCTCATTCTGATTTCACAGTCACGTTTATTTGTTTGCCATGCTGAAGGCAACATATGCCTTAGATTTCTTAGAATAATCATTTAAAATGCATATGATAATGAGTTTCCTTGCAGTCATATTACTAATCTCAAAACCGAACGCAGACCAAGGCTTAACCCGATGTAACACAGACAGTAGACTGGACAGCTGGTCGACCTCTGTTGGTCAATATTGTAAATTCACATCGGGGTTTTATTTTCATAACACAACAAAAGGAAGGTGTGCACAAATATTTTTCTCCTTCCGCTGCTACACATAACACTTAATTGACAACCACGCGGCTTGTATGAAGCCAAAGATATACACTTCCACAGCCTGTCTCCTTCTCTAACATGAACTTCTTCATGCAGCAGCTGCTGGGATGGCAATCACCCAACTGTCAGCCAATTAACAAATATCACCAGTCCATGCACTTGGCTGCTGTGCTAAAAATGCTACTTGCTTAGAATTGATTGGAATCATTTAATCCCTTCTGGGAGTTTTTCCTAGTGAAATTTTAGAAATCTTTTCCGTTCTTTTGATGAGCTTATATTTGTTTGTTCCGCGAACAGCCGCTTCGCTGACTCTTTCCGTATCTTCCAATTTATGCAGAAGTAATACAATCAAGGGTTTTTGGCTTTTGAGAGCCATTGGGGAAATAATTCCAATATGTCGGGAATCTTTCCACACATGAAAAGACCCCTCAAGACACTTGTCTCCTCACTAATATAAAGAACCAATACAGGCTGTCAATTAGAAGTCCATTTTAGTGATTTGCATCTCTCTGTAATAGAAGCTGCTGCCACTGTGCCATTAGGCCAAATTAACTAAGTTGTCAGTCGATCCTTCTTGCATTAAACTGATGCAGTAAACTCAGCATTGGGTGTTGTTGGTTTGCGCTGGCTCGCCATACCCCGACGCCACTGCTGTGTACGGGTCGGGATTGAGCTTCAAACGCATCACATCACATCACTCATAAGTTTCTGCTCGTATAAAGTTACATTTGAATCCATTTCAATTTAATTTAAAAGGCCATGCACGTCTTAGTGCATTTACCTCCTGAAAACTGCTTATTTTAATAAAGACAAATATCCATTCTGTGAGACATCAAATGTGCATTAATTTGGCTTTATCCTGAACAAATGTCTCATTTCAGCCAGTTTGGAATATTTAAGGTAATTATTGAACTGAGATGTTGCTCTTTTCATGGGATTAATTGAGAAACATGTAACAGAAATATTATTTAATTGGTTATGTGTTTTTGGATACTTCATTACCATAAAATCTGAATATTTGAACGCAACGTGTTTTTGAACCATGTCTGTCTCTGCATTCACGTTGCTGCTTTGCAGGTTCAGGTACTGACGTTACTGTTATTGGCAGATTCTGCTGATGTGATCGGCCTTCACCGGCATGGCGTGACGTATGCATGACTTTAACACGTGATTAGAACTGGCAGAAGGACTGATTCAGCTCAGTCCTTTTGAAACGCTCTTTTTCTGAATGTGCCTTGCTGCATTTCTCTGGGTTTATGATGAGAAGCAGTTTAATGCCATTTGACAGAAGGATTTGTTGCCTCAGAGAATTTCTTTTTCTTTCTTTTTTTTTTTCATTCTGCACCAGGGGCAAGAATTCAGGAAAGCAGCTCAGTCATTAATCTTAGCTGCACTTTTATTTATTTATTTATATATTTATATATTTTGTTGTGTGTTTGGCTTTGGAGAAGAAGAAGAAAAAAAATTGCAGTGTTGTATATTTTCACTCAAATGCAAGCACAACACTGTGACATGGGAGGATTGTACCAGGGATTTGATGAGCGATGAAGGTAATCCGGAAACATGTTTCCTGTTTGACTTGCTAAGGCCACTTTTCTGTGCTGACAATTTCCAGCTCATCAAAGTACATTGCGAAGGTTGCGCCGGATCCATTCTGTTTGCGTATGCGACACCATCCCAATATGGCCTGACAGCATTTTCATTCATGAGCCAGTCGCCCTCGCTTTCTGAATGAAAGGAAACTTTCTGTAGGTATAATAAAGCCTTTTAACACTTTCCCCAAACCCAAAATGCTTAACAACCAGTGAGGAAATAAACCATGAAAAAAAAACACGAGGATACATATTCAGCACATGGCGTAGACCAGGCATGGGCAAACCCAGGCCCGGGGGCCATATGCGGCCCGTTGGTCTTTTTAATCCGGCCCGCCAAACTTGTCCAAATTATATCATTAAATAAAATTGTATTATAATTAAACCTCATTCATTTGACCTAATCCCTGTAATGCTACCTGTAAAAGGCCAAATCCTTTAATGCAATAACTTTCATGTGTCATTTATATTAGCCCACACAAATACTTCGTCCATCTGTTCTTGGTCCGGCCCCTCTGTCAAATTTTAGAACCTATTGTGGCCCGCGAGTCAAAAAGTTTGCCCACCCCTGGCGTAGACAGTCGTAAGTGAACAACCTTTCCCGTGCTCGTTCATCCGTGGTTGTATTTTATGATGTCCCTTTGACACGGAGATGGATCTCGATCTGTCATCAGCGGCCTGACATCCAATAACAAGACAATAATGAATCAGACAACCTCAAGAGGACCTCATTCCATTTTAATCAAATTCAGAATGTGGGTGGCTCATCTTTATTCAGGACCATATGTTTCCACTCCGCTCCACAGTGGATGGACCCTTGTTTGGTGTATGCCTGGGTTTCCACCTGCCGGGGGGGGTGGCAGTATGGATTATCCGTGCGGATTGATGCGTGAATGCATAAGAAGCAGGGTGGGGAATGGGGGCTGGATGGTTACAGCACAAAGAATATCAAGAGTTAACTGGGATATCCTTATTCCAAGATTGCACGATGAGTGTTTATCTTCCGTCAGCAGCTGTAGCGATAAATATTTGTTTGTCAAGTTAAAAATTCACGGTTACATCACATGGTTGGCATAATTTTCCCTCCCATTAAAGCGTTATTGAAGTTTCCTCTGTTTGCACCCTTTTGCAGATGCACCCTCCAAAGATAGTAATCGAGTTAATCACAATAACAGGCTGTGAACAACTTTGTAAAGAATGATTATATTATGGCTCAGAAGGTTTTTATTTAATAATGCCTCGGCTTAGATTTCATTATTTCTTAATTATATGCAGAACATTCTCATTAGAAAGTTACAAAGTGACTTACATGAATTGTATTTGTCAGAAGATGGGGATATAAATGTGCCCGAATGGCTCCAGCAGTGTCTGTACAGTTTGTGTTTCTGCTGCTCCAGCAGCGTCTACGGTGGGCTAAGCCTCGAATTACAACACTTTGGTATTTCCTGAAGGACTGACTCATCTTCTTGACCACAAAGCACTCCACACTGGAAAGGAGAGAGGAAACTGGGGCGGAAATTGGCTTATATACATATAAAACTCTCTTGGCAGATTTAAAAAGTCAGTAGTTGCAAGCTTGCTTTCATTTACTGACTCAAACGAGACCGGCTGTCCAATGCACATTGCAGCACTACAGCTAAAGCCAGCTCTATGGTGAGGAAAACAGCTTGGTGTTCAGTCTGTTTCTGCAACTCTTCAGCACCTTGGACAGCGATGTCTTCTTCAAGAGCTGACATATGCAAATTCATTTGGCAACGGGCAGGAGAAAAGTTCAATTAGCTTATAAAATGATCAATTAATCAAAGCAGTTACCAAATTGTTGTGGACCGTTTGTCTTATCTTCTTATGTTTTATAGGATATGTCACCTTGCTTATAGTATTAAGCAGAAACAGAATGTTTGTCTCCACCGTATGTGCCATTAGCGCACAAGGCACAGCTTAGCATAACTGGCAACTGGCATTTGCTTCTTAAGCAGTGTGTCTGATGTGTAAGCAATTATATTTTAAACAAAATCGGTCATTTTAAAAAGAAACAAAGAAACTTTGCAATAGCAGCACCTTCCAAATAAACCACTTCCTGCAAACTGTGAATTAATTTAAATGTGAATTATATTACAATAAAGAATAGATGAGGGCAACATCACGGCTTCCAGTTTCCCTTACACTATGGACATGTCTATGATATTGCACATTAGTCATATTTATTTAATTAAAGCACCCGGGATTATCCTCCTCTTAATCTGATTAGTAGATGACACATTTCACAATGTCCATGGGTAATCTACTTTCACAATCCCACATTCAGTCCCCCTATCTGTCTGGGGACTTTAGGGCTCTGAAATAACATCACGTGTCGCTCTTAAACCACCCGTGCAGATCTCGCGGCGGCTTCTCCTCAAAGCTCGCCTGGCTTTGACACGACGTGTCTCGGTTACCTTACAGTGAGGTGACAAATACGAGAGCAGCATGAAATGGGATAGAGTCGCGACACCTTGAGTTGTCTGGCATCTCTAATCACGTATGAAAAGGTCAAAGAGCAGTCTGAGAGTGGTGTGCTCACATGTCCCTTAATTCACTGGTGAGTGACGTGTTTCTTAAAGCTTCTTAAAGCTTAAAGTACGCGTCGCTGTTTTTTGTTGCTTCTGATGTTTGTGTGGTGGTGGCAGCAGCGGGAGAAGGACGCACCTCGCATGCATCGCGCTTGATGCATGTGCAGAACCAAATTTAGACCGCCTTCATTTTCCTTTGTTTGTATGCCACTAGCTGCATCCGTGCTGCTGTGGCTACCGTCACAAGTCATGTCCTCAGGCTCCCCAACGCCGCCGTGCAAACACAAATCTCTCGGCGCCTGTGGGGATTTCATCCCTGAAGAAATAGGCTGTCACCTGCTGTGCAAGGGGAAAATAACAATGGCAGAAAACATGACAGCTTTGTCCGCAGCACCTCCCTTGCTTAGCAGAGCACTGGACCAGAGTTTTAAGTTGAATCCTTGAGCCGGTTGCAGGTTAGAATTTCCAGCTTGTCTTTGCTATTCTCAGGCTGCGTGGACTAAACAAGGTCAAATTCATTGTACATGATGGCATCCTAGATCACGCATGTCTGTCAGCTACTTCCTGTTTGTGAGGTTCTCAGATGTTTTGACTTGATTTGCTATACAGGGTGTGTTCTTTTCTTTTGTTAAACCATCCCTACTTTTGATCTCTAATGATACTGGAGATTGTTTTCTGTATTGTGGCTGTTTTGTCTTCCTCAATAAAGCCGTATTCTTGGGTTGGCCTGGAGCAGAGCGGCGGCTGCGACTGCCTGTCTCACGAGGGCAGGACCACTGAGAACTAACGCTGTCCCACGACACTCAGTTTTACCTGTCGA
Source organism: Brachionichthys hirsutus (assembly GCF_040956055.1). Lineage (NCBI taxonomy): Eukaryota > Metazoa > Chordata > Actinopteri > Lophiiformes > Brachionichthyidae > Brachionichthys > Brachionichthys hirsutus. The sequence continues at coordinate 10,904,704 of NC_090904.1, read as the reverse complement.
AAGAATGATGCAACCAGGAGCTTGTGCCAAAGCTGCATCGGGTAGCATGTTGCAATCTCACCTCACTTCTTCTGGGAAATCATAGTCAGAACAATTTCTGAGAGCTGTGTGTCTCTATTGTGTCGTATTTCACCGTAAGTTACAGCCGGACTTTGAAGTGTAAAGTGTCTGTGGCCGGTTGCCCTGTAACATATTTTTGATCCATTTTACGGTCAAAACAACATTGGTGCGCTTGTTTTGGTCTTAAATCTGATGCACATAGAGCAATTGGAATATATCGCAAATAAATTGATTCTGATTCTGATAAATCAATTCGAATTCGCATTCTGATAACATTTAAAAACAAATATATACACACCTATACCGGTACTACTGAATTTTTAAATTTCATAGTAACCACCTAAACTGCCATGTTAAGAGTTTTCCTTTGTTAAAATGCTTTTTCCCTTTATTTTATATTCTGCTATTTTTTAAAGCTTGATCTTCAACGAATGGACTTAAGTTAACATTCGTGTTACTGTTTTAGCAACAGTTTAGCTTTCTGTCGTATGTCTGCTAATGGTATCAGGGTCCGTAGTGGTTTTACCTGAGCCTATGGATGCAACCAGGAGAGGCTAATCCAGATCTGCATCCATTCGCTCTTGCCATCAGACAGGCCGGTGTCAGAGCATGCCATAAATACAGGGTTTATCGCTGTCTCCCGAGTCCAAGAAAGGAGAATGTTTTAACGGTGATGTTAAATATGTGTTTCTTCCCAAAGTGCAGCCCAGTTGACCTCCTGTGTGTTGCCGTGGAGGCAACAGGGGCGGCTGAGAGGAGGCCACCTTCTGTCTTCTTCAACACCAAACGTATTCCGCCCCTACCAGTGTGTCCAAGCAGCGCTCTGTGGGCTAAAAGATTGCCGTGTTTAGTCATGGACTTAATGCCGCTGACCTCTGCTTTCTAGTGTGGAGAGTCCTTTAAGATGCACTCAAGAATAAATCACTTTGGCGAGTGTCTGTGTGTGTTAGGTGTGTGTTCGTGTTGCAGCTGGTGTTGCTCCCACTCAAGGCTTTTGAAAACACAGAGCATGTGCATCCTGTCCGGTCCTGTAAAAGGGAACAGTGGAGCGAGAAGATTCCAGGAGCCGGGAGCAGATATCGGAGCGTTGCGTTCATTAACACAATGTGAGATGACAGTAGTTCAAATGAGGATTTTCATTTTTTTTCCCAGGGATTCGTTGTTTGTTTGTTTACCTCTGTGTAAAGAGGCTGACATCAGAGAATATGTGGATTTGGGACTCTTTCTTATAACACAGTCTGTGACCGTGTTGTTTGGCTGCTGCACAACTTTGATTGCATGATTCTGGACGCATTTAAGAACAGAATGTACCAGATCAGCAGAAACTATATGCCGTGTCTCTGATGCCTGTAAATTGGAGGATTTTTCAACCTGGGACAAGCGGATGCATTTCATTTTGTTTGTAATTGGGTCATTAAAATTGCATATTGTTGTCATATTGTGTTTACATGTATCATTAATACCAAATAAGGCTGCAACTGATGCTAATTTATTATAATGTCAACGCATCCTGGTGCAGCAGTAAAGAATTAGAAGTATATATGCATAGATAATTGTCCTGGCTATTGGCTTTGGCTTTGGGGACCGGCCCCATTCAGGATTGGGCTGTCAGAGCTGGCTTAGTTCTAGTAATGCAGCAGGAGGAAGGGAAGCAGGCCAGCTTGTACTGTGGATAAATTAATCACATTATGGGGCGAGCCATGGCTGGTTTTGACGTAACGGATGCAGTGGAAGCAGTCACAGTTGCTCCATATTACTGTTGCCATCTACCTGTTAGAAGATGCGGTCCTCACATGCATCGTTTCATTCTCCTCTTGCATACAATTTACAAAGCTGGAGGACGTACCTGAACATTAGCATGAAATGTCTTGATTTGAAGTGCATCTTCTAATGGATGGCATTATTTTACCTATTAGTAATCAGCCTATTAGTAGTAATGCAAGAGCGTGATAATAGCATTTTATTCCTGCGTGGATCAACGACTGCAGGGTGTTGGATTCACCTCTTTATCTCGCTGCCTCATACGTGAGTGAGCAGCACCGTTTGAATGGGCACACTGCACTAATGTAGATCTCAAATAACTTTATACTGAATCCAATTACAAGGTATAATTTTATTAGCTCTACATCATGACGTAATCCAACCTCGGATATGTGATGATGTTTCTTGAAAGCTCTGTTGTTCAGATTTCAGTGTTCAGTATTACATCTTTCATTTTCATGATGTCAGAGAAGTTTTTATCTCATCAATAATGTTGGAAGTCTGACTTACATGTTTTCACTTAGTTTCCGTAATATACCTTCAAATATAAGCTGGTGCTCAATTTCGAAAGAGGCTTTAATGTATTTAAACATCATTGATGACCTTCTCGCATCGTGTAGATGCATGTGCATTCAAGGTGACAGAGTATTTTTCCCCTCGGTTACCATAAAAGATGATAGATCTAATTTTGCATAACCGCCCACTACCTTTGTCTTCATGCTCCCTCTTTGCACCATCACAAATCAGGCTGGTCATGATCTTAACTGCGTAAGCAGATAGGACAGCATGTCTGACTTGCACTTGCTGTCTTTGAACGTTCGCTCTTTGAGTGTTCAGTGAGGCCCGTCCTTTGAAGCTGCTCTTTGTGAGTGAAACAGCTTCTTTTTTTTCATTAAGTCTTATGCAAAGCGATCTTTAACCCAGGGAGAAACACAAAATACACTTTAGGGACTTTGAAATCCGTCTGCCGCTGGCTTGAGCTTTGGAATTTTTTTTTGACAAACAAAATTAAGCCCTAGAATGTTTTCATTCTGGCCGTTGGGTCCGTAATGTGGTAATTAATTAGAAAGTCATTCCAGAAGTCTTTGGGGTTTGGATTTTGAGTTAAATATTCCCCCATTATTGGAGTACAGGCATTTGTGGTGGTGGCGGCTGATGACTTTGCTGAAACTGAAAATACTTGAAACTTTGGAAGTCAGTGCATCTCTAAAGACCAAAATCTCGGCAGGGTGATGGAGATCGCACATAATAGTGGCATCAATTTCACTCCTCTGCTGGTTACTCACCAGCAGAGGAGTGACAGAAAAATCATATTTAAAAAGGAACCAACAAGGTGAGAAGCTAACGATGAGGCTAGCGCTACTGGATTGATGCCATCAGCTGGTGAACAGCTGACATTTAATTAACAGCACCAGGTAATAATAGGGAATTAAGAATTAGCCTGTGTGAATGATGTGAATGATACGACGGATTGAAAATAAATAATGCAGGTTCAATTGGGGCAATTACGCCTGTGATCCACATGTTGTCCCATGTGGTCGCATGAGTTTTAAACATAGAAGAAGAGCAGGTGTAGCCACAGTCCAAAATGCATTGGAGGGGAAACAAACAAACATGCCTTATCCTGCCTTGGAGTGGCTTTTGTACCCCCCCGTGGGCGTCTGCTGTGCCATCGCTCTGTGTTTTCCACATGCACAGCAGCTTAAACCCTGAGCTCCAAACGGGACTGATCAGCAGCCTCCCATACAATGGACCTTTCCCTCCAGAAGTGTGTGTGGGGGGGGGGGGGGGGGGGGGCTCATGCTGTGATAAATGGCTCAGCAGCAGAGACAAAAGGGATGTTTCCTCCAAGACTGCTTTGTTTAGTCGCTCTTCCGCTAACAAGCAAGTTGGGTTTGATTAAAAGCAGCACGGAAACGGCTGTCTGTTAAAACCCCAGCGGGCCGCGGCGTTCACGTCAATATTGAGAGGAAATCTTCCAGGGGTGTGACGGAAGACTGTCAGTCCATCGTAGGATCCATTCACTGCAGGAGCTGGAAGTTAAATGCAGGCGTGAGGTGTATGAAAATATGATGTAATACACGTGTAGTATTGCTCTTATTTCATTTCATTCATATTTATTTCAGGGTGCAGCGATTCAAAGTGGGTTCTAATTATTTTATATTCATTGTATTGTGTCATTAATAGCCTAATTGTTCTGTTTGTTTCTGCCGGGCATTCGCTTCAATCTTACCACATTAGATAAAATTACTGATCAAGTAAAGCCTTGATAAATAGCTATTGATCGTTGTCGTTTTGTGCTCTTTAAAGCCTGGAATTCAAATGAACCAGACACAAAGCGTCTCCAGACTTTCTACCAATGAGTTTACTTTCATTTGAATTTCTCCAAAACAATTGTGTGACATTGGTGTTGACATATAAAAGCTGTTTATTGATCGTATCGGCCCCGCTGATGCTAGCATAATGCTCCATTCTTGGTTAGCAGTCAGTCGCTACCTTTGGCAAGTTCCTCCGAGATGCTTGAGATGTTATCTCTCAATATATTGGCTCTTTTTATTTGGAACTGTGGTTGATCTATAACTATAGATGCTAACACCTGAAAGGTTTTGCGAAAGATAAGAAAGGAGACATTTCCTGTTCAGATTGAAGGTTGAACTTATTAGAATTCATTGTTCAAATGCCGAGGTCACAGTGACTTTACAAAAGAAAAATTAGGTCATCATGCCACACCTGTTGTGTTTCTATACCAGGTGAACCCAGAGTGCTGGTCTTTTTTCTTTTTTATTCCATTAAATAAAAGTCTGGAATTTCCAAGCCTTTCCCGACCCAAAAATATTCATTTATTGTGATAAGTATTGCTCAGACCAGCCTGTCTTTATTTTGTAGTGTATTTTGCGTTTTCAATCAACCAGTCGAGACATATTTGACATATTCGAGGGGGCAAGTATTGTGGAGGAGACTATTTACTGTCTCTGCCAGAAGGAGAAGACCACAGCTGGACACTGCAGGTTCAAATTCAAGCAACTACAAAGGAGCAAATCAGAGACTGAAAGCAAAAAAAAAAAAATGGCTCATAAATCAAACGATGATAATTTAGTTGAAATCTAGCTTCTGGATATCTTCTTTTTTCTTTTTTTACGATCAAGTATCTGATGATTAATTGCTCGGTAGGTTTTATATAACAACTTGCCTAACAAATGAGCTCGAAGTCATCTGCTAAATGGCAAATAGCCAATAAAAGTGTCATTGTGGATATATTTCCTTGCTTTTAGTAAAGTGGTCCATCACACTGGGGTGTGAGGAGGGGCACACTGCTCTGTCTTGACTATCTGAGCATTCCTACACGTACTGTCGAATGTTTTTACAAGAACATCATTTATTCAAAGAACACCATGTCTCCATGAAAATCTATCACTGTTTCTGATTGTGGTTGTCCGTGTTTGGAGCTGTAATTAGTGGCAACAAGTGACCCGGTGTGCCACCGACCCCTGGTTGAGTATGCCGAGCACAACCACAGGAAAAATGGCCATTTGAAGTGTGTCCAGATAATTACATTTCTTTTTGACCTCTCAGATCCTGCCATCAATTTTCACCTCAATGTGATTATTTATTTTGTCACCCGTGGGAGGTCTGAAACGGAACCAAAATATGTAATCTATGTTTTATGGTGCCAACCAAAAATATTAGAAAGTTAGAAAAGCACTCAGGGAGCACAGACGTCCGCAAAGCAGCTCATTCCCTTCCTAATGGGATTTACACCGTCCACATGGTGGAACAACAAATGAAACGGAAAAGGGTGTATTTTTTACTGATTTTTGAATCCGTAAATGGTTTTTCAATGTTAAAATGTAATATTCTTTCCTGACCTCAATCCAGATCCGATCTGGATGAAATTCGGTGACGAGGTAGAGATCCCCATCCTGCATGATTGTGTCAAATACAATTAAAGCTCCATTTACTGCAATGTTGCTGAACATTTCAAAGTGAGCCTGGATCATCACCAGAATTTAATCATTTGTTCCTGGTAACATTCCCAACCTGTCCTGAAACTTTTATCAAGATCTGTCAGTGACTTTTTGAGTTATCTTGCTAAAAGACAGACAAACAAACAAGACCAATGCCGGCGATTACATGGCCTCTCCCTCGGCAGGGACAAGAGCGTGGTTATTTATTTCCCATTCAAAGTGATAATTCTTCTTTCCCTCTTTATCCTCAGATCTGGTTTTCTCCTGGATCTTTAACGAGTACCCGACGTTTGTGAAGCAGGACACGCGCCGCTTCATCTCACAGGAGACGGGGAATCTTTACATCGCCAAAGTGGAGCCCTCGGATGTAGGCAACTACACCTGTGTGGTGACCAACACCGTCACGAAGACCCGAGTGCAAGGTCCGCCCACTCCGCTAGTGCTCCGTAGTGATGGTGAGTTCTTATAAGATATTATGTTTTTATGTACATGAGCCTACATACAGTCAGGTCCATAGATATTGACACAATTTTCAGCATTCCAGCTTTGTGCAACACCTCAATGGACTTGAAATGAAACAATGAAGTTGTCCTTGAAGTGCAGACTTTGACCTTTAATTTACCGTAAGGCTATTTAGATCCAAATCAGTTGAACGGTGTAGGTATTACAAGACATTTTATAGGTGCCTTCCACTTTTTAAGGCACCAAAAGTAATCCGACAAATGGCTACTTTATCTTTGGTCCCTTAAGTGGAAGGCACCTATAAAATGTCTTGTAATTCCTTTATCGTTCAACTGATTTGGGTATAAAACCCTTAAATTAAAGGTCAAAGTCTGCACTTCAAGGACAACGTCATTGTTTCATTTCAAGACCATTGTGGTGTTTGTTGCACAGAGCTGGAATGCTGAAAATTGTGGTAATATCAAAATATTTATGCACCTGACTGTGAACTTGCATGAATGAGAAATACAGAAAGAAAGGCTAGTTATGCATCATAAATTAGGAGTAGAGGGATACTGCAATGGTTTGAGGATCACATGGGTCACCGTACCTGTCAGAAAAGAATAAAATTCAAGCTTCCTTTGTTGCTGCCTGAAAGGAAAGAGCTTGTATGAAGTACAGGATAGTCAAAGGTTCATTTTCTCTTTTTTGCTAATTTCACCATGTCCTTTAATATGTGGATTCCATGCTTTAGGCTGGCCTTATCAAGGCACGCCAACATAAAGGTCGTTGTCAACTAACCGAATTGTATAGGCTTATTCTCCAGAAGAACACTCCTTACTATATCTAATGCAATTCAGGAATGCAGCACAGGAAATATTAAATAAAGTCTCCAATGACATTTATTTGGATTTTTAACTTCCAGCTGTTCTGATTGATAATAATACAGTTCAGTTAATTGCGTTCTTTCCATATTTGTAGCACATAGTGGAATAACCGTGGAATAAACAGCTCTTAAATCTCTTCCTATTTGTTTTTTGGCAGACAAAAATTGCAGATGGTTTGTGTTTGACCGATTGCTGCGTCACGCTTCCCTCCCTTCTTTTCCATTATACGCTTATTTCTCCCAGATAGCGGATCTGACAGTAAAATGTTCGTCCTGCCCGGCTATCACGGGGCCTTGGTAGGGAAGTGCAGGCGTGCACGTTAAACATGTGTCCCCTACAAAAGGTTATGGTACGAGACAATTACCTGTCCACTTCCACCTGTCTGTTTAAAATGGGTGATAGTGCTGTGGTTACGTTCCAGTATAAGACAGTTGTGATAAGGATCTGAATTAGCTTTCACAGTCACTCAGGGAGCCATCCTGATAACACAGCCTCACCAAATCAACGAGATGAAATTGGTCTGTTTCCTCCATCTCGAGAGCTATTTGTGCAACACGGCTGTGAATTACAGCAACTTGGAATTGTTTCGCGGGGGGGGGGGGGGGTGATGAGAGGGCCTTAAAATATCATGTTGTGCATCCAGAATTTGCCACAGGTAAAAGTGACGGTTCATCCAATTACTAATCCATTGACATAATTTACCTCGGCATCATGTAAGGTGGAGAAAACGAAGCATGTGGGCTCTTCAGCTCTTCAGCAATGTTAGAAGATTAAAATAAGTCTCTCCCAAAGTACCATAAACCTCACATTCCCATCTGTTCCTTTATCTGGGAATTTTGTGCATGCATGGCAGCCGAATTATAATCTACATGGGCCGCTGTGGCTCATGTAGACAGTGAATGGGATGCTTTGCAGTCACACTAGCGGTGCCCACGGGGTTTTATGGACCTGATGTTTGGAGGGTTCATAGCTGTTAGCAGTACAACAAAATGGAACTCATCAGGCTACAAAAGATCAAACCCTGCATGAATCCTCAAAGTTGTTTGCTTTCCTTTCAAAGTCAGTGTGTTGCACGTCCAGCTGAAAGCTGCGGTTTGGCTTATTTCTCTCGTTTTCTGACGGCGCTGAGAGCAGAGTGTGTTCCCGCTGGTGGGATCGCGCAGTGTCGGGAGTGAAAAAAAGCATTTCATCTCTCGGTAAAAGAAAAGAAAAGAAGAAGGCTTCACTTGAAGCGTGTTTTCAGTGACAGCAGATGTTGCCATTTGGGTTTTTATTTTGTTTTGGGGTTTGTTATTTTATTTTTTTTGGCTGAGATGCATCAACTTTATATTTCCTTATTTATTTCCTGCACTAACACTTGAGCTTGTTTGCGTTTCTCTTTAAGGTGCAATGGGTGAATACGAGCCAAAGATTGAAGTTCAGTTCCCAGAGGTCGTTCAAATCGCCAAAGGATCCACAGTGAAGCTGGAATGCTTTGCTCTAGGAAAGTAAGCTTCTTCTCACGACATACTCACCAGCAGAGGAGCAAAATCATGTTATCGTTTTACCAGAAGCTGTAATATATCACCTCTTTACGGCAATCTACATGTGTTTCATGCTAGACTGCCCATCAAGTCACAAATGAGAAGACGCATTGTGTGATGTAATAATCTTCAGTTACACTATCAGGCTCGTAGAGAAGCCCAGTGTGGGAAACACGGCATGAAATTAGTTGGTTTAGGGTATAAAACAGCCGAATATTTCAGAATAAATTCTGGAATATTGCACTCCTCTGCCCAACTATTATTATTCATTCATTTTCCTAACTGCTTAATCCGAAATCCGTGTTGCGGGATTTACTGGAGCCTATTACCGCGGACTAAAGGGGAGAGGTGGGGTACGCCCTGGACAAGCCGCCAGTTCATCGCAGGGCCACACATAGACAGAAAATCATTCACACACACATTCACATGGGCAATTTTACTGTAACCAATTCCTCTAAATTGCATGTTTTTGGCGGTGAGAGGAAGCCGGAGAACCCGGACAGAACACACACAGACACGAGGAGAACACGCAAACTCCTCGCAGAAAGGCCTCAAGTTGGATTTGAACCTTTCCGCCCTGCCAAACCGATTTGGCAAAGGGCGGGACAATTGACACAATAAGTTCAGATTTATTCTAGTTAATAAAAGAATATGCCACATATATATTGTTTATTTGTCAGAGATGTTAAAACAAGTCAATGTTTATAAAAAAAAATAAGGTGTGAATTGACTTTCACTGCAGAGAAAAGAGAAATAACATTCTTTCTTCTCTGCTTCGCATCGTTTTGAGTACATTTTTAAAAGCGCAGGATCTGCACCGGAGCAATAGGTCATGCGCTGAAATCGAAGGCCACGGTCAAACTCTGTCTCCTCTCGCAGCCCGGCTCCATCCATAAACTGGAGGAGAGTGGATGGCGTGCCTTTCTCCAGGAAGGTGGACATGAGGAAAGCTAGCGGCATCTTGGAAATCCCATATTTCCAGCAGGAGGATGCCGGGACGTACGAGTGCGTTGCCGAGAACTCCAGGGGAATGAACACAGTGAAAGGAAAGCTGTCTTTCTACGGTAGGTGATCCCTCTGCGCATGAATATTCGACCAGCGTGCATCACATCTGTCAGACCTGCTCAGACTAAGAGGCAGCAAAAGCAGACACACATCAGGCAGTCGGCGACGATGAGCAGAGGCTCACACAGCGTACGCGAGGAGGGAGGCTCGTTTTTACAGCACATCAGAATGATTAAAGGCTGTCAGCCATGATGCCTCTAATATTTTGATCCAGATTAAAGGAATGATGCGGATGAGGCTGAGCCCTTGGATGCGACCTTGCTGCTGAGCCTTGTATTGAGTTCCACCAGATGGCATCGTGATTGACATCCAACTTGACTGGAGATGAAAGCCGTTCAAAGTGCTATACATAGACCAGCGACACATATGTCAGGGACAAAATCTGCACAGCAGCATCTGGATGCACGGGAACGGGGTTAGTGGATTCGCTCATTGTCGCTCAGTCTCACCTTTCCAGGGCAGATATTGGAAATCCTGTTGGCTTCAGCCACCATTAGAAGAATAGCCTGCTTTTACACTAGATTGCACACACGAGAGGAGACTTTGTTTTAAGATCTTTATTTTACACGATTAATTGCTTCTAAAGGTTCGAAACTTCTTGTATTTGCAAGTAACGCATTCATGTGGGAATGCATTTAAAACTATTCCATTTATCTTTTCATTTCATGTTTACGCGGGCCTTTCCTTTCAGGTTCCAGGCAGTTAAGTTGCTCTTTAAACACAGGATGGATTTTCTTCCCGTCTCGGCTGCTCCCTGTTTTCCTCCCTCCGACTGTCTCCCCTCCAAGTCTGGCTGTGTCAGCCGTCAAAAATAACTCATTTTGGGCATTAAACAATTCGCCATTATTTACGACAGCCCTGGAGGTTCTCGGGTTCATTCGGTATAACAGCCCAGCAGCGCATTGTGAAACACCCCGGCTTAATTCGTCCTTTGGAGCTGCGGCTCCTCTGTCATTTTTGATGTGTTTTGTCAATCCCCCTCTCTATTTATCTCCCCCGCCGTCTGCAGGCAGGTAATATAAATCAGTAATCTTATTTTGAACTAAACCTTTGAGACATTCGTCAGCGGCGTAAGCCAATGGTGGAATCAATAAGGGCACCTTTCGTGCTTCCAAACAGGCCACGGTGAAAAGAAGAGCAGAAATGAAGCATTTATTTTGGATGATGCAGTTGGTGTGCTGAGATCCCAAAAATGTATTGTCTTATATCTCTCTAAAATAAAGATTAAGTAAAGAGATGAATGAAAATAAAACAATCGAGTTTTCAACCTTGTCTTGATGAACCTGAAATTCATTCACTGTGCCGAAGCTTCAGAGGCTCAGTTTTGGTTTTAAGCTCGAGGTGCTTTTAAATGAATTAGTTCTGTCTTTTGAAACACTTTCAAACTGTGGCTTGGTCTAAATAGAGGTCACTCGTGTTGTTTAATCCTCCTCACCGAATGAAAAGCTGGAAAGAAATGGGCATCCGGATGTTCCCTGGACGGGAAGCCAATGCAAAGCTCTGACAGGTTCGTTTACTCCGTTCGTATTCACATTTGTCTTCCTGTAGACTCAACTATTACAGACTGATTTTCGCTTACATGGGGAAAATTCCCATCTCTTCTCCGGCTGCGGACGCTTGCTGTTTGCTCTGATTGCGTGCTCGTTTTGGCCCGTTGTGGGCTGCCGGCTTTCATTTGGAAGGTGTTGACTGAGAGTCTATAAGGTCTCTGCAGGTGTGGCGCAGAGCGATGGACAACACTGAGGCCTAGCAGATGCCGCGGGTGCGGCCTGGCAGGACTCCGATGGAGGATAGCTTTTTTTTTTCTTTTCCTAGTGTGTTGACAAAAATATTTGTTGAGTTCAACGGAAAAAAGCGTTTCTCCAGAAAGGTCAAAGGCACCAAAAGTGACAAAGACAGTGTGATCTCTAACATAGACTAAGGTGTCACGATAAAGGTTCTTGTAGAATCTAGAGGTTTATGAATCAATCTTTCGCTTCATAACAGGATGCACAGCAGCTTTCAGTCAAAGGAACTTTCTCCCTGCTAGTTGAAAGCTAATGACTTCAGTTTACTCCATGCCGCTATTTCACTTCAGAGTAAGGTGTGACGTGTGATCATGGGTTTCTTCGATCACTGGGCTGTTTTGTGATGTTGGAGCCCTGCCAGACGCATCTCTGAACGCCCACGTGCAACCATTCTGAGGTTGTAATCCGCACAAACGTTATATCTGGCAGAGGCCAATTAGAGGAGGATTTGAACTGGCACTAAAAAGCCTCCTCAAAGGTCAGTCCTTGAAAGTGCCGTTGGGTCAGGTCTATGCAATGGAAAACGTGCAGGCAGCCATTACTCTTGTCCCGCCACTGGCCTTGTGTGATGTAGGATGATAGTGGCTCGACCTGCACATCGTCCAGAATGTGTAAAGCATTACACTTTAGAGTTCTGCAGCTTTAGTTAGGGTGGGGGGGGGCACCGGCGGCGGCCACCCTAACAAGTATGGATTTGGTTTTCATAACTCTAGTTCTGCTAAATTCACACCAGGAATCTGAACGAAGTCTTAAAAAGGAGAACGTCAGTGATAATTCACCGTTAAGTAAAATAAATAAGTGCAGGGTTCGACGCCACATCGCTAAATTTCCAGGTATAGACTTGCAAGCTGCTGCTGCTCGCTGCTGACTGGTCTTCTAGTCAAATTTAGCATCGAATAAATGTCCCTCAATCAAACCGGCGAAAATGAAATGGTAGCGTGTGATCATGAGAGTTACTGTGATCATTGTTACAAAAGAAAATGCAACTCCAATTGAAATCCACCGAGTAGTACCAGTAGTCACAAATACAAACAGAAATAGCGTCACGCTAATGCGGTTAATTGCTCTGAACTCACTGTAATTATAACTTCGATTAATGTATAAATGTATTTAATCTGATTTTTCTTCCCGATCGACCGTCAGTCGGACAGTCGATTTCGATTCAGTAAATTAAGCCGAAGCTGGGAACTCTAAATTGGTTTTGTCGATTTCCCAATCCCTTACATCCTTGGCTAACAACTGCAGTTAACGCTCCCATTTTCAATGTTCCCAGCCCCTCCTCACCTCATTGAGAAACCTCAGGATGCCCAGAAGCTCATCGATGACTCGTTGGTGTGGGAGTGCAAAGCCACGGGGAAGCCAAAGCCTTCTTACAGGTGGATGAAAAATGGAGACAACCTGGAGTCTGCAGAGGTGAGATCTGCCGAGAGCCTTTGCTTCTGTAGACTAGAAAAGCACTGGGAGAGCGCAGACCTCCGCCAAGCCCCTCAGACCCAAAAAGATATTGTACATTTATTTCATCTATATTTTTAGATTCCTTAACCATGAAAACAAACCTTTAACAATTAGATTCAGAGTTATGTCATTGTTAGTTTAGAAGTTAGTCACAAGGCGCACCCTTTCAGTAATGGTGGATTCTTCTGGATCTATAGATCCGTAGCTTTAGAAGAAAAAAAATAAATAAAAAGATGAATCTTCAATTCCAAAGTTCCAATCTTTGACACCTGTTTCTTGCATACTGCTGCATGAGGAATGAGAGTAACCATGTACATTATGTACTTTCATAGTTTTATTGTGTTGTTTGTTGCATCTTAAGTGACTAATTACAATGCAATATTGTCTTCTTCATTACAGCACCATGCCTCCTTATATTATTCATTTCTGAAAAACAGCATTTATTTCAAGGGAATTACAGTTTATGCTGTTTTTTTGTGCCAGACCAAGTATTTCATGCTCGTCTAGAAAGCTCAGTGATGTAAAAGCTACTCTAATCTCCTGTTAAATCGCTCCTCGCCAAGTGCACTTATTAATCCTGTGCCACCAAAGAAGAAGAAAGGGAGATTGCTCCATATGAACACTGTATATCCTATTTTCATTTCAGCTCTCTTCTCAAGTCCCATTAGGGACACAACGTTGAGAGATGAGCCCACGGCGTCTCCGTCCGGCTTACCTGTGCGTCGGACTGAAATCTGTTGTTGGCATTTACACAAAAAAAAGAAAAAGATTCACGTCACTATATTGGATTATTGCACCTGAATCTTTCATTATATTGTTTGGAAAAGATTGATCAGACGTTGGAGCACAGCTTACACCTGATAAATAAATAGACATTATGTTAATTTGCTTCATTATGCCAAAAAAAAAAAAGGTTGAATGTTACACGTGTCATTGGAATAAGCTCGGCCTGCTGTTGGATTCCTCGAGGCGACTCTCCGAACAGCTTAGCCTTTTCCTCACATGCACCGATTTGGCTTGCTATCGGGGAAGAATAATCAGCAATCTGTTTAGCCAATGGCTAACATTTTTATCAAAGTCCTCTACGAGGTGGCAGAAATATGTTTGTTTGTTAGAAAACAAGGCAATCCATCTGTTTTTATGTCGGGAAAACACACACACAAAAAAACATATTTGTTTGTTTCTTAAAAATAGATTCAGGGCAATTTCCGGTTCATTCTGCATTATCAAATACGTTTTCCTTTTGGTATATGGATCTTTCTCCTTCTCCTGAACCAAACACATTTTATTGCAAACAGAACTGTTTTTTTTAGAATCACCATTAAATTTGGAGAGGGGTGGGGAGGACTACACAAAGCAATGCTTGTATAATTAAAGATTATAATTATTGTGTGGGGCTTCGTATTTTTCCCCCTCACAGAAGTAATAAATGAATATATTCCGTATGGATGGGTGAATGGATTAATCAGCAAAGGTGTTGCATTGTTTGAAATGCCACCATTAACCACAGAGGCTTAATGAGTGGAAGAGGGAAAGGTCAATGATGTAAGGAGCGCCGGGGAGAGGATGCACCATTTGTTGTTATTTATTGCAGCCAATCAATTGAGACCTTTCTGATCCTATAGTTCACTGCAACTTATTTCCGCTGACGGTTGCCTCACTTTTGAGCAAACGAAGTCGATCACTGATTCAGAGTGTAAACACAACAGCATGCAAGTTGTTGTGGGTCATCTCTGTGAGGAACGCCAGACTTGTACGATGCTCGGGATCGTTAAGGGTTTGTGGTTCGTGCTGCCGAGTTCAATTATTCCGTGTCACAATGCTCGAGGAATCCTACTGTCTCTCGTGCTTCCTCTAATGAAGGTCCCACGCCGAGTCGACGTTACTCCTTTCACGGCCTCGATGTTAAAACGGCCCCTCTGCACCTGCTTCGGATGGGAAAGTCAGTGCTTTCCCTGCTTTTTACTGTTCATTCATCCTGAGTTGGAAAATACAAGCTGCACTCTGAGCTTTTGTTCTTGATTTTTGCAAAAGCCACCGTTGAGCTTAGCTCGTGTCTAATCTGAGTTCTTTCTCACTCAGGCATGGTAGAGTCGATTAATCCAATATTTGCGAGTGGAATGAGCGGAGTTCTTTGTTCTACCCTGGCGAGCAATAATAATTTCTTTTTGTTACAACCTGTGGTGAAATTTTCCTCTCCGAACTTGTCAGATCAAAATGTGTTTCTTGCTACTGAAGAGGAAGAGAAGGGACTGTTTTGTCTTTATTCTTCTTCTCCTGATTGTGGTTTAACATTTGCAGCTGTAGTTTCAGTGGAAATGTGTTTTTGTGCTCCACAAAGCTTCCCATAGGCAGTAATTTGATTAAACATACCTGTAGCCATCAAGTCAAACCCACTAAGCTCATGATTCTAATCTATAACTGTCATTTCTTGATGCCGTAAATTTATTTTTCCTTACATGTCTTACATCACCTGAGCCCAGTGTTGTTGGAAAATTACATTGCCAATCACTTTCCTTCACCATAAGGCGAGCAGACGGTCACCCAGGTCCCCGCATGAAAAACTGCTGATTTCAGAGGAACATCATGGTTAATTAATCACGGCCATAAACGGGAGTGCTTCCCTCGCACAGATTGATATACGCCACCATTCGCTTCCCAGCGCCAGCAGGGATATTCGCCCCTACGCTTCCAGAGCCATTTGCTCAAATGCGGGATTAGTTTATGATGTTGCAGTAAAGACGGTCTCTCTTTTCATGTGGTGGTACCTTAATCTCCTGCAACCGGAGTTCAGGCTTCTCCGACAACCCCCATGGAAATGTGTTCTAATGATGTTACGGATGAGCCCAAGGAAAACACAGGAGATGAAGGGCACGAGGAGGAGGAGTTTGACACGGTGGCACAGAGATGTAGAAAAACTGTGGGAGGATTCCCCGCTGTGAGGAAGGAGCGGTGTGCGATCCCACGTTCAGAGAGATGAAGTTATGATTGAGAATAAAACGTCAAACTTGTGCGCTGATCCAGTCGTGGAGTTTGGAGTTCATCAGAGCCATCCGTCCTGAGGTTGATCTTAATTTGATGGCTCAGTGAGGAGCAAGGCTTCTCCTTCAGGAATGGGAAAAATGATGAAGAGGAAGTGCAGCTTGACCGTGTAAACAGCACTTAGTATGTATGTGGCGTTTGCTATCAGAAAAGCCATTTTCACAAAGCATCCTACCCCAGATGTTCTGATATTCCGTCCATTCCCATCCCATCCACGTGCGGAAGGGGAAACGGGCCCTGTGGTGCAGTCGGAGATATAAATAGGGCACGGTTTTATTTCACTCTCATAAACATGCAGATTGATTAGGGGCATTTTCTGCTCGCCTGCCTCCATCCACCCAAGCCTTTCCCTCCATTAGTGATGAAAACCTAGATTTATTGCCACGTCTGTCACTTCCAGACCATAATTCACTGCCCCGCTGGCTGGCTGTTTGATGTAAATGGGCTCTGGGACCCAGGCCATATTAAAGGCATGTGTCTCTATGTCCATAGGAGCGGATCCAGGTGGCGAATGGGGCGCTGTCAATCAGCCGCCTGACCTTGTCCGACACGGGAATGTACCAATGTGTGGCTGGGAATAAGCACGGAGAAGTCTACTCCAACGCGGAGCTCAGAGTTATAGGTAAGACGCTGCTTTGGTGTGTGTCTGTGTGTGTGTGGGAGTATTTGCGAGGGGGGGGGGGGGGTATTTTATGGACATTGATAGCACGCATCTGTACAGCGCCATGAGCGTCGGCGTCAAATTGGGTCTCATCGTATTCCTCTACTCGATGCTGCCAGACTGACCTACAGCCTCGCTCTTATTGGCCGCTAATTGCAAGGCATTAATTATCAGATGAATGCATCTGGCTGACAGTGATGGATGCCGGAGCCGCTCTGTTCACTAGCCTCGCCCACCTGCCCTGTCAAGACTGTCACTCTCCACTCTATACCCGGCTGGCGGCAGTGCTCATTCACTATTCATTCCCCAACATGGCTCATCCTGATCGTGTTCCCGATAGGAATCAGGCTCCACAGGAGTCGAGTTTGCTGGTCAAACTCAAGGTGGCGCTTTCAGAAGAGATGGGGGACTGAATCCGCTGGTTTCTGAAGTGGTTCACAGCCAGGGAACGTTCTTCTGTACTGGGAGCCATGATCAATGTGTACTGAGAATAATCGAGTTCCACTGATCTCCTCGATGACAGCATGTTAGGACAGGGATTCGTTTCGCTTTGATGTCTGACTATCCTATTCATAAAGAGCCTAATCCAGTTCTAGAATAATCCATGGTGAGGATGCAACGTATTTATCAAAAGTCATTCAGCAAAGTATCAGACAAATAAACAGAGGAGGAAGAAGAGATGTGTTGTAAAGTCTGGATTTTAATATGCTGCTCGTGTTTCAGCTGTTGCCCCAGATTTCTCTCACAACCAACTGAGGAGCCAGACGCTGGTGAAGGTAGGAGGAGACGCGCTCGTCGAGTGCAAGCCCAAGATGTCTCCCTGGGGTGTGGTCTCTTGGCGGAAGGGCAGCGAACCACTCCGTGAATGTAGCAGGTGACGTTTTATTCAGATTTTACCCCCCCCCTATTATATGAGGGGGGGGCCGAGGGGGTTCTCATTGCATGTGTTCTCATTACTTTCAGTCTGTAATGGTTCCCTTGAGGCCTTGTTAATACCCGACCATTTTATGCTCAACAGCACGCGCTGCTTCCAGACCTAACGCCTCGTGTAAAATTTTGATGAAGTCGTCACCCAATGCGATGTGGCCCACGTGGTACCACGCAGAAAAAAATATGACATTAATTAACTATGGCAAGTCTTGTTGTCATTTGGACACTTAAAATTCTCCACAGACCCATTTACGCAAAAAATGGCATTAGCCTGAAATGGCAAATTAGCATTTTGCCCGATGATTTACGCGGCAAATCTGTTTTCGGGGTCTTATCGAGGTTCCAGCCTAATTTGTACATGCAAACATGGACTATGGACAAAATAACACATTTTAAATTGTCCTTTTTTTTTCTTTGTTCTCTGTTGAGTTCATGAGCAATTCTCCAATGTAAATTTGCCGAACCACTACTGTGGAGTTGATTTTGCAAAGCTGCTCTGCTAACTGCACAATTTCAAATCCCTCTGGACAAGGATCGTTTCCAAAACGTTGCGACGTCGACATGGACATTTCTTTTGCACAGGGAAAAAAAAACTTTTTCCATTTTAAATAAAAGCCATTGTGTTAAGAAGGTACAGCAGAGGACGGCACATGTTGACTCCAAATGCATCAAATATGGCAGTTCGATCAATGGATGGATGGACGGATGATCGTGCGATGCTTACTGAACCCTCAGCTCTGCTGCGTTTGCAGGACCGCGTTTGAAACGTCAGACTATTTTATTGCCCTTGGCTGAAGCAGCAACAAGGCTGCCGTCGTGGAGTCGCTGTGATTACCCTCTGCATGAGGCGTGGCTGCACAAGACATCTGCTCCAGCGCGAGATTCCTCGCTGCCGCCGTGCTATTCCGCTACCGTAGAGAATATTTTAGTCTTGTTGTGCTGCGGTAGAAAGACTGCTCATTACCGCAATGTGCTCACAACTATGCTTTTATTTAAAGTCGCATCTCGAAGCTTTTTAAAGTGGAAGTTAAACTCGCCGTCTTCGTATTCCGCCTCTGATTGGCAAGTGCGATGGATTAGGGCTGGTTTAGCCCGATGACTCGTCCACACTGGCATTATGAGAGGAAATTAGGGTCGAACTTCAGAGGTGATCTTTATAGGTAGTGAAACGACCCTGGGAATAAATTCACTTCTAATCAAGTACTTTTTTTTTTTTTTGGTCATTCAACTTCTGACTTGTTTCCAAATGTCTGAGGAATGGAGGCCGATCACGATCAATTCTGCCGGCGTTTGAAGCCTCGCCGCAGACAGGGGTCAGCCGCTGCTCTGGCGTGGCTCCGCTCTGACAGCGGTGCTGTGTGCACAGCGTCTTGCCATCCTTTGCATATACACAAAGCAGTGTTGTTGCTTGTCAAACAAAGTGGCGGGGACTTTGCATAGTGGTTCTGCTCCCGGTGCCCTTCACTCGGCCTGAGCGCCTCCGCCGCACACCTCCGCCTCCCCACGGCCGGACTCATTTTGATTTGAATTCATCGTTTGGGTTGATTTGCCTTCAACATGTGCATCAACAGTGTGATGTGATTTTTTTTGGGGACGATTTATTCATCGCACTGGTTTCACACATCGCCTGCATCGTGAACACACGTGCAGCAGTTCTTCCTTGTTAACTTTCTTTTGCCGTTTCTCTATGTATTTAACATGTATATAGAGTTTCATTGTGTAACGCTTGCATGTCTGCACAGCTCTGCTTAGTTATGCACCTGAAAAGAAAGGTGCAAATTCATAAGACGAAAGCTGTGAACGCCTTTTTTGTCGAAGATGAATTGCCTTAATTGCGTTAGCACACTACCGTGGCTTTGGTGGAAAGGGAACCAGTGTCACCGGCTGGGTAATCCATCTTCATAGCAGCAGCCCCCCCGTTTATTTCATCAGAGGAATAGCCGAAGCGAGGGGGGGGGTGTTGCGGAGGGGCCCTTATCTACCCCAGACAACCCTGCAGGGACGAGGTTTAGATGACATCAGCCGAAACAAAGCAGCTGAGAGCGCAGAGCGGAGCAGGTCTTGGTGGTGAGCGTGTAAGTGGGCCTTGTCGGCCATGGAGAGGAACCGAAAAGGAGCGGCATTTCAATATGTCACTAGCAAAGAGAAGTTTGTTAGGCTTCTCTTATTGGACGCACTCAGTCAAATGTCTTCTCACGAGCCGGCGCAGGATGTGCTGACGTCCCGCTGCCCCCCCCCCCCCCCCCCCCCCCCTGCATTAAACGCCATCTTTTAAAGACCTTGAGTATTTATCGGCTTGGCAGCCATTCAAATATTTGCGCAGGATCATAGAGTCTTTTGAAGAAGGTATTTACCCCTGAGTGCAAGACTTTAAAGTGCTCTGGGTGTGGCGGGGACAAATCTCCCCCCCCCCCCGCTTTTTTTCTCAGATGCTCGAATGCAGCAGCATTTCCTCAGACGCGTGGCACATAGGCGTCGCCTCGTGTCATCACAAGGAGGAAGCCTGATAATTTCATTTTAGTCAAGACAATAGGACACTTCTTTTGTCCTCTTTATCTTTGGATTAGCTGTCCTGTCAGTCGAGTGCTAGTCAAAGGTTCACCACACAGCGAGTAAGCCCAGTCCTAAAGGGCAAACATCTAAAGAGGTTTAAGGTGTCAACGTGGTCCAAATGTAATGCTTTTTGTACCGTATGATTTATTTAGACAGGCAGTAAATGTAAATGCCGGTAGGTATAGCTAGATTTCCTCAGGAAGCAGAATGTGCTCCTTTATGTGTTGTGTTATAATTGCTGAAGGGAAATGGCGCTCCAAGAATAAAGCACACCTGGTAAGCTACTGCCAAGTCCAAATGGCTTCCGTTGGGCCTCTGTTCTGTCCGCAAGTGCACAACGCGGGACAATGAAAACTGCATGAAGAATGTTTTATTTATCAATTTATTGATTGAAAATCCCCCAAAATCCCAAATAATTCAATGAATTGAATAAAAGGTCCTGGATTGGAGTCCTATCTAATAAAGTGTTTCAGTTTCAAGAATTGGCACTTAGCACTCTGAGCTCGGAACAGAGCCAGCTAATGATATTCACATTTGAGACATGCATAAACACAATTTTGGAATCCAGAATTCTTCAAACATTTCACATTTGCTGAGAACGATTGGGAATCAGTAATAGAGTGAGCTGTCTGTGCTTCTATAAACTGTGAGCTCGGAATGTTTGTGAATTGAATGTGAGAAGAAACGGTTATTTGATCACCCTATAGGGCCTGGAACGAGACTAATGCTTCCTTAAGGTGCTATAATGGTTTATTTGGTACCTTATGTTTCCCCCAGAAATGAGCTTCAGTGCTTTTTTTATGTCCTTTAACAGGCGATTTTAAGGAGCTGAGAGTACTTTTATGATTCTGACGCTTTCAGTTTCTCCAGTGATTTTATGTCACAGACTACTACAGAGTAAATTGGTGCACTGGTGTTAGCTATGGCAAACATTTTCTTATCATGGTAAGTGTTACCAAGGTAACACCTGTTCATTACTTGACCAGCTCTATATTAGTGGTTTTAGACTGTTAAAGGTTTGCAGTCCCGCAGCACGAAGACAGGATGCAAACAAACACAATGGGGCGCTAAAGAATTCACCTGCCTCCCAAATATTGGGTCATTTATTTGGACCTTTTTTCCCCCTAACTTGTCTGCATTTGTGCTGAAAAATAACAACATTCATGGTGTCAGTCATTGTTCGAGTTTCATAAAATCAATTTTTTATGTGAATGTGACCGTCACCTGCCTTCTTGGCAGACTAGCCTATCGTGTTATATTAAGCTCTATTTTCTACTTTGCGCCATAGAGGGCTGTGCTACACCACGGTGAAACACGGAACCAACAAGACGGACAGACAAAAAGTGAGGAATAGACTGAGGAGAAAATGCAGTGGATTTATTTGTGCTTCTTGTTTCTCCCCCTTTCATCCAACCTTAATTCCAAGGGTTATCCCTAAACACCAGATTCACAAAGGTCTAGAGGGGCAGAAACCTCCACTGACTCAGGGGGAGGAGTTAACTCTCATGCTGAGTTTCAATGGGTGCTGGTGTGGTGGACCTGGCATGCATGAAACCTCCACCAAAGGAAAGAGCTGTCACCCTGGGCCCAATGACCTTTTAAAACACACACGTTTCATTTTAAATGCCCTGTGGATAAATAAATTGCACATTGCCCACTTAGTGATGTGAGTCGATGTGAGCGTCTGGCGTCACCAGAAGCAATGGCAACTGTGTTTTTCGAACTTTATATATATCCATTGCGATAAAAAAAAAAGATTTAAAAGTCCAATAAATGGTATTTATGAGTCAGAACATTTTATTTTTGGTGGCGTGTAGAGCTGAGCGGCTGAGGAAAGATGCTCTGCAGTCTGGCTGAACAGCAGCAGGTACTTCTGCACTGCGTGTCAGAGGTCGGTCGGGTCAGCAGACGAGAGTCGGAGTGACTTGCTGCCTTTTAATATCCTCAGGTCTACACACAAGCGCCTCATATCACCACTATCACTGATGCCTGGTGTATGGGTATCAATAACAGGCTCGCCAGTTTTAATCATCACCCTGCAAAGCCCTTCTGTCCTCTGGGTGGCGCAAATCCCATGCCAATTTGTAATGTTTGCAGTTGGGATGCTCTCCTGGAAAAGAGAATACTTATTTTTTTTATTTTTTACTTAAAGTTTAGAAATACAGTCCTTTCTGTGCTAAAGTGGCCTACAAGGAGAAAGCGAATCTGACTATTAATATATTTTGCTATATTTATCATGCTATAAACGAGAGGATTGGATTGGATTGAGTCACTGTTCAAGCATGATTTAAAGGTGGATGAGAATAACCGTCATTGCTTGAGCTGATGTATGATTTCACGTTTATCATTAGCGAATGAAACTTTGCCATAAAGAAAACACCATCAATTCCAAAGTGGCCATATCAAGCCGCTTGACACATTAATGGGATTAATAGATTCCAAGCAATGCCCGATTTAAAATCAAAATGCCGGCATGAAATTGGGCTGAACGTCTCTCTCTTCTTCCTCCAATATTTTGTTTTTCATCTCATATCAGAAACAGAGCTTTGATGCATCTTTTTATTGGTGCTTTTTGTTTTTGCCAAAGGAGGTGCTGAAATCTGTAAGCAGGAGAGATGACTGTTGCAGGATGTTCTCTGACTCATTTTGTGCCCGGAGCAATTTGAAAATTATTTGCTTTGTGTGTTTATGGCTTTAAGTGGGGGCTGTTAGTCTGAGCTGTAGTTGCGGGCTCAACATGATAACTGTTTGAGTGGCTTACTGAGTTAATGCGAGAAGACACAGGAGGATATCTGGATGTGGCCTGGATGTTGATTAGCCCATTAGGCTGGAGAGGGAACAACACATCGCCGGAATGGCCGGTTTCCAGCTGCAGTCATGACCCACTGTAACGCCGTCCCTCTTGCATATTATATATCCCCGATACAGTGGAAGACAAAATAAAATATCACTGTCACCTAAATGTAGAGATGTCTCTCTGAGTGATCTCCATTTACGGGCCCATCTGCTCCGTCAGACACTCCGGAACGGATCCGCGTACCACTGTGGGCGAACTTTGCAATAATTTACTTATCATAAATCTCCTCATCTCTTTCCATGATGCATTTGTTCTTTCAATAAGGTTTTAATCAGAGTCTCATCAAATTTCCCAGGGCTGGATTTTATGAAGACTTGGAATTAATAAGCCCTGCATGGAAACAGGTGTGCAAATGTCTTGATTAAATGATCTGCAAAAACGGACAGCCCGACACTGCCACTTCAGCCTCCTCATTTTCACTCTACACACTGTTCTACTTATTAAAACATTGTTTATCATGTTTAATTGTCACTTCGCATTTATTCTCATCAGATCTCCTCATTTGCTTCTAATTGAACATCTGCTTGTTGTGACTCTGTGGAGGTTCGCGATGTGCCAGGCCTGCATACTGAAAGCCGATGTGCCCGGAAAGGCTTATTCCATTAACTCGCCCGAAGGAAAGTTTTCCTACCTGACAAGGCTGCCACGGACAAGCTGACTGGCGCTTTTCATTTTGCATCTTCGCCTGCACCTCTCCACCCAGGCTGTTGCTGAAAAAAGAAAGACCCGCGTGAAAGAGCGCGGCGCTTCTCGCCTGAGAATGGGCGCGAAGCGAGGATTAGCGCTTTGCTGAGCCTGGCAGCTGCAGACAGCCTCCGACACTGTTCAGAGGGGCCTGCTGGCAAACACATCCGCACGGAGGATTAAATGTTTTATTTATCCAAACATGTCTCAGAGGTGGAGCGGCGCAGGAGGCAGGAATCATCTGATTGGTCCATGTGAGCCTTGTCAGGTTGATTTCATCTGAAAGGAAGGTCAGGTTTGCAGGATGATGCGAGCATAATGAAATTCGTAAATGTAATATAAACATTGCTATTTTTTTTTACCCTTATAGACTTTATTTATACTCACTTTAATGATTTATTTTTTTATTCACTTCATGTCCAATCACTGTTCATTAGTCGCACGAGTCACTGGATTCATGCGACTAATGAATCCAGTGACTCATGCATGTCACTGGATCAGTAGTACTTTCGACATGTCGATTCATTCGACTTCCCATCAGGGGTCACCCTGTCCTTTGCATCGTGCTCCCCAACACCAGCCACTCTCATGTCCTCCCTCACTACGTCCATGTATCTTCTCCTGGGTCGACCTCTAGTCCTGTTCCCTGGCAGTTCCATCCTCAGCATCCTTCTACCGATATAGTCCCTGTCTCTCCTCTGGACATGTCCAAACCATCAAAGTCTGTCCTCTCTGACCTTATCTCCAAGACATCTAACCTTCAATGTCCCTCTTATTGTCTCATTTCTAATCTTATCCAACCTGGTCACTCCCAAGGAGAACCTCAGCATCTTCATCTCTGCCACTTCTAGCTCCGCCTCCCATCTTTTCCTCAGAGCCACTGCCTCGAAGCCGTCCATCATGGCTGGCCTCACCACTGTCTTGCCGACCTTTCCCTTCATCCTCGCTGGCAGGAGTCACTGGATTAGATGAACATTGAAACTATTTGTACAAGATGAACCCGAATGACCAGACGTTCTTTACTGAGGCTGTGCAGTTGCAGAATCATCAATTTTTATTAGCGAATCTTTCTCTGATATCAGGCCATGTTGACAGTATAGCAGCATTGTGCCTGGGGGGGTGGCGGTTTAAGCAACTTTTCACCACAGACACGTAGTGTCTGTGGTGAAATGTATGACATCATCTCGAGACTGTCTCCACAACGTCAGCATAAGGAGATAAGAAACGTCTTTGCGATGATGATCTGCCTTCTGGAATTCTGTTTGGGAGGATGACTCTTCAAGGACATTTCCCCCCAAATGGACAAAGTGCACATTGCTGTCCGGAGATATTATTGGATCACTTCACCATCCGTCATTATGGAAATGCATCCCGCACGGCTCACAAACAAGAGTATATCCATTAAATCACAAAGGCTCGGCATAATTTATTTATGCCGCAAGCTGTGCATTCAGTGTATTTCCAGCTTTTCGGAGAAGGACGGATCTTGTTAAAGATGCTTCTGGTGCTAAACTCAAATCAATCTCAGACCAGAGATCAAGTGAATTGTGAGATGTTTGCTGAGATTAGGTCAGAATCCTCTTTACCCGTCTGCATCCCATGTACTACTCCCCGGGATTATTTCTTATCTGGAAGACTGTGGGTGCATGATATCATTTTTCAAAGTGAGAATCCACCAGCACAGCACGAGTGATCCATCTTGGTTCCTCTGACAAATTCCTGTGGAACATGTGTGTGCTCTTTTATTCCTGAAGGGATACCGCAGCACATAAGAAGAGATGAATATCTCTGGAAGGGGAATAGTCCAGGAGAGCAATTTGTGATCAAAGGAATCCTCCAGAAGCGCGTCTACAAACCTGTCTGCGGCCCCAACAGATATACTCCCACCGCCTCGCAACGCAATTACAAACACAAACACATAATGTTCCGCAGGCGGGAGGGAAGGTGCTCTCGCGCCGTCTGCTTCATTAAGACGCCTTCCCATTAAAAATGCACAGCTTTTTTTTGGAAGGTGTTCATTTGCACCTGTGTGAGTGCATTAGTGCAGGAAAGAGAGAGAGAATTTGCCATTTCATCGATCCGGAGTGAATATTTCCATGTTATTTTGAGCAGTTTTGCTGTATTTTAAAGCATAAGTCTACAGATTCCTGCTGTATCTAAAAAGTAGAGCAAAATTATTAACAGCAGCAGCAGTACGCATTTCATCGAGTAGATTCGCTCTTGCGTCACAGAGCAGTGTTTTCATAAACCAACAATATTGCCCGATTCTCGCCGGTGCCCTGGAGAAGTGTCAATGCTCAATAAACCAAAAGAGGAAGCCATTTCAAGTATGTCCTGAAATTTATTCCACCTCATGTGTAGCTAAATAGGAAATAATAACAACAGCAACACTCAACCCCGGTTGCAGCGCCAGTGCTTATTTCCTGTCAGTCATTCTTAAGAGTTTCCTGCGACGCCGACCACAGGGGGGAACTTGTTGCGTTGTCGTTCGGCTTTGATTGACAGCTCCAAAAGTTGTCCTGTCAAAAGGACATTTTCCTTATGGTGGTAATTGTTTGCAAGGTACAGTGAATTTGTGCAAATCAAACGCTGGTATATTAACTTTAATGAAGCTTCATGGTAACGCCTGGCGCTGTGGGGGGGATGTGCGGTACCTTCTCTGCAATCGTATATCTTTCATGATGTGATCGGGCTTAGCATTGACCCGCTGACACTGAGTTATATAAAACACAACTGTTATTTATCTGGACTACCATCTGTCATCTAGCGATCCAGTAGCACTACAGACACCAAAATACGAACAGAAGCATCCGCAGCATCTTAGATTGGGTTCTCCATTCGCTGATCTGAGATGAGATGATGTGCTTCTACAGATTTATGATACCAGTTTATGTAGTTCCACTTTTGGAAACCTGTTCTTACATATATATATATATAGTATAATACTTAAAAGGTTAAAAACGAAATTGGGGGCAGAGGAAACATGTAATCTCTCCAGTGATTTCTGAGTCTATCCTGGGGTTTCTTCCCAGTTGAGGAGGCGTTCCGTAGAGTTCCTAACAAGATCACGGAATTGCCTCGAGTGGCTCCATTTGTGCTCCCTTTGTGGTTGGCTAGATTAGAATTTATGTAGTTCATTCTGTGGACCACATTCATTTAGCGACCAGTTCCATTTACATTCATCCAATATTCAAAATACTTCCCTCTGCTATCACAGCCGTCCCTGGCTCTCATGTCCCATAGAAATATTAGGTTTACTAAAGGCTAAGATGTCATTAAAGCTGCAGAATGGTCTCCATCGTAGGTAGATGGATAAAGCCGCTGTTCCATGAACCTTCTTGCTTTTAAACTTTATCGGGCATGGCTTTATGTTTGAAATCACCTCGGTGCTCATCGGATCCTAGCATGGAGCCATCTGGCGAACAGCAACAGCGTGACAAGGTGAGAGACATTGAGACAAGCCTGGGTAAAGCAAAAAATCAATATCGGTTACACCCGTATTGGAGAATTGCCTAAATTAAACACCCAGATGTCCCTTTTTTACCGGCATGAACCAATCACTTTGTGGACTGAACGAACCACAAAAAGAAAATGCAATTTGTTAGACGCTAACACAGAGGTCGACATCTTAACCAGAAAAAGACTATGTTTAGTCTTACTAATACAAAACACACACACATTTATCTGAGGGTTTGAGCGGGTGCTCAGCTGAGCTTGAATTATGAATTTACCAGCCGGTTTCTCTCCTGCAACAGCACGCGGTGGAAAACCTCCGGAGAGGCAGGCCTTCGGTTTAGCTCAGACCGCCCTCCCGCGCACGTCGGGGTTTTAAAAGCAGTTGAGCGCATCCATCAACATCTCAGGTTGGGTCCCGCCCCTTGTCCCAGCTGAGAGGATACGGTGACCTCACCTGTTTGGCCGAGCCTACCTGCCGAGCCCCCCGGCAGGTAGGTAGATGATGGCTGGCAAAGAGTAACGTATCTCACCTAATCTGTGAGCCCAGCTCGACCGGCGAACAGAATATCAAACACGCCACCTGCAGTGCTTTGACACACTTGTTTATTATTTGTAGCTGAGTGAGTGGCGTTTGGGAGTCAATCGACGGCACGCCGTGGCAATGACGTCTGCCTAGAGAAGGCCACCGCTGAGACTTAATTATATGTTGAATTCACTGCAGGCTTGTGGCCTCACGGCTGAGCAATTCCACCGATAGAATCTTAACCCCTATTTTCACAAGCCTTTTTATTTACCCCGTTAATTAAGTGGAGATGGATGCCGGCCTCCACCCTGCAGCCACGCCACCAATCAGCCGCGGCGTCTCGGAGTCGGCATTTATGAACGGTCCCCGATTGAAGCTCTCAAATCTGAAATCTAATCTGCGGTCAGGCTTATTACTGTTGGTGTGCTGAAAATGTATTGTCGCACTTCTATTCTTTCGCAGCATCAGCGTAGTTATGTGCAGGTAGCATGATTTGACGCGCCCCGCTGCAGCCGTCTCAGACTCGCTCCACCTTTGACTGCAAATTGCCGGTGATTTGTTCTCCGTGCGTCCCCTGACAGTTTCTCATCCCCGTGTAGAATTCATTGAACGGATCAAAGATGAAATGAATGGAAAACATCAAAACAGGGCTTCCGAATGCCTTTTTCTTTTTTCTTTTTTTTTTGATTGTGGAGGAGGCAATGTCCGCACCTATCGGCAGCATCTCAAAGAGACTGTAAGGAGGCTGCAAAAACAGGCGCCGCTCTCTTTCCTGCAATTTCCACTTCACAGTCCTTGTGATCGCTGCTCCGACTGATATGTGTCTTTCATGTTGTCACAGAGCAGTAAGATCAGCAAAGCGCACACCCCCTCGTCCTCTGAGGCGCGATGACCCCCCCAAAAAAAACAAATACGCACCTGTGTTTTTTAGGGGATTGCATGTGTGGATTTGCCTGTACTGTTCAAAATAACCGCCTCCTTTTCAGCGAGTCACTTCTGTGTCCACTAAACCTTTGCGAGGCAGGGATGAAAGAAGCAGCACTTACGTTCATCTCACATGTGAATTATTGATACCTGCCCCGCCGCCGACTTCTCTGGAGACGGAGGTGGGAAATGCGTCCTCAGATAATGGGCAACATCGTGCAGACATGCTGTCTGGGCCACGGAGGAGACGAGGGAAGCTGAAACATGTTAGTAGTGAATCTCCATCTGCTCCCTTCACTCCTGCTGCAGCTCCGTTGGCTTCCATTGTACGTTTGACCTCTTCTACGCGATGTGTCCATTAGCTGCTGACAAAGATGCAAAACGCCGGCAGACAGAAGGCGCACTTGCTTTTGCGAATATCTTTAAAAGAAAAGGGCCTCTTCGGTCTTCTCATAGGCCACGTGGTAAATAGCGAAGAAGCGAGATCGCACCATGGGAGCCCCGTGGAAGATTTAACTCTCAATTATTGTGGGATGTATCCCACAATGAAAAAAAAAGCTACTTTGTCCCGGAGGATGAGGGAGTTGTGGATGCTTTTTTTTTTTTTAAGTTGCGTCCACCGATTAAATCGAATTGGGTCAGAATTTGTCCTGTTAAAATAATCTTATTTGGATATTTCTTTATCATATCATTTAGTGGAAAGTTTCACCCTCCGTTTGCATTTTCCTTCAAATAGCACGACTCATCAGACAAACTTTACTAAATACACAGAGCGCCATCATTCTGATGTAATTGATGCATAGAAGTTGTCTTAATTGTGCTTACTCTGCTCGGGGTTTATGGTCAACTGCCGGGCTGCAGTGCCATTTAATGGGCCGTTTTCTTCAAATGTATCGGCCTCGGGCTTTGATGTCATTAACTGTGGGACATCCCACGCGGCGATCTGCCCCTCATCTAACTGATGGCAATTGCCGGCTACTTTGCATTCAGCACTTTTCTCTCAGCCTGATATAAACCGAGAAGCCTCCACTCAGCAGTCCCATGTGGTTTTAAAAGTAGATTCTCTTACAATAAATGTCTCTGCACTTTCTTATCGCACCCACCACTTGGACGAGAGCCAATGCAGACAGTGAGGAGAATATATCACACTCTTTTACGTACATTGCGTTTAGTGCAAATGAGAAAATGAACTTGTGACAGGTATAGTTTAGACGTCTGTCATTGAGCACATATCTGTTTTTGCCACAGATTGTACCACCAATATCTGAGTTAGACAATAGCAGGAATACATTTTCAGGCCTTGTTACTTTAAATTAATGAGTTTTCCTCCCCATAAAGTGCTAAATTAGTCATAGTAAAATGCCTGCGTATTGTTTTAATTAGTGTTTAGTTGGCGCGGTGAATTTAGAGGGTGGTTCTAAATCTCATAAGTTTCACTTTGCATGAAGGAGATTCTAACAATCTGGCACTCGCCTTTGTGAAACTTTATAGCAGCTGTCATTAATAGTTTTATATTAATGGGGGAGACCATGACGTCTTGAATAATCTTGTGACTCTGCGCCTCTTTGAAGCTTCATTGTGCATTTCACTTCAATGCCTTCCACACAGAAACTTGACTCTGTGGGTTCATTGACATTTGGAGCGTGATGCCGATTTCAGTGGAAGGGATTTAAGGTTATTATTGCAGTTAGTGACTTGCTATGAGTTTAGATATCTCAGTGTGTTAATACACAGACAGACACAGATAGAGAGGAACTGACAACTGTAAGCCCAAAACAATGGGCTGAAAGGTAATAAAACCCAGACTTAAAGGCGAGGTTAACTGGAGTAATTGGATTGTTTGACTTGTGTTTTTTTAAAGTCGAGGGCATGTGTTCTAAACCGCTGAAAGTTAAAGCGTAGTAACTTTATGCCCCGTCTAAGTCAAACCATCAAACAGAGGAATAATCTCTTACCCTTTTTTTTATATAATCAAGTATTTATATATGGTATACATTTACAGTGTGCAGATTCAGCACCGCATTTCAGCTCATTAAAATGCAGCGCGCTTTGATGAGTCGTTCCACCTTTGATTTCCCACAGTACCTTGCTCTCAAGGGCATAATTTCCATTTTTGCTTGTTATTTTGAAAATGTCAAGATTTGCTAAGGACTTCTGACCTTTTTTGAAGCACTCCTGGCCATTGTGCAAAGGGCAGCGAGCCGCTGTTGTCCTAGATAACGTGAAGTCATGTGTTGAATTAAGCACCACGTGAGATACAATCCACTTCAGAAAGCAGAATTGCATTCGTTAGTTTGTCACTTATTTTCGCTGCCGTGGAAACCCCAAAGCGTACAGTTGAAACGTGCTTTATTTGCTGTCTGCTTTGCAACAAGCTGCAACGGAAGTAATGGATTTGTTAACATTTATTTTTAACTCCAGGGTCACCATTCTGAGCAACGGTAATCTTCGGATATGGAATGCAACCAAAGCCGATGCCGGTCTCTACACCTGCGTGGCTAGAAATCAGTTTGGTGTGGCCAGCAGCACCGGAAGCATCACAGTCAAAGGTACGACCTGCTGCTTCTCTCACATCTTCGCTGTGGAAATGCATGCTTTCCATTCTGGCAACAGATAGCTTTTTATGTTTCTTGATGAGCTAACATAAGGCTTTCAGGATTACAAGTAAAACCTAACTACCACGGAGGAGGAGGACAGATCTGTGCAGCCTCTAACCATGAGCCATGAGAATCTGGGACTTTTCTCTGTCCTCACTTCAGAGAGAAACACACCTGCATTGCCGTAGTCATTTTTAAACAGCGCAGAAAAGAAGACCCATCATTATGAGGTGTGATTTTAGATGACGTGCCGGGATTCCACAGGCCATAAGAGGCTTTAATCCATCCTGTTGCGTCACCCTTTTCATGCACGTCAACTGTGTTCTGGTTCTACTTCTGCTGCCAGCTTAATGGTGGGACAACAATGCCCACCCATTCCATGTATACAGAACAGGAAGGCAGGATGACGCCTTGAACAGTCTCTGCAAAGGAGCTTATGTCTGTTTGCCGAGGTGTTGATAGCATTCGGCTCACTGCCTCAGCGCCTCCTCTAAGAAGATGCTCGGTGTGAATGAGACCCGCTGCTGTTAGATCATCTGGGCCGGGTGAAGCATTGCAGCTCTGGCAGGGCAACTTCTCAGAGCTAGAATTCATTTGAGGCAGGTGCTGAGTTTTTGGGTCGCAGGGACATTCGCTCCTCCTATTGGGCAGAGGTGAAAGGGGCGGGAGCTAAACAGTAAGCACAGGAAGGTGGGCTTGTATTCTCGAGAGCTTATATCTGTAATTTTATGTAGCATCATCACAG
Organism: Brachionichthys hirsutus; assembly: GCF_040956055.1. Lineage (NCBI taxonomy): Eukaryota > Metazoa > Chordata > Actinopteri > Lophiiformes > Brachionichthyidae > Brachionichthys > Brachionichthys hirsutus. The sequence goes on along the minus strand of NC_090904.1, from coordinate 10,872,788 downwards.
ATCAAATTTTCTCACAGCTGGGGTATTTTTTCTTTGCCACCAATTATGAATTCTACTTCTGAAGGGACTAACGTATGTGAGATAAAGTTAGACCTCTTTAACGTTGACCTCTGTGTCAACCCTGTCTGAGCTCCCATTCTTTTTAAAGGCCTTTATAGAAATCCAATAGGTTTCTCTGTGGGAAATGTACTTATCCTGTCAAATGAATGAAAAGGTTTTTAGCTCTTTCTATGTTATTTAAGTCAAGAAGTTAAACTCCCACGCAGATGACAAAACATTTTTTTGTATTTAAATTCAACTTCTTGAAGATTTCTTTGCTACTTTTAATTCCAACTTTTACACCTGTAAGGTTTTCACTTGAGCGAGTGAATGGACCGAATGAATTATTAGATGCACCTGATCATTTTCTAAATGTCAGGTGCAATAGAAAAAAGGCTGGGCGTTAATTACAGAGTCAAACCTCAGCTGACAGGTCGGTTGAATCCCAAGGTCGAGCATCTAAAGGCAGGATGGGACATAAAGTTACTACGCTTTAACTTTCAGCGATTTAGACCTCTTTGCTTTTTCCCTCTGGATGCAGATTTCTCATTGTGGCTGGAGTCCTAGCTAAAAAAAAAAAAAAGAAACACCAGTCATCAGATCTTTGCACCATATTCCAGGGTGTCAGAGAAAAGAGATCAAGTGTGGCTTTTCTGTAAATCTCTGATGGGGATTGGACCGAAACGCGTCTCCGGCTGTCTTTTATCACATGAATTCATCCAGCCTTTCATGTCATCAGGTAGACGGCCGCTGGAAGGTCCACGTTTTAGTCTCAGAGAGACGTTCACCAACTCTTAAATTATTCTCTGCTTTGTCTTTCTTCTTCCTCTTTTGCTTTCGGCTTGTCCCGCCGGGGGGTCACCACAACCAAACAACCTTCTCCACGTCACCCTGTCCTTTGTATCGTCCTCCCCAACACCAGCCACTCTCATGTCCTCCCTCACTACGTCCATGTATCTTCTCCTGGGTCGACCTCTAGTCCTGTTCCCTGGCAGTTCCATCTTCAGCATCATTCTACAGATATAGTCCCCATCTCTCATCTGGATACGTCCAACCCATCCAAGTCTTGTCTCTCTGACCTTGTCTCCAAAACGTCTAACCTTCACTGTCCCTCTTATTGTCTCATTTCTAATTCTGTGCATGCTGCTGTTTCTGAGTCCACGGGGATCCATATTTCCGCCTCCTCGTTTCTGAGGGAACTGTTGACACGTTCGATGAACTGTACCCTCGCCGTGACCCCGTTTTCACAGAGGTTGCTCAATTCATCCGTGGTACTGTTATTTGCGCGGCCTTTACTTGTGCAGATTTATGTAATTATTGATCTTCGGTGTATTGGCCTAAGGGAGAAAAGTTTGCGCCTTGTATTTCAAAAGGAGAATATTCTGGGACATTAGAGCAAACTGGGAGAGAGAGAGAAATCACGGAGTTCAGCCACATCAACACAAAGAGCGTGTGGGATTGTAGCCTGCGTTGGTGGTATACATTTATACAGGTGAAAAGGAAAGGCTAATTCCCCAGAATATACGATCAGAAGGGCCATAGGTCCTCCAGCACTGTTCTGTCGATGAGACAAAGCTTCTTTTTTTTTCCCTTCTGTGGTTTCTTATTGCTGCTCGCAGGTGCAATCCTTTTTCTCTCTTGTCTTTTATCTGCGTTATTAATCTTTAGATTCCTTTTAAATGCACCGTCAAAGCATTTCCGGTTTGACATTTACTGTGTAAAAGCATTCTCCGTCGATATAAGAGGAATGTCCTGTAGCGTCTTCCTGCGTTGTAAAACCTTTTTCCTAAAAGACACGTCCTATTATATCATAATGGGTTTTTTTTAAAGTCCAGAGCAGCTCTTTCTTCTGTTAACTACGAACAAGGCAGCCTTTTTCTAATCCTTTTTTCCTTTTTCTCTGTTGAATTATGAAAGACAAGTTTCATATATTATGAATACTTGAATGTCAGCAGCAGTCAAGGATGTAGAGGAGAGCTTAGAGTGCACCTTGCTGCTGATTTATGCTGATATATCCCATTTACGACTGCCTTTCTTCAAAAATGATCACCAATTGTAGAGTGGCAAAATGAACGGTGTTGAATGTCGGTGCGTTTGCGCTTTCTTTTTTTTCCCCTTTCCTTATGTTAATCGTCGGAGATCAGCTTTGAGCCATAACGAAAAGCACATCCTTGTTACACTCCTCTGGTCACACTTTGCTGTCCCCATATAACACATATTGTGAAAAGAAAATGGTACAGGAGCCCCCCAGCCAATCAGTGGGTCCACATCGAGGGGACGAGTGTGTGTGTGTGGGGGGGGGGACCGATCTCGCTGCAGGTTCAGGTTGATGGCCTGTGTGTGATTTTCCAATCAAGCTGCAACATTCACCACAGTGGTGAATGTTCTTCTTTGCATAAGTAGACAGCACCTGTATCCACTTATTATTCCTGTGAAAGGCAATACGGGAATATTTGACGCCCGCTTTCACTCACTTCCTCTCCATCATCGCATGTTAAAGCTGTTTTCTGTAGCCGACGTACGAATGTTTCCGTATATGAGCTGTTGCCTTTCTGTCATAATCAATACTGTTTGGTAAATGGGATGGGGGGGTAATTTACATGCGATTCTTTATTGAGGTGTGAGGTGGGTGGGGTGGGGGGTAATTTGCTCTTGAAGGAGCAGCCCTTATGGGAGATGACAGTAGTTTATTCAAATTAACTTTGCTGATGTGAGTGCTGAAAAATACCTGTCAAAAAGCATTTGGCGTCTCCCGCTGTGAAGGAGGCACCTAGCAAACAGCGGAGCAGCAGTCACAACAGATGAGCCATGTTAATGTTCCCATTATTCCAGCACTGGGGGGATATTAAAAGATTAATTGTGCTTGATTATAAGTGCGCGCCCTGAATTTGGATTATTCTAGAGAGGCACAATTAGGGGTCTCTCCAATCCTTACAGATGGTCAGTGGACCATATCCATGGTAAATGGACTGCACTTATATATTTTATTTTTCATTTAATGAAGAATATATATGTGTGTGTGTGTACGCAGGATTTTTTATTCCTTTTTTTGTTTCTTCATTAAATGAAAAATAAAATTCAGTACACTATTAAACATTCTCCTTGAAATAGCTATCGCAGGGGTCTCAGACCCGCAGCCCGTGCGATGATAATTTGCAGCCTGCAGGATGACATGAACGTTTAATGTTAATGCGAGTTTTACATTTAAAAAAATAAAAATAAAAAATATTCAATGAATGCTATTTTAAGAATGTCTTTTTGAATTTTGAATTTTAAAAATGCTGAAAAGAGGGAAAAATTGTAAAACAATTTCTAGAAGCCACTTTATCCAGAAAATTATTAAACTATTTTAATAATACCCGATGCGGCCCAACCGCACCCAGACTCTGCCTCCTGCGGCCCCCCAGGTAACTTGAGTTTGAGACCTCTAAGCTGTAGTGTAGAAATCAGGCTACACTATCAATTTGGTGATACCTTCTGTTTTTCATTATTTGAAATCAAAATTAGGATGAAATTACAAACATACTTCCGTTTACCACCAAACCGCTGCAGAACTAATGCAATTATCTTCAGCCTCAGCTGCGCTTTGTCTTACATGCAAATGAGCAAATCGCAAATGTAAAACCAAAGCTGAGGAGGTGAAAATGTTGATGTTGTCCATGTAATTGTGAACATTTCCATTTTAATTCTGACTGCCTCAAGCGTGGCTGTAAAGACCATCAAGTTAGCAAAAACACTTGACTAACTACTGCGCCTGACGCACAATAGGACGAGTTTGGAAAGTATTGAATGAAACCTTCTTTAAGCTGAAGCTGAATGCAGTCAGGCTGCTCTCACGGCCCGACTGAATGGACGACAAAGCAAAGCTTCTGATACGTGTTGACTGCCGGCAACAAGGTGAAATAAATGTGACAGCCATATAGAAAAATAGCAAGCAGCCATCTGTCAGTGATTGCCAGCAGGATGCCACAGATGTGCCACCGCACCGCCTGCTTAATGGATTCAGTGAATCTTACACGCATCTTTTGAGAGGCGTGCACACGATTTTCCTGCAATTGAAGTTCGTCCTTGAGAGACGCTTGATGTATCCTTTGTGAAATGAGTGGCGTTCAAAGAAGCGCGAGTCGATGCCGTCCCGATGAAGGCAGTTTTTCTCCGTTTGTTAATTATCAGAAGCGAGGAGAGGTTGGTATATTTTTTTTGTTTGTTTGTTGAAAGATAACCTGAGAGGAAAATGCAATGTTCAAAGTTCACTGCAACTTTGAACATTGCATTTTCCTCTCAAATGTATAAGATTGTTCAGCCTTCTTAGAAAAGCCTTTTAACCTACCTTTGAAAAAACACTTTCTTCACCATCGTGTCTTGAACCTGCGTGCCTCCGGACTATTTGAGTGAATCTCAGTTTTGAAGGACTTCTTTCAGGGGCTGGGGTGAGGCTTCGCTCTGGCAAATTTGCTTTCAAAATCCCCCCACCTGCCTCCCCCATCTTGTGGCCCATGGTTCTTTGCACACACTCCTTTTTGCATTATTCAAGTTCACATTGCTCGAGCAGTGTGGAGAAAAAATATATATACTGTGTGTGAGTGTAGCTTCAGACCATCAAAGCTGGGAGGGATTATTATTCATAATGGCTGCTTGTTGTTAGACGACTGATGAAAATGCCCGTGTGAGGCATGTCAAAGTAGAGCATGCAGTCATTCGGTAAGCGTTAAGTCTCTCTGTTTGCTGCTCAACAATGTGCTATTGTATCACAGCTTCTCTGGGTGGAGACCAGCTGTGAGCCGGTGTCAATAAGTCATGGATTTAGTCTCCTCCTTCACTGAATTCAATACAGTTCTCTGTTTTTTTTATAGCACCAGATCATGATAGAAGGTTATCTGAATGCACTGAGGTGTATCACGGAAAGACAAAACCCAACTTGTCCCCCAAGAACAAGCTCTTGGAAAAAAAAGAAGAAAAAAAGACTTCCCTTTAACAGGCAGAAACCTTGAACAGAACCCAAAACTCATAGTGGGAGGCCGTCTGTCTTGACCGGTTGGGTTGAGAAAGAGAGCGAGAGATAGAAAGACAGAGAGGCAATGACAGAGGGAGAGATGGAGACAAGGACAGGTCGGAGAAGAGTGAAGAGACCCAAGAGCTGCTATATAAAACCATAAATACTAATGCTAGCAATAAGAATGTCATCCTCCATCCAGCCGTTGTTTTCCTCCTATGGGTTTAGTTGCTCGACCAGACCAGAGCACGGCGAGGCTGGATGATTGGCCTTCAGTCAGATCCTGTGTGAATCGAGCGAGTGTGGGGCGGCAGCTTTATAGTGGATTTCCAGCTACTTCTTCAGCTCTGATGGATCCATTCATAAGAGCTGTTTTATCGCATCAATAACCCCACATAAACCTGGAGTCTGTGTGAAACAGCTGGCCTGCGTAGGCGTGGAGCAGAGCGCAAAATATAGTAGCACCGTAGGACCCTGCTGCGCCACGAGGCTAAACCAGTACGCTATCCTTTCAATTTTAAGACAGACTTGTCTCATCAGCCGCCGTGCAAAGGTTAAACGAACTCAAAGACAAGAATCTGTTTCACAGCCAGACGTAGAAAACAAACACAAGATCTGTCCCGGTTTTACTTTGAAATCCCTGATGCGTTCACTGACGTCATTGGGTCTTTCAGACCTTTATGAGGTTCCAGTAACGACTGACCTTCGATTAACCCTTCATTAATGTTAGCGGAGTATTTGAAAACTGATGCAAATAAGGATTCAGCGCTTCCTGCAGTTTCACCAACTCTGTCATTTCAGACGTTTTGGTTGCAAAAAGTGCAAAAACTTTGTCCAAATTATGAATTAGTGATGATGCAAGCATTCTGAATTATCACCCCCCCATCGACGCTTGGAACGAAAAAGGAGGTTTAGTTGGTCAGAAAAGTCAAAGTGAAGCACGCCGACACTCCTCAGCAGCATTATTTTTGTCCCACCCAGTCTGTCTCAACGACTTAATGCTCTGTCCGTCTTTCTTCTGATTGACCCCGCTAAGTGAGTGAGTTCCTATCCTCTCAGTGGCAGTAGGTAACAAGGCATTATACAAGTTAGAAATCAATCACATTATACTCAGGAGCCCAGTGTGTGGTTGTGTAACCAACCTTGGTTGTCCATAATCTGTCACAAATGATGACAGAGGAGGGTAATAAGGCAGCATATTCCCACCACCGTTGTCCCGCCGTACTGCCGGAGGCAATAAGGGACCGGGCAGCAGGTGAAGCGTCAGAAAATAAATTAGAAAGGAAATACTGTAATGTGTGTAGTATTTTCCCGTGTCGCAGCGATAAAAGGAGGATATCTTTCAGCGTCGGTCTTTGCTTGTAGGGCCGTCCTTGAGCTTTTTGTTTTCTCCTATTTCCTTCCCGGTGAAACTGCCTCACCACAAAACGCCGGCAAAACAGTCCTGACAGGGTTTTTTGTTGTTCTTGTGTGTGTGTGTTTCTTACACTTTCTTTCTCCTTCCTGCCTTTAATCCGAAAGGTAGCTGGCTTCCGGTAACACAACATGAAACAAACCTTTGAGTACCTTCTGTCTCTGTTTTTCAGCACGCTGCCATTCCTCGCCGTCCAGCCCGCCGATGGAGGGCCGGCGCTCGCAGACACGCTTTCATTGTCTAACTGATGAAACCCACCAGATCACATTATTTTCCGGCCTGATCAGAAAACCGAGAGATAACTCGTGCCAGAAGCGTGTATGTCTTCGTTACTTTAGATGAAGACTGCACTGCGGGCACTTTCTCCACGAATCAGTGCCTGTCCAGGGATCATTTGCCGTGGTTAATTTAGTCCGGGAGCTCAGAGTGGCAATTTCAACCGAGTAATCACAGCACCACCAAGAGGGCGACAGGTGTTGTACACTCCGAGGAAGACTCTCCTCCTCATCTCGCCTCTCTCAAGTCCTTCCACCTTCCTCCTCCTCCTCCACCGTCTTATTCCCTTGCGACGCCATGGTAATGCAGCGCGGACTTGGGACGAAAGCAGTGAGAGACTGGGAAGAAGTGCTGTTTACTGTCGAGCAGTGGGTTTTGGGGATTTCAAACTGTCCGGGGGGAAAGTTCCAAGCTGGAGGCTCGGCTGGCAGTGACATATGGAGGCTTCTCAAGATGCAGGAGAGACACGTCTCGGGGTCTCCACGGAGACGAGCGCAGGCCAAAGCTAATACCAGTTATTGTAGCTGTGCGCACCAGTTTCGTTTGTGCTCTGTCCCATATATCCTTCTTTTAACTGAGTCTGACACATCCATAAGGATGGTGGAGCGGCGTGGCTTTTTGTAAAAGCCATTCCCTGGGCTGAATCACAAAGCCCGAGAAACGGAGACTGAACAGCCCTGATCAATTGTGCGTCGATGCGATTGTGTGTTTCAGAGCCGACCGTCATCACCACCCAGCCCTCCACGTTGGACGTCACAGTCGGGGAGAGTGTGGTCCTGCCCTGTCAAGTGAGCCACGACCCCACCCTGGAGCTCAAATTCACCTGGTTCTTCAACGAGCAGCTCATCCACTTCGGGAGCCACGGCGGATTTTTTGAAAAAGTGGGAGGCGTAAGTCTATAATCCCTCCAGGTTTCTTTCAAATCTGCTAGGCCGTTAAAGGGATCGGACTTTTATACAAGTGGTTCCCATAAGCAAACTAGAAAAGCACCCGGAGAGCGCAGCTCATTCCCCTCCTAATGGGATTTACACCATCCATGGTGATCCGGATCATCCATCAAAATGTTCCAAATTGTTCCTGGCATCTTTATACACCAACCATGAAAAGTAAAAGTGAGGCACATATTTCTCAAACTGAATTGATTCTGCATTGATCGACACCTGTCAGATAACTTTTAAATGAAGATATGTTTTTAGAGCTACCTTCCTGGAATGAAAAGATTCCAGAGAGAAACAGCTGCTTGGAGCAGCGACAGCAATTCAGGTCCCTAACGACAGCGAAGTGGAATAAAAGTAACATTAGCGTGCATGAAATTGAGAAGAAGCTCTCTCATTGGTAATACTCCATGTACTTACTGCTCATACTACTGCTAATTCTGCACTATATAGACCGTAACTTACATTTCTAGTTCAAGATAAACCACAGTTAGAACTTCCATGGCCCCGGCTTGAACGCTGTGCTCTAACGGCACAAATACGAATGCTAATCGTTGCTACGAAATGCAAACCTCCTCACCTTTTAGCAGGGTCGTGATGAATTCCGCTGCAGCGCAGGGGAAATGTTTGTATCAAATGTTTGTGTGTTATTTATGGCCGCAAAATTGCTGCCTTTGGTTTATTTTAAAATGACATTTACATACACGCCCTGCAACCAGCGTCAGCCAGGTTTGCAGCTTACATCTCATCATGTGAGGAGCGTAAAAGAAAATCAAGGCTACTTCAGAAACTGCATATTTTTATTTTAAACAGTGGGGTGTCTCCTGATTCTGTAATGATTTTTTTTTTGGTGCTTCTTGCTCCATGTTTTCAGCCTCTCCTCCCTGATATATTGCCGTACGTCTACATTTACATTGATTAAGCTACCAGCCATTGCGTAGAATCCTGACTGCCTCGCTATTACAGCGCGTCCGCTGCTCTGCTCTGATGGAATTATAATGGAGGCGTGGGACACTTGCAAGTGAAGATAGAATAAAACACTCCCTTTAAGAACAGAGCAACCATTAGGCTTTGCCTCAAAACCCCATTCCGCTCTGAACCGCAATTAAAACCAGCTATTTAAGCAAGTATATTCCTGCACTTAAATAAATGCATGCATGCTCAACAGGCTGAGACATTTCTGCACTGAAGAGATGAGGATTTATGGATTTATTATTCTCTGTTGAGCCGACTTTGTTCCCCCAAGTCTGTTTTATACTGGAATTACAATAGCTGGAGGCTTACCATGTTGCTGTGTGTGTGTGTGTGTGTGTGTGTGTGTGTGTGTGTGCGATTGTGGATGGGATGAATGACAGCAGCATTCCGCGGGAGACATCATGATTCGAAACATCCAGCTGAGGCACGCTGGGAAGTACACGTGTGCGGTGCAGACGAAGGTGGACAGCATTTCCATCGCCGTTGACTTGGTTGTCAGAGGTGAGTCACGACGAACGGACTGCCTTCAGTTCCGATCGACTGCTGACGGCATCCTCCGGCTTCCCGGACGTTCCAGGACGTTTAATAATGCATCATTCATCTGAGTAAAGAGGGGGTTTTGCCTGGTGATGAATGTTTATTGTGACTGGCTGTGCCTCGCTAATGAAGAAATAAAGGGATGGAATGAAAAGGCAGGCAGATTAGAAAATGTCTTTCCTTGGGGTTTAAAGGAAATTTACCGTCTAATTAGACCAAATCGCTCCCAAAGGTTTCCCAGGGAACCAACTTCGCTGCAGTAGCCCCAGGTATTAAAGCCAGTTCTCCTCTCTCTGCCATCTTTCCATCTCCTCCTGATTTACATTTCCTCCACTCCCCCTTCTGCCGTCTGACTCCCGACCCCCCCCCCCCCCCCCATTTCTGCTCGGTTACGCCATCTAACAGGTCCCCCGGGGCCTCCCACCGGCATCCATGTAGAAGAAATCACAGATACCACAGTCTCTCTGTCCTGGAGGCCTGGTCCTGATAATCACAGTCCAATTACGGCGTATACCATCCAGGCCAGGACGCCGTTTTCTCTCGGGTGGCAGGCTGTCACCACAGGTAAGCTCTGTCCAACCAGCCGTGCCCTTCCCCCCCGCCCGCATCCAATCACACAGAGGAGGAGGAGGAGGGACCGCTTCTTCATTCTGCCTCGCCGATGACATGTAATTTTTACCCCAGCACACGAACGCTACGCAGCAGCAGCAGCAGCAGCAGCACGACCATTGACCACCATTTTATCTGACCCCCGGGAGTCCTGAAACATGAATCCCATCCTGATGATGAAGCTTGTTGCCGTGGCAGTAATTTGATAGTGTAGTTAAAACGATAGCAGCGGTGCATTTATTTTTCCCCACATCCTGTTTAATGGGGCCTTTAGCATTCACGCACGACAGGTATAATGTGCATTTATCCCATAATGTATATGTTGTTCTATTGATATTTTTGTAAATTAGGAACATTTTGATCCAAGATTGTTTTACTGGCCTCATTGATTTGCCACCTGAGCGCCATATATTTGAAGCAGGGCTGCATTATGGCCTTGCAGGCAGACGGGGCTCCTCCATCAACACTGGAAATTGACTTTATGTCATTTCTGGTGAAACACTTCCTGTATTCCTTCCATATTTTGTGCATTGCTGTAAATTTGATGCCACTGTCTGATTCCAGCAACACACACACACACAAATCTCTTGTTGCACGTCTCACATGAAGCTAAATTAACGCATCTGAATTAGCAGGCTGATAGTCAGTGTGGCTCATCATATATGATTCTTCAGTCTTATACTGGTTTCTTTGTGCATTATGTGTCCTTCTGTCCTACCTGGACAGCTGCTGATGCTAAGCTGTTACACACACACACACACACACATATACTGATGGAGGCACTGTGTTTTGCGCCAGTTCCTGAGGTGGTGGTGGGCCACCAGCTGACGGCTACAGTAATAGATCTGAGCCCGTGGGTGGAGTATGAGTTTCGAGTTCTGGCAAGCAACACCATCGGGACCGGCGAGCCCAGCAAGCCATCCAAACAAGCAAGGACGAAGGGGACATGTACGTAAAGCACAAGCGGAAAAAATGTCCTTATCAGAGGTGCGTGTTGGACTGTCGGATGGATGTTGGACTTTCCTATTTCTCGTCTTTTATCTCCCACGAATAAGATAAGCGTGTTATTTCCAAGCCAAATGTCCTTCTTGCATCTTATTCCTCCAGTATTGTGTCAAAAACAAACGCATTTGCCTGTAAACGTTTGAAAGCCGTGAGATGTTTGCTGATGTCTTATAAGATGTTTAAAAGTCGCCCCTCCCTGTTTGAGTGTAGTTACACGGAAACCGATTGCGTGTGTGTGTGAAGTCGGCAAGGGCAAGCTGATCCGTCTTCTTCTTCCTCCAGCTCCGAAGGTCACGCCGGCTAATGTGAGTGGAGGAGGTGGCAGCCGCTCCGAATTAGTCATCACATGGGAGGTAAGCGAGCTCGCTCAGGACCCCCTCACCCATGGAGGCGGGTAGCCAGATGTCATTACTCTCTGTGTATCGGGGCCTCCGTTTCATTAATAACAGCAGAATGGCTTAATGTATGGCATTTCATTTTCAAGAACAGAGGGCCAATAACTGCAGCTGTCATCCGAGGGGAGAGAAAAATGCTTTGAGCTTTCAATAAGATAATTAAAGCCAATATTTCCTTCGAAGCCTAACTTTCTTTCAGATTTCCCTCCTTTCTTTCTTTCTCCTTCCTCTCGTCTGCACAAAGCCTCTGCATCTCAGACTGTTCAGAGCGATCAGCCCCTGCAGTGAAACATTTGAAAGAACCGCTGTTGATGTTTCACTATGCAAGAGCGCAATTAAAGTCGAACTTTGGCTTAGGAAAGCTGCCATTTATTTTTTTCTTGACGCTGGAAGCTCCTCAGGCGTTTTTCTTCCGGATGATATGTTGTGTTTTTTAGTTTTACATGCTTAAAAGTTGAGTATGTTGCAAGAGGCCTTGTGTGGGGTGTAGACATTTTGCTTGATGAGTACAATAAAGGAAAAGTTCCATTGAGTCCACACTGGACTCTGAACAGAGACGTTTTGGGTAAATTTAATCCTGATTCTCTGTTCGTGAGAATCGGAGGATGCTTGACACGGATCATTTAGGAAAATAACAAATCACAAAAAGTCAGAGGTTCAACTAATTCTTCATTGCGAGCCCGTAGCTGAGATACCTCGACCTCAGTCTGATCACCCATCGGTTCCTCCATCAATCCAGTGGTGGCTTTTTGCATGAAAATAAAGTTGGCAGCTCTGAACTTTCCCAACAGATGCTAGTTTGGTGTCATGCCGAGTGCCCTTTAACGTGTAACGGATGCATCCAGTTATAGCTGCTCTTTTCACAGCGAGAAAACTTTTACTTTAAAATGTTTCTTTTGCGGTTTCTTTTGAAAAGTACTTACAAGCAGTATTTCCAGTACCTAAGGAAATATTGACAATTTAGCATAACCAGTCCACTTAAATTGTGTGTTTCTGGTGGGGGGGGGTGTAGAACCCAGAGAGAACCCACGCAGACACGGCGAGAATGTGCAAACTCCTCACAGAGAGGCCTCGAGTCAGATTTGAACCTGCGACCTTCTTGTTGTCAGGCAACAGCGCTACCCACTGCGCCGCCCAGCTGCCCGCAGTCAGCTTATTAGCTGACAAATTCATGCACTCTCTAAAAACTTTGTTGGTTACCCTCGCCGAAGGGGTGGCGAGGGTATTGCAATTGAGTGCATTTGTATGTTTGTCTGTTTGTTTGTCTGTCTGTCCGAGCGCATAACTCAAAAACTAGTAACCCAATCGACTTGAAATTTGTACACAAGCAAGGTTCTGTCCGTGGCTCAGTCCTCCCCGAGAATGGCGTTGATCCGGATCTGGATCCAGATTCTAGAATTATTACATCTGGAATCGTGCCTGTGCTGTAAACTGCCACTTTAAGAGGGAGGGAAACGAATGGCATGATGGGAAAAATAGTCCAGAAAGTGTCTTGTAGTACGTTCCGGAGCAGCAAGCTAGAGCAGGATTGGCCCCTCTGATCCGGAAGCCCTGTTTACTGTCTCACAAGATCCAATAGTCTTTTGTAGGCGAGGGTCTGCAATCTCTGATTGTCGTTTTCTAGTTCTTTATGTATTTGACTTTTCTCGGCAGCCCGTCCCAGAGGAGCTTCAGAACGGGCCAGGTTTCGGCTACGTTGTCGGGTTTCGACCCCACGGAGCAACGGGATGGATGCAGGCCGCCGTACCCTCTGCCGAAGCGTCCAGATACGTCTTCAAAAACGAGAGCATCCAGCCCTTCTCGCCTTTCCACGTGAAGGTCGGCGTTTACAACAACGAGGGAGAAGGCCCATTCGGGCCCGTCACCACCATCTACTCTGCAGAGGACGGTGTGTATGATCGCTCATGTGTCACAGAGTAGCTCCGCTCGCCTGACTTGATCGATTCAGAGTCTGATCGGAGGTAGCGGCGCTCTTGCAGCCAGCGTTCTTCTATCGCCGCTTCCAGATGACTTTCCCGTCCAGCTCTCCGCTCTGTTGTCTGCATGAAAGAAAGAGCCTTGGAGCATTTTTTGAAGTTCCCACTTTGAGTGGGTCATCAAAGCTCAGCACTACTTCTAAAATAATTCAGAGTATTTATACGCATTATTTCCAGAGCCTGGTCGCGCGCCCACCAGGGTCCGCGCCAAAAGTCTCTCTGCATCCGACATCGAAGTCTCGTGGAAGGCTCTGCCCTGGAATGCCAGCAAGAAAAGAGTGCTGGGATACGAGGTGAGCAAGAAAAATCCCTGCATGTGCAAAACGGTGTGTGTTTGTGTGTGCGCCATATTGATGAGTGTCTGAGGCTCGTGCATCTTCGCCGTAGGGAATAATAGTTGTCCGCATGCATAATGCTTTAGCGTGCTTGTGGCTTTAGTTGTGTTCCTCTTGTTTCTCATCTAAGTGCTGTAGCCACCCTGATTAGCGTGCTGATGCAGCGCTCTAGAGGGGAGAGCGTTTCGCCTCTAATCCGCACGACAAAGCGGCTTCAGCCTCCGGCTTTGCACTCAGTTCGCGTCTTGTCGTTTTAATTCCGCTCATTATCGAAATCCAAGACGTGAACAAAGGCGCCGATTTTTTTCACCCACGGATTGTTTAAAAGTGCCAGAAGTGTTGACCACTCAAAGTCAACAGAGAAGCAGCGCCTGAGCAAACCATTCTGGTGAGGAGAAGACACATTATATTTGTGCTGTCGAGCGTGCTCGCTAGTTCAGCCCCGGCAAGCAGGGCGACAAAGACAATCTGTTATCAGTGGAAGGGAAGGCGAGGGGTTTTTAAGGATTCCTTCTCTTCTTCTTCTTTGTTTTCCTTTTTTTCCCCCATCCATGTATTTAACACAGACCTCTTTTTACAAACGGCGAGGCACATGTCTGATAAGCGCGGCTGAGCCGCGTGGCTTACAGCGAGTAAATGACACGAGAGGTCGCGCGTTTGCCGAAAGCTTGTTTTCAGCCAAGTTCACATCTGGCATTGAGTTCCCCTCGCCCCGTTTGCGGTTTGCACTTCAATGACGAGGTGTAGCACAAAGCTTTTAAGGTGTCTGTCATGTCCTCGCCGTTCACGCCTGCGGTTCTACTCTGTTATTTCTCTTCAGCTGAGGTACTGGATTAGAAGTGAAAAGGAAGACGCGTTCAGTGTGCAGAGGACTGTAGGAAATCAGACGTCTACTGTTATTCAGGGGGTGAAAGGCAGCACCACGTACTACATCTCAATAAGGGCGTACAACACTGCTGGAACGGGACCCGCCAGCACCATCATCAACGTGACCACCAAAAAACCACGCAAGTATCCGATCCGATTTTTTTTTTTTTGAGAAACGCGCCAGTCTCCGGGCAGCTTTTTGTTGGAGGTGAATAACGTGGGTGTTTTTTCCCTCCTCCAGCGCCCAGTCAGCCGCCAGTTAAAGTGAAGTGGAACACTTCAAACTCCAAAATTATATTGAACTGGGAGCAGGTCAAAGCCCTGGAGAACGAGTCAGAGGTCACCGGTTACAAAGTAAGCAGCCGGTTTTACCACAAAGTTGCGTTTGCGGTGCGTGACTCCTGACTCGGCTTGCATCCTTCGTCATCAGGTGCTCTACAAGAATAATCGGCACAGCCGCCCCAGTGTCATGGAAACCAACACCACCTCCGTGGAGCTGGCCCTGCCTACCGATGAGGATTATATCATCCAGATTAAGCCGTTTGGAGAAGGAGGGGAGGGCAGCAGTAGCAGGCAGATCACCATCCCAAGGATACCAGGTCAGTGGAGATGACCGCTCCCCCCCCCCCCCAAAAGACGCGAGAGGTGTAAATCTGCAACGTTTTTTCCTGCTCTGTTATCAGCCCACCCTCTCCTGTATTTCCCTTTCCCACACGCCTACAAACACTTTTTTATTCTAACAAAGTAAAGTGTATATTTCAAAACTTTAATGAAACTTTCACAAAAAACACAAGCGAAAAGTAAAACACAACGCAAACGACTCACACACTGATGCTGACCAGATGAGCAAGGCGTGTCAAGGTGAGATGCTGGGAGAATGATGCTTCAATCAATGAGCCAATCAGCGCCCAGGATACAGAACACCATGCTCTGATTGGCCGTCTCCCATCCATCGCCCAATAGCATGCCGTGTACAATCTCACGTACTGGTCGATTATAGTTAGAATGCCGAAACGTGCTCTCTTCTCTCCCCACAGCAAGCGTACTAACCGCCTCTTCAACCACTTTTAGGACCCAACGCTGTCGGCTCGGCCTCCAAGGTCTCCACTCTGTCGGCCCTCAGTACAATAGCACTGTCTTTCACAGCGCGGACATCCTTATGACAAACAGCTCCCAGCAGATGGCCCAACGGAGGAACCCAAACGCAGCCTGCTCTCCGGAGTAACGAGATCCATTCATTTAGATTTTAGAGGCAGAAGAAAAATGTGCTGTGGAGAGGAAAAAAATAAAATACAGCATCGAAAGGAAGGGAAGGATCTTTGCATCCGGCCAGGTTAAGTAAAGGAGATTGACCGATGTCGTGACTATGTTGTTACCAAAGCAGCTTTCATAAAAAAAAGAAATAATCATAAGAGAAAAATGTCTTATATGCATCTTTTTGTATGACATGTTGAGCTTTTTATAGATTTTCTTTTTATTTATTTATTTATTTATTTTATTTATTCGTAATTTGAAATCGATCTGGGGCAAGAAAAAGTAAGAGCATGGCAAATTTCATAATCAAATTCTCCAGTTTGGAGGTCAAGAATGTTTTTTGATGGCGCAAACTTTTTTTTCTTCTGGTTTAAATCCACCAGAGTGTGTGCGTGGGGGTGTGTGTGTGTGTGTGTGTGTGTTTGTCTTCAAGTTTTCTGTTCCATCTCTGCATTTCTGTTTCAGCAATATCTCAAGAAACATTTCACTCGAAGGACTGCATATTGACACGTCGGCTGAACTTCCTTATTATTTAAAGAGGACTCGGTCATGTAACTTGAGATATTGGACGTGTTTTACCATATTAATAAAAAAGTAAAAATAGAGTTGATTCCAAAAAGGTGGATATCTTTCAATAAAATATCTTTGCATCGGATCATGCCATAGTAGCATCGATGGATGAACATTTATTGTAATCAATACTCCTGTCCATAATGGCCTTTCATATGTCATAGCATCCGCTCTCTATCCACAATTGGAAAGTAAAAAAAAAAAATCCAACAGATCATTTCTGGGCTTGCTGCAAGAGATGGCGCCGAGGTGTAGCGGCGAGCACCTCCCTTGGGTTCCCTCCACCTTGGCCGTTGAACTGTACCGGTGACCGGACCACCCCTTGTGGCTGTTTCACGCTCCTCATCCTTTCTTTCAGCCCTGTGTCTAGAGCTATTCTTTGCCTTCTGTGTGCCTCATCATATGTTTGAAATCCTCAGGTCCTTCAAGAGCCTTAACTTATCATATGTATATAAAAAAAGAAAAAAAGAACACTGATCATAGACATATGGAGCAGCTGCAGTGACGTTTACATGCTGCTGTGTTGATGGTGTATGTGATCAGGAATTTTGCGGCGGGGGGGGGGGGGGGGGGTGCAGCATCCTTTTTGCATATGCTTGTACTGAGGTTAGTATAAATGGCATTCTGCTGTATCGCTTTGGATATTGGCAAAATAGTGAGGGGCCTGGTGAATTTTTTTTTATAGACGTGTATCTTAAATCAATGCTGCTGATCTTTTCCTTTTACCATCGTCTCCTGATGCCATGTTTGTTTGTTTTTGGGGGGGGGCGCTGTGCCATAAAGGTGCAGCACGATCTGTTATGTAGCTTGTAATCCAGTTAAGTAGTTTGTACTTTGAAGAGGATTGCTGTAGGCTCCGAATCACGCATCGAGAAATGTGTAATATACTGTTTTGTACACTGAAAATCATTTCTATATATATAATATATATATAAAGAACTTTCTTAAGAGATGATTCACTTGGTTTTTATGTAATGACGCTGTTTCATAATGTAGCTGTCGCTTAGCATGACTGTACTTTGTCCTCTTCTGTCCACCTGCAAACCGACTGAATGGCTTTAGGAACATGTAAGGTCCGTGCATCCGAGGTTTGTGTATACCGTGTGTGTACCGTTAAATCTAACCACGGCCAGCCCCATGTCTAGGCATCTGTCTCAGTCAGGCCCCTCTGAGATCCACTGGGGACACTGTCCTTATATAGGCTCTGAAGGAGGGGCTCCTCTGTTGTCGTTTGTTGTTTATACTGTGTTAATAAAGTTTATTGATTTATAGAACAAGGTCGAGCTCTGTCGGTTCTTCCGTCAAGGCGTGGCAAATATTGGAGGGTTTTTTTCTCAGGTGTTGGCATTCTTTGGTTGATTTAAGATATGTAGATTATTAAAAGGGAAACTCTCAAACTCAGAAATTATGCAACTGTTTACAAAAAACTTTAAATAAAATTAAGTGATGCTGACAAGTCAAATATAAAAGCTCTTGCTGAATTTGCATCCTGACATGTTTGTTCGTTGGAGAAAATGCACTAGATGTCACTAAAAGCATGATAACGAGACTGCAGTTACAGTAGATGCCGAAGCTGGCCACCAGATGGCGACAAACTCCAAGGTAATTTCGCCTTTAGCGTCATTACAATAAAAATGCTCTCCAGACCTCCACCCATATTATACATGAACTATTTATTACATATGTTATGAAAACATGTAAATCAATAAATATTTTTTTTATATAATCATAGGTGGAAAAAAAATCCTCTTTTCACAATCAGAGACAACCTTTGAATCGTACTGACACTTTTATTTATGCATGTATGTTTTCCATTTAGACTGAATGCAAACACGGCAAATACACACCACCAAGCACTGGAGAGGGTGGGAGCAGATTGGAGGTGGAGGCTAAACAGCGCAGCAACTGAATGCTTTTCACAGAAAAATAGCTCATATCCGGAATATGTGGGTTTTTCTCCACGAATGGGGACGAATGAATGATTTCATCTCGCTGTGAACTAACAGTCAAGATCCAGAGGGGCGTCTTCGCCGCGACTCTCAGTGTCGCATTCTGTACAAGACGGCGATGCACTCTCGTGGCAGCATCCTCCTCACCTTGGACCGGGAGGAGAGGATGTTTTCAGTCAGCGCGTCCAGCTGCAGCTCCAATAAACACAACCCAAAACATAAGGCACCCGCGCTCAGGGGACATTTCTGCAGCACTGCTGTCCTTTGGATTATGCTCAGTGCCTCATCCCTGCTCCTATCAATTCCCAGGTCTTTAAAAATACACAGTAGTATGGATATTTATACATAAATACATCTTTCAACTTGCCATCTCATCTCACAGTAGGCAACTTATCTCTTACATCAGCAATATGTCCAATACTACAGCAAAGGCAGGTCACCCCCCCCCAAAAAAAAAAAACAGTTTTGTAGTATGTGCTGCCATCACTGCAAGTGCCTTCAACAGTCCAGTGTCATGTGACCAGAAAAGAAAAAAAACACACACAAAGTAATCAGCTGTTTTTCTCTGACATGTTTACAGCAGGTTGACAGTTTCAAGTTCGCGGATGGGAGGATCAGACAACGGGGGGGACAAAGCCATGGTCACAAATGTTGGAAACACTCCCTTTGAATATCGGTAACTCCGTGTTACAGCTTTTGGTTTCGCTTCAATGCGCACTAGAGTTCACAGTTTTCCACCTTTGGAGGACGTAGAGGTTAAAAAATAATGGCCGCTTATTGCAAATTTTTACAAGCAGTGTGCTTCACTGCTTCGGTTAATAATAGGAGCAGAAAGCTCGACAACGACGGAGGACGCACGGCTTTTTTTTTTTACGTGTGATAAGTGGTGCATAGGAAGAGTATTAAAGGTCAGACAGGTATGATGTTCAGTGACAATGGACAGGTCTGGGTCTCGGCGAGAAGCAAAAGGCGCACTCCTATAAACACAACTCCAAACCCATACACCATGAATTAAAAGGGTTAGTCCAACAGGGAACAAAGTGAGCCCACGTTCACCTTGTGGGTTTGAACATTCCAGCCGTAATTTCCAGTGGCTTTTTGACTTCTTTTTTTTTGCTGTTAAGGAGAGTTTTTACCTTTAGAAGTAAAATCTGGAAGTTGAAACTTGCAGAGGGGTCGGCTGAGCCTGGTTGATTCTCAGCTCTGCATCACCTAACAAATTGATCCTTTTTGTTGTTGTGTTTTTCCTGACCCATGATTTAGTCCCACGAGGAAGGAGTTAGCGGCGATCCGGTGAACATCGTGCAGAATCTTAGCCGATACAGTCGCTATCTACTCTGTATGTTTGCTGACACGTCTGAGGGTACGTCAATGTTGCCTACAGCTTCTTGCGCTGCCTCCGAGGGGGCCAAAAAATCAACATCAACAGTACATGATGCTGATATTGATTATTTACAGGCACATCTCAACGAAAGGCATGAAAAGAATCTGAGGTTTCAGCAGAGCGAGATCGCCGCAAGTCCATTTATCGGACCACACAACGTCAGGGGGAAAACGAATGCCTGGTTCTGGGTGAGATGGTTCCGATTGTAACTTTACAGGATCTCTAGTGCTACATTATAAAGTTGCACAGAAATTGAGGTGATAGTTTTCAACAAGAATACGACTGAAATGTTCAAAAACGCAAAGATGACATGACTTTGTCTCGTGATGGATGTCAGTAAAATCAATTAAAAACTAAATAAAGCATTACATTTCAGAAACTTATTCGATAAAACATAATTTATATATATATTTAACTGTACCCAAAGATATTTAACCAGCGTTTCTCTCTGTGGATGAAGAGTCGACTCCAAATTTAAGCAGTAAACAGGGAAATGGAACCAACGTTCCAACTGTCCACTGGAGTCTTCGTCCACTCAGATCATGGAGTGTCCAGTCATTTGTATTTTTCAGCTTGCCTCCAGGTCCCATCATTACAGCACTTATTTTTTTGTTTTTTTAAATGTGGGCATGTCAGTTTGTTTGTTTTCCTTTCCCTCATTTATGTTGACATTTTAAATCATGCAGATTATAATCGTCTGATATTATTCGTACCCCATAAACAAGCAAACACTTTACATAAATTTTATCTATAGATAAAAATGTAAAAAGCATATTAGACAGCCGTTACTTGTCCTGATGATGTCGCGACCAGCAGGTGGCAGCAACGAGCAATGTGCTGCCACCGACACCCCCAACTGCCCCATTTGCTATCAGCATTGCCCCCACCTCTTCATGCTGCCCTTTCTCTGATCTTATTTCTTATTCGTTCTACGTGTGACAGTAAACAAAGGACGGATGATTGGGATCTTAAATATGAAGACGTAATTTTTTTTTATTTGAGGGAAGGATATCGGACCTACTGGAGCTTAGATAAAGTCAATAAATCAGACTAAATGTATGTGGTTAAATAAAACGCAAGCAAATATCCCCTCTCATAGACGTGAATTCAAAGAGCAACAGATGTGAGCAGGTCTGGCTTTCAGTCACTCCGTTTTTGATTGAAAGAAGAAGTAAACCATCCAATAGAAGACACTTCCTGGTCCGTAGGGGGGGTGGAGCACTGGGACGGGCCCGGGACGAAAAAGGAGGTGGAGTCACAGTTGTTTTGTATAAAGGGACAGGGGGTGGATGTCTACTGCTTCAGTCTGTTCTCAAATCAGTGTGCACAGACAGGGGGAGAGAGAGTCCTCCTGTCCAGTAGGTGGCGTACCGCAGGGTGGGGAGGAGACGCAGGGACACGGGGACGCAGGGACACAGGGACGCAGGGCCACTCCGCATCAGGAGCCACCATGACCGATCAGGACTGCAACCAGAGGACAACATGTAGGCATCAACACACAGACACACGAAAAGAAACGACCCGTGAGTTTCTTAAGTTGCTGCTTGATGCTCACTTTCTGCACCAATTTGGAAATGTTTTTTGGACATTGTGGTCCTTTTGTGTCTATTTGTAGTTTAACTTGACCTCCGTGCTTAAGCTGGACCGAGATCACACGAACAGAGCAAAAAGCACGCACCTCTGCTTTCGGCTGTAGCTCCTCGCTGGGAGACTCCGATTCCCTGATAACCACTGCTTTTGTCACCAGCATGTCCGGATGCTGCTGCTTGGCCTCTTGGATCGCCATGGCGAGGGCCTGGGGGGGGGGGGGGCGCATCGACACGCGTGACATAGACTTTGCACGTTAGCCGTCAGCATATTCAGCCGTCAGCTTTATACGAAGGGCCTCACCTGATGTTGGTCCACGTCGTCGTCTCCCGTTATTATGATCCTCTTCTCGATCCTGGTCTCGGAGTAGCCTCCTTTCACAGTCTGAAGGATTCACACAAAACAAAAAATTACATATATTGTTTATCTATTGTACCTTCGCAAGTCATTTAATCCGTAACCATTGGAACAGGCAAGGCATTACCTTGGTAACTTGAGTTGTCGTTGCTGAGGTGACGCTCTCTGTGGTGATGGTCAGCGGGCAAATGACAGGTTCCTCCTGGATGCCGGCTTTTACCTGCAGCACATTCATTATCCACACACACACACACACACACACGCACACACACGTTAGTGCACACATGCAGAAAACACATAGCATTTAAAAGATACTCAGTGATTTTAAAGTCAGAGGACATGCAAGCATGCCTTTTTGCCGCCGTTTATCCGCCTGACTTTTAGCAACGTAACTCAAAGAGTTACAGACGGATGCTGTTTGCATTTTCAGGAAATGTTGGGAATGCTACCAGGAACGGATGATTACATTTTGCAGATGATCCAGAAGACATCCTGCATTCTGGATATAAAGATAAAATAAATGTAGGACAAATAATTTCTGTGTAAAATCCCAATATAGGGGGGACTGAGGGGCTTGGCGGAGGTCTGCGCTCTCAGAGTGCTTTTCTAGTTTAGACTGTAGTCATGTGCGTCACAACGCAGATGTGCTTTTGTCAGACCTTTGTCACTTTTACATTTATTCATAAGGATATGATGTAAAGGTCAAGGCTGCAGCATCACAGCGGCTGGATTTTCTGATTCTACCACCACATGCTGTCACACTGATGAATTCTCCTGCAGGGATACTTACAGGAGAGCCATTTAGTTTGAGGGCAGCAGGAGCTTCCCGTGGGCTGACGGCGCCGTAGTTCTGAATGAGACACAGGGAAGAAGTCGCTTTGCAGTCAAGGTGGAACGACTTCAATCAGCATACTAGAAGTATTAAAGGATCCAGGAAGGATATCTCGAACCTCAAGCAGCATTTTTGATTTGATTTATTATTACACCTCCAGCGTCTCCAGCTTCTATTTCCTCAGATCCAGATTTAGTAAGCTTTCTGCATTTTTGCCACTTTTCTAGTGCGAGCGCAAGTACAAAGCAAAAGTTGGAATTCAGATCTGAAACAATTTATGCAACCCTTTCTTACTTGCAAATGTTCTGATATGCAATAGCGTGAAACTCCCAACTGAAAGACATGCTGGCGCATGATTACCGGGTGAGCACCGGGTGCGATGACGGGGAGCTCTTTCCGTTCAGGTGATCCGGTTCCAGGGTTCTGCTATCGTGCACGCTGTTTCACTTATTGTAACACTTAATGGAGCTGAGCTGGTTTTGGCAGAATTAGTTTCACCTCTGCGTTTCAAGTCAAATGTAATTAAGTTATATTGTTCCCGCTGGCTCACTGGAGCTTTCCTTAATGTCATTAGTTACACCTGCAGCGAAAAATCCAAATTACTGCTTTGTCTATGGAGCTGCAAGCGGGGAGCAACATAGTGTGGTGTTTTTACTTCTATTTTCTTTATATCTATTTTATGATAAAATCACTAAAGAGACATCCAATAAAAATGTCTGATGTGTTAAAACACAAATCCAGGTAAAACATACAACACTGTCGTTGAAATGTTAATAATGTGCTTTAAATGGCCCTCTGCTGGCTGAAAAACATTTATGCAGGAGCGTTTGTCAATGACGTCATCCTCACTTCGACGCATGGCGCAGACCTTATTTACCCAGATTTTGCACTGACATTGGAAAACGTCCTTTTTGGTTTTGGTGACCATGATAAAAAAAAAAACGTGACGTCTGAGTTCTATTTAATAAAATTGATTATTATGTTAACCAAGTATTACATTCATAAATCAAAGTTCCAAACATGCTTTTACTGATCGCTCTATCAATGTGAAAGATTACATCTTCATTTCCTGCTCAGTAAATAAGAAGGCTATTAGATTATTAGAGTTGTTTATTTATCTTTATTGTATTTGTCTTCTCTCCTGGCATCATTAAGTTACTGCTTTGTATACACAATGCTGTTGTTGTTGTTGTTTTATACCGTTCACTGTTGATTTCAATAAAATAAAATACAAACTTTTACACTTGACACTCAGTTCACACTTAAATAAATTAGGAAAAAAGCATGCCCTTTGTCATATTTGCACTAACCTAAACCCAAAGTCTAAGATATCCTTTAAAAGTAAGTACAAACACACACACGTCTGTGTCTTCCACTGACATGTTAGAAAATCTGACTTCACAGGCATCCTCTAGTCTAGACATCATTTCCTATTTTCATCCACAGCCAGAGCTGACTGGCTAAAGCGTCTAGGGGTAATTACATGATAATAAACACCTGAGGGACAGCCAGCCGGCACTCAAATCTTCACCTCCAGAGATGAATGGAATTCTCACCTGCTTTCATCATCCTCATTAATACACTGTCAATGCTTTAATCACTTCGTTATGTCATCGCTGGGATTACGGACACCACAACGCTGAAGCCAGAATAAAACGCTTCCTCTGCTCATCAAGAGCTCCGCGATAATAAAGTCTCAATAGCAAAATCTTTGATCTGAGACTAATAAGATTGATCCAAAGAAGTCATCGTCACTCGCCCTAACATTCTACGCTACATCAAAAGAAATACAGCCCTCAAGAGTCAAATCTGTAAAATAAAAGGAATAAAATCATTAAAGTTAAACTCATTAATAAAGTTAAATATATAAATTAAAAACTGCACCACACCTTTCAAGAAGATCAAAACATTCAGTCACGCATTTTTATCAATTCTTTTATTTACAAATGTGTCCAGATTTTTTTGTTGGTTTTTTTTTTTTGGTTGCAAATTCATCTTTTGCTTCACTTATTTTTGAAACTTAAAGATCATGCTAGCCATTTCACAGGCAGTAAACATGATTTAATAAACGTTGAAACTGATTATGGACAGATTGAAATATCTCTTATTATCTACATACAAAGTACTTTTGTATGAAATCAAATGCTAAAATTTGAGTATCCTACAGCATATCTGACATTCGTGGCAAACCGAACCCCTTAAAAATCTTTAGAGCACTTTGAGAATTTTTAATCCGACCCGCAGCTGTAAACATAACCGTTATCAGCTTCCCTTTGCTTCAATAAAACATATATGTATATCTGGGAGCTACAGTCAGAAAGCAGTTGCCTTGTAGATTAGAAAAATGGTTGAAATCATCAAAACAAACACTTTAAACTTATGTTTCTGGTTTGAATGGAGCGAAGCCTTCAAGCCGGTTCAGGCAGGAACCAACGAGTGACAAATCCCAAAGTGCCGGATGTGTCAATCAGCAGAACCGGCTGTAAATGACAGTGAGGTAAGGTGTGCTCACGTTGCTTTTACCTGCGGTGAGACATTCATGGGGTTGGGGTGGATCTCCGATCCATTCGTTTGTGTCTCGGACCTTGAATCAGACCTCTTCAACAGATGGGCCGTGTTCACCGTGCTGGCGTCTTTCTTTGCCACGGGAGGCTGTGTGATGCACAAACATAGTGAAGTTAAAAAAAAACAGGCATTTACTTTACATCCACAACAATGAGGACCCCAGGAAATGAAGCATAATCTATGAGCAGCATTTGTTCGTTCCGATAAAAGCAGGAGAAAACTGGCAACTTAAAGAAAGAAGCAGTGAAATAATTGTTTGTTTGTTTTGGGCTTGGTGACGACATGCAATGATGATGATGATGCTGCAGCAGGGAAATAACTTTTTTTATTAAAGACATAACTTCAAATGGGTGCAAACAAAATCATAAAATAAATCCATAACATAAAATTCAACATGTAACAAAAGGACCATGTAATCGGGTCGTCATGGTGCCATGTCCAGCCAGGCGGGGTGGATCCAGTAGGCGATGATGATGATGATGATGATTACGGATAATTAATATATTCATCTGTCTACCTCGTGACGCGTTCCCTCCTCGGGAAGCTTCTCCTCGACGGGAGATTTGTCCTGCGAGCCCATCAGGCGAGCCGAGTAGAATCTGGAGGTCTCTTCAAAGTCCTCCCGGCCAACCTCCGGCTGCTGCTCCCTTTGTCCCAGTCCCGATATTCCCTTAGAGAAGTCCTCCAAGCCAGGGTGGAGGTCCATGATGACGGTGAAGTCGACCTCGGCTTCCAGGCTGGACGTGGAGCTGACCGTCATGCTGGAGCACTTGCGTTCGATGCCCAGGTGAGTTTCCCTCATGCAGGCCACCGTGTCCCGCTCCTGCTCGTCCTCCGAGGTGAAGCTCGTCTGGGGCTTCCTGTCCCCCGAGTCCTTCTGGGGTCGGTAGAGACACAGGATCCGTACTTAATGAACTGAAGCCGGAGAGATGATGACAGTGGCATGGAATGGGAAGCATCATCCTGCTGTTTGAAGGCGGCGTGCTTGGTGAGGAATTCTAGCATAGAGCGCTACACACTCCTGTACAAACAGACCTAAATGTAATAAGGCAAGCGCACAATAGAAATAATAATAAAAAAAAATATTGAAGTAATCGTAATGATGGCATTTAGCCCAAAACCTTTAAAGCCTCGCTGCCACTTTAACAGCCTCTGAAATGAAAGAACAATTTGGCTGAACCGATCTGTGACAAGGGGTAAGAGGCAAAACAGCTCCAGCTTTAAGGCGTCAAAAGCCAAAACGTCACATTGCCACGCGAGTCGGAGTGACGCTCCCGAGGCGGTCGATTTGAAGCCACGCCCCTTACATTAGTCACGCTTATAACCGCTAAACGGATAACAACAGCACAAACTACATCCCACGAGCGACAGTCAAAGATGTGTTTACAGCACCCAATTAAAAGTCTGATCATGGTGATGGATAAGGGAAAAAAACAATCATTCATCATCTATATATGAGGTGAAGCGGCGCAGTCAGACAGGAGGCATGCAAGTTTACCAACGCGGGATGCAGAGAGGAAAGAAGGACGATGGGCGGAGCATATGAAGGTGGATTTATATACGCCTTAATAACCTTGAAATCAGGAAAAGACTCTTCATAAATGGCAGGAGTGGAGACAGGCTCCTGCAGGGGGGGAAGGAGCAGAGGAAAGGGCACAGAGAGCATGTGAAGGTTAGCGCTAAGCAGCTAGCTGAGCCGACCGGTGGACCAGCAGAACACAGACAGAAACATCACCCTACAGAGCCGGAGCTGCTTAGAGAGAGTTTCAAATCGAAAGAGCGCCACATATTTCAAAGTAGCTCATCATTTTGAGTTTTTCAACGTCTGCAATGACTCAAACCCAAGTTTAGGCGAGACGTTCAACCCAGAGCTGAACAAAAAGCCGGTGGGGTCAATCTGGATCCAGTCGTTTTTCTCGGATGGATTCGGACGTACGATTCAAGCAAAACTTAACAATGGCATATAGCACAGGAAATGCAGTTTAAAGAACGGAACAGAGGTGGGCTTCCTGCAACATCTAGAGACAGGTTCATTTGTTAGAACTGGCGGATGCGTTGCAAAAGAATCATGCGGTATGTATGTATGTATAATGAGCAGGTTTTCAGCAGAGCAGCAGCCACTCATTGACCAGCTGAGAAAGTGCTGCAACACAATGCACCGTGAATCTCAATAAGGGACTGCTGTCAAATGATGGTTTTGCATGTCCAATAAAAGGGGTCGTGGTGTATTTCACAGCCCGTCAATGTGACAATGCGAGTTGGAACACTTAGTTTGAGGAGCGATATATATATATATATATTTCAGCTCTCTGTGTTCAATTTGATTTTGAATTGATTGTCAACGGCCGGCGAGAGCTACACAAAGCCTCTACTCATGCCTTATTAATCAAATATATGCAAGAGCTTGATTCGGATGGAAAAAGGTGGGGAAATTATGAAAGCCGTCGTGTCTGTTCGCCTCAGATCCCTTTCATTGCAGCGGCACACCGCGAGCAATCTCCTAATGACACCGCCGGTGAAATGAAAGCAGCAAATCTGACTGTGTCAGGCACTGAGCTGTGGCGTCTGGATGCTCGCTACTCGCCGAGGTTCCACCGTAGGAGGAGGAGCTAGAGCGTTCGGAACACTCGTTACCTTTGTGTTACATGTTGCCCCCGAAACAAATTCCTAGTCTGTGAAACCTCATTGACAATAAAGTTATTCTTATTCTGATTCTGATCTCCGCCAAAGACGTTACGATCTTGCCGGCGTTTATCTGTCTGTCCGTTAGCAACATAACTCAAAGTGTTACAGACGGATCTTGAGGAAAATTCCAGGAAATGTTGGGAATGCTACCAGGAACAGATGATTACATTTTGCCGATGATCTAGAAGAGATCCTGGATTCTGGATCACTTTGAAATTTTCAATAACAATGCAGTAAATGGAGTTTCAAAACTTCCTTCCTCAAACGTTCCTCAATATCTCGGTTGATTATTGACCGATGTTTATGGAATTTGATAAAATCATGTAGGGTGGGGACCTCTATCCTACCACCGAATTTCATCCAGATCGGATTCAGATTGCAGATATTATCGAGATATTTTGACAAATGGGGGTACACTTGCGTTTGGGCCTACTGTACATTTAGTATTAGAGGTGCTTGGCGGAGGTCTGAGCTCTCTGAGTGCTTTTCTAGTCTCTAAAAATGTTGGGAGATAATAGATGTCTGCAACAAACTAATAGATGGCAGAGCAATTTACCGTCTCTTTTTTCCTAGAGTGATTACGTTTCTAATATTAGTACGCAATAACTGATTTGTTTGGTATTCCCACTTTAAATACTTTAAATCGAGACGTGCAATACTCATCAGAGCGATGATAATATGAAAGCCTTCCTTTCCATGGCGAGGCAGGGATGAACGTGAGCCGGAAAGAAATTTGAGGCTCACAAGTTGAAGGAGAGAAGACAAACCGGCGAAACGATGGATTGACACCTCTCAGTTTTAGAGTTTTTCACAGCCAGAGGTGACCCCGTACAGATTTGCCAGAAAAATGCGGTGCATGTTGAAGACAATGGGAAGGGAATAAAGTGGAACGCCACATGGAAAATTGTCCAAACATTCAACACATGTTCAAGTCACTGAAAACGTAGGAAAAACAAAGAAACATGGCGTGCGTGTCTGTCTGAAGCTCATGCGATGGTTTATTTCCACTGAGTGAATAGCAGAGTTCAAGCACAGTTACCGAGTGTCTCTTCTTTGCCGCCTCCAGGCTCGGATCTCTGCCAGCATTTCGGCTGTTCCGCAATATTAGTCCAGACTCCCTGGCCTTCTGTGTTTTCACTGGCGGCGCCGGGGGGGCCATTTTGGGAAGCACTGAAATCTTTGAGCCAATAGACCGACTCTCTTTAGATCTCCCGGGCTCATAGTTGTCATCTGGAGGATCTCCAAACGTTGGATGGAAGGTGGAGGCGTCGGCCCAGTTCAGGTCCGAGGGTCCCTCAGGCGAGCCCACAGACCAGCGGTACTCTCTCCTCGTGGCCCACGTGGATTCGTCATGCCCTGTGCCGTCCCTTTCATCCTTGTACGCGACGCTCCTTGATCTCTCCGGCTTGAGAGGCACGATCCTTGTGATTTCCGACTGGTAGCTGCAGCCGGATAGTCGGTTCAGAGAAGTCGTCTGGGCTCTCTCCCCAAAGAAACTGTCGACGTCCTCTCCCCCGGAGCTACTGACCTTCCTCTCGTGTGTCCTGACCTGTCGGAGTTTCACCTCAGCTAGCTCCTTGTTGTCGATGAGCCCCTTCCCACGCACCTTCGTCACACATTCCGCTTTAACGCCTGCTAATGAGCTACCATGCTGCGTCTTTGCCGGTCCATTTATTGCACCGAAATCGACGTCTGCTGGCCCAACCTGAGCGACTTTTCTCTTTGCCTGCTCTGTTTCTTGACTTGAGGCATCCTTGCTGTTTCCTCCTGATGCGTCTTCCTGATTTTTGGCATCAGAGGCCTTGATAGTCTGATCTTGAGCCCGATCGCCTTTCTTCAACGCCACCGGGGGCGATTCGTAATGATTTCTCTTTGAAGAGCTCCCTTCTGCGTTGTCGTCTGAATCTGAGTCCTCATTTTCTTCTCCGGTGGAATCGCTGTCTCCTTTCCTGCAGATGAGCTCGGAAGTCATTCCCAGGTTGAGGCTCTGGGGTCTCCTCTTTTTTCGGGCTTTAGAAGCTTTGCGTTCCTTGAACTGCTGCAAGCCCGAGGCAACATCGCTGCTTGCCTCAGGGTCTGAGACTTCAGGTGGTTTACTTTGAGAGTTGTCTTGAAACACGTCTTCGTTCTCCAATAATTGAATCACAAAACGACTTTTGCTCGTTGGCAGAGGCTCAGAGCCTACGTCCGCCTCTCGCGACAATTTTGCTGATGGGAATCCATCAATATGGCTTTTCCTTTCTTTCCTGTCATACCCTGTTACCTCTTTATGTATTATCTGGGTAATGTCTATTTCTTTGTCCAGCTGCTTGCTCTCTCTCGGGGAATCAGATGTGGAAGATTGGTTCCTTTCTTCTGCCTTCCAGTCTTGGTCCTGCTGATCTGTCTCTTGTTTTTCAATCAATACCCACTCTTCAGAGTCCTACATGTTGGTATGGATTAAACAGAGTTAGACATGGCAAGCATAACCAAGCAAATAAGACCATTTGAAGGTAACTTCGTCATCCGGGTGCGGAAGGAACCGAACCTATCTGAAGGCTACAATCGCAAAAAGATGAATCAGCAAAATGCGACCGAAGCTTAAGAGCTTTCACGATTTGGCATAAAGAAATTCTTGGCACCTCTAAGCCATCAAGGGAAAGATTTACAACTGACAATTGCTCCTCAAGTGTCTCTCAATGTGTCGATCTCATGAAAACATCTCGACACGAATCTCATTATGATGTTTATTTCTGTGCTGCTTGTCACTCGTGCCTCCAGCAGCGATGAGATATTGCCGGGATTATCACGGTGCGCCAGACGCAGGCAGGATGCACCTCATTATGTGCATCTTAAATTAAATGGCAGGTTTTTAGGCTTGCTTCTGCGAGCAGCAGCGTCTTTGCACGGGAGGGAGGTGCGTTTGTTTGAGCAGCCCGTAAGAAGTTAGATTCAAGAGACACCTCCATTAATTCACAGCCGTGTTATTATAGCACATCTTCAGACAATGAAAGGAGCAAACGCCGTCTGCAAAGCCAGTGCCTCCGTTTTCTCTCGTCAAATAGCAAAAACAAAAACACACAAAAAAGAGGAATTTAATGCAACAGTGGCCAGAAGGAGAACATCGGCGCTCCTCCCACCCAAACCCAAACGCCCCTTTACTCACAGCCTTCTTCTCTGGCGTGCCCGTCGGGGAGGTGACTGACAGACGCTTCTCGCGGTTCATCAGCTTGCTGTTGGGCTCCCGCAGGGTTCTCTTCAACTCGTTGATGCTGGCCTGATGCTTCAGCAAGAAGTCCTGCGACTTGTCGTGAAACTGAAGGAGGGACGATACGAGGAAGGACAAAAAAGCACGGAGAGGTGAGAAGAGGGAAGCCACCGGCAGGACGGCGACGTCACGGCGGAGGCAGTGTTCACATTTAGTCATCTGATATGCATGAGTCCCCGGGATGTGCGGATGATACTTGATGCACACAGGCGGAGATGAGATGTGAACCGCTAAACACTCGTATTAACGAGAGGATTTCCTAGTGTTTGGCTCCTCGGCGCCGCCGCCGAAGCTCCCAGCAAACAAAAGCAATTCTCCTTACAGCTGAATGAATAATAAAAAATAAAAAAAAACGAACACCAAGAGATAATGAAGAAATGAGTACGGAGCATCTGGTATCCTTGTCAGCTAATTAAAATGTGGCTGTTATTTACTGTGTCTGGGAAGATGATGGAAAATAACTTTGCTCGTTTAGTCTTCCGTTTTCTGCCACTTCACATTTGCATTATTGCATTTCAGGGCGTTTCGCTTGACTCTACAGAGATTACAGCAGTTAGTTAGTTAAGAGTCACTTTAGACATCAGGACAAGTTCATAAAAAAAATCATGGTGAACTGAGAACAATGTCCGGATGTATGAATTAAAATCTTCCGCCGGAAGCATTCCTAATATTAATACCATTTTTTAATCTCTTCAGATTGATTCAGGACAGATTATTCAGCATCCCTTTCGTGTAAAGTATTATCTGAAGTAAATTAAAAGGAAGATAAACCTGTTGTGAACTTAATTAGGGGGGAAACAAGGCAGCCAATAAAGATACTGTCTTTCTTTCTATGGATTATTCTTCGTTGGCTGTTATGTTAAAGCGGCCCTTCGTTATTGTCTTTATCTGATTTGGCGAGTGGGTTCGATGCCCAGATTAGAGAGAAGATGCAATGCAATATATATTATATATAACCTTATAATAATGTCCTGGTGTTTCTGTCGCAGGTGTAGTGACAGGCAGAAGACTGGAAGGCTGGAGCCGCTTGTTTGTGACCACGTCAAGACAAATTGGGATAAAACTGGAAAATGCAGAATGCAGAAAACTGGAGAATTATCAGCATGGCTGCTCTTATCAATTATGAAAACAAGACAAACTGTCTTTTTAGATGTTTTTCAAATGTTCTCAGGGCTCAATGCATCGTAAAAGTTATTCAGCACCAGTCCCTGCCTGCCAAATGCTTCCTGTGATGCATATCTATAATAAGAAGTCCGGACACAGCCAAAGACGCCTTTGTTTGATGACGTAATGCTTTTTCTTTGGGGGGGGGGGGACAAACAGGGACAATTAGATGGATATAGTTAAATAAATGATAATAATAAATGAATGATGAATGGACAGCGACAGGTATACAGACAGACAGCGACCAAATCGCCAGACACCAAATACCTCCTGTTTACTGTCAGCTGGCGACCCAGCCTCCTCCTTGATGACAGCAAGAGTAAAAAAAAAAAAAAAGGAAACGCTTGTTAGCGACGGAGAACAGAACTTGAGATTCTCAGCAAAATGAGTGAGGGTTAAAAAGTGTCAGCAGGATTCATAATCAGTGCAGTGTGAGCGTATAAGCCTGCGTGAATAGGGGCATAGGAGAGGAGTTAGTGAACATTAAATCCACCCCATTATGCCCCTACTGGATAAGGCGAAATGTACTTCAGCACCCTTTTAGTCCACGCTATCTCCATGCACCGTGGCTTGCGATGCTTTAAAGTTGACTAAAACTGCATTTGAAACTTTCATTATTCTGGAAGAATGAACTTAAGACCAATGGGAAAGCGTAACTACCACAATCTCTTGCTTTCTGCTCGGAGAGACGCTGCCGTCGTAGTCATAGTCCTGCTCCGTCTTATGGTCCTGCTCGTGGTCCTTGTCCTCCTCGTCCTGCTCCAAACTGGGCTCCTGCTCCTGCTCCTGCTCATCCATAGAGGGGCTGTGGAGGCGGCGCTGATCACTAAGGTTGCGGTGCAATAGACCGTCGTGGTTCTCACACATGGCTGATGCCGGCCTCGAGAACTCTGCTGGCAATGAGAGTTGAATTGTTACGTGAGAAAAGTCTGACTTCCATCGATTGGGCTGCTACCTATAGGGATCAAGATCATTTCTTGATTGTGGACGATTTAGTTTGTTCCAACCTTGCCTAATATCTAACAGCTTCCATTGGTGCATGCAAGTAAAATTACCAGTATGTAATGAAAATTAACTTTCCTGGAGACTAATGTCTGCTTATAGTCACATTACAGACTATATTTTATGAGTCATAAATACTTCACTATCAGGGCAGGCAAGAGATTGCATCCCTCTGCCCAGGCACAACAGCCGCTATTAATTAAATTAAAACCTAATCTAAATTCCAACAAGACACAAGCACCACCTGTTATATTTGTGTAATCTGACATCCTTCTAACTTTTGGACAGACCAAGACTAAATGCTTGTTTCCTGTTTCAAGGTTTTATACGAAGCTAAATGAGCTATCTGCTATCTTCACCTGACTCTTTGACAAGAAAGAAAAAAGCTGTCCTGCTATTCCTTCCGACATCCATCTCCTAACTGCATTGTTGAAACTGACAGATCTATTGGCTCTCACCTCCATCCAGGCTCCGGGACAGCAGGTACCGCTTGCTGGTTGAACGCTCAAAGTGCGGAGCGGGCCGGTCTATGAGAGCGCTTGCCTGTCTGGTCTGAGCCTGCGTCCTTCCGCTATATCGAAACTTTGACCCCATCACCAGGAAGCCCTTAGGAGGCGGCTCTGGAGATACGAGCCTGTAAAAGACAAGAATGGCGCTCCAAATATTTGTTTACAGCCATGAATACTAGTACTGCAATCATTTTTCATTATGCGCTCTCCAAATATGCTCTGTACCTGCTTGCAAAGGCAGCTATATGGAGCGTCACTTCAAGCTAAAGCTGAATCCTCTTTTAACATATAACATACAATACGTCAGGAGTCCATCGACAGGAAAGTAGCTTGAGCCGAAGAGGGTACTGTATCTTCAAGAAACTCTATTTTTAACTGAGGGTGGCCGCAAAGGAAGAAGTTGTGCACCTGAGAACTATGCCTTTGCATCGGCTCTGCCTATGCATCGGCTCCGCCTAAGCATCGGCCCCGCCTATGCATCGGCCCCGCCTTTGCATCGACTGAGCCTTAAGTGGCCAACTTCGGACAATGAGAACAGATTAATCCTTACCGGAAGAAGGTGTGATGCTCAATGCAGACTTTCCACAGCTTCTTGGCAGCTCGGTGGTTCGGAAGCTTAAAGCCGATTGTACTTTCAAACTGCTCATACTGGAAGGAAGAGAGGATAAAGAGATGGAGAGAAATGCGAGGAGTGGGGCAGGAGATAGGGCACCGGGTGCTTTTATGTTGTATTTCCCAAAGACCATGTCAGTTTAGGGGCAACACATAGTATTAAAATGAATACCTAATCCAACTGACTACTTTGCACTTGCATAAACACTCCCTTCTCAAGCTAAAGCACACTTGGATCATGGGATGTCGAGTGTCAGGCAAGAGCAGCTGAAAGCAGGGGATGATACTAATTATCAGACATTGGGAGGAAAAGGCTGTGAAACTATTTCACGACTCTATATTTACACTCTTTGCCCCTCTATTCTTTTGGCGGCTGCAGCTGCAGCAGTTCAGTTAAAGGGCCTATTTATTTGGCTCAACCACAGGCTCACTGTGCAGCTCTGTCACTTGACGGGTTCTGGCCCAGACGCCACGCTGAGGATAAGAGCGGAGGATAAGCTGGACTGCATAACGAGGAACCTCCTCACGCAGAGGAACAAATGTCAACAAAAAGACTTTTGCAGCCATCTGCTCAACACAACTGACCTCACATTTACTTCTGCAATGCTTTCTCCAGCAACAGCTGTAAGGAAGTGTCAGCCGAAGACTTCATGACTCAATGAGAACTGCAAGATGTGCACATTTCTTTTAAACGGAGCAATCCCGTGCATACTCTTTCCAAGTATGGGACCAGCACCTAAACCACTTGAGTACCCCCCCCCCCCCATTTCCTGTCCCCCAAGGCCAGATAGCATGAATGAACATTGCTTTGAAATCATAACAAAAATCTAAATTGAGAAAGATTCTGAAATAAATAATAATATACTGTTTCTATGGAACGTTACCTCTCCAGGTCGTATTTTGATGTAAAAGTTGCTTCTCTTATAGGAGATCTTGAGGATCTTTGGCCAGGCGAACCGGTTGATCCTCAGCCTGTCACGGTAAATGAGCAGACCGTTGGCACAAACGCCCAACATAATTTCAATCCCTTCAGAATCCTGCAGTGGACAGGGACGGGGCGGGCATTAGTAAAACGCAACACCGTGTCCACCCTTGAGAACTGCTTGCCTTTAAATTGACCGCCGACCTTAGCGTGATGGAGATCCACCCCATACATGGAAAGCTTCTTTGCATTCTCCAAGAAGTTAATTTCAGCCTCTGCTGGCGTCAATCCCCTGTGGGCAGAATCATGACAATATCTCAGCAACATCAGCAACAGGTCACAATAAATAATAAACCCATAATCCTGCACAGTTGGGGGGGGGGCGATTATCATAACGAGGTCCTTGACAACTCTAAATGTCTCCCATTTATCCTCTCCTGCATCTCATTAGGATGTATGCCAAAAAGAATCAGCAGCAGGATTTAGCATTGGCAAGACTAGCACTGTGCACGTCTCAGCGACAGATGGCAATGTGACGGCGTCCGCCAACCCCACGCGGGACCGGGTGTCTCAGCGTAGAGGAATCTCGCCGGGCCCCATTATCCTAAGGGATTTGTAGTCAAATAATATCTGATTCAAGCAACGGCGTGTCAAGTACTTGTAATTCCGATGGAGCTCCATCACCCTCTCCTCCAGCTCGCGAGTCTGATTTGGCGCAAAGCGGAACTCGCTGATGTAGTCGGGGCCGTGGTCGTCCTGGTCGTAGTCTCCCAGCTCGGCTTGAACGGTGTAGGAGCCCAGGAGGGCGTGGGTGACGAACGAGCACGGCAGCCGACCTGACAGCATGTCATCCCTCAGCTGAAGACACAGGTAGTATCTGCAAGACGAGACAAAGGGGGGGGGGGGGGGGCGTGTTGACAGTCAAACGAGCCAGAGACGATGCAAGCTGCAACAGGTATTCAGCATAGTTAATCCATGGCAGTTAATAGCATTCCAGGTCTAATCCTCAGACAAGAGAGAGGAATTTGGGTTTGCTTTGACACCCGGGGGGCAAACACGGCGTGAAAACTGATATAAATATGTTGTGTAAATACCTACATTTGCAAGAAAGGAGGCGAGCTGATTAACAGGGGAACTCTACCTGGTGATATCCTCAGTGAGCTGCGACGGGTCTGGAGGGTAGAACTTCACAGCGAAGACAAAGTGCCACGGAGAGTCTGAGGAGACGTTCCAGTGAGAGTAGGGAGGTTAAGCGGCATGTCGGTTGAGGAAATGTGCGCAATAGTGTAAAAAAGCTGTCCAGCAGATGAATGCAGACCTTCGTAATTTTAGCAACTCAAACATTTCTGATTCCAGCTACTTGGACAAGACACTCACTGCGCATCTGTTTCTTGATCTCCTTGGAGGGGTCCAACCAGTTCTGTAAGACAGAAGACGAGATAAAGTCACACGGAGGGGGTGGACTGGAATCGAGGCCGGCGCGAAATCGTTCAATCAGTCACATTTCAATCTAATTTCCATCAGTGTTTCTAATGGAAGCGTTTCCACATGGTTAAATAACAGAGAGCGCAGACCTCCGCCAAGCAGCTCAGTCCCTCTATATTATGATTTACACCAAAACATATTGTACATTTATTTTATCTATATTTTTAGATTCCTTAACCATGAAAACAAACCTTTAGCAACTGGATTCACATTGATATCATTTTCAATTTAGATGTTATTCACAAAAAACACACTTTCAGTAATGGCGGTTTCTTCTGGATCTATAGATCCAGAGCTTTTGAAGCTACAACAAATCCGTTTGTCCACTACTAATTCCACAGCGTCATGGTAAAGGCAGCAGAAACAGAAATTATTGAAAGGGTCCAAAAACAAAATAGTTTACCCCAGATTTCAACTGGATCTGTTTCCTCAGGTATTAAAGACAGAACAAATCCGTCAGACAGACAGACAAATAAACGCCGGCAAAATCAGAGCCTCCTTGTTGGAGGTATTAAAAGCCACATTGTGACTGCAGGAAAAGTCAGACGATCACCATCTTGGAGTCAGCATCTGGTTCACCCGGCGTCTGCTGCTGAATCTCATTAAAACA
Organism: Brachionichthys hirsutus; assembly: GCF_040956055.1. Taxonomy (NCBI): domain Eukaryota; kingdom Metazoa; phylum Chordata; class Actinopteri; order Lophiiformes; family Brachionichthyidae; genus Brachionichthys; species Brachionichthys hirsutus. The sequence goes on along the minus strand of NC_090904.1, from coordinate 10,835,698 downwards.
AACCAGCATAAGTATATAAGCAGCGAAGCAAGTTACTCCCTCACAGTAAAGGTAATTCATATACAGTAATGCATTGCTTTGATACTAACGTCGTTTTAGATACTAAAGGCGCCTGTGATGCAGAGGGATGATAGCGATCGATGCGGACCTGACTACCACACACACACACACACACACACTGCTTATTAATGCGGATCGTCTTCGTGGGTCGCATTTAAATCAGGCGCATTAGAGGCTGATACTGCTCAGTGCAATCCCGAGGCCATGTTGGGCAAACTGCAGCCATCTCTAAGCAATTACAATTGCGTCTTCAAGCACACACATATTCCTCCTGTGTTTAATCAGGTGGCTAAAGACGTTAATGCGCCACAGGCATTTCGTCGTCCCACTGAATCTATCTCGCGTGAGACAAGGCCAAAGAGCACGCAATTCAGTAACGCGCTCTCTCCTCCCCTTTGCTTTCCGGTGCAGGAAAAGAAGCACAAACTTTTAATCACTGACTGTTAAACGCTTTGCAACTTTCATTCCTAAAGCGATCGCGTGTAAGACAAAAAGTTCTTCCAAAAGGTTACATTTATACCCTTGTGCCCCCCCCCCCCCCCCCCCCCGGCCAAGGCAAAGAAAGGGCATTTGAAATTATATTTCAATTCTCAGTCTAATTTGCGTTGGCAATCTTTCGCTAAGCCACGCAGTTGGCTCCTGTCATGTTCCTCCATGCTGTATAAAACCTGTTTAAGATGATGATGATGATGATGATGATGATGATGACTGCATGCTATTCTCAAGATGTCAAAAGAGGCTTAGTGTTGTCATCCTTCCTGTCTTCAATAGGAAACAGTTTGCGCCCTCGCCTGTTGAAATGAAGGTCCTGGCCTGAGGGAGGATTACACCCATTCGAAATGCCACAATAAGCCTCCCACGAAGGGTTAACTCTTGAGCGCTGATAGCTGGGAAGTATAAGCTCGGGGTCAGGATGGAAGGATTTCAGACTTTCTTCTCAAAATGTCAACATGATCCGTGTTCTAATTTAAGTGCATTCTGTATGGGAAGGAGAAACAATCACACCTCAGCTGACAGCTCCTCAAAAAAAATCTGGTTAAAAGCAAATTGTTTCAGGCGGCCCAATTTGGAGACGTCTGTCTGATGATGATGATGATGCAGGACTGTCAACACTTCTTACCAAGCATTGGGGTTTTTTTTTCTCATCACTGACTTCAAGATATGATTGCACGACTAGACAGACTAGACTTAGGCTTAGTCTGCCCTGCCCCCCCCCCCCCCCCCCGTCACATTTCCAGTCACTTTTTGTTCAGATTCAAACAGAGCCTGAACATTTTTTGGTTTCCCATTTATACCTTCTGCAGGTCCGCGTCGGCAAATGTCAGGCCAAAATAGTCCTTCTCCAGCAAGTTGAGATGCTCGCACACCATGTCCATCAGGGTCTGTCCTTTGGAGTGCTTCTGTAAAGACATAGAGGACAAAGCGGCGGCGAAAAGGTCAACATCAGTGAAGAAGAAAGCAGATTCTCTGCCACATGTCAAAATGCAATGTGGTCGAGAGTGCCTGATAAATGGTGTTTATTAGTTTCAAGTCGCCATCGACACCAGAACACATTAAAGAGCTGTGCTTGTAGAGATCCCTTTCTTGTTCTGTGGTTCTGCCCAGAGATTGCATCTATTGACGGGAGTTCAAGACGAGCACTTCAGGAACGCTTCTTTTCACACTCGAGTGACAGGTTCATTTTCTCTCATATATTTGTACTTCACTATTCAGGATGATGGATTCTTAGCACTGAAGGAACCTTTTTGTTCAATTTGTCTGATCGGTAAAATCTTTATTATACAGCTACGTGTCCCAAAATAGACAGGCAGGAAAGAAATCATGCCAAGTAAGGAAAAAACTGACTTTGAAGTAACGCCATCATTATTGGTTTGGAAATTCCACCTAAAAAGGGATGTTTTTTGTTGGAATCATGAGATTTATCATAATCTACAATGAATACCTTGGCGATGACTTACAGCGCTGACATCTGAAATCAAGGGAATCTAAAAATCACTGCAACTCATCCCCCGGGGGGGGGGGGTTATTCGTGACTCCTACTCAACAGCATGCAGCTCAAACAAAAGCATCAGAACCACAGAACACAGTTCAGTTTTTTCCTTTCTATGAAACCTGGTTCTCTAATATAATTTCTGCAATCACCGAGGGCCAATCGCTAATCAGCATAAGCCAACTGGACTTCCTGCATTTTCTTCTTTTAAGAACTTCCACACTAAAAGCCACATTCACCGGTTATTAACCAAATTATTGCTCAAACCTTTCACTCTCATTAAATTTCATTGGTTCATGCATGGACTCGAACAACAGTGAATTAGGTAAATGGTGATGCCTTCAGTAACACTCAACTGCACATCCACATTATTAAACTCACCAACGAACACATGGCGCTTCCTCCCCTGGGGCTGACTTTGTGAGGCAACAGGGAGATGGAGTAGGCAGTTGCCAAGGAAACAGATACAGTATTATCCTTCTGCTGCCTTATTTCTTAATGTCTCAGGGCAACGACTTGAAAAGCAGCTTTGCTCTTTCCGTTTTATGAGTAACAGGTGGCGCAGTCCTTGAACGCACCATTGTCGACGTTTGGCTGTATATATATATATATATGAAATCTAGCAGTTATTTGAACAAATCGTAGTATGGGATTGGATTTGAGTTTTATTTTGGATAAATTAAATACTCACATTTAGTGAGCTCAATTTCACCAGCGTCTAAAAGCACAGCGTTTGCACCCAAGTTAGGTGAGGGGGGAGAGCGGTTGAGGAAAATCGGCAAGGGCATGGCTCCTCCTCTCCTCCCCGGGGATCACAGGGAAGCTCAGCTGTGCATCCATGACAAGAGACTTAATTAATCCATGAATGTGGCACCTCCTGGGAGAGCACTGCTAAAGTGCGGCCTGTCATCCTTCAAAGCTGTGATTACCATGTTCTGGAAACATGAGGGAGGTTCGGGTACGACAGGCATGAAGTTCCACACCGGCAATTAAAGACAGGAAGCCGGAGCAAGCCTGCCGATGACTGTGAGGTCTAAGGGTTCTCACCGAAGTGCAATTAAAAAAAAAAAAAAAACACGGGCTCACAAGAACCTGCTTTGTGCATCCGTGTCTGAATGGCAGCTCTGCCAGGGCATCCACATATTCAGGACGAGCACTTGAGACAAAAAAGGCTTTCATAACTGCGATGCGAACTCGTGTTGCGGTGTAGAAAATGCCCAGGGGTATTACAGAACGCTTTCACAGCGCTGAGATAGAGGTGGACGCACGCCCAGCATTAAAAGTGCACTTCCCCAGCACTAAACACACACAAGGTTTCATGCAGAGTGCATCAGGCACTGTGCACAAGTACCCTAAGGCTAGCCTCATGATAACATTGCCCTTTCATTTTCTTCTTGGCTGCACCTGGCTTGCCACCATGTAATAACTTTAGATTTTCCCAGCAACCCATTAGCTGTCTGAGCTGATGGCTTCCACTGACCTTATTTTTCTTTTTTTTCTGGACTCCGAGTATCCAATGAGACTTTTCTTATATCAGCAAGAGGAAATATATTTCCCATCATGAGGCAGCCCTAGATGGGAAATGTCTCCGCCTCTGACCTTTGCTGACTTGTTCGGGCACACAGACCAGTTTTATTATCACAGAATCAAATAGCAAGCCAAAAGGGATTCCCTGCGATATAAGGCAGCATGGTGGCGCTGCCTCCGCCTCGCAGCTGGAAGATCCTGGGATCAAATCCATTTGAGGAAGTGGGATGTTTCTGGAAGTTGGCATGTTGTCCCGATTGGTTCTCTCCAGATCTCTCCTTATTGAAAAATACGCATGAAATGAAATGAGCAAAACTCATCTGACTGGGTAAAGCCGTAGTGACGACATTGTGATATTCTACTCGACAGCATTTAGAGTTTATTTCTATCTTTTCAACACAGTGCATCCCCATTTGGTTAGAACTGACATAAGCAAACACAGCATCAGTCAGAGTTCTCGAAGCTGAATATGAGATGAATGGCGAGTTTGCAGCCTTGAATTTTGAATAAGAGCAAAGCAGCAAGGATTGCTCTTGTTGCGCGGAGTCGCGTGCAGGTACGGTACGTCTGCCACTGATGTATTGTAGGGAGGAAATAGTAAAAATGGTCCAACGAAAGACGAGATTGAGTTGCATTGGATCCGGAGCTTTAATAGTGGTCAAAATTTGGGACTGGCTGCGATTTCGGAAGCAGAAAGTCACACAGGGTTATTGTGTAATACACTAAAAGCCAGATTTCACCAGGGATGGCTCAATGACATCATGTCTGTGACACAGTTTCGTTCTATTCTCCAGAAGAACCCCCCCCCCCCCCCCCCATAATCAAGTTGGACTGATTTTACCATGGGTAAGTAGGCCATGTGTGATCCACCAGGAAACAAGCACTGGGGAACATTTTATTTCTTGTATCTCATTTCCTGTTCAGTTTTCATTGAGCAGCTTTTAATGAGATGAATATTCTCATACTGGCCGTTTTGTTCTGCAAGACATTATCACCTTGCACCCCTTTTAGGTTTTCCTGCTGAAAGCAGGATTCTAAAGCACAAATATCAGCCTTTTTTTCTTTTAGGACTTACTGTCGCTTTTAACTCACTGCCCCCCCCCCCCCCCTGGTGAGCTCTCAGCATGGCGCCCTGTCTTTGATTCTCTTCTCTCTCTTTTTTGCATATTTTATCTACAAAGTACAACACACACACGTACAACTGCCAACAAAGGAAAATGAAACAGAAAGGATATTAAGAACATTGTTTTTCAATGGATTGCTTCAACAACATCAAAGCTTATTCCAGAAAGCGTGTCGCCATGAATTGCTTTCGGTCACGCGTACCTCAATGTCTTTCTCAAACTCGGTGGTGTCCAGCAGTGTCACTTTGAAGGGGCTGGTTTTAAGTCGTTTGGAGCCCTTCTGTGGAGATTTGAGGTTTTTGTTTGGGGACGTCTTCTCAGACACGTCATCTGTTTCTCGGTGTTCGTCGAGGTGTTTGAAGTTCTGTTCCTTAAAGCAGACAATGGAAAAGAGAAATCCGTGGGTTTAGTTCATCTGTCATCCATGGATCTAATATACACCTGTATTAGTATGACCTCCAATGGATTTAAGACATTTTAGTTGTGCACAAATTAGCATTATGGCTACAATAGCAGTGCTATATTACGTACTGCATGCCATCTATTCACACTAACCTGTTAATTCAATTACTGTAAAACAACGACGCTCTGCATTGACTCCCTCTTCTAATCTAGTGATGTTTCTGCTCGTACAAACATAACATATCATAAACTCTTCAGAATCTTGACAACTCAGCGAATGTGAAACTGTTATAATATTAAGAAGCAATAGACGAGCGTTCTGAGACATGAGCAAACCTGCAAGCAACATATTGCTTTGAGACACGAGCATAAATTTGAAATACGAACAACTTCCAGATGTTGGCGCTAAATGGCCAAGCGCTCCGAGCTCACTTCACACATTCAGTTTAGGTATTCACCACCTTCCGTACTCGTCTCCCGTGTTGTGTTTCCATTATTTACGTGATTTTGACTGTGAGTATTTGGCTTTCACTTTTATTTGGCTGTTGGAGCAAACCTAAGCATGACTTAGTCAGTAAGCAAAAAAGCGCACTTAAACTCACCTGTTTGGCCATCTTGTTGTCTGAAGCGGAGTCCTGCATGCTTGCTGCTGCCCCCTGTTGTCTGTGAGGACTCCTACCTTGCTCCTCTCTTCACCTCTGATTCAGGGTCTGTCTCTGTTGCTTCACGTAGCACAAACCTGCGAAGACACAAGAACACACAATTTAAATACAATTCACCTCCAAATGTCCAACCAGAAATGGTAATCCATGCCTTCTCTCAGAATTAACAGAGGCGAGTTCATAGATACTGTTGTAAAAAAAAAAACACACACAAATTCTTTCACCCCAAAACAATAACTGTACCAATAGCAGAATGAAACCTTCCTTACAGACTCTAAAAGCTGTGCTTTCTTAATAAAATAAAAATGTTTTTCACAGACATAAAACACATTCGTCTCAAGGACATTTACTTTAATTATAAAATCCATCTCCGAGCCAGATAATGATCATCTATTTAAGCAAGACAACTCCAGCAGCGAGGTGACGCTTATCAAAAAAAGAAAAACTTTATTGAATTAGCCATGATTGTGACTGTCAGTATTTAATCAATAGTTCATTCATTTGACTGCAAAATAAAAAAAAAGGGAATTCCTTTTTCCTCTTTTCTTTGTAGAGCTTTCCCAACATAGTCGATCGGACAAGACTTACTCCATGAAGGCTGGGTGCTATAATCAAATGACACAGTCATAAAACTCACATGAACATTACACTATCATCTCCTAACTACAAATGATCTTTTTTTTTTTTTTGCTTCCCCCCCCACGATGGATTTCTCATATGATTAAATCTGAATAACAGGTGGTGAACTGAAAATGAACATTTTGCTCTGTGATGGTGAGATGCAGAAATCTCACACTCACAACTCATAACATACTCTAGACGCTGTCGCTGAGATGTCCTGCTGTTAGAAGAACTTTGTATTCTCGGCTTTCTTCAAGTTACAAGGGAGGAGAGAGCTGCCCAACAAACGCCGGAACACAAGGTAGCTTTGGAATATAAATATTTGTGTTCTATTGTGGATTTTTCAATGGATCCTCAAGATAATGCTAACGTCCCTGAAACATGTTCGGCGATGAACTTTTATCAAAGGAAGACAAGGCTAATAGCATGCACTACAAAGCATGCTTGTTCAACGGAAACAAGACCGCAAGGGCTTTTTTGAAATGCTCCTTAGACAGGATGTTTGACTGTATTTGTACTGTAATACATGCTACTGTGTGACTGTACTTGTACTCTAACATTCTGTCTAATAAATGTATTCATCATCATCTTCAGCATAAAAGAATAAGGCCTATATAGTGCATTATCAAATCCCCCTGGGGCAAACTCGCACATAATCGAGTCTCGTAACCCCAATGAGCAGCGAATCACATCAACAGAATGCACCTGGGGGTTGTGGGCAATCTTTTCTAAGGCCGAGGGCGGAACACAACCGCTTCACGCTGCATGGTTCAGGGGCCGGTCACAGGCACACTCGTTGTGGATAAAGATGAGTCATGTCCTCTGCATTGCCATAACAACCATTCCATTATTCTAAATTACAGGGCTTAGAAGAAAATGAATTCCAAGCGGATACGACTGTTGGGAAAACTCCCAGACCAGAGACGGAAAACGCCACCAGGGATGGTGTTCTGATGGCAAAGGAAGCAAACGCTTAACGTCACCAAGCTATTCAGAGATCGCATGCGCAGTGGAACACCCCCCCCCCCCCCCCCCCCCGTGTGCATTACAGGTGTGTGTTTTAACATCCATCTGCCGTGCACAACACAATGCATTCATCTGTGTGAATCTACATCTGTCTCAGCCGACGATCTGAAAACTCCTCCACTGCAGCCACTTTCGCTCGCCGGCATCTGTGTTTTTCCCTTCTGTTCTGTGCACACAGTCGACTATGAAATATCCTAATCATACCCGAACCCAGTAGTTACTGTGGCCTTTAAGTGGACAGAAAAGATCCGAACAGCGCAGGACAGCCAGTGACAACAAAAGCCCTTGGAGGGTGGACACTTGTGTATGCGTGCAAACAACTGAGAAGGCAAACCACATTAGAGGAGCTAGTTTGTGCTAAATGGGATCCTTTATTCAGACATCGTCTCAGGAAGGATGATAACTTGGTAATTTAATATAAATTGATATCAAAGAGTGCAGCAGAAGAGCCCTTGAGGATGCATTAATTTCCTGGTACAGACCATTACGCTTCTGTCTACCCACCATCTGACATCTCGACAGCACACTGTGGGTTTTCTATGTTGTGCACTGTGTGCAGTTCTTTGACAATTTGATGCATGTCATCGAGAATAAGGATTCATTCATTTGCAGGGATGCAAGCATCTGTTCTTCCCTAGCAGGTGCAGCGTCTTCACTCGTCTCTCCTGTCGCTTTTCTCTTCATTGTCATCAGAGGTGAGCTTTAATCTTAGGCAAGCGGAGAGAGAACAAGCAGGCAAGCACGCATGTCCGTGGAAGCGCACTGGCTCGGCTCCTGGATACAGTCGCCATGGTAACAGCATAGACCACTTTCTTTTCCTCCCCTCTCCCGATCGTCTCGCTCCTCGAGGAGTAACAGAGGAACAGAGACGATCTGCGTGAGGACTGATGACAGGCCGAAAGACGAGGTGGCTTGAAAGACAGAGGATAAACTGTGAAGATAAGAAACGACAAGAGGGGGAGGAAACACGCCGACGTGCAAACGGTGCTCAAAGGAAATGTCAAGCAGCCTTCCCACTGGTCGGCGGTGGAGGCGCTGCACGCAGCAGCACCCGTAGCTGGTTGGAGAATATGAAGCAGAGATGCAAGCCACAGCTCTTCCTCCTACCTTCTTCTCCTCCTCCTCTCAGCCCTGACAGTGCACAGTCATCACTATTTGGCCCGTGGAGAACACGGCTAAGCTCTGGGCTCTTAATCACATTTGACCATTAGCATTCGCTGTGCGCAAAGGGACAATACAATCACAAAGACCATTACAATGGCAAAATGGAGAGACAGAACCCAGCCCCTTGCTGACTTGTGAATTATTCGCATATGGGTTCAGCTGACGCAATCGTGTCATTTAACACGCGGGTCTACAAGTCTTCCTCAGAGTCCACGGTGAAGAGGGGGTGATGATACACGGTAAATAAAAGGCAAATAAATATATAAAGATAATAACAGGTGCAGAGGTGATTTGCATGTTCAATTTCAGCAAATATTCTACGATTATTAGAGTCTGACAGTCGTGGTGGCAGTAGAAGAAAAGGCAGATAATTTCTAGCCTTCTGTCCAACGCTGTTCAGTAGCTAGCGTCCCCTTGTGTTGTCAACGACACCGTCTCCTCTTCCAAGAAGGCAGCGATGCTTCTGGACGCCATGTCTCAGCCCCACAGCTTACTGCAATATGTCAGTGTGAGTGCACGAAGTCACTCCAAGGATAGCAACCTCCAGGATAACGGGAGCGTCGCCTAAGACAAGGATGCAGCTCTGGGACCTCTGCTGGCCCTCATTGCTCCGCTGCATTCCCTCGGTGAGTCGCGGTTAATGACCGATGGCAGATAAAGCCTCGGCGTAAATGCTGAGGTTAAACAACATGCATTCGAAAACAACTACATGACTCTTCTGCATGAGCTGCTTCTTCTTCTTGCTCTTTCGTCTCATCCCGCCCGGGGTCGCCATGTCAAACCAACCTTCTCCACTTCAACCTGTCCTTTGCAACCACATGACTCCTCAAGGGTCGAGTTTCAGCAGCTGTTGTGGAATCACCCTCAGAGGAGAACGGCCAACATGTTCTTCCATGCGACTGTTGTACTCACATGCGTAGCTCACCTCGCGCTCAAGAGATTACACGTCAGAATTCCAAGCAGCAGCAAGTTTGGCTCATTGGCTAAACTAAATGCACTCGTTGCCGGATGAATGTCGACACTCGGAGAGACAGAGCCGATTTGACAGAGAGAACCACAGGCGTGCTCGTTGCAAATTGCCGCAGAGACATCATTCTGTCAAAGTCTATCGAATGGAAGCTGACCTTTCCCATGCTGGGCTGGAGACAACTCTTGTGTGTGCACGAGGCGGGACGTCTCTGCGCTCGGCTGCCAGACGTCGAACACCGAAGGGACATCAGATGTAAAGTTTGCTCCCCTCACGCTTCTCCCATCATCCCCTCTGCTACCAGATGATACCGGGATGAATGGGGGGGTGGAAGCAAAGTAGCTGAAGGGAAGCCATTTGAGCGCATGCTAACAGCAGTTGAGAGGAGGGAAATGAGGACACAACGGCAGAAGTACATGGGGCGGTTGTAAATGCATCATCATGACGACCCCCCCCGCTCCCTCCGGGGCAGGAGACACATGGTGGCAAGACAAAGCTTGTTGGCCTACAAGTGCTCTGTCAAAGCTGCAAATATGGCAGACGGATCCCTGCTGCTTAAAGGCAGTACCATTCAAACGCTGGCTTTTGGAGATCATTCTGTTCAGGCTGCAGTTATCAACATGTCTTCCAAGACAAGTCATTCAGAATGTTTTGTTTCTTCTCACCGCCCACTTTGTGTGTCCAGATAATTAGCGCTTTGTTGTTATTGCCATACATTTCTACTCGCCAAACGGTATACCGTTGGGTATACTTGGTGGATGGCAGCCATGATTAACACACTTTTTGCTCCAGCGCATACACACAATATGTTCCTTGTCAATTACTTTTTCGGCATGTTTATCTCTTGTATTATCTGGTTCTGGTAAAGCATGCTCGCTGTCACATTCTGAAAGCCCAGTGTGCAATCGACTCGGCATGAAGCATCCGCTCCGGTTAATGAGGGGCTGTTGCAAACACACCACAGTCTCCTCTCTCCACCATTAAAATCTAAGACCGGGAAACTTGTTTTCACAAACCCTCAATTACAACCGTTTTTTTTGTTTTTGTTTTTTTGCTCAAGTGCTGATGAGAAAAACAGCAAACAGGTCAGTCCCGTTTCAGTAATGCTGCACTTTGTCATTTTAGCCCCAGGATGCTCTTTATCATTAAGAAGCTCTTCCATCGCTGCTGCGAAGCACACTTTCCAACCTAGTATATCATGCACGACGCACCGGAGGCTTGACACTTGTGAGATTACCCAACAAGATGTTTGTTAGATGAGATGAACTCGACTTTGGCGATGTTTCAGTCGAGATATCGATAAATCCACATCGCTCAACAATTTGAAACGCGACTTGTCTGATGACGCAAGCTGCTTGAAGTTTTGCCTCAGCGCACCGCACACAGTTAGCCTTAGCCTCATTTTCCCTTTCCCTTTGAAGAAATACAAAAGCACCCAGACGTCATCCCGTGCAACACACTCTCTGAGTTGCCTTTGATTTCAGCACGAGGCCTATAATAAATTAGCTTTGCTCTGTTCTTATGTACAGTTATTTTTGAATGATTGGGGTTTTTTTTGCCCAAATCTCTACTTTTTCTTTTCACTGCATCACTTTCACGGTATGATATTTATTTATTCCCATGCAGAAATAAACACTTTGAAAGCAGCCATTGAATGAAGGAGCGCTTGTTGACATTAGAGCTCACCCCCTTTCAGAAACTCACCCTTGATGCAACAGAGAAAGATTTGATGCTGTGGTTTTTACTGCAGCATTCAAAGCTGAGATAGTTATTTGGGGTCTGTTAGAATAGCTGTTACTGTTATTGTGTCTACGTTCCTGTCCCTTACCACGACCCAATTTTACGGCGTGATTTCCCTGGACATCTCTACGACCTGCTGGAGGGAACTCTTTACTGGTAAAAAAAAAAAAAAAAAAACACATCTGGAACGTCTGTTGTGTATCTTTGTTGTTTTATTTGTATTTAAAACTTCTTTAGATGTTGCAAACGAAGACTGTTGCATGATGCTTGCAAGCCGCCGTATAGAAAACCCGCAATTATGTTTTAAACAATTGCAACGCTGTGACAATAATGGCAGCTGATGCGATGATGGATTTGGATCAAACAAAGAAACAAAAAAGAAAGAGCTCTCCATCTTTGTTTTGCTGTTACCTGAATCATTCTTTTGAAGCGCTTTAAAAAAAAACAATTAAATCGTGAGATAACAAACATTGACACAAAAAGACATTAGGTACAGCAGGGTAGTCGGCAAAAACCTGTCATAGTAGCCATAGTAGGATAATGCTGGTAATAATTGCGGCAGTAATGATATTGATAATAACAACATTAACTGTAATAAAGTCAAGTGGCGTTTCAACCTTCCGCTGGCAGCAAAGCGGGGGTGCTGTTCACACATATGATCATCCCATTAAAGATGTGGTGAACTTGTTGCCTAATGGCTGTCTGTTTACATAGCTGGGAAACAAATAGCAACATTTGCATTGATTTGGTGTCGTCTTTCTTGCCACCAAACAAATCCGATATTCACGGACACATCCTCTCTAGCTCTTAAGCTGCCCGGTATTCACCAGGCAGTCACTAATTACCGGTAAATCAGTTTTATCAGATCTGGTTATGGGCCATGACACCAAAACAAGTAGCTGAAAGACACTAAAAAGCACAATAAGATTAAGGGGGGGGGCTTCTGAGCCAGGTAATAATTATCTGTAGATCTGTCGCTCATTTGGGCGTAAAAAAGAAAAGAAAAATCATCATATAATTGTTTTCCAGCAAACATTTGTTCTTCAGAAAAAGACAAAAAGCATAATCTTAGAATTAGAAATCTTTGATTTCAGTATTCAGTAACAGACTATGCAGCAAAATATTTACTGAAATCCAACCTTCCCAACGGGAAAGTTGCAAGTCTTGCCTCGTGACCCTGTCGTAAGGACTGGCACAATACCTGCTTTGTCCCCAGACGGCTCAGATTAGCTTTCTTTTCAGAGGAAAACCGATCTGCAGACAGGCTTTCTTTAAAATGTTGCTCTGTGTTAAATAAGAGTCTCATTTTTTTGGTCAATTTCCAGTGACAAGTTTTGTTCCTCGGCACAAAGTGTTCCTAAGGAGACGCGTCCATCTTTTTTGTTGTGGCTTCTCTCTGCGTTTGTGATGCATTCAAGGTCACTCCTTACTTCCCCTTCCACTAAATTCAAAAATGATGCTTTTATTTAGAAAGTCAGCACCGTGTTGTGCACAAACAAAGTGACAAAGAAGCCCCGTCTCAACTCGCGTATGCTTAATATTATGCTAATGGTCACACTCAAATGCGTTTTTGCAAGCGCATGCCCTTGTGACAGAGTTCGTCAAAAAGACAGCTCTCTTGCGGGAATAAATCCATAGCGCAGTCCTTGGATATCTTCCGCAGTAAGGACACAACCAACTACCTCCAAACACTGAGATCCCATTTTTATACACAGCAGTCACCTCTAAGGTGGGTTTTCCAATTTCCTTTCACCCTCAGAAGTCGTAGAGAGTGCCATAAATCAAGAGGGAAATGGTCGGTGTCAATGAGGCCCTCACACCGAGACACTATCTCTCCATAGGTCGCATTGGATTATAGCCGTACTCTCTTACTGTACTTATCTATAGGGATTAAGATAGCGACACACAGGAGGAATTGTGGGAATTCAAGAGCAAGCCAGGAGCATTTGTATTTCAATCTGTGCAGAATCTGATTTTTTTTTTTCCAAAACGCAACCTCTCCCAAAATTAAAGGAAGAAGGCCCAGCATAAGAAACAAAAGCATCTCTGGAGTTATTAATGGTAGCAAACTCATCAAATGACACGCGCGCTCCGACGGGGACAACTCAAACGACTTGAGAGGGTGGCTGGATGCGAGCTGTTTTGGCACAGACGAGCCTCCTTCTAGCTCCGAGCGGCGGCACTCTCTGCCAGCGGAACACATCCTGCTGCCGCCCAGCTAGCTGGAGCAGCACTCGACTGCTGCTGGCTAATGCACTGCTCAAAGTGAGAGGAGGCAGAGCGGCTGTGGGCATTGGCGTGGCTGGCGTACTGCGGCGTTCAGGCCGTTGCCACACAAAGAAGCAGCGGCTGGAATGTGAGTCAGTGTGAGTGTTTGTTTGCTCGCCTACAATACTCCACTCCTTCTCTGCACACACACACACAACTAGGCCCTAAGCTTTTCCATCATCCGAGCAGAGCAGCGGATTCTCTAAAACATTTTTGGCTATGGGCCAATTCACATTTGCCGTGCATAGATGCCGAGAATGAAGTCTATCTAAGGCAGTTCCACATGCATGCAAAATACCGCACAGCCATAACTGTGTGGAGAGGATGGACAGGAGAGGGGTCTCTGTAGTAAATTACAGACCACACAAATACTATGGCAACAGAGCCTGCAGCATCACCCCCCCTCCCCCCCGTTCCCTGCCATGGCCCATTTGAAGTTTGTTCCCTGGCGCCCATGGGAGAGGGTGGCACAAGGCCACGCCATATGGCGTTCTATGTAGAGGGCTGTAGCAGGAGATTTGAGCTGTGAAAGGAAGTATCCTGTCCATTGGATTAATTAATATCTCTGTGATTGGGGAGGTTCTCTTCATTAAGCAATCCGGAGACCGTTTCCCACAGAGCACCTGTGCCGGAATACTCAAACAAGCAGGAGAAGAAAAAAAGCCTGCTGGCTTTGCATGCAACAGAGACGACGGTCGGTGAACTCGACTACAGAGAGAAGTACATTTGACGCAGTCACAGTTTCCTCTCTTTCGCTTCTCCCCCCCCCCCCTGATGCCTTTTGTGATTTGATAGGTCCGGAATAACAAGCAGCAAGCACGCTATCTGCTCACAGCTCCATTACTGCGAGCAGATTAAACGGCATAGATCTCAGCAGGTGCAACCCGGGCGATAACAGGTGAAGCTGTCAGAGTGACGTGTAATTACAACGTTGAGAAGTCTGCACGCGTTGGCAAACCATAAGAGGTCTTTGTGCTCGTCGCGGCTTGCTTATACTCTATGCTAATGTTAGCCTTATTGAGACAATGGCTGGATATTTTCAGAACAGGTTTCAGATTTTTTTAGACCAGATAAGAAATCCAAGCAAACACGACAGAGATGCGACGAGGGAGCTGGACTGAATGCGTTCTAAAAATAAATGATTGTGATGCGAGAAAGAAGGACCTAGAAGAAAATGCGGGGGGAAAAGAAATCACCAAACGCGACAGCAGTTGAATATTTCATCAAAGCAAACAACCAGGGGATAAGTGGAGCTGTGGTTGGTGTTTAATAAAGTTAAAATTGGACTCCATTGTCAGAAAACTATAAAGCCACGACAGGCCGAGACTGAACTCCGATAGCACTTCCATCAAGACCACCAGAACTCTACTCGATTGTGTGCAAATCTGCAAGCTGGATCAATAAGAACATATGAAGTCGACTCTCTGTTTTCTGCCTCTGCGACATTTCTGCCCATCAGTCTCTGGGGGCTGAGCTGGCAGCCCCCCCACCTCGGCCAATAGCAGCGGGTGGGCGGGACGAGAGGTTGCATCATAGGCTAAAAACAGAACCAGGTTACATTGCTGTCTCTTTCTGCCTCACCTGGTGCAGCTATGTGTCTGTTTATTGGTAGAATTCCCGAACACTTATTTGAAATATCTGTGAAAATATTGCAAACAGATGCTGCAGGACAGTGTCCCTTGTTTCTGTCTCGGACAGCTCTGTCAGAAACGGGTCTGAAAATGAAACCGAAAATAAATTCATAGCGGGCACGATTTTAGCACACACTAAACTATTTTTGCCAAAATTCACCAAAACATTACCACCAAAAATAGAAATATGTGAATGAACATGACGGTGAGTTCAAGCCAAGAAAATCACTCCTCTGTCTTTAAGTCATTGTAAAATGAACCCAAAAAGAGTTTTGTATTCTTCTCTTTCTTCTTCCCGCTTTGTTTCGTTTTTGTGGACAGAAAATAATTCACAATTAAAATTGCCAAATGAGGTTTATTGCATTTAGTCCACAGCTAAAATGTCTTGTTGAGTCCAAGCACGTTGCAGCAGATTGTGATGCTAATAAAAACTTTTATCCGAGTTTATTAATCAGCCAAACCAATTAATTGGTCGACCTTTACGTTTTGCAGCAGCAGAGGCCTTGCGGGCATCAATCTGTCCTCCTCAAGGTGTAATCTGCTGCCTGTCATTAAAAAGCAGCCCAGAGAGTGGATCCTGGCCGGCCTGCAGCGCTGTTCAACATCTGTGGCACAATCTGCCCGTTGGCACCGAGCAATTATGACACAAGGTTGTCGAGAAATACTCTGGAGTCAAGATTTACAGCTCATAGATGATTAAATGCAAGACATCTGATCGCTCAGAAGGACTTGATTTAAAACGGGCGAACCTGCAAAATGACCTCAAAGAGGTTTTTATACATTTATTCCTCATAATCGGATGATCATAATTCACAGAGGGAAGCTGTTTAGCTAATTTCAAAGAAAGGTTTGTTCAATTGTGTGGACAATATCAGCTAATCCTACTTTAAAGGTGAAACTATTATTTATGGGGTCAAATTATAATCCATTTATCTTTTGAGAAATTGGCTTAAACAGCAAAGAAGGTGACAGGAAATCTATGTCGGACAAACAGAAGGGAAGCGGGAGGGTTGGTATTTGCGCTCGATGAATTGACTGACACAATTAACCGATATCTGAAATTGTCTTTCATTTAATTTTCTGCTGCTGCAGGGACAGAGTGGTTATGTTGTTTTCCACGCCTGACGAAGCTCTGCCTGTGGGATTTTCTGAACACATCCTCCGACACGCAAAACAATCGGTAGTGTACAGAAGGAGGGGCAGGAGACCATTCCGCATCTCATCATGATGCTCCCTCGCATCCCGTTTTCTTCGCCCCTGGAAAACCAAATCTAAGATGAGATTGACTCCAAAGGCTTTTTTATTTTCTTCTGCAAATATGCAGCTCGGTTATAATGGAACGAAAGACTGAGACTGTTTTCTTTTATGTCTTCTTCATTGCTGCATATATATGGATTTTTAAGGAACTCGATCCCAGCTTCCACATTAATATGGTATTCAAAAGGGCAGCGTAAAATCCGCCAATCACAAGAGCTGCATGTCTCACCGAGCGCGCCACTGGAAGGGAGCGGCGCCATCGTTACGACAGGGAAAACGCGACCTCCTGCTGTTTCCACAATTGAGGCTCTGAGGTCATCTCTGCTGACCTCAGAGCGGGTTCGACCTCATCGCAACAAGGGTCTCAGTTTTTCGTGCAGGAAAAAAAGAGTATGATTTTAGGAAGCAATTATCAGTATTTCACAGTCACTTTTATCACAGTTTTTAAAATGCAAATACAAAATCCAAGTAGTGAAACGTACACAACGGTCTGGAAAATCTTCTTTTAATGGAATCACAAGGAGAGCCAATGAAGGTGAAAGAACAGCGTGTTTCTTTCTCGAGAATTTAAAAAGTGCTCACATTTTTGCATTTGAATTTGACACTGCTCCAGTGCATGACGTGCTTTCTACTTCTTAATCTTAAAACACTCAAATCAAACCATCCACGGCTGAACCAGGGTCTTCGAAAGATATTTGCGCGGTTCGCGCTGACTTCACACCGTTGCCGAAGTCTAAATCAAATTTTATTCGACTTAACTCACTGAATGAAACCAACAGAAATTACCACCATTCCTTGCTTGTGGGACATTTAATAGCCCTCGTGATCCTCATGATCTGCAGCCTGACAAGTGAAGTTGGAGCTGTCAGAAATCCCCCCCCGACTCGGATCGCAGTCCCTGCAGGAAGCATCTCAGAACAGCTTTAAGTCTCTTCAACACTTTCGCCATCGAGGCAGGCATAACAAATACTTCAACCCAGTCCCAGGCAGCTTCTTCTAAAATAATCCTGTCCTATTCCAACCACATTTCCCTCTGCTCCTGCCAAGCCTTTTTAGACATGGGAAGCAGTGATCCATCGCATCCCACTCTGTGTTATCAGCTGCGGATAAACAACACCCAAACCCAGACGGGGGGAAAGTCCAGGGCCTGACTGGGTAAAGTAACGTCCCGTTGACTGGAGTTCACGCTAGGACACCCATCGCCCTCCCTGCTGCCTCCATGAGCCTGCATTCCACAGGGGAGTCGTTAAAGCGCGCGCACACACATACACACACACACACACAGAGTAACACAACCGCGTTGCTGCAGACTGCACACGCAAGCAAACATGCATTCACACATCAGATAATGCAATGTGCTTATATGGCTATAACGCTGATCCCACCTCTGATGTCCTCCCGCCGTTCCAAGAGCCTCTGCAGAAACATGCAGAATGTCCTCCAGTACAGGTAAACACCTTAAGGATAACATGAGCAAACACGTTTTGCCTGCAGCCTCCAGTGACCTAAGGGGGTACAGACAGCGACATGTGGCTCTTTAGATTGGAATTTTAGAATTATGAATGTTCAAATGTTCAAGTTTAGCTGGCGACAATAAGTCGGTTTCCATAGCATTTCAAAATGACAAAATAAATTATAATTCAGAGTGAACTATGCCTGTCTCTGCAGATATGAAAAAACAGGAAAGATGTTCCACTAAAATCATCAATAATATTAACTAGAAAAGCACTCAGCAACAAGCAGCTCATTCCCCTCCTAATCGGATTTGCTCCAGCCACATGGTGATCTGGATCAGCACCAAAAGGTTCTAAATTGTTATTGGTATATTTATACACCAACCATGAAAAGTAAAAGTGAATCAGAGTTGATTGTATTTTTAACCTTTTTTTTTGAATCCATAAATAGGAGTTCAATGTTAAAATTAAATATATTTTACTGACCCAATCCTGGATCTAATCCAGACTACATTCGGTGCTAAAATAGAGATCCTCGCCCTACATGATTGTGTCAAATTCAATAAACATCGGTCAATAGTCAAACGAGATATTCAGGAACAACTTTTGAAGCTCCATTAATGAACATTTCAAAGTGATCCAGAATCCAGGCTCTCTTCTGTATCATCACCAAAGGTTTATCATCCGTTCCTGTTCACCAGATGAGATGGGTAGAAAAATCTCACCAAATTAATACCACATTTGTTCTTAATCAACTCCTGAGATGGCTATGTTAGTTTACAGCTTAGTGCTGTGTTCGTTGTTTCCTTACACTGCCATATATGAATAAAGAAAATAATATAAATCCTATGCCTACAGGTCCAGTGGTTAAAACGATGGAGGTCTTTGGTGAAATATTGGATTTGACCATATGGGGTCTCACACTTTTATAAGCTTTGAATACTGAAGGTGATGCTAATACATTAAAAAACAATATTCCGAATACTTGAGAGTCCGTGAAATGTCAAAAGATGCAGCTTGATGCCGAAGGCAGAGGGAGTGTGTCGATGTGTTTAACACCGCAGAGACCGATACGGATTGTTTGAATAAAGCCTTGCATGTAATCTTTGGTTTCATACGCTTTGTCCTTAGCCAGAGGGTAAAACTGGAACCTCTAGTAAAATCCTGCCTGTTACAAAACATATGGCTGACCTGCAACCTTAGCGAAAGAATAATGGAGAAGAGGAGGGTCTAAGTGTGGCAGAGACAAGATCCATAATTCCGCTCAAACGCCGTGGCACGAGGAGCTGGTTATTGCATGACTCGGCTTATTGACGTTGGAGTCCCTTAGGTGTGCAGAGATCCTCTCCATTCATCCTTATGTTTATTAGGCCTGGGATATTTAGATCAGCAGCTCCTTCGTGGCTTTGATTCCCTCCGTATTCCTGTGTGCGCCGTCTTGAATAATTCATCCATCTCCTTAAGGCTGACGTTTCCTTCTCCTCAAGGGATAAACAGATGCTGTGTGACACGTTTAAAAGATGCTACAAGTAAAAGATGCAACTAATGCTCAACGAAGTGCTCTTCATAGCCTGCTTTCATACTGTGCTAAAAAAAAAAAAGAAGCATGTTGAAATTTGGGTGTCTTTAACTGCAATAATGTGTGTCAAAAGTGTCCTGAAATAACTCCCGTTTCCTGGATTCTTATTTGGGTCCCTATCAGCCGCATAACAAGACTATATTATCAATTACCTGTAATCGAATGTCTAACATGATTTTCGGACAAAAGCAAATGTATATAAATACAAACAAATTATTGATTATCATGCTTTGTGATCAGTGTGACTCGTCAATATGTATTTCTTTAATCACTGGTGATCGATTACGGCAACGATGGGCCCCTGCTCTGATATCAAATAAATGAACCGAGGGGGGGGAATGATGCTCGTCACACTAGAAATGTAGCTATAAATGTAAAAAAAAAAAAAGAAAAGTCATTAATAAAGGGCGACAGACTGTTTGGCGGTCGCTAATAAAAAACATTTATTGCGTTAATACATTAGCTTTAGTCCAAACGCCTTGAGGCACGTTCCCAGAAGTCCACGGGTCAAACCGTCCGTCGTCGGAGTCCACTTCAAACAAAAACATTTGTAAAGCAATGCTACGGCGTAGCTTAACTCCAGAATCGTTGAATCTATGAATCACTGAAACGGACTGATGCCGTGGCAACGACAGGCTCAGGCCTCCGGACCGCAATGTTTTCAAGACAAGTCATTTCGAAACCTTTTTTTTTTTTTGTCACGAGCACGAAGAGCGCCATGAATAATACAGCACTAGGCATATAGCAGTGTATTTAAATTTGCATGATTGCACATACAATATTTAAGGTATTCATAGACACGTGACGGAGCTCTGCTCAGGAAGGAAAACTTACTACCTGGTTAGACTTAGGCTCCGCCCTAAAGCATGCAAGACCTTAATTCTAAGATTTGTTTAGACGACAACATGATTTTGGGGACCCGAAATTCCCCGCGTAGACTGGCAAAATGTAACGCTGTGTCGTTTATTAACGCTCCTCCTGTGTAGATTTGCTTCACCCTCACTGTGATCTCATTTACTGTTGTTGATGCTGCACATTTACACCACCAGCTGTTGCCTATGAAATGCACACTGCAGCATTTTCAATTGTTTTGCGTATCAGTGTGCATTGGGATTATTTCCAAAACACTGCAAAAAGAAAAGGCTCTTGCATTTTTAGCAAAACCATTGTTGTGTAAATAGGGCCCCGAGTTGCATTCTGCTTCAATGCAATACGACACAGTCCATGTTAAACAAGAAGAATTCAATACAATATTACTTCAATAACAGAGTAAAAAAAAATAATGTAATTGACTTTCCACCTTAATCTGTAAACAAACAACGGCCTTGCAAACTTGTGTTTCATCTCAAAGTCACATTCGGTGGCCTGAAAGGTGAACGGGAGCAGATCAGAAAGGTTGAAGATGTGCGGGAGGCCACTGAAACAGCCAGTCAAATACAGAAACGCCAGTAACGCTACAGCGGGTCTCGAACTAAACACTCATTCAAAGTCGCTATTTGACGGAGGGAACGGAGGAATTTGACTAAAATAATTGCAGCCGAAGCGTCTAAGAAAGAGCTGAAAGAGTTAGTCGAAGCATTTTTGAAAACGTGAATTTATCCAGTCACGTATCAGCAAAAAATGTCTCACGACCGAATGACGAATCAGATGGAGAAGAGCTAAACTTTAAACTCTTCACTCCTGTCTAAAAACAGAATCAAAAACACACCAATGCATTTTTAGGTTTTACATGGATGGGTTTTTTTGCATCCACCTTGTTTCAAGCATTTGTTCGAGTCCCTCTTCGGTTTAGCAGATTAAAGGTTAGCGGGGACTTTTAGTCGGTAATGATTTCGACTCGTGAGAATACAACCGGATAAATGCTAACTCGCTATTTTACACTAATCAGGCATCATACTGAGGGTGTGTCTGAGAATCCGCTGAAAACCCGTTCCTGCTGCACCGGATTGGCAAGCTTTGCAAAACAGTGAGCTAAAAGACGCTAAAACGCCATGTAGCTCAGAATGGAAATGCAGGATCGGGTCAATTCCTTTTACAGGCAGGCACTTTATTGCTTTGGTGCATTGCCGACAGGAACGTATTGATTGGTGAAGCTTTTAGTTATCGTTTTATAGAGCGAGGCTAATATAGAGGCATAATCTGGTGGTTGCTGCTCATTCAGTGCCTATCAAGTACAGTCAGTATGTCAGATATTAGATTATATAACCTCTATGTGCAAGTGTTATCTTGACTATGTCCAGGCATTTATTCACACAGCAACCACATTTATGATGCAACGAGTCTTCATTCTTTTGTGGGATCACAGAAAAGCAGACTTTTCAAAGTTCTTCTGTTATCAGAGGGACGAATTATGGTATTACGCTTTCTTGCATCACTCTCCTCATCAGACTCGGAGATATTGGGAGTTGTTACACGGCAGTATGTTGAGGATAAGGAGTCGTCGTAGCACTGGTGAGTTGCTACAAGGTTAAAATCCTGCTCCTGTTGGCATGATCCTGCCATGTGGACTATTGTCTGACTCCCCTGCTTTTCCTTCAGTGTCAAAAGTCAGGCGTATCTGGAATTCAAGATACGATTTATGACACCGCTATTGGCTTAGCCATTGCATTGGATTTCATCCTTTGGCAGCGATCTGATTTCTGCCTGTAAGAGTTGAGTGAGGGTGTAATACTGAGGTCGAATTTACCCACGGGGGTCAATAAAGTGTGAGTCGCATTTTTAAACCTGACCTTACTATAGTAAACAATGATAAAAATGACACCACTGAGAATTTGATGCCATTTTAGATTTTTGACTGGAAGATTGCACGCCCCTGGCTTTTCGATGGGGTCTTGCAATAACCTTGAGATGATAGTTAGATTGAGATTCTGTCATGTGTGCATGAAGGATGAATCCCTGTGAGTGATGCGTCATGACAAAGAAGCATCTGTCTGACTCCGACGTTGATCTCCTCTTTACCTCCTGCTCTGCAATTATGCTTAAAGTTCAACTCTGTTAACAAAAGAGACGGGTCACTAACCCGCCAGCCGGTTGAATCAATATCTTTCCCTCCAATCTTGGGCAACATCTCCAATAGAAAAGCAGATGGGAAGAATGAACCCTGAGCGATAAGCGATAGTAAAAAAAGGGTCTGGATCGGTGTTTTCTCTGGACAAATTAAGTGCAACAATCCTGATCCGGCACGGAGGTGTAGTGGGTAGCACTGTCGCCTCACAGCAAACAGGAACCGGGTTTGAATAGCAAGCTGGCATAGGCTCCAGCAACTCCTGTGACCCGCAAAGCGGAACAGCGGCTGTAGACGAGATCGGTCGTCTTATCTACAAGAAGATGGATGGATGGATGGATGGATGGATGGTAGCTGTTTCAGAGCTAAATCCTTTAGCATCGATATATGCTCACCAAACCGTTAAGAGATCCTGGGCTCGGGGTTCAGTTTGCAAACAGGACCAGGTGAGAGAGTAAAGGCAGTTCAGGTAAACAGAGAGAAGATGTTACGAAGGCAGGTGTTTTTCTGGAGAGGAGAGAAAGACATCTGTGAACCGAGAAAATAAAGAACTGGTTGGTGCTTCTGTAACGTTTGGTCAAAGGCTTTCTTCTGGAGAGGTGCCACGTAAGACCTGGTCGATCTGTCTGGAGAACTAGTTGGACTCTGCTACAACTATGAAATATGTGCATTTTAAGCAGACTGGAAGGTTAAATATGTTCTGATATTGTTGCTCCTTTGCAACGCTGTATGCAAAAACCTGGCAACGCCCGCATTATCTGTTTTACACTTCAATTATTTATGAGATTGAAAAACTTGCATGGTCCATTACTTGTGCTTTCAGGAAATTCATTTATAATTAAGATTTATTTATTTTTTTGCATCTATCTGTAGCAAAGTTGTTTTACTTTGCATCCATAAAACTTCTGAAGCAAAACATTTATAGATAATTATAAAAAATTAGATGAATGGCCCATCCTTCCACGTCCCTCGTTCACCAGCCCCACAAATTCTAAATCCAACCGTGCTGGCGCCGTGTACTTTCCATCTCCGGGCATTAAATATTCATACAAATACAACAAATGGATAATGACCACAAACCATTAAAAATGAAAAAAAAAAAAAAAAAACTGTCAGAACATAATACGCATGAGTAACGGCTTTTGGTTTGACGAGCGATTACGAGGGAATAAACGATGTACATGAGCAAACACGCGCCGAGCCGGAAGCCCCGCCGATCTCGTTCACCTTCACGTTCCGACTGCTGCCATCGATGCAAGTCCATCCAGTTCAGGTTAATTCCATTTTATTCTGCTGCTTGCTCAGCAACTGAAACATCCCAGGGATCGCTCGTTGCCACCTGTCCAGTTTAAAGCCAATGGCTATAGGAAGGCATTAAAAAAAAAAAAAAAGGAAATGCACTATGATATTACGTTACGAGTTCATGCAGCTCATGCTACGCAACATGCAATAACTTCAATGGAGATTTACAGCTTCCTTTGAGTCTTGCTTGTATACATCAACACTTTAACGCTGGGATTTATACTCAGAGCTCCTATCAGCATCATTTCAGTGAAAGATACCCCCACAACGAATCACCTCAGTATCAACCAGCAGACTGAGGCAGTCGGTGGCTAATTGTTTGAACAGATTTGAACCATTAGTTGCTGAAATGCAAGATATTAGCCTCAGTATTTGGCCGTGAACATAACAGAGCCAGCAGAGGGTGGATGTTGTGATTGAGTGGCAGGTGAACAAGTATGAATCCAAATGAACGCTCACGGCGAGATGGGGCGGAGAGGACAACCCACGCCACGCTCACCATTCCTCTTTCTGCAGAATTGTTCAATTTCCAGTCTCAATTTTACCTGAGTCAGCAGACAGACATTCAGGAAATCATTGAGAAGCCACCTGTCAAGCGAGCCCACAAATTACTGTGTGTTAAACATCAGAACGAAAAACTTTAGTTCCTGGAAATATCTCCTTATGCAGCTGAACGCATCATCACTGACGTATCCTGGGGTCCTCCGGGGTTTTTGAACCATCGGCATCAGGCTGATTTCAGCTACGCTCTAATCACAGGGAGCAACTGTGCAAGAAAGAGGACAAGCAAAATAGAAACAAATGATGAGACACTTGAATGGAAATGTGTGTCCAGACTCCAGAACGGTACTGTATGCATTTAGGATTTGTATGACTCCAGTCTGGAGTCCAGCACAACCTTATGGTGTCATTATGAACTGACTGCACAGAACACGTAATATAAGAACGTCATAAAAGCAGGACATAATCGAGGGAAATGTCAAACATAACACTGAGACGGATTTTGCCTTATCTAATGTGCTTTGTTTGTTTATTTATTCCAAAATAGGAAGAACAGCTTGAGGCTCTTTTTGGCTGCGACTGTGCGGAGGTGGACGGAAAAACAGCAAAACAGACTGCATATTTTTGCAAGAATAATCATTTACCCGACTCTGACTTCTAATAAATCATTTAATTAACCATCATGTTGTGAGTTTCCAAGCATAAAAAAAAAAGGCAGATGGTCTGAGGGAAAGCAAATAATCGTACTTCCAGAAATGTCAAACCATTTTCTTCAGCCTCCAGCGTTCCAGTGGAACGTCAAAGCTGCCCTTTGCTTTTCATCGTCATCCCCGAGTCAAGACTGGCTGCCAGTGGGAGCGTAACTCACAGAATACCGGGGGCTAAAACGACAACAACAAAAAGAAAAAGCTGTGCAAAAACAAATTAAAACAATCATTGACGAATGAGCAGCAATGACTCAGAAGCACCGATTTGTTAATCCTCAAACACGCAGCCCTTCTCAATCAACGCGAGCGAGGGCTGCTTTCGTTGAGCATGGCGAATGATTTTAATAGGAAGCTGCCAAATGAAATTAAACACTTGATTTAGGTCCGCAGTTTTCTGTTTCAACTCTAGCCGTGGGAGAGTCGTTGTATTTTCTGATAAAATTCTCTGTCTTTTTTTTCATAAGATATGATGCAAGAACTGTGGCCTGCAACGATAGATAGATGTATGGTTAGACGTATGTGTAGATAGACACACGTGTGTATATATAGATACAGTAGATGTATAGACAGACAGACGGAAAGCCAGATAGATAGAACTGTGCACCATTTCACTCCCACATTATTCATCTGTTATGCAACATGTGCAAACGGAGGCCACTTTGCAGCGAGCGCTTCCCACTCGCCGTCGAGAGAAGTTAAAAAAAGAGCAAAGACAATAACAGTGAAGACTTCTCAGAGACTTTTTGTTTTCCTCAGAAAGTAACACCAAACAATAGTCTCTTCTCATCTCTTTGTATACTGTCTAACAGGAACAAGATCCCATTAAAACAAGAGGGAGCCGCTACAGACAACTTGCCGATGTTTTTTTTCCCCTGCATGCTTGACTTTGATGCTAATTAGTGCAAAGCATGAAGAATAAATGTAAAGTATGAAGTAAGGAAACAATGATTGTCACCCTCTGAAATGAGTTGACAGTAATTCCATAAACCCGACTGCTTGGCTGTTTCGACTTTTCTAATTAACAGCCTTTGTGACTGTCGGTCTGAAACACACGGGAAAAATATTTAGCGCGTCATATTTCTCTTTTTTTTTTTACTGATATTTAAGTCATTTTCCCAGGTAGCCCCACCCAGTTTATGACTAATACCAAATACCTATTATTGATTTTCTCCCTCGGAGGGCAATTTGGTTTACAGCAGTTACAGTCTAACTGCAGTCTGCTGCTGGTCGCCGTGTGCGCATGCGCCCAGGTAATGTGTCTTGGCATGTCTTGCCTAAGGACACAACGACAGTGTCGACAGGAATCGAACCGCCAACCTCTCGATTGTAGGACTACCCTCTCAACCACTGCGCCACCATCGCCCGTTGACATCACCGTTAACTGTTGTGTCGTGGTTCTGGAGCAGCGGGCAGCCATTGCAGCGCCCGGGGAGCAAATTAGAGTTTAGTGGTTGCAAGGTAATTGCTGAAAAAACAATCAGAATAGAGCTTTTATTTCTCTGATTCACCGCTCTGCTGCTCCCTCTTTTCATTCACCGTCTACCTCGCTCGCCCACCGTTGCTCTCTCAATGTGGGGAGGAGGTATATACGCACAACTGAATGTTTGGATGTAATACGTATAGTTCCCTGGTTACTCCTTTACATTACGCTTCTTAGTAGAGCTCGCAAAAATGTCACTGCTAACGTCATCCGTGTGTGTGGTCGGCTTTCTATTAGCAAACTATTACCTTTGGCCAGCTGTGGGAGTTGAGCACACCTGACCAGGTCACCAGAGGAGCAGAAGCAGATCAGCATCACAGGAGAGAAGGAGAGAAAGGCGGGGGGGGGCGGGCTTCACGACTGTTCATATGGAGTCATTATTATCCTTTTTAGAATCAGTGCTGGGGCTGAAAGGAAGCTACAGTAACTCTGTGTTATTGGTGTCAGAGTCGGATGCTTTCAAAAGATTGCAGAGTACGAAGCTCAATGCTATTTGTTTAAGACTAGACAGGGCCAAGCACAGAGAGACAAATACTGAAAAAGCCTGTTAATACCGCTCAGAAGGTTATTGTGTTGTAAACTTTTGTACACGACTTGCCAAGCGAGTCTACTGTGTGGAAAAGGCACTGTGGTTTGCTAAATTGCATCTGAATGCAGACGGCAAGCATCTTAATCTGTGGACCGGAGTGCTTGGCAGCGCCGTGTGCCGTTGGGGTGTCTGACGGGATTGCAGCATGAAAACTGCAACCAGAGGGACATCCATCATGGCATGAATTATAAAGGAGCTACTCATTATCGTTGCCAACATAAAAACAAAGTGTGGGGGGGGGGGGGGGGGGAATCAATGCATGACAGAGAATCCATGAATGATAAGTGTAGGCAGAGCGAAGCCAAGCAAGGCCGGAGCAGCTGCAGAAGAGCAGTCGAAAGTAACGGCCGGCCATTACAAAGGGAGCCGCTGATGCCAAAACAGCGAGCGGCTAACATTCGTACAACTAGTGAATGCAGGTGGGAGGAGATGTGAGAGTGCCGTGCGTGGCTGCGATAGCAACACAATCGCAGGAGCGATCAAACACGAAGCAGGGAGATATATCGAGCAGCCCTAAAAACACCACAACGTCACACATCCTCGGCTGACCTCTGCCGACCTTGCTCTGCCCCAGATCCCGCTGTTAAGGGTAGCTGTTCATCCGTTAAAGCCACCTAATGCTGCTGCAGCAAAAGAAATCAGTGCACGATGTTGCAGATGAGCGCGCCTGCTGTTTCTAAATCAACAGCCTGATTAATGAGGTGAGAGGACATCCATTGGCACGCTGAGGAGCGACGCGGTGAGGAGCAACAGCACACGCATGGGATCCAGCTTGGTTGGGTGCAATCAGGAAAGCGTTTACAGCAAAGCATGTATTCCGCATTACTCACACCGCTCCCGCTGTATGGCAAGCTTACTTTGATTCAATTTTGGGTGTGATTCTTTTTCGCGGCGGTCCATCATGGTGACAATCTTATCTATCTTTTAGTGATTCTGTAAAATCGAGCTGAAAGCGGGCATCACACTGATTTCTGGACCAACAGCTAAATCTCAAATAGATCAAATTGTATTCTCCGTTCATTTGTCTTGGACCAAGGGAAAATTTTCACGCTGACATTTCTGGAAAACAATGGGGAGTAAATAAGAATAAATAAGGTAAGCATCCACTGGACATCTTATGCAGCTATCCTCCCGCATCATCGTTAATACCCGAACAAAAGAGTTCAGGAAGAATGAATTGATTACAAACAGGTTTCCTCTGACCGCACGCCAACTAAATCTTATGAGCGATGACTAATAGCCGGAGACAGGAAGAAAACAGAGTGTCGTGTGCTGAGATGAGTCGGGATTATTACTCTGCAATCTCTGTCACACATGCTATAATGCAGGTTAACTGACGGAGCATGAAGAGTAGGATACAGCTGTTTAAACAGTTAACCTTTCAATAAGGGAAATTACCTCTTCCTCGGCAGAAGATTATTACCGAGGCTAGATCGCAAATGATTTGCATAAATATATACGAGGCTCAATCAGATCATGGGTGAGAATGCTGCCCGAATAGATTTCACGATAATATTAATAATAATATATGCTCTCATAAAACGGCATGGCTGCTTCATTTGCTTTCGCACCGCAATTGGCTGCGGGGTCGGTTTGGAGGTCGGGCCGAGAACCGACCGATCGCAGTGATTTCATGACTCTTGTTTTGTCTCGTATCCAACGGCGATTGTTGTGTTCAGGGGGGGGGACGCAAAAGTCTGGTATACCTGCTCGCCAGTTTCCACCAGATTTGATGACCTTTGAATACCCCGAGTCCACATCTGTACCCACAAACCCCAAAACTATACATTAAAATATACATTATGGTTCTGTAAAGTCTGTCGACTGGCATGGAGTGTAAAAAAAAAAAAAAAAGGAAGCACGCAGATCTGCAGATATCTTTTCATGGTCACATTGTCCAGATTGCCTGTGTTTGTGTGTGTGTGGACAGTACGGCTGCTAGGCTACAAACACGGCAACAAACTAAAAGCGTGAACCGCAGAACGAAAGAAAACACACACACACACCTACATACACAAGGCACCCACGCCTTACAGTCGAGTGTAAACACACGCCGATCACATAGAGAGTGAGGCAATGACTGCAGCTGTGTCTGAATCCTATCTCCCAACCCGTCTGACCAGTTTAGACAGGCCCAAGGGAACTGGGAGTACATTTTTTCGGCCAATGAGAAGCAAGCAGACGGGCAACTAAAGTGTGCATTAACACTTTGCAACCCAGAAGCCTCAATACTAATTTGTCCTGCATCATAGTTTAATGTAATAACCAGTGAAGTATAAGGCAAAAGGTCAGAGTGTACCAAAAAAGCAGCCATTTTTAATCGCAGTACAGTCGCCATGGGACTGTCATCCAGAGAATCTGAGCAACATCCCCTCGCTTCATTGCGTAAAAAAAACATTTAAGTGTGCAAATCGACTGCGGATTTTCCTCAATAGAGATTTTTTCTGCGACGCTAATCTTTTCTAATCCTCTTTTTGCATCTTGTTTTATGTACAGTATTTATAAATAGTTTGCACCAAGACCGACCTTGGAGAACAATTTTTTTTTTGCCTCAATTCTTCATCTTTCCACGATGTGAGAGACTCATTCCCGCGCCATAATCATCGGGGGAAATGAGCAGATCAACAGTGGAATAAGCCCTCGTCTACAACTGTTGAATGCGAAGTCTCTCATTAACAGCTGCCAAAATAAGAAGAAATGTTTTGCTGCTTTATTTCGTTGGAATAAAACAGAAACGCTGCAAAAGATTGGCAGCAAAGAAGGACGGAGATACTATAGATCTAGACTACAACGGCGTGGAAGTTATTCCCTTTCCCCCCCACATGAGCCGACTCTGCCTAATGTCAATTCGGTCTTACTGTGGGGAGGCAAAAATGAGTGGCATCATGGGTATCATTGCACCAGATGAAAGCCAGACAACAACATGATGGGTCTCATCCTTCAGAAGCAGCGAGACTTGTTCAAAGAAGGCAGCAGCAGAAAGCGAGAGAGCAAGAGAGATGAGTGGCGGCATGCAAAGGAAGAGGTGGGAGGGGGGGGGGACCTGCTGACTCACTGTAATCATCAGTCTGAGGCAAGGAGAGCTGCCGCCGCTCGGGGTGCATCTCGCTGCCTCCCCTTCAGAAGGACAAAGTGATGCTTCCCATCAACTGTGAAGAGCTTTGTGACTGAAGGGTGGGGGGGGGGGGGGTGAAATGAATGGTGAACTAAAACTGCTTTACGGGATGTAATAGCCTCTCTCTCTCTCTGCTCCCATCCGAAAACAGAATGATGCAATGTGAGGAAGGCGATAGATCCCCCATAGCTGTGTGAGTAAAAACCGAAAAGAAAAAAGAAAACAGGGTCTTTCAAACGGCAATAAAGTTGCATCTAACTTTGGATGGAAAAACTGAGGAGAAGAAGATTTAAGCCGTGCAAAGAACTGCAGACGGAGGTTCATGCTGTTAAAAATAGCAGGGAAGCAATGTGATGTTCGATTCTGCACTGTAACAAGATTTAGACAGGACTCCAGTGGATACAGCATCCGGATGAGGCTTAATTAAATTCACCGTAAAACAGAAAAGGGAGCTGCAGCAGCAGAAGCATAACAAAGCATTTAAAATAAAGCTTTCATTTAAGAGCGGGTCTCCGTGTATAGCAGGTAAACAAAGCCACAGCTCCTGTTGCCGCTATAGAACCTCTGCTACGGCTACGTCAGCTAGCAATCAATGAGGAGGACTACCAGGTATCACGTATCAGAGGCTTGTAAATAATGCTTCGTTTGTCTACGGGAGGTCGTACCTATTTAACATAAATCTATAATCAGCCAATCGAGGTAACGCACCAGTTCTGTCTTTTCCTGAACTTTCTCAGGGTTAAATATAGCCGGCTTTTCGGCGCGCTCCACCAGACTTACCCAGAATGGTCAGCTTACTCATCGTGGAGAGCCCTACTCAGTGGTGATAATTTAATGTCTCCTCTGTCTAAAGTGCGACAAAATAACCCTTCTCTGACAAGTCCCTCAATTTACAACTGCTTATTCTGTGGAGGGTGGCAGAGTGGTTGGGTCCTATCTCAGCTGACGCAGGCCGAGAGGTGTGGTGGCGTACTGGTACTGGTTAGCGCTTTTTGTCTCACAGCAAAAAGGTCATTGGTTCAAATCCATGACATTTCCTCCCCCCCTCCCCCCCCCCCGGTCACAACGCGTGGGATAAGCAGTGACAAAAAAAATTTTGGGTCAAGGGTAAAGTAAAGGTAGGGATCAAGAATGGTTCTGAATCCTGCGTGTGTGTGTGCGTGCGTGTGGCCACTGACGTTCAGCTTTGCAGAGGGGAGAGTACGTGACCACACTATAGCCATAAGCTGGGCCAACACCACACACACACACACACACACACACACACACACACGTGTGATCTGTTGCATGCCTGGGGATCACGACCGGTAACATCAAGGTGACCCAGCACAATCATACGGCATTCCACGCCTGCGCCAGGAATACATGACTCAACAACAAAAACGTCCACCTGAAAACATTTTTTTTTTAACTGTTATGCTTTTCCATTCAGATGGAGCCACCGACTGTTTGCTGTTTCCAGCAGAGGAGTCAACAATAAACGGGCGAGCCAACTTCCAAATCCAAGAAATGATTGCCTCCGATGGGACACGGAGTAGAGGACAGCTGCTTCAGCCTCGCTGGATGCTTCGTGCGCCCTCATTTGAATTGCAAATGGTGGAAGGATGCTGGTCTGTGAAATCCCAGCAGCACCCATGAGCATCTGAACTCGCACACGGATGGAAGGATGTGTAACACACTACGGTTAAAACATCCTTGGAAATGCACTCTGTGTGCACGCCTGCATGAAAGCAAATGAATGTTGGGCCATGGTGAGTGAGCAGTGGAGAAAGACGTGGTGCTGCTGAGGTGTAGTAAAGGGCTGCCTGGTAGTTAAGGGTGGGAAAGAAGCGTCGGGTAATATGTAGGATGGAATCTGACTGCCAGGCTGATAGGTGAGGCTGACACTGGAGGTAAAGGGACCGACTCCAAGCTAAAGCCACTGATGCTCTGTGACAGGCTGACAGCACAGGAGGCCCGGAGGCAAAGTGTGATAAAGTACCCCAGACTATCCGAGTGGCGACCGGAACCGGGCAAGAACGCTGCAGCGGCGTTTGGACCAATGGGTGGAAATGCAGGGACGGGACGGGACATCTTCAAAGTAGAACAAAGAACTTTAAAAAAAAAAAAAACGACAATCAGAGATAGCAGACCCTCGCCTCCAAAAGACTATTCGATCTTGTGAGACAGTAAACAGGGCTTCCGGATCAGAGGGGCCCAACCTGCTCTAGCTTGCTGCTCCGGAACGTACTACAAGACTCCTTCTGGACTCTTTTTCCCATCAT
This sequence comes from Brachionichthys hirsutus, assembly GCF_040956055.1. Classification (NCBI taxonomy): domain Eukaryota; kingdom Metazoa; phylum Chordata; class Actinopteri; order Lophiiformes; family Brachionichthyidae; genus Brachionichthys; species Brachionichthys hirsutus. The sequence goes on along the minus strand of NC_090904.1, from coordinate 10,803,264 downwards.
GCCATTCGTGTCCCTCCCTCTTAAAGTGACAGTTTACAGCACAGGCACAATTCCAGATGTAAAAATAATTCTAGAATCTGGATCCAGATCCGGATCGACGCCATTCTCGGGGAGGACCGAGCCACAGACACTTGCTTGTGTAAAAATTTCAGGTCGATTGGGTTACTAGTTTTTGAGTTATGCGCTCGGACAGACAAACAGACATACAAACAAACAGACAAACGCACCCAATTGCAATACCCTCGCTTCCTCTTCGGCGAGGGTAATCACAGCAGAAATCCCCCGCTGAGACGAATTGATGGAAGACAAACAGACTCAAATATATCCTGAATAGAAATGACTCATTCAACACATGCAGACATCAAGTGCAGAAATAGATTCAAAGCAAAGACATCTAAAGTTCTTCTTCTTATGTAATTCTACGAAACCGGTGACATTCGTGGGGACAAAGGTGAGTTTATTTCTGCAGGGACCTGCCTGAGCATGCAGGTTAAAGCAGGCATGGAGCTGCTTCACCGCTAACTAGAAGCCTCCAGCAGCCGGAACCTGCAGTTTACGCTACAGTACGTTGTGCATTCCATTGATGTATTATTATTAGTATTATTAGCAACAAAGGGGGACAAAAGAATTGCCTCCAAATTCGTTTCTGCTCGGCGTTAACAAGGTTGCGTGTGTGTGCGCGTGTGCCACTGTGACAGTTGCATAATTCGGGATGGGTGTGTGTTGGAGAGCGCGTTGAACGAACCAACTGCAGATCCACTTTGCCGTGACAGCCTGAGGCGCAAAACTGAAACAGTCGCGCAGCAGCTTACCTCAGAGATCAGGCGCAACTTTGCAGGACATGAAAAGATAAAATAAAATAAAATAAATCCTACAGCGGAGCCGCGGTCAGAAAGCACGTCATGCGTAAAGTGTCCGGCCAGGAGAGGAGGAGGAGACGCAGGAAGGGGGGGGGGGGCGCAGCGGGAGAAGGAGGACGTCGAACCGCCTGGTTCCGTGTCTGCAGGTTGGATGTCATATCCAGCTGTCAGTGGAAGCAAAACGTCGCTTCAACTTCGTTCTGCTTCATCAGCATTTAACATTCATCCGGAACACCGTCCGCGCGCGTAATGACGCGGTGGTCTTCGTAACAGCTGTAGCTTTAAGCATTTTCACTGCAGCGAGTAAAAGCACAAAGAATCGAACACAGCACCGCAATCGCTGACGAATTACACGTAGAAATACACGGGGGGGTTGCAGGGGGGGGGGGGGGGGGGGGGGGGCAGAAGCGTTTAAAGCCGCATTCAGCAAATCGTTACAGAAAAGAAACGCGAGCTTCCAACCAAATGAGCAAACCGGTGTGGGAGAATGGGAGTATTCAACATACCCTTCTGTCAGAGAGATTTCCGGGGGTGGGGGGTCTGGGGGGGGACCATGGATGGTGTGAACCAAGGGGAAGTCAATCCTGCTCCTGCCGCCGCTGCGTATTAATTCCCAGGTTGAAGGGACAGGGAGTGTGTCCGCGTTCTGCCGGTGAAAAGCCTAATGAGTGGAGGAGGAGGAGGAGGAGGAAAAAGAGGAAGAGGAAGAGGGAGGGGCACTGTCAGATGCAAGAGGGAGGGGGGGAGACGTGCGCGTACAGTCAGGGCCGTGCGTTCGCGCGGAATGCGTAAAGCTGAACAGCGCTGATGTCCCCTGCTTAGAATAATATCAACAGGTACGAAGTCAAATCTAAACGATCAAACACAAACATGCCGACAAGGTGACGTGAGTCCGTGTTGTTTCCGCAGCAGCTGCATTCAGGAACGCGTCGGGGACTTGAGTCAACAAAGACAAACAGCATGAGAAATGGATTCATTACAGATGAGCAGCGCACCCAGACGAGAGGAGGGACACTGGGGCAGAAGGGAGAAGCATGTGGATATTAACTTACTCACTGATGCCGTTGAAGTTAGACAACATAAGAGATGGATCCGTGGTTCAGGCTTTAACAAGACTTTTATTTTGGTATGATCGGTTTAGCAATGGAAATTAATACAGTGGTCATGCAGGACTTTTCCTAGTGGTCCAATTTAAAAAGTAACAACCTTAATGAATATTACATGCGAGCAAAACATTTGTATGAAATATTTGTGAACTTTTATGCACCACGTTGTTGCATTTACCATTTGATGGTCCATCAAATTATCAGGAGCTGCATGTTCACATAAATCTTTCCCAGTTGGGAATTTTTCCAATTCCCATCACACTCCATAAATGCACTACAACATACAAAAAAAAGAAGATGTTTGACGAGAGCGAGCTGAAAGTCACTCCCTCCCTTATCACTATAAAGCATCTGCTGTGTGCAGCCACAGATACTGCTGCGTTAACAGCACCTGAGCGAGCGCTTGCAAGCGTTCCCTTTCACGTCTAGCTCTCAACGACACAGCTGCTGCTTAGGCAGACCACGTATTCCATTGTTTTGGTATAAGGATGTGTTGCTATATTACTCATCCTGCGTCCTGCTATGTCAGCATCATGACGGCTGGAGCCGCAGCATCTAATCTGACTCTGTTTCCATGAGGCCGGGAGAGGAAACACTCGACTGTGAATTGACCCTATAATTAAAGCACCCAGTGAGCTCTCTTGCTTTGTGTGGAAGCATCTGCATCGCTGCATTTCTCCACTCCTGCAACCTGGAAGTTAAACGAGGGATTGGCAAAGTAAATAGCAAAGGTTGGGCGTCTCCCCAGCACTTGAAATTGGACTTTGGAATTACATTCTATTCAAAAGCTGCGATATTTGCCTTTCAATATCACATGCGGCGCAAGTTAAAATTCAAATGCTATGTGTGTTGTAAGTGTTTATCTTTACTCTGGTTATTTGTTAAAGCTAACAGATCTGTGAGCACAATGCACCCTATTATGCAAGCTCAACGAAGATGGAAGTACTAAACGTACGCTGCCTATAGAACAGGCCACCTGCGAAAGGCTATTCCACAAAAATAGAGGGAGGGGGGGGGGCAGAATGTCTGGACCGGAGACTCAGAGATGCATCTCTGCCATCTGTAAGCAGGAAGCAGGTCCAGTTGCTCTTCAGAACGGCACAAACGAAGAGCTGGAGGTTTAAGGTGATGATGAGCAGCAGGCCGAGCAGGATAGTCACAAACGCACGGACGTGAAATAAATGCGTGGAGTCAAATGCCAACAAAACAAAAAAGGTTCTTTCGGACGATGTGTGGCAGACAGCATCAAGTCCTAAAGTATTCAGTTACTCAGCTGACCTCTCCCCTGGCCATCTGAAGCTGCCCCCCCCCCCCCCACACACACACACACAGTGGCCGATACAGTATAGCCAGCAGGCCCGATGGTCCCTACATGATCCACAGCTCTTCTCCCCCCCCCCCCCCCCCCCCCAATCATTCCGTAACAGCGTCAATCTGGAATCTGGATTCACCCAGTCCTCTCTTTACGCTCCCTGACAAAGTGAAGCAGTTTATTTAGGTGGGGGGTAGAATGCATGCTGGGAGGACCAGTCATTATCAGTCAACTTCGGCTGCACCGCTACAATAGACCCACAGCAGGAGGCTTCTCCTCCACCGCCATCAGACACTGTGGATGACTTCAGCTCCAATGTTTCTCCATCGCTCCCTCAGCACCGTTGCTGCTGTGGGGGAAAATTGCCATCTGAATATTCAGCCCAACCACCACCCCGTCATCCACCTGTGGGCGTCGGAGCCTAAAGGCCAAAGTCAAACTCTGCCCACCTGGTGAAGTAACAAATATTTCATGCCATGCGTCTGTCTTCCCGAAATAAATAACAAACTGGCTGTACGTTTGTGTTTCCAAGGGAGCGGGATTTCTTTGGCTGTGGCAAAATATATAGAAAAACAATCCCCACAAATTCTATTTACACGTCATCTCCAGAAGGGTTGAGGCTTGCGCTTCCACACATTAGAAGCTAATGGATTCAGTGTAAAGGAAGAATCTCCAAGCAAGGCTTTCAGAATCGTGCTAGCATCTGCTTTCAGGTCCGGGTTGTAAATCAAAGGAATGAAAGAATATCTGCACGGCCCGTCTCTAAATATGAAAAACCGGAAAGATGTTCCGCTAAAATCACCAGTAATATTATAAACTGGAAAAGCACTCAGAGAGCGCAGACCTCCGCCAAGCAGCTCATTCCCTTCCTAATTAGATTTACATCATCCACATGGTGATCTGGATCATCACCAAAAGGTTCTAAAATTGTTCTTGGTATCTTTATACACCAACCATGAAAAGTAAAAGTGTATTGTTAACTTTTTTGTAAATGGGGTTTTCAATGTTAAAATTAAATATATTTTACTGACCCCATTCTGGATCCGATCTGGATGAAAGTCGGTGGTGAGGTAGAGATCCCCACCCTACATGATTGTGTCAATAATCAACCAAAATATTGATGAACATATTTTACCTATTCACTTACTCATCTGAGAGATTGTGTTCTGCGCAGCACCTTGAAAAATATCCACATTTTTTAAATTATTCTAATTGCAGCATTTTTCACTTAGTCCATCTGCTTCATATAAAACAGTCACATCCGGTGCAATGTTCCTCCCTGCCTGACAAAGTCTGGCGTGACGTGATAAAACGGGCCCATCCGAGTGATTTACGGTGTTTCTCAGAGGATCGCTGCTCGATCCCTTTTCCCTGTCGGCCGGGTCACGCCTGTTTCCTCCCATTCATTTGTTCCGCAGATCGTTAAGGTGCTGTGGATAAAATACAACTCTAGTAAAAAAGGAAATGCATTACTGGGACCACAGTCAGCACATTGTTTTCATTTATCTACGGGTATTTGTTGGATGCTTTTATGATTCTAGGGGTCGCACATACGCAACTATATAGAGAAAGTGACAACCACACTTTGAGAAAATGATCGATGGCGTCACAATAAAACAAATGACTTTATTTTCCTACGGACTGACTAAAAGAAAGGAAAACACTGCACATCTTCTGTGTTTCACCGATAACAAAAAAAACAACATCATTCAGGACATTTCTTTGGCAGACGGAGATCATTTTGTAACTTCTATTCGGATTAATATTCAAGAGCAGCCACCGGTCATTTGGAATGCGCCATCTTTACGTAAACAACAAAGAGATGCTTGCGCATTGGTTTCCTGTTGATTTCGGGAGGATGACTCCTCTTTTTCTTCTTCAACGTGTCCTTTGTCTCCAGCCTGAGGCCCACATGACCAATGAAGGACGCATCTCAGGAGCACACTTTTAAATAAAACTTTAAAACAAAATGATCCCTAGGAAGCGTATATGAAGTGTGCAACAACGCATTTCCATGCAGTCCTTTCTGGAAACAGTTTGACAGCTCGCCGTGTTTTGGCCATAGAGAGAGGCCTACAACGGTGTTTGGAGTGAAGGGCATGGATGGATGCCCAGGTCTCACAGCTGCATGGCACCGGGGCACAGACAGCCCTTCTCTCGGGGGGGCACATTGCTCCTTCTATGTCCAACAACACTGAACCATTGATCCATGGCTCGCTCATCTTTGCTGCACCGACAGGGCTCAGGTCAACGCGGAGATCCAGCGAACACAATATCTGACAGCAACCCCCCCCCCCCGCAAACATTCAGTTTGCTTTTCTAAGCAAGAGCAATTAGCATTTAGAATGTTATCGCTGCAGCTGTACTAACACTATAAAAGAGATCATCTCAGTCCATTCATAGATTTTTGGTACAAGTACAGTCAAACAGTAGCAGTAGCTCTAAAACTCAACAAGGTCAACTATCGAATTGAGAAATTGGTCGTTTCCCTGCAAGGCATGATTATTCCAAACAATTTTTTTTTTTGTATCAATCCGCCTCCAACCAGTCTCTTGTTCTTTATGTATCCGTTTCTCGCTGAGCTGCCTGATTGATATTCGCAGCACTTCTCGGTTGACTAATGCGTCGATCACTTTACAACCTTTGTGGGAGGAAGCGTGTCAACACGAGGCTGAGGCTGTTTTATGCTTCTGGTGATAAACCTTTCAGATTCCACTATTTGCTGTCCTTGCTGCTGCTTGTGGCGGCAATTAGTAAGAATAGTCCAGCTCATCAAAGATGGAAACTTCCTGCCGTGTCATAATCTAGACCTTGTAAATTAGAAGCATTTCTCTGCGTGGAGACTCGTCTTTATAATGGTGCGTATCTGTGTGTTACAATTCAAATGTGTGCTGACCTGCGTGGAGTACGAGCGCTGTACAGTGCATAAAGACAGAACAATATTCATATGAATAATTCATTTAGGTCTTACATTGTTTAGTCCACTTTGTACATTAGTTTTATGTCATTTTAATCATCCATGCCTTGAGGTTTTATTCCACTTTTACTCCTTCTGCCTATCCTAGTATTAGTGGTATTACTGTTGTTGTTGTTGTTGTTGTTGTTGTTGTCCATAATATTATGATTGCAATTGATTTACCTATTTATTTATTTATTTGGGGGGGGAATTGTAGGGAATTTTTGCCACCAAGTTAAAGTTTTCATTCAGAGATTTCTCCATGTTTCCTAGATCGAGTGAAACACGGCAGGATTGTCGGGGTTCCCAGAGGATGGATCATTTAGTCAAACCCTCTGATTTTTCACCCAGAACCACAATGCGGTTGAAAATTTATGTTTTTGTGTGAAATGGAAATTGTCTTCACGGCTGTTGACTTGGTTGCCATAAAATGTGATGCATTTAGTTATGCCTCCCTCTGAGTGAAATATAATATCTGTGATCTTGTGACTTTAATTTGGGTCAGACTGTTCAATACTTCCGTTTATGACCCGGTTCTTGTCAAATTAATGGCTTTCCTGTCCACTTCAGCTGCTCAGCAACATGCTAAACCAGGGTTGTAGCAATAGTAGCACTGACAGGTGCATGTTGGACTGTGGAGACGTCCACAGCCTCCCAGTGGTGCTGCCATGGCTGGAAAATCGTGGCCTCATTACAGCAGGATAACCCAGCCTCACCTGGCTCCTTCAATAATTGAGGCTGGAGCAGAGAGAGAAAAGAAAATCCATAATCAGATGAGAAGTCTTTCACGCAAACAGGAGAGGAAAATGTGAAAATTGACACATCGATCCAGTTTCCACACCGAGCAGCGAGCAGACGTAGTTCATTCATGTTAAAATTGCTCTGGTATTCAGATATAAACGACCTAATCATGAGCATGCTGTGTGCAATCTGCTGATCCCCCCACTGCATGATTTCATGATGCAGTTTAAATTAATTCTCATTGCCATTTGGAGTAAATAATTAAAGGGTTACCAAAGGAGGACTGGAAACTGCACACTGGGGGGCATTCTACTGTTGAGCTCTCTGACACCCATTAAAATGAATTTAATGAAATGCTGTCAGAGGATTGGCCGAACGGCAGATCTTTTTACACGTCATAGCTTGGACAGCTAGGAGGTTCTACAAGATGCATGAAACCGAGGGGGGGGGGGGGGGGGGGGGCACAAGCCAAGGAAGCAGCTAAGATTTTGAGTGGATATATTTATATTATTACATTTCCATGACATCAAATGATCCTTTTATTAAACACTTGGCAGATTTTGTTCTGAGGTTAAGCTTCTAGTTAGAATTTGGATCTGGTTTAGTTTAAATGAAAGGTGCTTCTGGGGCCCTTGGCAGAGACGGGGGTCCCGACAGCAGTCAAACATGACTGGTTGGACGCTTCCCTCCGTTTAAGAGAAGCCTGCAGATTTTAGATTTTGCTGTGTGGATAAATGAATGAACACAGACAGACTGTTGGGTTTTTCCTGGTGAAATACCTCAACCTCAACGCTCCTCCAAGCATAAAGACAAAGGAATGGCGTTGCCCACAGGGTGCCAAGGCCACCTGAGTCTTCCAATTATTTGACTGCGAGTGCATTCACACCGACTGCTGCCCATGCAATATAGGTTGCAAAAAAAGAGAGTGTGATTGTCAATATTCCCTTTTATAAATACCTGGAAATATTTGCAAATCTGTCCCGCCACAAATGGCGCAATGAATTATAATATATTGATTTCTGGAAAGCAAGATGCATTTTAAAATATATATTTTTCAATGTTTGACAAATGATGAACTTAATAGTATGTGTTCTACCTGCAATCTCAGCTCTGCTGTATATTATACAGGACTATATCTCTATTCAGTGCTCCCTTATCGCCTCTTTAGTCTGTGTGCTTCAGATGCAACATTTCTTTTAGTTCATATACTAGATTATTCTAAAGCATTGTTAATTAAATACAGAAGTAATATATTTTAGCATAAGCACATGATTAAATATATATACATATGTATACACACACAGGAAAAACATGCGATATTATTGAGTTTTGTTCACGAACACGACCTATTGCTGCACTATTGCCTTCGACCTCTTGGGGGCGGTGGTGCACTATTAGTATCTGTTGAAACCCCGCAGATCCAGCCTGCGTGACGTCACAGGAGCAGGAGACGCTTCCAATCACATCACTAGAGTAGATTGTGACTACTTTAATAATTGCACTGGAATCGTTTTTGGAACTTGCTCTTTATTAATTCTCACTGTACTTTTACTTATATTATTTATTTCTACCATGGAATTTTGTTATTTTTTTTATTGATCAGTCCATTTATTGATAAATCAGTTTCTGCGCTGCTGTTTTTTGTCCAGGTCCTTCTTGAAAAATAGATTTATGAACTAAATACGGGCGGGAATTACGGTGTTGCTAAATAGGAACATGCCATGGACAGACTTGTTATGACGTCACACCCTTTAGAGGAGGAAATGACAGGAGGAAGAGGATGATTTAATGACTCGTCATAAAATTCAAATAGTGAAACAGAAAATAAAACTTGTCAGACACAGACACACAAAAACAATAACTTTTCACAACTATCCTGGTTTTTATGTACAGACGGCACAAAACCAGTCGGTGGATTTTGAAGTGAAGTCTTCTGCTATTGTTGCTTCTTCATTCCCGAAAGTCTGCTGGTGAACGTTTGCTGAACTGGTTAAGTGAATTAGCGACCACATGCTTCCCTCTTCCTCTTTCTCTTTCTGTCCTCATTCCTTTGTCGCTGGTCACAGAGACGGTTTTAAAGCTGTCAGGTCCTGCTTCGGGTAAGAGCGTGTCGATATTCACCGCACGGGCTCAAATATAATCTTGAGTTTTATTTCAATTTGTTCTTAAACTTCATAGTGTTTACCAAACCAATGCATAAAGCCTTGATGTTGGGAAATGTTCGAAAACAAAGGTGGATTTGCCTTTGGAATGTTTGGTTGGAAGGATGTGCTTCATTTGGAGAAACTTTAAATCCACCTGTCGGGATGGACTGCGGGTATACCTGGGGGGGGGGGGGGGGGGCGGGGTTATGGTGTCATGCTAAAAAAAACATGGCAATGAGTTTCTATCTCCCGGCAGTCAAGATGTTGCTGCAGTGGTTCTTTTGGCTGGTTCTGATTCCTCCGGCCCTCAGCACCGATCCCGGGGTAAAGGTCAGACTCACGGAAAAAGGTCTAGAATATGGTAAGAACTGCGAGGCCCGTTTCCTCTTCTGGTTGAAAAGAATCATTCCAGACTTTCATCATTGAATTTTCTTTCGGTTTCGTATTTTATTTTATTTCTTAAAGGCAGACAGCTGGGGATGGCTTCAATCCAGCAAAGACTCAAAGCCATTCAAATCCCGGATATTTCCGGGCAGGAGAGCGTCTCTCCCATCGGGAAGGTCCGGTACAGTCTCACAAAGTAAGCAGAAAGCAGAAGAGTCATAACTTCCATGAGTTTATCCGCACCAGCAAGCACGTTCTTTCTCCCCAGCATGAAAATACTGAACGTGGGATTGCCGACGTCTGCGGTTGATCTGGAGCCGGGGATTGGGATTAGACTGTCCATCCGCAACGCCTTTATCAGCCTTATTGGAGACTGGAGGGTCAAGTACCTCCGGATAATGTGAGTGGGAACAGCGCGTCAGACCCACGTGGTGTTCCCGCCGCTAACTTCGTCCTCTTCTCAGAAAGGACAGCGGCTCTTTTGAACTGAACGTGAACGAACTCGCCGTGACGGCGAGCATCGCCATCACGAGCGACAACACGGGCCGACCCGAGGTCAGCAGCGTCGAATGTGGTGCCACTGTTGGCAGCGCGAAAATCAAGTTTCATGGCGGAGCCAGGTGAAGCTCACCCCTTGCGCCCCCATCACGTCTGCTAGGTTGTCTTATTTTCTAATGACAACTGCTTTTATTTTGGTTTGTTTTTCAGCTGGCTTTACAACCTCTTCCGAAAGTTCATCGATAAGGCTTTGAGAAATCAGATACAGAAACAGGTGAGAGCCAAGCAGCCTGCTGGAAGTTCTTTAGTGTCTCGGTCCCCCCGAAATAAAGAGAAGGTGAGCGTTACCTCCGCCGAGGAGTTTATGGTTTGTTTTACTGTTAGCAGGAAAAACTGCTGGATGAATCTTGGTCTAATTTAGATTACATACAATTTTGAGAGCAATCCGGATACTCGTCTGGATTGGAAAAAAAACAGATTTTCACATTTACTTTTAAAAACAGAAAGCAATCGTATCTTGTAAAATATGCATTCAATTCACTCACCAGAAATCAATCATGAAGGGGTCCGATATGAACTATCATGAAAAATGTCTCCTGGATCTGATCCAGAATGAGGTCAGGAAAAAAACATAGAACATTAAAACCAATTTATGGATTTATTAAAAATAAACACCAGCGCTGAGTCACTTTTTCTTTTCATGGTTGGTGTATAAAGATACCAAGAACAAATTAGAAGCTTTTGGTGCTGATCCAGATCACCATGTGGTCTAAATCGAATTAGGAGGGGAATGAGCTGCTTGGAGGAGGTCTGTGCTCTCAGATCCCTTTTCTAGTTTTTTTTTAATCAACTCATCGCGGAATCTGATCTATTCAATTCTGACTTGGCCCGGTTTCACATGCGAACCTAAATCGGACCCATGTGATGCCGCGATGGACAAATCAAAATTCATGACTTTTCCTCCCCTCGATTAGATTTTCCATATCGTTGCAGATCTGCCCCCTGGTGGCTGATGCCATTTCTGACTTGAACCCTCATTTGAAAACTCTCAATGGTAAAAACTAAAACTTATTCTTTACATGAAATACTGTCGACGCCGGACATCTGTGACGCCGTCTTTCTCTTCCAGTTGTAGCCAAGGTGGACCAATACGCAGAGATCGAATACTCCATGGTGTCTTCGCCCAAAGTGTCGAAATCCTACATAGATTTGAGCTTGAAGGTGAGGAATTGTGTGATTACCTTCTATATTTCATACAACCGATGCCTCACTCGGGGTTTCTTTTGTCATTTAGGGGGAATTCTACAACATCGGACAGCACGAGGAGCCCCCGTTCCCCGTTGGAGCCTTTATCCTGCCGCTCCAGGTCGACAACATGATATACATCGGCGTCTCCTCCTTCACGGCCAACTCGGGAGCCTTCGTCTACAACAAGGCCGGAGTCATCAGCCTGAGCATCACCGACGACATGGTGAGCTTTGTCCCCTTCCGACTCTCTCGGGAATGACATCGCCCTGACATCCGACCTTTCCGGTTGTGTGACGGTAGATCCCGCAGCGCTCTCCCATCCGACTGAACACCAGAACGTTTGGAGCCTTCATCCCGCAGGTGACGGCTCATTCCAGCGAGAAGTGTCTTCCTCACTGGAGGTCTGTCAGCTGTATTTTGGTGTGTGTGTGTGCTTATTTATTTATTTTAGCTTGCCAAGAGTTTTCCGGGTCTGATGATGAAACTGCTGGTGAAGACGGTGAAAAATCCCATCATCACTTTCCTACCCAACAACGCCACAGTTCAGGCCTCCGGCACGGTGACGGCCTACGCCATCCAACCCAACGCCACGCTCACCCCTCTCTTTATCTTAAACCTGGTGGGTAACCCAGATGACAGTACGCAAAATCCATTTGCATCGTTTTTAGAAAATGCCCTTTTCACCTTTCTGCCTTTCCAGGAGACAAGCGTCAGCGCCAACGCGTTTGTCAGGGACACGAGGCTGGCTGGAAGCGTCGCCCTAGACAAGTGAGACATCAAGAAATGAAGTCAGAGCGGAAAAATGGGGTCGCAAAAGGTTCCTCGCATAAACGCTCTAATTTTGTGTCATTTGCGCAGAATGAATCTGACCCTGGGGACGAGCTACGTGGGAGACTTTCAGGTGAGAGGTGCTTTCTGACACGAGCCGCGCTCCGCTCCATCCCGTCCTCCTGACTGACTTGCCACTAACCCCCAACCTGCAGGTCAGACCCCTGGACAACGTCCTCCAAATGGTCCTCAAAGTGGTGGCGATACCGAAACTCAACGGTGAGTTCTCTCACATTCAGATTTCACTGGGTGCTACGTCACCAAAGGCCCACGGGCTCCGCTGAACTGGTGACCTCCAATCTGAAGCGATGTCGATCTGCCAGCGGGGTAAAAAAAAGGAAAAAGTCCTCTCCTCTGACGAGTTTTTAATCATTTTCAGTTTTAGTCAAAGCTCTGCAGATCCGTTTAGTATTTCACATGGAAAACAATTCCTTTAGAGGAAAGTGGGGACGAGTTTTTATTTAAAGTGACTTTAATCAATATATTCTGACAATAAATCAAATGTGGGGGGAAAAAAAGTGGAAAAGTCGCTTGTTGAGATGAATCTACAGATTTATGCTTAAAATCTGTTACACATATTCATAATATGAATCTTATTGGGAACCAGTATGAAGTAATTTTACTATGGCGTTACACTACGGGATCAATATCTGATTCTTCGTTTCTCTACATCGGATTATATAACCTCTTTGCATTTAGCTAGACTCTCGTTTTCAATTTCTATTGTCCAGCTGGATCACAGTTGACTTTATCTTTGTGTATCCGAGCTGGATTTAATGGCTGAACCGTAATCAAAGCTGAACATAAATCCTCCTCCTCCTCCTCTTCGTAGTTCAACTTGAGAAGGGATATCCACTTCCTGCACTTGGAAAGATGAAGCTTGTGAACACGCACCTTCTGGTCCTGAAGGTCAGCGCCCGGGTTGATTGATCGATTAATTATTTTGAGGCTGTCATTTACCGCTGACGCTGGATTTGTTTTGCAGGACTACACGCTGATCGGGACGGATGTTCAGTTCACGGGTTGAACGGCCTTCCGTGATTCATTTCTGCACGGAACGGCGAAGCAAAGGGCGACTCTTCACTAAAACTAGAATGACTGTCTCCAAGTCAGACATCTTCTTAAATCACCCTTCTCTCCAACTGATTTGTCCGGATGTAAAATCTTCTAGCATTGTCGCCACGCTGATCTTGGTCCGAGAATAATAATAATAACCTTCTAAAGATGATCCCTTGGAAAATTCGTAAATGTTTTTGACTTGAATTTACTGCAGAAGTTAAAAAAAAGCGAAGCCGTCACAGAAGTTTGGGTTGAACAAACGCTGTAATTTACACATCAGAGGGAATAAATAGCACCTTTCAGTCCAGTGTGGACTCTCCACACGAAAGCCCCTCCCAGTGGGAGACATCTCTCTCATCGTTCATCACACTCGCATCTGCTGTTGGTGAAGTCGGTGCCTCGGCAGAGTCTCGCCCCGCTTCGGGGCTCCTCCGACGGAGCTGTGACCGAGGGCTCGGCCTCGCAGGCTCTGAGAGGTGGCCGACAAAATCTGGTTCAAAGCGTCAAAGAAAGAGCGAGTGAATTAAAAAAAAAAACTCTGGAGTTCCAGTTAGAGCCTTTAACTCGATGTCCTCGTGTTGTTTTGGTTTATGTGGCGTTCACAGTCCGTCAGCGCGGCGTGGAATTTACATTGTTTCGTGAAAAGGTGAGTCGGCGTCTGAAGACCGTGGATGTTTTTTTTATTATTATTATTATTCCAGGATGAATAAAGAGACGCATCCAAACAATCATATTAAAAGAAACAGTGGAAATATATGATAATGGCGCAAAATATCACTCAAAAAATCTCAGAGATCAGTAGGAACCGACCTTCACCAGGACGTAGTCTCCACCCTTCACCGGCGCAGTGTTGGACTCGTCTTCTTTGGGGAAAATCACTTTCGTGTTGCCGTCAGTTCTCCCACACAGGTCTTCAGCAGATCTTTTACTATCCTGCAACCGAGCAACAGCAGGAATGAAGATTTAGTTAGAAAAGCACTCACAGAGCGCAGAGCCCTCCACCGGCTAAAATGTGTTGTTGGTGAGATAGAGGCCCCCCCACCCTAAATGATTGTGTCAAAAGCCATAAATATTGGTCACTAATGAACTGAGATAGAGGGAAAACATGTTAAACTCCCTTTACTGTATTGTTAATGAAACTTTCAAAGCGATCCAGAATCTCTTCTGGACCCTCCACGATGTGACGGGTCGAGCATGCGTGCGCTCACCCCTTCCACCAGCACCAGCTGCGTGCTGCCGATGAGCGAAGCGTTCACCCCCGCAGCTTCTTCTCTGAACACGCCCATGCACTCCTCCAGCCGGCGCCGCTTCACCTCCGCCGGCACGTCATCCTGGAGCCGATGGAAGGCCTGGGTTTTCTGACCGGGGGAGAGAGCGATTGGACCAGACTGAGATCGGTTCGAGGCGTAAAGCCACTTCCCAAACGCAACGGGGCGTCACCTTTCTCACACTGTAGGCAAACAGGAAGCCCACGTTGTAGCGCACCTCTCTGATGAGGGACAGCGTCTGCTGGTGGTCGTCTTCCGTTTCACCGCAGAAGCCTGAGATGAAGTCACTGCTGAGACTCACCTCTGACACACACACACACACACACACACACACACACACACACTTTAAAACAGAGCAGACTCTACACATTGGAACACAGCTTCTTCTTTTCCCCTACCTGGAATAATTTTCTTGATGTTCTTCACAAGATCGAGGTACGCCTCTCTCGTGTAGCTGTGGAAGAATTTTAAGAGCCGCTCAGCCACGTTGATTTCATGATTTCGTTTGGATAAAAGCCGGCGGCCTCTTTACCCGCGCCGCATCGCTTTTAGGACCTCGCTGCTCCCGCTCTGGGCCGGAAGGTGAATCTGCTGACAAATATTCTTCCGCTCCGCAATCAGATGCAAAACCTGAACAAGAAACAAAACGAGAAGATAAGCCTCATCGGTCCAGGCAGGCGAGACCACGCACCTCGTCGGGGAAGTCTTTGGGATGAGGGGACGTGAATCTGATCCTCATGTCGGGATCGATGCGCGACACTCGGTCCAAAAGGTCGGGGAAGCGCAGCCCCCCCCGCTTGGTTTTGTAGATGGTCTGAAAGCCCCGGCTGAGCTGGGTCGGCTGGGCGCCACAGAACCGTTCCTCTGACGCGTCTCTGTAGCTGTTCACGTTCTGGCCCAGCAATGTGACCTCCTTCACCCCCTGAATGAAACACGACCCGCACACACACACACACACACACACACACACACAGAGCGTCAGGTAGCGCCTTGCGACCCGACGCCACGGTTAAAGTCGTCCCTTGCCTGGTCAGAGAGCATCCGGACCTCCTCGAGGACGGAGCCGGCGGGTCGACTCCTCTCCCTCCCTCGGGTGAACGGCACGATGCAGTAACTGCACATGTTGTCACAGCCTCGCATGATGGACCTGCCGAGCCGGAACGCGGACACAAAGGCGTGCGGCTATCAGGGCGCGGCGGTGCCGCAGACATACGGGACGGCGTGCAACTTACACAAACGCACTGCACCCCCGAGGCGCACGGTGGACGGGCATGACGTCAGCGTAGGTCTCCTCCAATGACAGCAGCACGTTGCTCGCCTGTCGGCCGCCGCCCGCCACAGCCAAGAGGCGGGGGAGGTCCCGGTAGGCGTCCGGACCGGCGACAACGTCCAGCAGCTTCTCTCGCTCCAGAAGCTCCGTCTTCAGCCTCTCCGCCATGCACCCTGGGAAAACGCGGCCGCTTGATCTGTGGTCTCTGCATCACCCGAGGCTTTTAAACGGCGTGCAGAACAGCGAACCCGCTTACCCAAAATCCCAATTTTCATCGGCGTGGGGGATTTCAACCGCCGCTTCTTCATGGCAGTGAGCTGCTGCAGCCGATTCCAGATCTTTTGTTCCGCTTTTTCTCTGTGAAGAGTCGAAGCCTCTCGGTTAGAGTGGATTCGGTTCTCCGCACGCGACGGCGCCTTTAGTCTGGCGCTCGAGCTCACCTTATGGAGCACGTCACCAGGAGGACGACATCCGCCTGGAAGCACAGAGAATCTCTAAGTCACGGGTCGCGTCACGTCGTAACCCGACAGAGCTCGGTTACCTCCTCTACGTCGACCGTGCGTCGGTATCCCTTCTTCTGCAGCACAGCCCAGGCGATCTCCGTGTCGTTCACGTTCATCTGACATCCATAGGTTTCAAAATACACTGTAAAAAAAAAATCAGAAAAGTTCAGCATCTGTCTCAAAACAATCCAAATTAAGTTGAAGGGTGTTTTTTTTCACAGTAAACTTACCTTTCCTTGAATCGGCCATTTCAAAATCCTCGTAAAGGGAAGTGTGTTCGTCAAAGTCTTCTTCAACAGGAGTTTTATTAGCTGCAACTCCTTTCACGAAATCCACAAAATGTGGACCAGAGGAAATCCGCGTCTTGAACTTGTCTAAAGTCCTCCTATCTCTTGAAATCACATTAGTATTAGTCACATTTGAGCAACATCTGGAGCGGACGCACTTAGTGGGTATCCGTGGGCTGGTAAACAAGGGTTTTATAGCCCTGACGTACCCCGTGTTTAGTGCGTTAGCCCCAAGCGCATACGATTTGTAGCAATTAGCCATATTTAGCGCTGTGTTTCTAGAAACCACTACCTTTAGTCTTTTATACTTTAGCTCATTTTAGCGCCAGGTAGCTAACAAGCTGCCCCTTGTTTCTGGTTGTGTACAATAACTACATAGCGACGCTAGCTACGTTAAGTGAATGTCATTCAGCCGCTCGTGTCATGTGGAGCCAGAGATGTTTTAATGTCAAGAGGAGTATCACTCCATTCCAAAGAACCCGGAACAATGCGTTAGCAGTGACACACACTAATGTTACTAAGGTGATTAAAATAGCTCTGAAAGCCAATTAAATACCCTCATAACAGTTAATGTATCGCAAGCAAAACTATTATAAAGAAAAGCTCGCATTTGACATCTAGACCGAATTTATTAGGTGCACGACGAACAGGGAAGTACAGAACAGATAATTATCTTATATCTAAGCAGTCCATTTGACAAAAACGTCCCCATAAGTACGCCCAACTTAATGGTCCGTCTAGAAACACTCTTAAGTTCAAAAATAAGATGTTCCTCACACTTCCACGTTACGGTGGAGGTACTAGGATGGGTAGGAAAAGCGCTGGGTGCGGTCGGGTTAAAATATGAAGCTGCTTTTAGTTCTTATTGAAACGATTCTAGTCGCAACATGCACGATGCACGCTGCAGTTAAATAAGTTGTATCAAGAACTGCTGCAATGTTTGTCCACAACATAGATAATCAAATCAACGCAGTTCGTACTTCGTAGCCTTGTAAGTGACAATCAACGAGAAATAATGTAAATGTGGCGTTGCGCATATGGGGCTAGACGATCGTTGCCAACAACGCCACTCTAGGACTTGCAACCTAATGATCTATTTTTTTGTTCCTTTGGTCCCCAGCTCGTTTTAGCAGGTTTCCCCAACCACAGGCCCGCTCACAGTGACGACCAGCACGGCATTCAACAATTCAAACATTTATTAAACACCCTAAAAACTCCCTTAAAAACACTCTACAAACAAAAGAAAAGGAGAGACAAGGCAGTGACAGTCTACGGCCAACCTGCCTTCGACGGGGAAAACACAAAGACAGGAACCAGGGGGCGGGGGAAGGGAAGCACCTATATACGCCCCCCCCCCCCCCCCCCCCCCCCCCCCCCCCCCCCCCCCAATCAGTGGCAAATGGGCCACAGGTGCTCCCTCCCACACCTGCCTGCCTAATTACATCCCTTCCGGTTACATTCAGTTTAAATGTTTGAGCTTTAAATAGTGACAAGCAATAGTTCTGCACTCTATTTAATAGGACAGTTTGTAAAGTGCTTTCATAATAAAATAATGATGCAATCATTTATTTATTTATTTTACCAGGACTTTTTTATTTATGTCCATTTATGGGAGCATATCCAATATTTATTTTTATGCTTTAACATTGTGAGATATGGCTTTTTTTTTTTTTATCATAATTTTTTTTCCCCCAGCATAGTATATTAGTATATTCTACTATGCAGTGATGTTCCATAAATCTGCTGTGGGTTTGCCTCTCTTGTCTAATTATCACACCAATGAACTAAACTTGAATTTGAGGAGAAAGAAAAAATTTAAAGCAAAAGAGAGTATGCAGATCAGATCTCCTGAGAGAGAGAGAGGGAGAGAGCGAGATGAGGGAGGGACTGCGAGCTACAGGTTCAAAAGATTCAGTGTGAAGTGACATTGGATGGAGGGATGACAAACTGTTTGAGGACTTCTTCAGTCCAGTCCTTTACCTGGCGGTGAGAGATGAGAGCGGCGATCTCCAAATAAGAGGATCTACAGTCACACAGAAATATGTAGGTAACTTATCGTCTACCTGTTTAAATGGCAAGTAAATACCGCTTCGTACCGCCTGGTGCAGAGTGGCGAGTCTGATTCAGGGAAAATGTTGTTTTGTCATTTTTCTCACATAGTTTCTCCTCTTGTCGTTTATTCTAGACGTCCATTCTTCTCCAGGAAAAGCTGTGAGGATGGAGAAATCTTCCCTGCTTCTGTTTTGTTGCCTGGTCGTGTCTTTATCAGGATTCCCACTCTACCCATCCATTAGGTAAGTCCCAATGTACATTGCTGATCTCTAGATGTCACTGATCGGTGGAGAATTTTCAGATTTCTTTAAATCCTTTCTGGCTGGTTTACTCAGCTGCTCGGGTGAGACACCGGGAAGGGAGTTGAGGACTGTCACAAAATATTCTAAAACATTCTCCGTACCAAAAACAGACATGAGAGTGATATGAATGCTTCAAAGTTAGCAATATTATCTTTACATTCACAAAGATGTGAAACAAGACAGATGACATGACATGTACTTTAGGCAATGATTTAATCTCTGCGTCTACGCTGAAAGAATGGCCACAGTGCACGATGTTCTCAACCTGTCAACTGTGCCCTCCGTGATTGTTATGCTAAGCGGGGTCAAGATGTCTCCCTGTTAGGTTAACACAATGATTTAATTACAACATCCTCCAGCAGAATCCATCACCGCACAAGAGCCGGGGTATTTGTACAGGAAGATTATATAAGATGTATATCAGTGTGATATATCTGGGGAGATCTTTGGGTGTGATGTTCTATGTTCACGTAGTTTAACGATGGGGGTGTATTTCACAGGTTTGGTCAGAGGGATACGTCCATCCTGATGACATCCATAAAGAGTCCTGGGGAGCAGCTGGAGGAAGATCCCAGCCCTCCCAGCGAGCTGGCAGCGTTACGGTCAGTTGGTGACCACGGACAGAAAAGATGGTCTGAAAGAGTCACTTTAGGTTGAGATAGAGAGAGATATCGGCCTCTGACATTATTAGCCTTCACCCGGGTCAGTTGAGGTGACTTGGGTTGCTTCTAGGTGCTTCTGTCTCGCTGTGGCAAGCTTTTCAAAGGAACGCTAAGAGGGAATTTAAGATCAAAGGGGATCTCAATATCTGGGTGAGACAGAACGGATCCTATCTGTAAATCCAGAATGAAAAATGTGCTTCTGTGGAGGTGAGCTCTCAAAGTCAGCAGATAAATTGACACCTGACTTGCTGTTCTCGTTGCTTTATTGCACTGTGATTTCTAACAATGCAATAACTAAACGGATGTAAACGGTCCGCTTTCTGATTTTAGCACGGAGCGACACGCTGATGCCATCTTTACGAACAATTACAGGAAAGTCCTGGGCCGCATCTCTGCCAGGAAGTTCCTTCAGACTATCATGGGCAAACGGTAGGCACGCAGGAGGCGGAAGTGCTTTTAGGTCAACCACACGCAGTGACTTCTTGAATTCTTCCTGCGCCACAGAGGTGAGAGCGAAAGCTACGTCAAGCGGCGGTCAGATGCCTACGAAAGGACCCATAAAGAAGATCTGACGTCTATCCGGAGTGATCGGAAGCACAGGTTACTGCGTGGGAATGTGACGACGCCCAGGTGAGATCAAAGCTCTGATTGAGTCATTCAATGACGTCATCTTTCACTGACATCATTCTCTCCTCTTCACAGACAGCCGAGTTGAAACAGAGGAGAGAAGCTGTAATCGCCGCCAATCGTTTGATCACATTTCCTCCAATCCGCTCTTGTACAGATTAAAACCACGTTGTCATTTTTGTATTCCCAATAAATCTCTTAAGAAAATCATCTGCAGCCAGAGTCGTTACTGTGGGGGGAACAATCAGGGAGGCGCGGTGCGTTCAGAAAATGAAATCAATGACAGATGAGTCCAGACAATTAAACCCAATGAGTTTCCATTCAACTCTGACAGGAGTCATTCTGCCTTTCTATCGGTTTAGAACACTTTTACATTCATTAAATTATATATATATATATATAAAATCTTTAGTTTATATTCATCTGGAGTTAAACACATTAGAAAAATCCAACCGTCTTCAAATACTGAGGAAAGTAAGACAAATGGGGACAAAATTACATTTCCATAGAGCAGAAAAGCCTCTTAAATGAAGCTGAGGCTTTAACTCAGACTTTTTTCTTTCTTTCATTAAATCAGACGAGAACTCGATGTTGACCATTTCAGTTCTCTCAAAAGCATAAAATGTCATCAAACGAGGAAAATAAATCACTTTTCACTAAAGAAAGACAAGAAAGAGATTCACCTCAGATTCTTTATTTCCTCTCCTCCATTACAAAAAAGCATCACATCCTCAAATTGCCCACGTTTAGTTCTGTAAAAACACATTTTAGGGGGGGGGGGAATCTGTGCCACATAGAAGGCGGCCGCTTCTGCAGATGATGCACCAAAACGGCTGCACCTGACGCAGAGCTGAAACGCGTCGGGCTCTGTCACGAGGGGAAATTAGCAGTGGGCAACAGAGAGGAACGTCAAAACACCAAAACCACAAATGTGCATCAGAAAACCACAAAAAAAAAAACTAAACTAAATTCCAGTTCTTAGAAAATGCCGACGGGCTGAACCGTCAGAAAACAAATCTCACAGGAAGATGAAGTGCAACGATCGGTCGCGTCACGGCACTCGGAGGAGCGTCTGTCCTCAGAGACGCTGCGATGTCTCGATTTCTTCCATTTGGCAACACAGAAACGTTCAGATTCTTTTACTGCCATGACATTTACAGTCTGATTTGATGCATTCTTGAATGATTCCTTAAGAGGGAGGGGGGGGAGGCAGGAAAATGGGCTCGTTCGGTGTCATCTTCTTAGTTCCGGTCGTATTTTTTTCAATTCTGTGGACAATTAAAGATAAAGAAAAATTAAGATGAGTAAAAAAAACAAATATTTGTGGCTTATCGTGACTGATCATGCATTTTGATGCGCACACTTCACGACAAACAGGATGTGTCTTTTGGAACAAACAAACCAAACAGGAAACACGTTTGCTAAACAGCAATGGAGAATGCATGAATGCGGCGGAACGGCTGCGTCAGCAACGATCACGGTGAGCTAGAATGAGGGACACACAGCCATGCAACGCTGCCAGCCATGACGGAGACGCGGAGGATTCCCTTACTTCGGGCCGGAGGCACGGCCGACTCGTTTGTTACAAATGGGAGGGAGGAGGGAGTGGGGGGGGGGGCTTTATCGTAGGCTCCTATACTTTGCCAACCTACTACTTTGTTCTGCGGCAATCCTGGAAAAAAGGAGTAAAACAGAAGAAGAGATAGGAAGGTATAGATAGGAGTAAAAAAAAAAAAAAAAGGAGACAAACAACAGCAGCGAGGAGGACAGAGACGAGCAGGAAAAGGAGGGCAGAAAAAGAAAAAAAAAAGTCATCGGAAGAAACTTGCTCGGCCGTCGTGAAGCAGGAAGTAAAGTAGACCATTTCGGGATGATTTCTTAGACTACAAATCGCCCGCTCTGGCCCTTTGAGGGCTCTACATATTGATGGTGATGAAATTGCCCACCCGGATCATCCACACTTGCACAATCTTAGCGCCGAGCTGCTCTCCTGCTCCAAGCACACTCCCGGTAGAGAGCCCCCCCCCCCCCCCCCCTCCCCAACGAGGAGCAGCCGAGGACCCGCAGATGTGGAACGAGAACTCGAGCTCAGGTTGGAGGAGAACAACCGACGAGGCCGGCACTCGAGCCTTCCTCATCGGAGTGGATGAAGGGCTCTCCGTGACCCGTTTGGGCCAGGCGGTCTCAGGAGACGTACCTCTTCACCGCTTTCTGAGCCAGCATGCGGTTCCCGGCGAGGAAAGTCACGCCGCCGACGATCGCCAAGTACTTCAGGGTCTGGAACATGTTCAGGTGGGTCCAGTAAACGTACATCAGGCCCAGCATGGCTAAAAGGAAACGTCACAAACACAGCCTGTCTTTCATCATCTTTGATTGACAGCATTTGAAATAATGAATTTAAAACAGGCAGCACGCAGAATCCAATCGGATCCATTTATAATCCCGAACGCTGTGACTAACCTGCGTGACCCACGTGGAACAAAATGGAGCTGGGCGAGAAGCTGAAGTTGGAGATGTTGGCGCCGAGCTTCAGCCACTAGAGAAGAGGAGGAACAAAACACAAAACGGGAACGTCATCCCCCGTGAGAGCGGCGGACAAAAGGAGCCGAGTCATTGTTTACTACTTGGAACACAATGCAGCGATTCCACGCGACAACGACCCTCAGTCAGCGCCGCAAAGGCCAGGAAAACAATACAGCGCAGCTTTTGTGATTTCAAATTAAAGCTCGAGTCACATTCATGCAGCAACTGGAGCCTCGTTCACCGTCCTGAAGAGAGAAACCAGAACATTGTGCCGAGAGCAAATCTACCAAAGCTTTGTTTACGAATGGAGGCGGGTCTCGTCGTACGGGCGCGTTGAGATACGGTTATTCGCTGCTAAATTATTCCTGTGTATAAATTGTCGTGATAAAGTGACGAGCTGGCGTCTTGTCTTGTAACCTGCCTCTCCACCCCCGTAGCCGGCTGAGACGGGCTCCAGCACGGCCCTCGACCTACAGCCACACTAGAAAATGGATGGATGAAGGTGTCGGGTTACCAGGATGAGGAGCAGCAGCAGCGGGGACAGGACGAGCGCAGTGAAGGTGTTGGAAACCACGGTGGGGGGCTTCTTCTCTGGTTCCCTGAATAAATGCTGCAGATAAAAGATGGGGAAATTAAACTGCTGCAGGCGGCGGTTTCATTTCCCCCATCATGCATCTGGTATCAATGAGAATGACCTGAATCTCTGGTTTGGGTACATAAAGGGTTTTGGGTTGAATGGCAGCTGGGGCCTCCTCGTCCACAAATTTCAGGACAACATCAGCCTTTGAAAAACAAAACAAATCACAACAGAACATCATTGGCTGAGGGGGGGGGGCATCCCATCGTCTCCACCCGAGCAGACACTCACCACATTCCACAAGATGGGATTCTCCAAGGTGGCGTCCCCGACGATGAGGTCGAGGGAATACGTGCCGGAGGTCGAGTCGAACTCCGACTTCCGCTCCGCCGTGTCCAACTCAAACTTGTACAGATTCTTGCTATCCGGTTCGGCGACAAACACGACCTCCTGCCCCGTTTTCTGACTGTGCAGCCGGACGAACGTCTGCGACAGAGACACAAGCAAGCGGCCGGTTAATTTAAAGACGGCGCCGGCCGGTCACGCGTGTGAACGCTGCGCGCCTCGTCCCGGCTACGTGCCTGGTGAGGGGTGAGCTCCACGCCGGTGTTGACGTCAACCAGCTGGAAGGACATGGCAAAGTTCTGGTGGCCGTCTGCGGTGAAGGAACTCTTGGCTTTGGACGGATAGTCCACCCTGGGACATTTAAAAAAGGAAAGTATTTATTCTGCCGTCCCGCTGAGCGGCGTCGGGAGACGGGCTTCTCTTCACCTGGTGGTTTTAGTGCCAATGCTCTGGTCCTTATCCACGACAGACAGGTCCATGTTGGCGACGGCGACTTCAGTGGACACCTTTACTTTAAGCTAAAAGGCGGACGGAAGTTTAAGGAAGGAAGGACGGAACAGCAGGACACAAATCACTAAAAAAAATGAATCAGACGGAAAAACTACGACGAGATGCCGTCACAGTTACACATTTTTTATTTGCATCAGTTATGTCTCCCATAACGACCCCACCCCCCCCACCCCCACACCCCCCCACCTCACCTCGACGTGATTGCCAACCAGCCGGCTGTCTCCGGTCACTGCGACGCTAAACTGATAATACCCGCTAGCCGGCCGGCCGGTCATGAAGTTCAGCTCATAGACGCCGCTGAAAAGAACAAAAACAGGAAGTCAAAAAGTGAAACTTTGGATTCTTAATAACGAAACATAAGAATGTTTCACATTGACATTCACAATGTGTTCCGTGCCCGGTGGAGTTATATCGGGCAACAACCGTCCGTCCCGACATACGTACTCGTTCAGGGTGAACGGCGCTCGGCTGAGGACGACGCTCTTGGAGGGCAAAGCGGTCGCCGATTCGAGCGCCACGCTGGCCGAGGGAAGGCGTTGAGACATGACGTCGGTCACGAGCAGCTGCGAATCAGAGAGAGAGAGAGAGAGAGAGAGAGAGAGAGAGAGAGTGAAGCTGCGTCTCTGTGAAAGGGGCCAAAGCGGCGTGCGGCTTCGGTACCGGTACCTGCACGGACGGCTGGCCGTGGGACACCGTGGCCGCGCCCTGGACGCCGACGATAACCGGCACGTGGAAGCGGTTGCTGGAGAGAGCGGCGGCAGCACTCGCCACGCTGAAGGCCTCGGCCAGAGAGTCCCACGACTTCTTGCTGAAGATAGAGTTTACCAGCTGGATGACCTGGTCCTAAGGGGGGGGGGGGCGGGGGCATCTTCCATCACTCTCAGAGACACAATACATGTACGAAAGAGTGCAGAGTGAGAGACAGAAATCGTACCTCCTTCAGAGGAGGCTCCATGTCCACGTGATCCGACAGGGAATACGCAGCCGTCACAAACATGGCCGTCGCCTCGAGGCCCTCTTCAAACTGGAGGTAGACGCCACCGAGATCATCCAGACGAGCCGTCAGATCCTGAGGGGGGGGGCAAAATCCTGAAGTCAAACCCAAGCGTGTCTTTGCTTGAGAGCCAACAAAAAAACACAGCAACACAGCACCACCCGGTGGAGGATGAAGAGCTCACCTCAATTTCCTCCAGTATTCCTCCAAGCTCAGCCTGCTGGGAGAGGCGGGCGGCCGTTTGGAGCGCTAACGTTATACTGGTCAAAGAGAACGTAGATTTTCCGTCAACTGAATGACTTGATCATGAGCACGGCGAGCCCCCCCCCCCCCCCCCCGAGACTATTAATCCACTCCCCAACAACTGACACTTACGCCACAACATTGTCTTCCTTGTTGATGCGACCAGTCAAGGCGCCGACGACTTCCTGGGAAGCCAACGGAAGCCCGAGAGCGCCGATCGCGCTCACGGCACGGTGAATCTGCGTCATGGTGGAGTCCTCGCTGACCGCCGCCAGGAGAATGTCCCGGGTTTCGTTGGACACGGGGATCTACGAAGCGAGAGAAGGCGTCAATGTTCAACGTTCAAGTTAAAAAGTAATTACTTTATCTCGTCATCGTTCTGTCTCTGGTTTAAACCGTGAAACAGTTTCTTACCTCACATCCTGAAATAGCCTGACTGGTCACAGCGGCGAAGAAGAGAGAATCAATACTTGTGGGGTCCAGTTGGGATTTGAGGAACTGGCAAACTCCCTATACATAAAAAACAATCATTATTACCAGTGGAAACGATACAAAGACCGGAAATACCGGAAATATCTCTACCCTGTGATCGGGAACGGTTGCTCCAAGCTTGGTCAGGCCGACGACAGAGTAGTAAGCCGACTCCAGATCGGTGAACTGTCGGCTCAGGAGGTTCTGCAGGCGGGCCACATCAGACAGGGACAGGTGGTGCGCTGGTGTGAGCGCCTGAGCTCCGAGAGCCAGAGCCAGGCTGAGGAGGAGGAAGCCGAACGCCCCTGCGGAAGGGACAGACAGACAGACAGACAGACAGACAGACAGACAGACACGTTAAGGGACGAGGGAGAGGAAACGCATTTTGAAAAAACAATTATCTCTTGTGACGATTTGTATTTGCGCGTTCATTCATTCAAGCGACGAGCTTCATCGTCCATTGCGATTCTCGCTAGCTTACGGGGCTAGCTAACGCTACATGTCGCCGTCGGGCAGCACGTCGTGTGCAGCTGTAGTTTTTTTTTTTCCGGACTTGTTTTTGAAACTGACGGTCTGTGAATTACGTGCACGGCGTGCGCAGCCCGAAGGACACACGAAAACAACGTTATAGTCCGAATTCACGAAGCCGTTCACTCACTTGACCGGTCCATGTCGTTCTGTCTAATGCAGCGTCACCAAAACGGACGATTGCTTCCGGTGTCTCAGAGAGCGAGACGTCATGACACGTCATATCCGGATATTAAATTCGCCTTTCAAAATAAAGGCAAGTACGGTACACAACAGAAAATGAAAGAAAATTAATATCGGAGGACTTCAGTGGATTTAATTTAAATATTATCATTTCTGTTTATCTTGTGTCGGCTACGATTGGGCGAGGAAGCAAATACATTTAATATTTCTACACTATTTATTGTCTTCCAAACTCATTTTCACAAATCACAACTTTTGCCAATTATAAAGATGAAATTCTAGACTGTTCAATATAAAAGTGGATTTATTGAAACACGTCACAAATCACAGCCATCCAAATGAAAACAAATTAAGCTGCTATATTCTAATATTCTAACCTGTAAGGGGCATATTGTTGAAATTCTTTTTCCTTTCACAAAATGTTTTTCAATCAAGTTAAAATACTCAACGGTCAATATTTACAAAGCTGCCACAGCTTCCGTGTCTTCATTACAACTCAATCTCAGTTTAAAATTTCCCCAGTTCATTTATCACTTTGTTGGATCTCCGTAATGTCACTTAGAAGAATTCTAATGTATGGAGGTCGCTTGGATTTAAGCCATCTGTGGCCCTCACTTTTGACGTGACATCAGTTCTACGTCATAAATCTATAGATCCTAGAGAAGGAAAAAACGTGAGCCTACATTTTCACCTACATGTCGACTGATTTCACTCTATGTTCAAGTTATACAACGGAGCTTCCGATCTAGAGGTGTAACCTGATTGTACTCTTCAAATTTTAAAAACTGTCACAGCCACATTTTACAATGTAAAACCATGCCTTTTCAGCAATAGCAATAATATATAGTGGTGGTTTTTCATTGCTTTTTTTTTTTTTTTTTTTAACATCTTGAAGTAACAATACAATGAAAAAGCAATCTTCGCACCAAGTTGCTGGTAAAAACACCATCCCCTCTCAAATGACTGGTCAGGCTTAACTGCTAATTCCTGCTTCACAAATTGTCCTAAACCTACGCACACATTGTTCTTTTCTCCACCACAAAGTACAGGAGTAAAAAGTAAAGGGGGGGGTAGCAACATGAAGTTGAATTTGCGTGATGTGTTGGCGTTTCACGATAGGATCAGAGCCCGGGGAGCGTGGGACTTGAACGAGCGGAGGCATCGTCTCGCTTTCTCCGTCATTATGAGTTGGTCTTTAGTTTGTCCACAAACAACCGTCTCCCATTCTTTTGACATCTGAAGAAAAAAAAGAAATCGCAGCAGCATTGAGTTAAGGTAGAACAGCAAAGCAAACAAATAAAATATGTCCCCATTGAGGACGTTTCTGGAACTTGCCGTAACTGGAGGAAGAGCGTTAGGAAATATGCTTCTCTCAGTTGGCCCCAAGAGGAAGCCCTGATCCAAAATATTTTCCTGCTGTTGACTGCGAAATGGCGAAGTGCTGATGGAAACTATCACAGGTTCATCCTATGGGAAGAAAAGAGGATCAAAAACAATTACGATGTGTAAAATCCTGACAGGGGCTGAGCCAGAATTTCAACATTTTGATATTTTCTTTTACCTTAAGCTCAGCTTTGACTGATTTACGTCGGGATTTCGGGATCACCTGGCAGTCCATCACATCTAGGGCCAAAGACTTCCGCACTTTCTTCAGAGGAAAACGATGCTAATTAGAAATCAAACACAGAAATCTCATTATGGGTAACACATATTTAATGTAGCCTGTGTGTAGTTTGCAAGATACACTACTGCAACAACAAAAAAGATCATGGAGTGACGCAACGAAGATTATAATAGACGCATAATAAATGAGGGAAATCACACGGCTCATACCATTCATTATTTTGAATGCAGCTCGTGTTAAACACGACTGCATTTTATTATAACCTCTGTGGGGATTTATTTTTGTAGTTTCCCTGAAAATGCACTGATCCGAATGTTTTCTATCAACATCGAACAGCTTCACCGGGTGCTGCTAGACGAGAACGATTTGCGCAGCGTGTTGGATTTGCGTCGCGGTTACCATCGTTTTGCGTCTTTGCTCGGGTGGAGTCGAGCGGACGACGGCAAAGTTAATCCCAGACTCTCTCAGGATGACCTCGTTTATGTCGTCTTCCAGGTTCGGAGTCTGAGGCTAAATTGACACACACACACACACACACACACACACACACACAAACGCACACACGCTGAGATTTGAATCATTCTGGACGGCTGGATTCGCTGGTAGTCTGCGATGCTCACCAGAGGCTGAAGAGGACCGTACTTCTCCATGGCGCTCTTGAATGGCGTTGGCGTTCGTGGGGTCGAACAGAACTCAGACTTGCGGTTCGGTGTAACGAAACTAAAAGGAAAGCAGCGACATTCAAATATCTAAATCAATGTCTATTTGACAACCTTTATTGACTCAAAAACAACCAGTGGCTGAATGAACGCAGGAATTCTGAGAGAGCCGGGAACGGCGACCAATCAGAACCCAGGACTGGATCCAGAACACTCACGCTGAGTTTTCCTTTTGAGTAAGCGGGGACTTGTCCCGCTGTAGCGGCGTCGTCACGATGGCTTTCTGGCTGCACACCGGCGTGGACGTGAGGGACGGGTTTTCCAGGTCATGAGTGTCCTGCTTGGTCCACATGTTGAGGAACTGGAACCAACACGGGTCAGTTATCGGACCTCCTCGCGCACGGGCGGCGCCGAAGTCGGCGTCGCAGCATTTAAACGACTCACCTGCGATGGAGAGAAGGGCAAGATCTTGACGGGCGTGCTCTTCGGCGTCATGGAGTTACTAGCGTCCGGAGACAAGGCGATGCATCTCCGACTCCGGTGCTTCAGGATGGAGGGGGGCGTGGCCCCTCCCGGAGAGATGGGGATGAGCTCCCCCTTGCTGCTTTTGCTCAACTCCTGCAAGGCGCTGCCCTCCAGGCGGAACTGGTGCCGCTCCGGGCTTGGACTGTCCACAGGCAGGTCGAAGGCTGCTAGGTTGCACCAGCCGTCGAGGTCCTGACGGCAGAGGGAGACGCTGCAGCGAAACGCTTGCCTGCCGGGACACGCCCCTTCACCTCGGGAATACCTACCCCGTCCACCATGTCCAGCACTTCCTTCAGCGCCGGCCCGGTAGGAGAGAGGAAGCCAGAGCTGTCCACCGCCCAGCCGGAACAGCTCGTTTCCCCCGTGGGCGTGTCCGGTTCAGTTTTGGGGCTCAACCCGCCCTTCGGAGGCGTCGCCATCCTTGAGGGTCCCGGTTCGCCGGGCTCAACTTTAACGGAGGCTGAATCCGACGGTTCCTGCATCTTGTGGAAACGGTAAAAACACGATTACAGGAGCTGCATAAAAGCGGCATTTCGTTCACCGCCAGCCTGACCGGCTGCTCACCGGGGGGCCGTCCGTCTGCTCCGCGTTTCCGTCTGCGCCAGTTTGAGAGCAACCCGGAATCTACGGAATGAGACGGCATCATCCTCACTGCCATTCGCACAACGTAGCGCGTCTCAAAGACGGAACACGGCGTAAGGGCGGCCCCACCTGCATGACCTCTCTCACACGCTCCAGCAGCTCCTCCAGGTCACCCGGCCTGATGACCTCCCCGGCATAGAAGCCCACTTCCAACTTGCGTTTGATGGCTGAATTCCAGTGGTTCTTCACTGCGTTATCCGTCCTTTGGATCAGAATCGTAACGCGAGTCCTTCAGAAACGAGCACCCCCCCCACTGAGCCGAACGCAAGGCAAAAGCCGCATCTACCTTCCGGGGAGCAGCTTGGCGATCTCAGCCCAGCGGTTTCCGATCAGGCGGTGCGCCTTGTAGATGACGAGGTCCTCTTCGGCGGTCCAGGATGACTTCTTCACGTTGGGATTGAGGTGGTTGTGCCAGCGCTCTCTGCACTGCTTCCCCAGCCGGCCCCTCAGATGCTTGGCTACCATCGCCCACTGTTTGTTGCCGTAGAGACCGACAAGCTCTATAACCTGAGGAGGACGGAGTCAAAATGATCTCTCGTTCTGATTAACTGCAACGAGTACACGCTGACGTGCTACCAACCTTCTCGTCCTCCTCTCTGGTCCACGGGCCTTTAATCAGCTCTGGATCCAGGATCTTATGCCAGCGGTGTTGACACTGGTGCTCAGTGTGATTCTGATGTGATGAAGAAGGATAGAACGGTTCAAAAATACTAAACATGGATTTCCGTCGACATAAAGTCGCTAAAAGAGAGTCATTGGGAGAAGGCGTGATAAGCGGAACGGAAAGTTAGTTGTTGTTGTTTATTGTATGATCACAGGATATTTTGGTTCAGCAGGCAGTCTGAACTAAATATAAATATGATAAACAGTAAAGTTGTGCGACGGCCGTGCAAAAGTAAAAATAAACACTACACTACCACGACTGTTTACTACCCACTCTTACTTAACCACGTTACACCCCACAGAAGAGCGTTTCCAGACAGTGATTCCCTTCAATTATTCGTCTGAACAACAACAACAACAACAGAACGTATAGAACTCACGGGTATATAGCCGGCGATATTTTTCCAATCATTGGTTCCCTGCTTTTGCACCAGCACCTTCAGCATGTCATCCTGTAAAAAAAAAAAATACAAAAAAAAAACTTTATCGACCTCCGGGAACGTCACTGGATTGAAGGGCGTCAGAAGTCATTTGAAAATAAAACCAAAATGGCTGGAGCGAGTCTCAGTCCTGCCACTCACATCTTCCTGCGTCCATTTCACCTTCAGCTTTCCACCGTCTCTCTGCTCCGCCACATCAGAGTCGGTGTCCTGATGCATGGCCTCCTCGCCACCCTCACTGAGACACAAAGCAACGAGGCCGACCGTGAACGCACCATCTCTTCCGCGTATCGAATATAAACGACTGTCAGTTGAAGAGAGTGACGTTAGTTTCACACTGAAACCGATTCGAGCCGATAGTCCGGAAAAGGGCGGTACGGACAGGACCGTGAAGGGGTCTCCACTCAAACTAGCATTACTAGCATCACTAGCATCATTCCCTTGTGTCTGACAGTGCTAAAATACGAAATGTTGCTAATGCTACTACTCAGATGACAAAGATCGACGCCTTACCCGCGCGGCCTCCAAGTCATTTCCGCTTATTTCTGTTGTTTACCGCCGATACGTCCCGCTCTCGCGCGTCATGTAAACGCGTATTCGGTTTTATGCCGTTATTCGCTGTGCGGGTTCGTCTCTCTGAAGCGGGCGGATGGAAGATGGAAGCTCGCTGCTGTTTAGCCGGATGAGATTATGGTCTGTAACCAGCTGGAGCGGAGCGCCAGGGTCGTCCGCGCGACTGGATTTCTATCTCGCGCCCTTCTCTCTCGTCAAACCCAGATGGTGACGTAATGCGCAGTGGGTGTGCGCGTAGAATAAAGGCGCAACCATGAATCCATTCCCCAAACTTCCGGTGTGAGTTTTAAGAA
Source organism: Brachionichthys hirsutus (assembly GCF_040956055.1). Classification (NCBI taxonomy): domain Eukaryota; kingdom Metazoa; phylum Chordata; class Actinopteri; order Lophiiformes; family Brachionichthyidae; genus Brachionichthys; species Brachionichthys hirsutus. Next base: position 10,771,364 of record NC_090904.1, on the reverse strand, counting down.
TGTTTTATTTTTTCTGCCCGAAACCGGACAAACTTGAAATACCAATCGTAACTATATAGTTTCATAATAGAGTAACAAATAATTTTATGAAGACAAAATAAAATGGCAATTAAAACTTTGACCACTTTTGAATTGTTTCTATATCCCATGATTTCTTTAACATGATAAAAGAAAAAAGCTAATGTACATTATTGCTGTTTCATCCCTGCACTACATTTTTTTTAGTGCAGTTTAATAATAATATTAAATAGCATTTAATTTCATGAGGAACATCGTAATATGCAGAATCGAAATTGGACATTTTTAAGTGCTCCCCACCTACCAGACTGATGACCTTGTGTGATCGAATCCAGGTGAGTCAATTAACCAGCAGCTTCAACAATTTAAAAGCCACCTGGGGATCGTCTGCTCCTCATTCGCCAGAGGAAGCAATGGAGAAAGCTTTGGACAATAACAGTAAGGCAATGTAATTTATTCTCACGTTATTTATTCATTTTATTCTGATCAAATCATATGATTTACAGGATTTGCAATTTTCCTTTTAGATACAAAAAGCTTTGATTTTTCGAGTCCATCGGAACTTGACAAAAAGTTTTTTGAAGAGCAAAGTTTGCTGTCTGCTTTGTCCCTGGAGCAAAATTCTACGTCAAGAGCATCGAATGACGCAGCGGCCGACGGATCGGATGGCAGGCTTCCCATCTGGGCTTCTTTCTGCTCGTCGCTGGACACCAATTCTCCCTCTCAGGGTTTTGCAGCGAGCAACTTGAATGCTCCAGAACCCGACAGCGGTCACCTGACTGTGCCTTCAGTGGGAAGGTTCTCCACTCCCCAAATGCTCCTTCAAAAGCAAAAAAAGGCGGCTTGTTTCGACCAGCTAAACAACGATCTCGCTGCCACTCAAATGCCATGGGATTTGTCTTTGATCAATGCGGAGAGTAACAGCCCCAAATTAGGGACGGAGTTGAGCACTCTGGAGCAAGCGTGGAGTCCGAAACTCCAGTCCACGCAACGGTCACCAGCTGGAGTTTCTCCCTGAAGGAACTGAAGCCGTAAACGTCCCTCTGGACCAGCGATGGAGAAATAAATCTGAGCTGTAGAAGAAGCATCACCATGGATTTTAGAATGTTAAAGTTTCAGTTGGAAAAATTAAAATCATTTTGAAGTTGTTTCCTGGAATGTGTTGTTTGGGGATTAATGCAGAGAACTTGTTCCTTCAATGTTTGTTAAAACTGAATAAATTACTACTTGCGTCAGCCAATTTTACAAATGCTTCTGATACAACGGGTAACTATAACAGTGCAGCAGTTTAGAGTTAAAAAGGCAGAGGTGGAAAACTTTAAATGCATTTCAAGACTCCGGTGGCGTGATGATCGCTTCTGTGCCGACGTTCGGCTCCTGCGTGGGGGTAAAGGCCATTTTCTTGAACTCGACGACCTGGAAGAAAATGTGTTCCAAAATGTGTTTGGCGTCCCTCTGCTCTTTATCCAGCTTCGGAGTCACGCCCAGAATTTCCCCGCATTTCCGCACGTAGAATTCGAGATCGTCGTCTGTGCCTGGGGATGCGAGAAATGAGAGGTTTTATCACACGAGGAGCCTTGATATTAAGCATTTAGGCTAGGAAAGGACAAAGCGTACATTTGTTCGTGAGCTGCGCCAGGCGCACTTCCTCCGAGGAGAACGTTTCATCCAGATCGAACAGATCGAGCATGGGCGGCGGCAGATCGCGCAATGCGGGAGGGAAAACCTGAAAAGGCAAAACAAGCTCAGCGTTGCACTTTCAAAAGACTCCAGCAACCCCGTGCGGGGACTGAGACGGGAATGTAGGGCCCGAAACTTACAGCAGGCTGGAGTGGAGGCAGGGGGGTCTCGAACTGCGGCATGATAAGCTGGAGCGGCTCGTCTTTCACATTGAGCTGCTTGTAAGAACTGCAGGCGACAGTTAAATTTTTTTATACTCCAGAACACGACTAGTGACGGGACACGGGTGCATTTTGCGTTCTTACCCGAGCACTTGGAGGTAAGAGTCTGTCGACAAATTGAACAGCGACGTATCAAAGAGCGGCGTGAAGTCTCTCGGGATTTCTTCCCCCTCCTGCAGGCACACTCTCTGCTGTTCTGACAAGTAGCCTATGTCCGGCAGCATGGTGTAGTCCGTGATCTAGGTAGAGAAGAGACACGATGGACGCCAGATCGTGTGAAAGTCAGCCGTGCCATTCCCCGCGTCGTCTTCCTCACCTCTGGATCTTCGGCATCGATCTGATTCAGCTGAATGTTATCGGACAAGAGCCACTGGAAAACGACGTCCTGGAAAGTGCAAGTAGAATAAAAGTCTCTTCTCATTCCAGATCAAGCCGACATTTAGCTATAAACTGGACTCACCATGATCTTGCTGTTCTCCTCTTTGTCTATGTATTGGTCGCTGAACATGTGACAGGAAGCCAACACTGCCAGTTTCCCGGATTCCTTCGTAACGCATAAAACGTCACTGCACAACGCTATACGGAACGGCAACGGGCGCGAAAAGACGAGGCGTGTCTGACCTTTCCTTGATGGAAGGCCAGGACGGGCCTGTTGAGGGGGAAGCAGACGGAGCCGGTCGACAGAACCGGCACAGCGGGCTTGATCACGCTCAGCGTGGCGCCGTACGGGTACACGAACGTTAGAGCCCTGCACGAATCAGAGCCCGAAGGCTCGCATTCAAACCTGCTGCGGAACATTACTGAACACGGAAGCAGAGAATGGAGACGGCGTCACTTACTGCGCGTTATTTCCACCGCGCTCGTCTTCGATGATTCCCGTCACCAGTTTTCCAGCAGCCCGACTAATCTCTCTAGACAATCGGGACATTTGCTTCGAAATTGATCCATTTAAATTACAAATAAGCAATTTCAAATGGGTGCGTTGAGAGAGAGAGAGAGAGAGAGAGAGAGGGGGGGGAAAAAGAAAAACGCAAACTCAAACCTGTTTAATACGCCATCAGACACAAGAGCCTCCTTCGGGTGGAAGTATTTGTAGTACACGTTCCTCGCGACAGCATCTGCAGAACACAAGAACGCTTAACAACCGTAAACAAAAACAAATCCAGAACCGATTGGTGCCCTCCCATCGGAGCAAATTCCATTGCGCACCATTGTTGACCATTATTCCAAATTCCTCCAGGAGAAAGTTGATATTGGTGTCGTATTTACTTTCTCCTCCTTCGCCGAGCAGGACCAGGACATTTCCTCCCGCATCCAGGTAGTGCTTCAGCACCTCAAGCTGCAACGATCAGGAGTAAACGGAATGTAAAACCTCAGTAGCAGCTGCAGCTTTTAAAGCCGGTCATTTCCACCACGTCCTCTTTTTAACGCGCGTCACCTCTGATGCTGTGAACTTCTCCCTCGGCCCCGCAGTTATCCACAACTTGACACTCTTCAGCCTCTCCGCAGACAGCTCCTCTTTCATGCTGCAGGACAGAGGCGTTCATTTGGCAGCTCGTTTCTCAGCAGTTAAAGAAAGTCGTGGCGAGAGTCTCACCTTTGGATTCTCCATTGCGCTCTCAGTCTTTTCTGCATAGATTTGAATCCGTTGTTGGTGGAAAAGAGCTCTCTTTTTGAACAGTTGAAGACGACCGTGTTGTTCTGTTCGTTCTCCATCGTCTACCCGGCGGTAAATCAAAGTGACACACAGCGAAGGACCATCATTCGCAGTGGGAAAATGTTGCGACTTAGCAGCTAATAGCTAACTGACGCTCGAAGCTGTTCCATCAATGTCCAACACAAATGTTTCTGTTCTATCAATTTGACGATACAGGACGAAACGGCATTTAGAACGTTCGATCCCACACAGGAAGCTGCGCTGATGTTTTAGCGTTTCCCGAGTTACCGCTGAAGCTTTCTCAGCACCGATGCATGACGGGAGAAAAGTTACAGCGAAGGCGCTAACCTCACAACAAGCTAGCTGAAAGGCGGCAATGGAAGTAGTATTTGGCGAAAATGTAGATACGTACAACGTTTCTGGTTTTGTATTTTACAGTTTTGAATAAATTTAGAGATTAAATCGATTAAAAAAAAAAGTTATGTCAACGGAACATTTAAAATAAATCGATGTTTGCACCCGGACGACATACAGCGCGGACACGCCAAAACCTTTGTTTTGTTTTTAATTTTATTGATTGCAAACATGAACAGTACACAACAAAAACAATCTTGTCTATACAAAACAATAACTTAATGACGACAAATACAAGATAAAGAAATCAATAAATTGCGCAAAAGTATTCTAATGGCCTTTATTTACCGAGCAGGAAATGGAGATGTAATGTTTCACATTGATAGAGATAAATAAAAAGCAGTTTTTTTATTTAGGAATTTTGATATATGAATGCAATGGTTGAAATAATAATCCAATTGATTAAATAGAACTGAGGTTTTTATCATGGCTGACAAAACCAAACGTATATTTTCCCACTTTAATTCAAAATCGGGATAAATAAATTCTGCAATATATCTGGGCAGTTTAGTGTTCCTCTTTAATCACCACAAAAGGTACAGTTCAGATCAATATCCCTTTTAAGCTTTTTAAAATAATGGTTAGTTGGGCAAAACCTGTGAAGCATCTTAAATTAAATCTCTAACTTTATTAGTTAAAAAAAATAACCTATATGGTAGCCATACTTTATCAATTCTTTAACTTCTCACACAATAAATTCTTAACTTTTCTGTTACTTACTGAACAAAGATGTAACAGATAAATGTCAGTTTTATGGTTATGGACTGAAACGAATAAAGAAACAATGGATGTTGAAGTCTGCAACAGATTACTACATTTATTTTTTGTTAGTTATATTCCTTCATTCTTATGAATCTTATATCAGAGCATATTATATAACAGAATGTTATTTCATGTTACAGCAATATTCAAAAAATAATTAATTTCATTTTTAGAACATTATAAAGGAACAACCAGATTCTTCATTTTATTAACAATTTTATGTTTAAAGATCAAATAATTTAAATTGTAAATAAATTAGTAATTTCCTTATAATTTGCTGGGTTTTTCTTTTGACGCAGGTGTTAGTCTCAGGACGCCCTCCTGACAACACGAGACAGCCAACACGCCATCTCTCCGCCACAGTCGGCCTTGAACCAGTCCTCTGCTGCCCCCTGTGGGACACAACGCAAACTACATGTTAGGTCGGTACACAAAACAGATGCGCGTACGGATAAAGGGCGGCTGTACCTACAGTAATACAGAGCTAACAGAAAAGTAACTGGAATATCTATAAAAATTTGTCCGTCCTCGCCAGGATGATCTTGAAAATGTGATAAAAAAAAAAAAATCTCAATTAGACTTTCCCTTGTAAAATAAAGGTTATAAAATAACTAAACTAACTAAATAATTTCATGTGCATAATGTAATAAGTGATGCTGCATTTTCTTGCTGCAGATACAGAAAGGATAAATGAAAAATTATACGTAAAAATGCAGGGCATGACAATTACATTTTAGAAAACAGTAAATGTGGATTATGGGTCTCTACCTTCCTGTAGGTGGAGCAAATGCTATACAGCAGACAGGAAGTTTGAGTTTATTTAAAACAGGGACAATATACAAGTGACCGACACTGACCTGCCCACGGGCTCTCGCACTCGTACAGCATCCACTCATCGCTGCGGAACGTGTTGTGGAACCACATGGCGTGGTCCAAGGAGGCGACGAACTTGGACCGATAGCCGGGATAAGGCAGCAGCGCCGTGCCCAGGAACGCGTAGTCCGACACATAAGCGGCAACGCAACAATGCAGCTTCATGCTGCCTTCACCTACACGAGCACAGAAATTACAAAAAACAATTGCCGCTCTGAGATTGCATCATAAATGTTATATTTTGCTTATGCTGTATTTGAAGTATTTTTTTTTTTTTAGAAAACTTGAGTTTTGTTGTTGGATATGTTCTATCCTAATTTCAAGAGCCACAGTTTTAAATGGCTTTTTTTTTTTTTTATTAATAACTGCCCGCTGCCCATTTTACCGATATAGCCTCTCGCTCGCACCCAGAACATTTGCTTCGGCTCAGGAGCAGCGCGTCTGGAAAAGAACGGCGGGTTGACTGGCTTCAGCTCGATGGGGACCTCCTCGGCGAGCAGTTTGTTGAGGCCTTGCTTCAACTTCTCCGTTAGGTCCGGTTTACTGTAGGAAACAAAAACAAACATGTTTTTTTTGGTTCTCCCCTGCTCAAATCACAAGCTACAACCACTGGAGCCACGTTTAAGAGCACTACAGTGCTTCTATCATTCTGGGGCTTCCTGCTGTGACTCCATGTTTCAAACGACATCACCTGAGATAAAGATGAATGAGCTCCTCTACGTTGAGGAGTTCTTCCGGCTGCGGGACCGCCGGCATGGCGAACTGGTGCCGCAGGGGACTCTCCTGCAGCATATGGAAGGACACTTGGCAGATCAGGATGGGATGTCCGTGCTGGATCGCCTTCACAGAGCGGACGGTGAAGCTGCGACCGTCCCTCGTGCGTTCCACCTGATACAGGACCGGAATCTTAGGATCCCCTGAAAGCACACGACAGACCGCCGTGGGGAACGGAAACCGACCGTCGCCTGCTAAATCAAGTTATTCTGCTGAAGAGGGTTGAAAGGTGATTTTTATTCTACCCAAACTGCAACGCATCTCCTTTAGTTCACATAATTCCATTAAAGAAGTGGAATATCATCATTTTGGATTAACCTTATACCTCTTTTTTTATGATCTTACCTACTCGTACAAAGTAGCAGTGGAGGGAATGGACGTACAGATTATCGCTGACAGATTTGGCTGCAGCTACGAGAGCCTGACCGACTATTTGTCCCCCGAAGAGACGCTGGGAACGGGGAACCCAGTGGTGCGTTCCTCTGGAGACAGACAGAACGACAATGTTCAGGTGCGGAACCCAGTCCCGTTCTGTTTATTCGGCAAACTTTACAACCTCTGATTGTAACTCAAATTCACCAATAATTCCAGGAATGATCTTGGTGAAGCGTATTTAGACATTATCAATAATGTCAGATAGTAAAGAGTAAACGGGGAGGCCATGCCTCGGGAGAACGGTCCAGCATGGGTCACACAGAGGTAAAAGAAATCCAGGCTTTCCATTTTGAAAACTACAGTAAATCAAAGTCGCCGAGGCTTTTAAAAGAAATGAAGAACGAATGAAAATAATATTAAAACAGACGTAGGTTACCTGTACAGGTCTACGTCGAGCTTCTCGAGGGTCAGAACGCTGGTGACCAGCGCGCTCCTCAGGTCCAGGTCTTCTCGTGTTCGGGGACTTCCCGAGTCTTCATCGTCAGGCGGTTCAGCTGAAACGGAGCCCGCCGGATAAACGTTGTTATCTACTAAAGCACTGGCAGCACCGTCCGTCTCTTTATCCTCCATGTTGGACAACTTCTTCTTCTTCTTCCTTCCTGTTCGCCTTCTTTTTCTTCTTCTTCGTCTCTTTTGGGCATTACGGCAGCCGATATGCGCCAAACTGCATTGCTGCCTCCCCGTGGAAAGAAATTAGATTTTTTTTTACAGAACCTTATTTAAAAACATTTCTCCTGTATTCTGACAGAAGTACCAAAAAGGATTCATTGTGGAATGTGAATGTGGTGTGAAAGTTCTCGTTTAGTGCCAACCAAGAACCATGAATCCCATGCTGCCTTCAGAGGCAGTGGGATATTTGAAATTTACCTTTACAATACCCAGAACATTTTTATCCGCACAGTCCGGTAAAAGCAAATTCCTTCAGCTCAGTTTTTTTTTTTTTTTTTGCCAAAATGTAATAAAGATAATTAAGTAAGTCACAATGTCAAATGTTTCTGTATTGATTTTAGCTTTTAGTTTATTGAAACACACATTAATAATCCAGAGCGCGTTTGTGATAGTTATCTTTTTTTTTAACACTAAGAATGTTTATTTATTTATTTATATGCACAAAACTGTTTTACGCGCAGCACCCGAAGGAGGCGTGATGCTGAGCGCGTAATGGGTTTCCCATGCAATGCGCCTTATCGGGGACCGGGAGTCCATCCGCATTAAATCTGCTGCCCCACCACTTGCTGCCGGTGACCTTTGCTGACGGTGGTTACGCTTTTCACTCCTGCATTTGTCCTCTTTTATTTATTTATTATGGCATCGTCGGACGGGCTCGATGAGGATTGCGTGTTGCAGCGGGGGAGATCTCAGAGTGACCCGAGTAGCATCACCGAAGTCCGCTTGGGTGAAGCGCACAGAGCAGGTGAGGAAAAAAAAAAAGAGAGGAGCGGGGACGCACAACGCATGTTGGACATCTGGCATTTGCTCAGGACTTTGCGCTTTTGAGCGGCGGTGGCCGGATAGGATCACGGCGTAGGGGGGGGGGGGGGGGCTCGCCTGCAGCCCCCTTGTGTCCGCGGTGATCCCGTTGAATTTGTATGCAACAAACGTAGGTGGTGTTGTCGACGTGCGTCATTTACAACCCCCAACATGTACTCACTGCTGTACTATGGGCCTTACGCGTTAATTATTACTGCTGTAATAATGTCATTTTCAATATTATATGTGATGAAGACATTTTGATGCAACAAGAGACCCCCCCCCCCCTCCCTCAGGTCTATTTCAGTCGGATTCGTTTTTACCTTCAGGAAGAATGCATTGATTTTCTCATTTTGATCATTTCCAGACTCACACGAGCCCACATCATATCTCCCACTCCTCTCCCACGCAGGACTCCCTTTTCATCAGGTTGTGGCTGACATCACCGGATTTTCATGAATGCGATGAAGAGAATCACAGATTGTTTCTATTTAATTTGTGATATTTGAAATATTGTTTGTGCAGAAGGACAGAATGTACAACTTCATGCCGTTTCACATGGACTGCAGCATTTTGAGTCGAAGCTGATGGGAGCGCTGGCTGTGTATTTGGCTGTTTCCATGGCGATCCAAATGGTAGGAGGCAGCACTTGGCTGTCGAACTGTGAACTGACATGGTGTTTGTCTTCTCCATGCACTGGTCCTTGGTTTTTTCTGTTTTTTCCCCCGGTACACTCGGTGATGTACAGCAGCCAGCCTTTCAAAGTGAAATGTCACTGCAGCTGTGAATTTTGTTTATTTGCGAGACATTTCTACTGCATGGGAACCTTCACTGAGATAAACTGTTTTTACAATTGCGTTTATATCAGGGCTGGGGAAAAATTGACACAGTAAAAATAAATGAATCTGTTTTATATATATGAATGAATTGACTGATCTACAAATGTAAATCCGTCATGGAAAAAGAGAATTCCTCAAGTCACATGGTGAAAAAAGTTGCAGCCTGAAGTTTACCTGCCTTACTTGGGTACAAGTTGTCCCGCGAATGTGGCTCCAGCTCGGGGGGGGGGGGGGGGGGGTATATTGCGCTGCTGATACTGAAACGATATATCGTTCGGCCCCCTTGTTGATGCAAGAGTTGAGCGATGAGTTGCTTGTTTTAAATTGCAGGCCCTCGATGTTTGCTCGCTGTCATCGCCGGTGCGCGCCCCCGTGTGACAGCGTGGCAGCAGAATAAGTGACGAGTTGAACAGAGAAGCTGACTCTGTGTAGCTGTGACATCTGTGCAAACACCGGCTCGGATACTGAATCCTAGCGTCCCGTTGCAGCACAATGCAGGTTTATTGTGGTTGCAGTGCTTGGAATCTTCATATTGTTGTGCACATGCTGCACTACAACTCTATTTTCATGATGCTGTGGAGTCCGTTTGAACGTCAGATCAATTTCACAGGATCTGGCTGTATGTAGATACGAGGCCCAAAGCAATGCTGCAGAAAGGATCTTCAAGTTGTCCTGCCGACGGCGGATATGGGTGAGATCACACCCAAGTTATCGCAGCAGTCCGGGTCTCGGGCTCGGTTTCGGCCGGCCTCGAACAAAAACCCAGAGTCCACCCCGTCCCGAGACCGAGACGAGACCAAGATGGTCTTGAGACCAAGGCCGATCTCGAGCACTCCAACACTCCACCCGTGGTTTCAATTCGCCACGTTGTCATGGTTGTCATGGTTGTCATGGTTGTCATGATTACATAACAGTGTTGTCATATGTGTAACTCTAAGGCAATCTGTCTTATCCTTTTCTCACAGCTACTGTTAATTTCAGAGACAGCGTCCAAAACCAATTTGATCCAAAGCTGACGTTTCCTGTGCAGCGTCAGGCAGACGGGGCTTAAAAGCAATGCAGCATTATAGAAGCCCGCCTGCCCTCCTGCACGCCTCCATCCTCTCTGTTTGATGCTAACCCTTTTGTACCCTTGGCAACTTCACCGTGACTCTGATCCTTGCGCAATCATCCATATTTCAGGGGAGAAAGGAGGAGTGGCAGGACTCTGATGGTGGCATAATCACGGCATCCAGCTGGGCAATGCCACAGAGAATTAGCTCTGCAAAACGATTAGTGTATAAACGGAAACTTCTTCCATCGTGACACTGGGGAAAAAAAGTTGAATTTTCTCTGTGGCTGTAACCAAAGCTGTAAAACAATTTGTCATTTGTGCTGACACTCGTGTAATTGTCTCAAATCAGATTCTCGTGCTGCCTGTTTTGATGCCACGTGAAGCAGGCAGAGCGGTCGAGGACTCTGATTTAGCCCGAGGACAAAAACGAACCACCTGACAGCCTGGTTGACGTCAGCCAGAGAACAAAACGCTGCCCTGCAGATTGACGTCCTTTTAAATAGACTCTGTGGTTTCATTTGGAGCTGATGATAAGCAACCAGGTTGTTCAGCAAAGACGGGCTACACCAGTAGCTCTGTTAGAGATGACGCAGAACAGCAAGTACAGCCAAAAACACTCCAGTCCAAAGGTGGAACTCGCGCTGCATTCAAATGCAGGCGTGCGGAGTAGCAGCCAAGTTGGACGCTCATCGGGTGAGAGACAGCAGGGAGGCAATAAGGAAGGTGCTTTACCTGCCTGCAAGCTGGAGGCAGGCAGGAAGGAGAGTCGGCTGGCAGAGGAGACGGGAGGGATTTAGAAAAAATGCACCTGAATGGGATGAATTCACAGATGTTGCTTTATCAAGCTGTGACTAATAGCCATTAAAGATAGGCCTAATTAATGGATTAGAATCAAACTTCAGCTGCACTAATCAATCATGTTAGATTAATAACTGTGAATAAACGAATCACTGTGGTGATCACCTGACTCAGCAGTTCCCCAGCTTCCATTTGATTGTTTTGGTTTTCTGGATCACAGCCTTGGTATTTTAATGCAGTCCAGTCTCGTTGGCATTGTTTCACAGCACACGGCTGGTTTTTGTTGAGAGGAACTGATAAAATCGGCAGCAAACAGTAGACGGGCAAATATTTCGTGCAGCCGAGGCTGGAAAGATGCTCGTTTTGCAGGCGTTTGGGTCGCAAAACAGAAATGATTAAATATTGTTGTTCAGGTTAATAATCGAGAAAGTCTCCCGCGTGTGTTTGAGCCATCCGTTCTCCTAACATTCCTCCAAATGTGGATTTAGTCTCTTTATGTCACGTTACAGTTTAGAATCACACTCGAAGGGGCCACTCCTACCAAGTACGACACCAGATTGAGTTACAAGTTAGTATTTAGTCCTTGTGCATTCAAACATTACCCTGATATAGGAAGCACTTCAGAGGAAACTACCTGACCTTATTGCAATTTCTCAAGCATCCCAGAGTGCATTGCGTCACTCCTGCGCCAATCCATTGCTTTGGTTTTTTTTTACTTTCATTCATCCATCTTCCACCGCTTATCCGGCCCCAGGTTGTCTGAGCAGGGATTTCCGGACTCTCCCCAGACACTGCCTCCAGCTCTTCCGGGAGAATCCAGAAAAGGTGGAGCCGAGGCGTGACCTCGGTTGGACTCAGCACCCGCCGAGGGATCCATAAGGGATGGGTGCAATGTGGATTGGATGGAGGTCGACGGCAGGGGGTTCGATGACCCGATCCCAGGAGACAGACTTTTACTTTTATCAAAATGAAAGTATTTCCAAATTACCTTTCAGGGATAGGCTCCAGCAAAGTGGAAAAAGCGGAAGTCAGTGAATGGATGGAAGGAATGAGCTGAGACATATTTCTTTAAAGTGACAATGACAGCGCAGAAGAGCTTCTGTTTTAGGGTATCGGCCCAAAAAAATAGCTGCTAAATGGGGTCAAGAGCTGCTGATTGAGGTTTAGCACTGCAGCAATGACGCTCTGAGACGGTGAGAGTTTTACCCTTGAGTATTTGGTGCAGGATTGATTATTATTTTATTACTTGGCCAGTGGAACCGCGGCTACTTCAAAACCAGCTTGTCTTTTTTTATTATTACAGTATTGCCAACTCATGTCTCATCCCATTATGCACTACGCAGAGACGTCCCTTGTCCCCGCCGATCCCACGGAGCTGCAAAGAGACAGGACAAAACATGACACCGCCCTCCAGCAATGTCACCAAAGCACATGAACGGCAGCATGTAGGCCACTGTCATGTAGACAGTGTCAGTCTCACGAGTCGAAATTCCGTATTTGTTCCGTATTTTTTGTTCTTTGACTAAACCTCATCCCTTCTTCTTTGCACAGTTGAACCAGCAAAAAGGGAGTCGGCTCTTCCGTGAGTGAATTCACAGCTTGAGTTTTCAGATCACGTGTTTCAGATCATTTCAATGAGCGGTTGGAATTATAGCCAAAACTAGGCGCCATAATTTTGGAGGCTTCAACAAGTAACAAATAACCCATAAATGAAAGAACGGCTGTGATGTTGAGGGTGAAATTGAAATTAAACTGTGGAAATTGCTAATGGTGCCCTGCTAAACCCAGAGCTAGCTTTGTCTCATGTCACTGGATGTATTTAACATGATAGAAGGAAAAAAGCCAATGTGCAAGAGCAGGAATAAACAGCCTCGACTTGATGACAACAGAAACAGAAACGGTAAAATGTACTTACCCCTCCCCCTTTGCACACAAGCAGGCCTATACTGTACATACACGGCATCCCCCTCCCCCTAAAAACGGTCTCTCTAAACAACATGTCACAAATAGATCAGGACTTATCATTTCCAGTCTGGTGTTCTTTTTTTTTTGCACAAAGACTGAACAGCATGTGGCTCGTTTTGCACATTATCTACGGCCAACTTTGCATTTTCTCTTTAGACGCATTTCTATTGGAGCTGCCGACGACGCTTGTGGCTTTTAATAGCTGTTCTGCATGTTTACCCTTTTGTTTTGAGCCCCTCGGGGGCTTTAATACGCTCAAATTGTTGCATGTTTTGCAGTAACCAGTAACCTCCGGTGGGGGGGTACATCCCATGATGTGCTTTAGTTTACGGAAGGCAGATGAGCCACGTGTGTCAGATGCAGAGATCTACCCAGCAACTGGGCCATGCATGCTGGGGAGGGAGCTACTTGACTTAAGGCTTAAGCTGTCAGCCATTTACACATAGCGTATCTTATATGAATGTTTCATGTGGTGACCCAATTCCTTTCAGAGCCGAGCAAAACGCAATATGCTGCACACGAGAAGATGAGAGAGAGCGCCCTGCTGATCTTTTTCATATCCTCGTTCCACAACAGGGGGGCTGATGGAGGGGGGGGGGGAAAGCTGCGTGGCGTGACCACTTGGATGACCCGAACGGAGAGAGGAGCGTCTGCTTTCAATGTCTTTACGCTGCATTCCAGGGAGATAAGGAAAAGAAATGGCCCAAATGAGAGCTTTGTGACAAAAAAGGCATGAGGGCGCTCTCTCTCTCTCTCTCTCTCTCTAGTGGCAGATGTAATTAAAGCTTGATTGCTGGATCTGAAGCCCTTGAAGGTGAAACATTAAAGCGTCTCTTCAGCAACGCATTCCTTTTGGAAAAAATGCACACTTGGACTGTTGGCGACTCAAAACAAGCAATCTGGGCTCTGGGAGAATCACGCGTTTATGGAGTCATTTGAAATCCCATATACAGTTAAAAGAAATTTGCTGGGAAATCGTCACCGGAGCAATTAGGTTGGTCCACGGTGCGCTCTCCGAGGTGCTGATCCTGCCGGTCTGATCATCGTCCTCATTATTTTCATAGCATGCAGCCAAAACATTAAAACCACCAGCTCTCACGTTCAGACCCGATGTTTTAATATTCCTCGGATCATGCAGCTTGTGTGGCGAGGTCTTTGTGGTTCAGGTCTCATTGCTGCGCCATCAGACTCAGAGCTGGAGTTTTAGTTTGTTCTTTTGTTTTATTCCTCTGTGGCACGAGTCCACACTGCATCCTCATGAGCCCGGCCTTTTGAAACCTGGCTTCCTCCCAACCTTGAAGCATCCCGTCAGTGGAATCCCGGAGACTAATTTAATCGCAGCTCAGCCACGCTGTGTCTTCCCCGCCGCCGCCACGGCGATGCTGCCTCGGCTCGCGGGCCGAACAGCCTGTGGCTGCACCCGATGAAGGATTCGGCAGGTTTCAAGAGGAAAGCTTCCGGAGCAGAGCAGCGACAGGTGTGTAGAAATACGCCGTGTATGTCCTTGAGCTGGTGGATCTTTTTTTTCCCCCCAGAGAAATGATCAGTTTATTCAAACTTGTCTTTTTGGCACTGCGGGTGCCTCAGAGTTTCTCATCTTCACAAGGTCAGCTGGTATTTATTAACCAATGACAATTCGCAGACCAACCCTTTTACCGCATCCTCCATCCTCAGCTTCATGAATACTGAATGAGATTCACGTCCACAGAGTGTTTAGATTATATTCTTACTGTTGTGTGTCCCCGAGGAGAAATCCACCAATTGACATTCATCATCTCAGCCCCTTCCTGCAGTAAACGTACGAGCGGCCCTCTGGAAAATCGATCTGCAACCACAAAGGCTTTGTTTACACAACACGTGATGGGGTCTGAATAATTAATACGTCGTGTCCTGTGCTGATGGAATGTATGGGCATGAAGGAAAAAATATATTTGAACATATAAAAATATTTAAAAATACAATTAAAGTGATCTCAGTATGGTATTTCTGTTATAATATTACGTCATTATAAAATATATATTACAATACTATATCGTCAATTTAAAAAAAACTTGTGACTTGACGAAAGGGGGCCGGTCGCCCCTCACAGGTTTATGTCTTGCTACGTCACTGCTTCAGCTGTTAACCAGTGTGTCACCTGCTGTGGGCCACTTTATTATAGGAGGGGTGTGCCAGTGAATTTGCCCCCCCCTCCTCCCCCCGTCCGGAGGGGCGGGGACGACATGGCACACAAGCACCAGTGCAGCTCCCGGCAGATGCTCGCCCTCACTTGTTTCCACCCACTCGGACCTCTCCTGTCGGGGATTAACTAGTATTTTACTTTTTTTTTTTTCATTATCAATGCTTAAATAGTATTTACATTAGTTTATTCATGTATAGTATTACTTCTTGTTTGAGCCCACCGGCTCCCGGGACCATCTGATACCGACTGATAGACTAGAGGACTGGACAGCGATTCATCCTATGATATGTGAGTGTTATTGGCCTCCATAATTAATTGATTTATAAAGCAGTATTTACCCTAAAGACAATATCGTTCCCGTAATGTGTCTTTTGGGACTTGACTTTGGTTCTTAGCGATGCTTTTTCCACCACTATGATTTGAGTTTATTACAGCCCAATGGCTTGTAGTATTTGTGATGCCTGCTTGGATAATGTTTTTTTAGTTAATTAATTTATTCTATTTTATTTTTTGTTGTCTTCCTTGTGAAAACTATGAGTCATAAACTCAGCGAATAAATGGGATATATGACTGATGATATTGTGACAGGGCTTATGTGTGCATTTAACCCTTTGCTTTAGGCCACAGTCTCCTGTATAATATCTGACTCACCCTGCTCATCCTTTACCATTGATAAAAAAAAAACATTCTAGAGTTCACGCAAACCCTTGAATAAATACTTAAACCTGACCCGCAAATTAAAAATACAGCAACTCCAAATACAGCAACGATCTATACATCGTTACACGCTTGGCCGTGATTGGCTGCGGCTCTCCGTCTCTCTGTGTGGCAACAGCCATCCCATCCACCCAGCAACTCCCCATTCCTCATGCCTTGGTGATTCTCTGTCTCCGAGGGTCTTTTCTGCAGCATCCAGCGTGGTAACCATGGCAACGCCAGCCTGACCCGCCGTGCTCTGCTGCAG